>NC_091976.1:6875000-7500000 GCF_036711975.1 Onthophagus taurus | reverse complement strand
TTTTTCATGAAATTATAAAGAACTTATTCATGATCTAATGAAACTTTTCATTTGTCGAATGAAAACAAGTCTTTGTCTCAATGAAAAGTATTCATTTGCTTAATGAACAATATTCGTTATTTAATGAACAATTTTAATTGTTTAATGAACAATATTTATTATTTGATGAAAATTTTTCATTGTTTAATGAACATATTTCATTGACGTTTTTCATTAATAGAATGAAACAAATCTTTGACTTAATGAATTATTTTTCTTTATTCAATGAATGAATTCATTAATGTAGTGAAATTGTTTCATTGCACCAATGAAATGGTCTTCATTAATACAATGTAAGTACTACTGTGTTTTCTGATGTATATTAGGGAATAACATGTAGTTCCAAAGTTTATCCGTTTCTCATTGTTATCATTATAATTACTTGAATGATTACTATGAGAAAAGACCAAAGTTTCAAGACTAGATCTATACGAGTCACAAAAAACGCTACTCGACCGTGATAGTATAATTTTGTGTGAAATCAGCAGAATAATTTATATATACTATTATTTTATTGCTCTAATGATTACAAAATTTGAACAAAATAAATCTACACAAAAGTTGCAGTTACATAAAAGCTACAGTCTCTTTTATTCCATTACACTCATCAAATAATTGTTAAAAATTTGTACCTTAGGGTACTTGCATGCCGTATTGGGCCTAAAAAAATAAAATTCTAAAAAACTAAAAAACATTTCGCTCTCCTGAGGGAACTCTAAATCAAACAAATACATTATTTTGAAACAAATGTCTAGAGCCCTGATGATGTTTGTACATTTATAACGAATATCGTCAAATTGAATAAATATTTCTTCAATTTCAAAAATACTTTTACCGATACCATATATCAATGGTTGCAGCGACTTTTATTTTTTCGAAGATGGTGTATCCGGTCTTCTACTTCACTAAAACTACCACCAACAAATATTACTGCTTCCTGCGAATCTTTGATGGTGTGTTTAGTGGTTGACTTTTCCCTGTCACATCTTTCTTGACACTTTTGGCTGTGGGCACCAAATAGCCATGTAGAGCCCAAATTAAAGCAGCATTACGTCCATCTGTGAAACCATAAATAATAAAAAACTTGACAATTTAGTTACAAACAAAACGGCAAAATTTTAATTTTACAATAAAGTAAATGGTGTTTGTAACAATTTGACTTACTTTCAGAGATTGTGATGTCAGCAAGCCTCCCAATCAGAACTTTCACTGACTTGTCTTTGACATGGTTTTCTGAGTTTAAAAAAGTATAGACTTTTTGCCAAACTCTGTCCCATCTTTTCAGCAACCCATCTATGCTATTAAACGCTGATTTGAAATCCATGTCAATCTAAAACAAAATACACTTCAATTTAAAAAAAATTTGAATTAGAATTCATAACAGTCTATAATCAGATGGGGTTTTATAAAAAGGCCATTTTTCGATGATCTCGTTGGTACATTTTGATGCCTTAATGCACTGGTGGCGGTATCCCCAACATGCTTTCCATGTAGCATCAAACTGTTCTGAAGTAAGATTATCGAATTTAAGAGCCCTTAAATAGGATTCTGCATCTTCTTCAGGTTCTGAAAATAGGTTTTTTTTAGAACTTTTAATCAAGCTGTGAGTGCAGATTTACCTGTTAGAATACCCTCATGCCTCGACCTTCTTTCACCTTTTTTTGTTGTAATTGATGTTACATATTTGGAAACACCCCTCTTGAAGGTCGTCACTGAGTTGTAGTACTTAGTATAAATCCTACCTCTTCTTTCCGTGCGGTAATACTCCTGCACTTAAAATTGTCAATTAAACATTATATTATTATAATGATTATATGTCAGTAAATAAATTATGTTGGTTTTGAAAGAAGTTTTAATTTGAAGAAAGAATTAAGACTTACAAGCTTTTCTGGAGGGAATCTTTCCAAAATTTATTTTTCAAGCTGATAGCTACCAGATAGCGTTAATTTGACTCCTTTTTCTTCAAAATAATGTGCAATCAATGCAATTAATGAATTTCTTTGTTCCTCTAGAAAGCAAGAAAATTTATTATAGGTAGTACTCCACTAAGATATTTCCTTTTGGAGATCCATTCAGTATAGCTGAAAGTAAGATGTTGACTGCACTAGTATTTTCGTCTAGAGATGGCGAACGCCTATCGTAAGGGGAGAAACGTTGCTCACGAGAGGGTGTCTGAGGTCTACTCGATGAAGTTGATGATGGCGGAGAATTTCTGACAGACCTCAATTCAAAACAAGACGAATAAACTGTGCAAATTGTGCTCAAATAATATCTGAGAGCCGATATCAAACTTTTTCAATAAGCGGATTTTGTAGCATGCTACAAAATCCGCTAAGACATTTTCTAAATTAAAATTTATTTTTTAAAATAATATAACAAATCAATGGTTTGAAAAAATTACTAATCGAATAGTATTTGGCAGTCAATTGTAGTGTTTTGAAAGCAAAATTTTGTTTTGATATTTTTTTCTAAATACCAAAAATTATCTTGTGTTGTAAGGAAAAAACCTTATTTTAAAATGACAACAACGTAACGTAAAAGAACGTATATTCGACATGGAAAATACAAAGTCTTACATAGATTAAGACAAAAGTTAATATTTTGGTTCACAATATTCTTAGCAATATTCTAAGCATATTCTAAGCAATGAAATAACTGATCATCGACATCATGTTGTTCATCAAAATAGACCATCAAAATAAAAATGTTATTTATCGTCCCTTATCTAGTCTTACCCAAAACGTTTCTTTAGTTCACGGCCTTCCCTTTATCTTACGGAATTCCTCTTACAGAATCCAGTAATGGTAACTCGACAGCGTTTAACTAGTGTTATAAAAGTTTTTGAAGGATCTTCGAATCTGTAGTGCATCTCAAATTTAAATTTAACTTGACTTGTATAGGACTTAAGGTTCGTAAATTTCTTGAATAACATCTTTCTTTGTTCGCTTAGTCCTTCAACCTTTTTAAGAGTATCCAGACATGATTTCATATCATAAATTCGCCAATCTATTCTAAAATGTGTATTTTTCCAAATTTTTTGTAAATTTCGTGGTAATGTTCAGGTAAAAGAATTTCTGCATGTATTCTTTTCAACTCTTCCGAAGACTCTATATGTAACGCCAATACACGCGCTGGGACTATCAGTCCCATAGCAGAAAACAGCTCAATTTTTATATTATACATACTTTGAATTATAAATTAAATTGTTTTACAGCAAGTTAGTTTATTAAAGCATTTTAAACCTGAAATATTGGGGTATAAAAAGGCAACTAATATCTAGTTTGAATCAAAGTTAACATTTAATAATTTGTAAAACACATGGGTACGAACACATTTGTTGTATATCTTTATTTTATTTCGAATACGTTATTCGAATTCATTATCCACGTCTCTTTCACTACTACTTTCAAGACAATTTTGACAAATTGATTTAACGTGTTTTTCAAACATATATAGCTATTACACTTTTCGCATGTAAAGGTTGTTCTGGCGTCCTTCTTCGATTCTATGTTCCAAGTTGATTGTTGTCGTCTGGTATTGCTGGTTTATGCTTTGCTAGCATGGTTTTCTATTTATTTGGCCAGTCATTGCCAAATAAATAATAAGCGATCTCCTCTTCAATTGTTCTGAAACTAAACTGAGAGATAATTTTTTTTAGATAGTCTCGTCTTGAAATATATTCGTTGCCATTGCCCAAAAAAATAATTCTAGTATTTATCGCTGCTACATTCAATAAATGATAAAAGATTACCATCGGCCATCACGTTTACTTACTGATATAATAACCAGCTTCTTGATCGTCATCATCATCGTCCATGTCATGATCCGTATCAGAGTCAACAGGTCTCTGTTCAATGTTATCTTCAGTTTCTGAACCATCTGATTCTTTGAAATCGTTATGCGGTAAAGTCACATTTTCGTCAATTTCTTCAAAAACTAAGCGATTTAGCTGATCTACATCAGCGGCATTACCAAAGTCATAACAACGCTTTTTGTGCATTCTTATACACTTACTAACAATAAACCAAAAAAGTTGTCTATTCTATAAGGAAACTATTGAATATGTGCGTGAATTGCTCAACAAACATCCATCGAATAAGTGAGACGTAAATCCCCCGATGGGATTCCCATCGGATACGTGCATGAATGCAACAAAAAAACGGATCAATATATTTTTATTCTTATTTTTATATAAAATTGATTACGGTCGTGACTTATTGGAAATACACAACTAAACAATTTACTAACACGTAAATAAAAAGGAGATATCTAAACAATAAAACTACCGAATATGTGCGTGAGATCTCAAAAATCCACAGTGTAATAGTTGTATCGTAGCTGTAATAGTTTTTACGTAATTATAAAAATGACAAGTCATGGGACTGCCTTACGCGTCCCATACGCGTCTATTCAAGGGTTAAGGGTGTGTGCAATACATGGAATGTGTTGATATTGCAATAATCGCACTACAGCTGTAATGTTAACTGCATTATCTGTCACCATTGCCACAATTTTGCGATTGCCACGACAAACTAGACTAATACTAGGAAAGGAGAAGAAATACGAAAAGAGACAATAAAAGAAAGAAAAAAAAAACAAAGAAAAGAAAGAAAGAAACGAAAAAGACATAGAAAGAGAGAAATAAACCAATAAACCAAAAAAATTTGTCTATCAGTTGACTATCTTGTCAGTCCCAAATCATGTACGCGCGGCATTGTTTGAGTGTTTACAAAGTAATAAAACTGAGCCTTCGTTTGAAACTGATGTAAAGGGTTCCTAAAACATCATTTTGAGATCTCAAAAATCCACAGTGCCGTAGCTGTAATAATTTTTACGTAATTACAGAAATGATAAGCCATGGAACTGCCAGTCCCATACGCGTCTATTCAAGGGTTAAATATATTGCGATAATTAGTTAATAGTATCTAAATAAATATTTATGTATTCATTTTTTATTTATTATCAAAATGTTTTTATTTCTTACAACTCATTATATGGTTTAAAAGATAAATCTTGAAATTGTTTGAAATTTTGTTTAGGTTTTATCATCATTTTAGCAGCTTTTGAAGATTGGAACCATCCGCTTCCATGAATAACAGCACAATTATGATCGAAGCTATTATCATAATTTTTATCATAACTACTAAATTTTATGTTAGTGTGATAGAGAAGACCCTCTGGGAGCGTCCCATTAATACGTTCGAGTGTTAATCGATAATTTTCATATTCACTTACAACTTTAAATGATTCATATTCAGCTCTTTTTTTTTCGTTATCAAAACTTTCCAATTCTATTCGTAATATTAGGTCGTTTTGATTCGATAATCAGTGAAGTTATTCGTTTCCGAACCAAAATTCTCTACGTAAATCGCCAAAACCATGTTTATATTGGTACCAAGATTTATTGAAATTTTCCTGGTATTCGAATGAATTTCTGTTTTGGATCACCATCCAACCCTGTTCGCACGATCTCACTCCATAATCTCTCGTTTTTTCCTTTAAATTAATTAAATTTGTGTGAAATTTGAATATACCAGATTGGTTTTTCACAGAGATGCAAAATGTGTAATCGAAAGAATTTGATAAAGTTATTTATCATTGATTGTTATATTTGTGTTCGTTTCGTCTGGTTTGTTACATTTTTTAATCGGTTTATCGATATTTTCATTATGCGATTTAAAATTTTCATTTAAAACATTTTTGATATCGGTTTTTTCAAAAGAATTTTTTAAATTTTCCGTGGTATTTTCTACATTGTTTATTTTACTTTAAACGTTTTCTAAAAGCTCATCTTAATGTTTTTCTTCTAGTTTATCATTAATTTGATTAGTTGATTTTTCTAACACATTTATCTTTATGAAAATTTCATCGAGATGGACTGGAACCCGATTTAGTTTGTATCTAAATCGTTTAATTTAGATTTTAATTCATCTCGAGTGTTTTCGATTAATACGATTGCAATTTTATCGGCTTCTTTGGATTTAGTACAGTTTTCCATTAGATTTTCTATGTTTAAATTTTGTGATTTAAAGTTTTCATTGAGAACGTTTTTGATGTCGGATTTAGTACACGAATCTTTTAAATCTTCTACATTAATTTCGATTTCGTTTATTTTACTTAAAACTTTCTCTAAAACTTCACCTTGATTTTTGTCGCCATATTTATCATTAAAGGAATGTTTTAATTTATTTATAATTTTCGTGGACATTTCATCAAACATCGTTAAAAATAGATTTAATTTTGTTTCTAAATCGTTCATTTTATAGCATGAGATCTAAAAACAAAAATTTCTGTGGCTATAAAAACAGTAACTATTTAGTTAACTCAATTATTACTTGCGTATAATACCTAATTTTCTTTCAACAATTGATAGTTGAGAATGCAAAGATGAAACCTGTGATTGAACAGTGTCAAAAACTTGTACTTTTTCTTGTAAATTTCTTAGATTGGTGTCCATTATAGAAAGGAGATTGTTAATGCTATTGAAATCATCACACTTGTTCGGTTTCTCTTCTACAAGTTTAAAAATGTAAATAATTAAAAATAAATTATTAATTTTTATTATAATACTTACTATTATTCAGTATCTCTTATTTATATATAATCAAGCATCACAGAAAAAATTTCAAGGGCAACCTCTTCATCGAAGTTACCCCCTAATGCTCCCCGTATGGGACATTCTCGATGTTGTGAAGAAAACGGATTTATTTTTATGCCAAACTAACTCGATTTGAATTCTTGATAAAAAAATATTAATAAATTTTAAATCAGATGGATTTACATAAAGAAGGTGGTAATTACATAGTGCAGCAAACTTTAACTTTTTGTTGTATACAGTAGATCCTAAGTGCAGCCGTGAGAAACCTGTATAACAAAACACGTGGTTTGTTACAAAAAAACGGAAGGCATATTTGAAATCAGCAACCCAAGATTAACTCTTAAAAACACTCAACTTATAGTCTTGCAGCACAGTGTTATCAAAGATTTGATAAAAAGATTTTGCAAATGTTTTTAAGCTTATTTAAGCAAAGTATAAATATAATTTTGCTTCTTAATAGTTTTACTTTTAATAAAGTTACACACAGGCCCACGGCAAGTCTAATCAGCGCTGTCTTGCACACATTTAATGAGCGCCTTTATTTAATGAAAATACGTATTTCATTTCTAATTTTTTTTAAATTAATATTTTGCATTTTTTTAAAGTTTACAATTAAAGATTTTTATTTAAGATTTACACTATTCATATATTTAAATAAACAATATTTGCATAAAATAATATAACTTTAACATAAAATAGCTGTATTCGATCACGTGGACCACGTTAACAAAAAAATAATAAGAAAATATATATATTGAAATGCATCTTACAGAATCTAAGCTTTTCTGGCTTTATTTTTAGCAAATTGCCCTGTTATTAAATCTACACTCATGGTAATGCATAAAAAACGCATTACCTAAAATTATGACCGGTTTCAAACTGTAACAACTTTTGAACGTATCCGTCGATTTGAATAAGGTTTGTTTTATTTGGGAGGTCTAGCCCTTTGCCAATATTTCTGTCTTCCCCATTTTAGCGCTCTTTAATTTCAGCAATGGTGAATAACGCTAATGCGTGTTTTCTTCCTACACTTTAAAGCTTACTGTGGAGTGCACCGACAAAAGAAGTTAATTTTAATCGTAAGGGGCTTATAGTCTCGTCTCTTCTGATCACTTCTGTTTTTTGTTCAAGTTTCTATTGTTGTTAACACCAAAGTTACAAGCTCTAAAAGATAACGCAGCTTGTTTGGCAGTGCCATCAGAAATTAAAGCAAGTCATAGAAATTGACGAAAACATTTCAGTGATGTTTAGTGTCCATAACGTCGTACACTGTTGCTAAATAAAAAAAATGCTTTAGTCTTACAGAAGTTGCTCAGACGTGGCTTTGGTGGAAGATGGACGCAGCACTCGTTATGTTGCTCGTGTTCTTGGAGCCATATAGAGTACGGTTTCTCGCGCCATTCAAAGATTTCGGCAGACTGGCACCTTCATCAGATGACCTGCGTCGGGAAGAAGACGCACCACACAACCCCATGATGATCGATATATTGTAACGACCGTGTTACGAAATCGACATACCACAGCAGATAAGAAATCGTTTGGAGCAAGTGCGTCGGGCGAACACAGTAAGAAGGAGATTTAAAGAAGCGGGGTTGAGATCACGGAGACCAGCAACTGGACCACAGTTGCTTCGAGAACATCGTGTTGCTCGATTACAATTTGCACAAGATCATGTTCAGTGGACCAATGCAGAGTGGCGAAACGTACTGTTTTCAGACGAGTTGAGGTTCGGCTTGTACTCTCCAGATGGTCGAGAGACAGTTTGGAGAAGAGCAGGAGAGCGTTATGCTCAGTGCAACTTCTCTGAAAGACTACAATACCAGGGAGGATGTGTAATGGTTTGGGGGGACTGTGCTTCGAAGCACGTACGGATATTGCAGAAATTTTGGCTGAACACGTGGTTCCCTTCGGCCCATTTATTAGTGACAACTTCTTATTCATGCACGATAATGCACGCTCCCATACAGCCCGCATAGTATCCCAATACCTGAATGATTTGGATATCAGCAGAATGTAATGGCCTGCACGTAGCCCTGATTTAAACCTCATAGAACACAAGTGGGATATGCTAGGAAGACGATTAGAGCCCGTGGTACCGCCATACAAACCCTAGATGATCTCCGAATAGCGCTAGAAGAAGAGTGGACTAGATTCTAGATTTCCCAAAATGACATTGTTATCTAAAACTGTCCCCAAAGCACTGCAAAAACTGTAGTTCATGCATAAGATCAATTCCATTTATGTCGCTCTTACTTTTGTCACTTAATGCTGTTTCAAGTTTTTGACAAAGATTGAGCTGGTCTTCTTGAGGATATTTATTGAAGTCGGAGAGTTCACTTCAAAGCTTACTTCTTCGTTCTGTATAGGTTGATCTTCGAAATAAATGAAGGTTCATATCTTAACCGTAGGATACTTAACCAATAAAATAACTATAGTAACTATAATCTCGCCGGGCCTAATATACATCCTAGGGTTAAATGCGCTTAGTAAATTTAATTTCTTTACTTAATAAATAATATCATTAACCTAATTTTAACATCGTTTGTAAAACAATGCAACGCATTCACCTTCCTATTTTTTAATACTTAGAACAATACAAAAAACACATTAGAAAATAAGAACAAATATATAGAGGGTGTTTTTTAAGCCAGAGGAAACTTACGAAAGGGTTAACTGTTAAAGGAACTGTCATACTGTGCTCACTTTTTGATATTTATGATCAGTATACTTTGGCAAATCCTCATAAATAGATTGACGCTTGAACAACGCTACCAAATTAACCAGATTTACTTTGAAAATTAGTAATCAATTCGCACAACTTATAGACGTGTTCGTAATTTGTATAGCGCACATAATCGCCCATTTGAGCAAGCCATCCGTCGAAATGTAGATAGATTTCATACCACATATTCTCTGCATGATGCAATAACACCAACACGTCGAAGGAATGTGTGTACTGAAGAAAATTTCACCGCTGTAAACGAAAATGTGGAAGAAGATCCAAGTTTATCGATTTGTCGTCAGTCGCTGGAATTGGGCTCTGTCCGTCCACTACGTGGAAAATTTTGCGAAAAGATCTTGGACTACACCCGTTTAAGATCCAGCTGGTGTAGGAATTAAAGCCACGAGACCATCATATACGTCGTTCTTTCGCCGATTGGTCTCTAGAGCAGTAAACAAAATTGCCGTATATGGAGTGAAACCAATCCACAACAGACCCATTACATGCAGAAAAATGCACCGTTTCGTGTGGTATGCACGCTGGTGGCATCATTGGACCCAAAATTGAACGTCCAGAATGCGCTTCGTCAAGATCAGCCGCGGTGCCCCTATGCCCGAAATCATTTTCAAATGTTAATGCCATGTATTGATCTTTCGAACAAAAACATTTTTTGGATTAAAATCTAATTTTTTGTGTAATTTTTTTCAATTTAAAGTTCTATCGGGCTTAAAAAAACACCCAGTACATGTATTGCTGACCGTTTCTAAATACGTTTCTGTTTTTTTCCAATTGGACAAAATCTTTCCAGTTTACGGCAGGGTGGACGCCTCTATTCAAGTAAGGAGTCGGGCTGGCTTCAATTCGCCAAAAATTATAATACTCTTCCCAATTAAACTGATACTAAGCGAATCAAGAAATAGTTCTAAATCATCCAGCGGAACATCAGGAGGTATGTATAGTGTAATAATAAATATTCTGATCGAGAAATAGACACATTTACCAACAACTAAGTACATCAATCAAGATTTAAAATCTCGGACACATCACAGTTGAACAATTTGATTTGCTGACTGCAGACAATAAGAACGCCACCGCCAGTAGTATAGTAATGAGAGTTCTGGAACGGAACTGATTCATGATCGGCGACGGTAGCGCCACCTAGGTCACGCGCCAATGGCATAAGTATAGGGAGCGGTTCCAACCAAAGTTTAGGGGAAAAAAAATTTGGTTGGTAGCAAAAGTAACTAACTACCCGGTGATTATATAGCGCGGGAAATTTTAAATTAGAAAAATTTTAAAAAGGGCGTAAAGAAAGTCTTCTTAAGAAGTACACCTACAGTATCCCAGAATATTTGGAGTCGTCAATTATGGATGAATAAAAAATTTAAATGTATTCACTTATTAATACTATGTTACTACTTTGACGTATGTATTTAAGAAATTACTTAATTCTGTAGTTGATTTCTTTGAATGAATAAATTTACTTTACAATGTTTAGACGTCCATTATCACTATCTTGTCTTCTGCCAGCAGCAATTTCAGTTCCTCCTAATCTTCCATTAATAACATTTAGTGTGCTGCCAACAGTTCCAATTTGCTATTAATAGTATCTAGACTTCTGTACGTAGTTGGAGTCTTCAGCAAGTAGTAGGCTGCTTACTGCAAGCTTTAGGCAGTCTCCAGCAAACAGTTTCTAGTCTTATTTGCAATGTCTAGACTTCCATTTCCATCTACGAGCAGTAATTTTAGTTCCTAATCTTCCATTAACAATATTTAGTGTTAATGTAACTAGTCTTTTATACGCAGTTGTAGTCTTCGGCAAACAGCAGGCAGACTTCTGCAAGTAGTCTACTCACATTTTCTTCTCTTTATTCAACTCATTATTTATTTTTTTTATTATTTATCTTTAAATGGAAACTTGATAGATCCTTAATTAGTTATAAATAACAACTTAAAAAACTCGTTGAGATTTGATCTATATCTCTATTTCTACATCTTTATTTATCTAATCAAAAAGTCAAGTTCTTTCTTCCGCAAATTATCTTATTTTTCGCCTTATATAATAAAGTACATCACAAAATCATTAATTAGTATCAAAATGTTTTTTAAATCACTTTTAATTTTTCTTTTAAGCGTTACATTTTGTAACAAAATTAGCGCTGAAGAATCATGTGCAGGTAATTTGATTAGATTAATTTTAAATAAATCAAATTAAATCTAAAAAAATTTTTTAGCCGAATTAGGGCCGGCTCAAGATTTTGTTTCGTCCGTTGACAATAATTTATATCTTTCTTGGATGCCTCCACTTGGATTTGAAAATTGCGCTGTTGATTATAACCTTCATATCCAAAATATGAACACGTCGCAGTATTTAGCGCCCGTTCAAAACTTGACAAACCTAAATTTCGTTTTTGATTATGATAAGAACGATCAAATTTGCATCCACGTCAAATCCACTTTATATGCTAATCACGATAGTGAAACATCTGTTACTTATTCGTATAATTTTTTGGGTAAAAATAACAATTACATCACATTAAATTAATTAATATAATTTTTTGTTTAGATCCTGTGGCTGAATTAGGAGCTCCTGCTTCTTTTATTGTTAATAATACCGATGAAGCTTTGATATTAACTTGGACCCCACCGATTGGTTACGAAAAGTGTTATTATTATTTTATGTATTCAGTTAGTATCGCTTCGAAGGAAACTGGAGAATATATTTTTGCTTGGAATATGGGGGCTTATTCTTTTACGTTTCCTTATCCGGAGTATCTTCCAAGTTTCTGCCAAGATGTGGTCGTTAATATTTTGGCTTATTATAGAGGGGGGCCTGGAGGGTCAATTTCGGAAAATATAGTTTTTGGTTAGTAAAGTTAATTTTTAATTGATAAATTAATTGAGTTGATTTCTTTTTTAGGTCCACCAAAACTTTGTGGCCGAAATAAATAAAACGTTTAATTTAAACTAAAAAGATTTCTATTGCAATAAAAATTTAATCAATTTATTGTTTTTTTATTCTTAAGTTTTATAGATATAAATCCATTTTTAATTTTAATTAAGTGCTGATTGATATCGATATACAGGATGGTCCGATGAGTATGATAATTTCCCAAAGTGTTAATAAAAGTGTCTGTTCCAATGAACCAACCCGTTTATATATATTTGAAGTTTTGTTAAAATTTTCGATGTTGCAATTTTTATCGATAACTTTCAAAATTCGCTATAAAATTAATTTCTTGAAGGATCCTTGTGGAAATATCACCAATTATTAATTAAAATATCGTCTTTTTAATGCAAGAAGCCGTTTTGAAAAATCACTTTTAGTTCTTGAGAAATAAATTTTTGAAATAATTGACAATTTTTACGAATTTTGCAATTTCCACAGAATAAATTTTAATAATTCGTATAAAATCGATTTCTTGGAATATAAGTATAAAAATTTCCCAAAGTGTTAATAAAAGTGTCCTCTTTCCAATGAACCAACCTGTTTTGAAAAATAGCTTTTAGTTTTTGAGAAAATAATATTTGAAGTTTTGAGAAAATTTTCGATGTTGCAATTTTCATCGATAACTTTCAAAATTCGCGATAAAATTCATTTCTTGAAGGATCCTTGTGGAAATATCACCAATTATTAATTAAAGTATCCGAAATCTCTTGAACTATGCTTTCGCGAGGATTTCGATTTGCCCTGTACATAAGACGATAGAAAGAGAGGTGAATTCAAGCAAAAAGTGGCCGAGATGAAACACGTTACAACATATATGGAGTTGTTACTGCTTATTTATTAATTTATAGGCTCAAAAACAAACAGTACTAATACTATAAAAGTAATACTAGGTCCCCAAATAAGAAGAAAAAAGTAACAAGCGCGTATTTACCAAGAAAAACACCTTAAAACGGAGCGCGTTAGAAAGTGCACTACACTGGTAATAATAAAGTATTGCTCCAAGGTCTTGTTCCTTTATGTCGGTAGGTGTCAAAAGAGCTTTACCGAAAATGTTGTGTCTTAGGCGGTCTCTGGCAACGCAATTACACAGTATAGGTTAAGCCGTTTCTGACTCGTCATTGCAAAGTCGACAAGTTTGATCCTCAGCTTGTCGAATGTGGAAGAGATGGTATTTAAGGGCGCATGACCGGTCACAAACCTGAGAGCGTCCTTAGATCCCCTTTGCTGAGGCATAAAACCTCTTTGGTTTTGTTTTGCGACGGAGTTATCATACTCTTCGCTTGCCTGTGACCTGAAAGTTCTTTCCAGCATAAGCCTACCTTTGAGGCCTCCCAACCGTTGATTATTTGTTTTAGGTGGCTTTTTTGTTGTCCACAACCTTGTTGGAGGTCCAATGAAGGGCGTTTTCACTGCCTCTTTGGCCAGCTTGTCCGCCTTCTCATTGCCCTCAATGTCTCTGTGACCTGGAACCCACCATAGAGTAACATCATTAACCCTAGCGAGTTCTCTCAGGTTGCTGGTACATTCTCTGATCAGTGCGGCTATCTATACTACTGTGCACGGTATACCAAACTAACAATGGACAACGACGATCTGATAGCTGTACTTGGCTTAACACTTGTTCTACAGAATAGAAAAGGAAGAGCTCGCTCGGAATGGTGTAAACGCTGGTTATTGAAAAGAAAGCAGTTCTCTCACGTAAATTTGTTAAATGAATTGAGATTTACACCAACAGATTACACAACATTAAGATTTCTTGCTACAGGAAGAACATACGAGTATCTTAAAGTGTCATACGAGTGCGATGGTGCACGCGCACGACCTTCCACCGTCGCAGACAATAAACTGAGAACCACTGAAAACTGAGAACAATCTGAGAAATCTGAGAACTTTGCACGCAAGCTCGCCGGACGCCACACACGCCTGGTTATGCATGCACGCAAACGTAACCGAGCGGCAGAAAATATCAATTTTGATATTTGCTTGGTTACATGTACATGCGCCGATAACTGTACAGGGTGGGCAAATTTGGGTGTTATTATAGGCTATCTCAGAAACTATAAGAGATACAAAAAAAGTAGGTGCCATGTCCCGGTCTCTTTTTTCGAGACTAATCCAATCCCGTAAAGACCAAATCTCTATCTTCTTTTGTTTTTAAGTTATAGCCAAAAAGTCAAATTTTAGTGATTTCAAAAAATGCTCATATTTCGTTTATTTTTGAAATTAGAGAAATGGGGTTAATACATTCTTAAGACACTTTTTTGAGTAGAATATACTGCCGTTGAAAAATTTTTTACATAGCTGATAATTTTTGAGATATAACATAAAGTTGTATTTTTTTAAATACAAACTATACTTTATTATGATGTTACTGAAAAAAGCATATTTTTAGCTTTCCAATGATGTATCGCACGCATGATGTTTCTGCGGAAAATAAGCGTTATTTTTCAATTTTTAAAATATTAAAGATTAAAATCAAATTTTTAATTATAGTAGGCGAGGAAAACGCTGAATACTACTTAGTTACTATAGCAACATGAGTTTACTTGTCATTTCAATCATGAATTTTGCGAAACGAGTTTCCCGTTTAAGAAGTTCCGCATTATCTTCAAATAAAACGATAAAATTAAATATAGAATATATTGGAGTCCGCTTTGAAGATGATACATAAGTCTTCATATCCCCATTCAAACGGTGTTTCAATGGAAAGTCCGCTCCCAGTTTATGATCCCTAATTTTCCTCTATCTCACCCAATTTCAAAAGAAAAAATTGCTGATATCAAAAAACATCTACATCTTATGTTTGGGGAAAACTGGGAAAATACTACCGAAGATTTCATTCATTGATACCGAACTGTTCTAATCTTACAACTAGTAAGTTGAGTAGAAGAAGATGACAGTTTATGACTGTTTAGTTCCTGAAGTTGTCCATATTTAATTATTCATTAATTAATACATTTCTTGTATTTTTAATAAACAAACTTTACTTGCTAATCATTTTTTATTGGTGAACAAAGTCAGGGATAAGATGCTGAGAAAGTTAAATTAACTATTCAAAGTTTTTATTCGTTGGTACAAAACCAACTTATCCTGAATAATGGTACAAAACCAACTTTATTCTGTCATATTCGTGCAAAACCATATATTATAGCCACTAGGTAGTATTTACTGTCCGGACCCGCCTACTATAATCAAAATTTTGAACATTAGCGCTTACTATTTTCGAATTGAAAATTAACGCTTATTTTCTGCAAATACACCATACATGCGATACATCATTGGAAAGCTAAAAATATGCTCTTTTCTTTAACATGATAATCAAGTATAGTTTGTATTTAAAAAAACACAACTTTGTGTTGTATCTCAAAAATCATCAAGTATATTTAAAACTTTTCAACGGCAGTATATTCCACTTAAAAAAGTGTCTTAAGAACGTATCAACCCCATTCCTATAATTTGAAAAATAAACGAAATATGAGCATTTTTTGAAATCACGAAAATTTGACTTTTTGGCTATAACTTAAAAACAAAAGAACATAGAGGTTTGATGATTGCGGGATTAAATTAGTCTCGAAAAAAGAGACCGGGACATGGCACCTACTTTTTTCGTATCTCTTATAGTTTCTGAGATAGCCTATAATAACACCCAAATTTGCCCACCCTGTACAGTTTTATCACATACACACTAGGGTTTGCCTGTCGGTTATGCGTATAAGGCTAAAACCATCATGCAAACCCTATGGTGTATGGCCTCCATAAGGCGGTCCGACTGTCTGTGACAATGTTTATGGATGCACCTTTCTGTCCCTTCTGTAGGTTCAAAGCGGTGCAGAAATTTATAGCAAGAACTTCTGCTTGAAAAGTGGTTATGTCCGAGCTGAGGGGCAGTTTAATGTGGCTATTTAGTCCACTGATGCCCATGCCTACTCCGGATCTAACTGTCTTTGAAGCATCGGTGTACCAAGGGCTCCTCTTTTTAGTTGAGGCCCACCCTTCGCCCAATCATTCCTGCTTCTAAATATGATCTTATACGGCTGATTGAAATTGTATTCTGTCGGTATAAGGTCCGTTTCAATTTCAATCAGGTGATTTAGACATGGGTCCTTGAGGATTTCGAGGTGTTCTCTGAGTTAAATCTATTTTTTGTTAAGGTGTTCATCAAGTCGTCAACTACCAGGCACCACAGCAGAGGTGATAGCACTCCCCTTTGGGGACATCCTCTTAGCGCCTTAATAGTCAACGACTCGTCTCCCAGACTGGCTGGATCTGCCGACTTTTCAACATGGCTATACACCATTTGATTGTCGACGGATGTATATCTTTTACGTTTAGAGCATTCTCTATGGATTCATAGGAGGTGTTATCAAACGCACCCTCTATGTCTATGAAAGCACATGATTTTGCTTTCTGGTAAGCATGGTGACAAGCACTCCATTCCTAAGGTATTGATCAATTACCTTTTCCATCTCTTTGAGGAGAAATGAAGTTAGGCTAATTGGTCTGTATGCCTTGGTATGAAGACCACCTTTACTTTCCTCCATAGTGTGGGTATATAGCTAAAGCTGTAGCTAGCTATATATAGAGATATTATTACTGGGAGCAGGTCTTCTAAGCCTTTTTGCAAAAAATAGGCAGAATTCCATCTCCTCCAGGCAATTTTAGAGGCTTGAAATTAGAAATAGCCACCTTACTCTGTTGGGTGTAAAAATGTTCCCAGCTATGCTGCGCAGACTTTTGAGGAAGGACAGTGTGTACTCAGTAAGAGCTCCAACGATTCCTTAGCATCCTCGGTGTATATCGGTGTATATATTGCGATTGCCCCCACATCATTGCGAAATATGGATTGAATTAATATGGAGGCAAATAAAAGAAGAAGTTGTAAGAAATAATACAACATTTAAAATGAAAGATCTGCACCCATTATTTGAACAAACTGTAAGCAATGTTTCTCCAGATAATTGGAGGAATGCTATTCGTCATGCCAAATATGAGCAAGAAAAATAGTAGCAACTTGAGGAATGATTCTTCCTCGGAAGAAGAAATTTCCTCCGAAACTGATTCGAACTAAATCAGATAACCCCAATTTACAAAATTTCTACTTTATACAACGAAGTGATCACAATATTATTTTGTGATATGATGCATAAAACATCGTAAAATATTATTTAACAGTAAAGCTATACGCATAAGTTAGTGCGAATAATTCTACTATCTTTTATCTATTGTTAAAATTGTATACATAAATAAAATCTTGTTTGCATTATATTTGTTCTTTGTTTTTATATAACAAGTTCGAAATCATTTTGTATATTAAAACCACAAATTACTTTGACCGTTCACGCCTTTAAGAGTTTCTTCACTTTTTATCGAATACTTATATTTCAATATGTAATTAAAAAAGGATAATCAAAAAAAAGGTTAATTTTTGGATTGTTTATTTTGTACATTGGTACAACGTTTATTGCATGTATAATATAGTATATATAATATATATCTGTACCTTAGAGGTAAAGGATTGTATCTCCATTATTTTAGGTTTTTTAGAAAACAAGGTTTAAAGTTTTATAATACTATTATAATAAGTTTCATAATAATTAACTCCATATTGACAAAAACTGGAGTTACGATTCTTTACCCCTAAGGTACAGAGGTATAGTATACATGTATAATCAAAGGGTGAAGGACCAAAAGGCATTAAGCTAATATAAATACATAAAATTACATTTTTCTATCGATCCCTGGGATTATTGACGAACACTGATTTACACTATTAAATTCCCAAATAAACTTATATATCCAATTTTCTTTCTGTGTACATACACAGAAAATACATACATATGTATTTTTTGTGTGTGTGAAACTAGCTATTGTGTAGTAGTGGGGGAAATAAGCGTGGCTTCGCTCAGGTTCACTGCATCTTGAACTAAAATTAGAACTAAAACTAGAACTAAAACTAGAACTAACACTAGAAACTTTTCACGTTTGACGTTTCGGATGCCATGTTGCGTCGCGTCTGGTGTGAGGCGGTAGGAGGTCTTCATGTTCACCACCATCTTCCATATTCTGCTAAACTACAAGCAATCCTCTCTGTTGACGTTATTTCTATGTCGCTAGATCTCTATGGCTTCTCTTGTCAATCGCTGGTGATATCTGTTGTGCCTAGCTAGCACCTTTGTTTGGTCGAAGTTTATTCGGTGTCCCTCTGCATGGCAATGTTCCGCAACCGCCGACTGCTGGATCTTCTTCAACCTTACATCCCTTTCATGCTCCTTGAAGTAAAGTTGCTCGGAAAGTTTACGAGCAGTTCGAAGGGACAGCCATGGGATCTCTATTATCGCCAGTTATAGCGAATTTCTACATGGAATTATTCAAAGAAGATACTTTCGATATGTGGATGACACGTTTCAGATATGGCAACATGGTCAAAAACGGCTCCAAGAGTTCTTGGATCACTTGAACTCTCAGCATCCCATGATTAAGTTTACCATGGAAACAGAAACTGCTAAAAAAACTACCTTTCCTAGATGTGTTGGTCACCAGGACGACAAATGGAGATATGGAACTTGGTGTATATCGGAAGAAGGCCCATACCAACAGGTACTTGCAGGCATCATCACATCATCATCCCCAACAGAAGAGGTCCGTGATCCGCACTTTATTTCAGTGACCAGCGAGAATATGTGAAGGAGATAACTTGAAGAAGGAGCAACACTTTCTACGAGGCGTGCTGCAGAAGAACGGATACACTTCGATTGACATCAACTGAGCCATCAAGCAGCGAAAGTAGAGGGAGGACGCGGTAAGTACAAAACCTCTTGGATTTATCTGTCTTCCCTATGTTTCAGGTGTAACGGAACGAAATGCCAGGCACCTCAAGAAGAACATCATAGTGCGGACGCGACGGTCAGTAAAATCCGGAACACACTCCCGATAGCCAAGGACAAACTAACTCCATTAAAAGGAGCGAGAGTCTACCGACTATCGTGTAGTTGCGGGAAGGTTTGAATTGGCCAAAGTAGACGTAACTTCGAGTGCCGCATCAAGGAGCATGAAAGGGATGTAAGGAAGGGATGTAAGGGTTGAAGAAGATCCGTGCAGAGGGACACCGAATAGTCTTCGACCAAACAAAGGTGCTGGCTAGGGACAACAGATATCACAAGCGACTGACAAGAGAAGCCATAGAAATAACGTCAACAGAGAGGATGGCTGTGAGCTTAGCAGAACATGGAAGGTGGTGGTGAACACGAGGACCTCCTCCCGCCTCACACCGGACGCGACGCAATTAGTTAATAATTAGCTTTAATTAATTAATTAGTTTTCCGACTTATACATTGTTCCCGATTTTCGATTTCGTCACTTCGAACCAGTTTCTGAAGAAGGTTGCAACATGGCATCCGAAACGTCAAACTTTTTCTTAAAAGACGCACGGCGAAACCCGAAAGTTTAAGTGTTAGTTCTAGTTTTAGTTCAATTAACTCCGGCCGTGAAAGCTTTCGTACTTATTACACTGCATCTGTTCAGTGAAGAGAGTATAGTATAGTTTTAGTGTTGAGATAAAAATTAATAGTTAGTCTATTAAAACTAGTCTATGGAGTAGTCTATTAAAACTACTCTATAGACTAATTTTAATTGAAAAGAAAAGGGAAATGATTTTTAAAGTAATCAATCAGCTTGTCTTCTAAAAAAATACACATATTTATAACAAATAATTTATTTTCTATCTTTTTAAAAATAAACATAAAATTAATAATCCGACGCTTAAAGTGTTAATCAAAAAATATATCACCGTTTACCTTACTTTAATAATATCTTAAGATAATTATCTTGAAAAATAATTAATCATACCTTTTTAAAACTCGTAATTTTAAATCTCCATCCGGTGCATACATAAAAGTTACTTTATATTCTAAAGGATCATGATGAAATTCTAATTTATAAGATCGAATTAACTAAAAAAATATATAAATATTTAAACCAAAAAAAAATAAAAATAAAAAAACATTTATTACCTTAGCTAATAATATTTGTATTTCTAAATCCGCAAATCTCCTCCCAAGACACATTCTAGCGCCATATCCATAAGGTAACGATGCAAAAGGATGTATTTTCTCTTCACTGTTTTTTAACCATCGTTCTGGTTTAAATGTTTCTGGATTTGAAACGTATTCAGACATACTCCCTGTTACTAATGTTGGAAAAACTACTTGAACCTAATTAAAATAAATATAATTTTCGTTGTAATTTTTAATAATAATTTAAATTTACTCCTTTTGGTATATGATATCCTTGTATAATAGTATCGTGTTGCAAAGTCCTCCCATTTCCAATAACGGTTGAATAAACTCTAAAAACTTCTTTAACAAAACTTTTTAAATAAACCATTTCATCGAGGAGTTTTGGAGTTAACGGAGTTTTTGGATCGGGTAAAATTCTTTTTAACTCGTTGTAAAGTTTTTCTTGTTCTTCCGGACGAGTGGCTAATTGGTAAAGAATTGAGCACACCGCCATGGATATCTTAAAAAAGTTATAATTTTAATTGCGGATAATCTTTTTTTATTAAATAAATACTGTGTCAATTCCAACGAAGATTAAATCTAGCGCTAAAACGTAAGCAGTTTTTTTATCCGGTTCATCTGCCAAAATTCGTTCTATTAAAGATAATTCGTTATCAGATTTATTCGTTTTCTTTTGAAGACGGTCCATGGCTTCATCAATATATTTAGTACATATCCTATTTATTTATTAATTATGTGTTAAGGTTGGGAAGATATTATTTTTTTTTATTAAAACTTACGATACAAAATAATCCATATTTTGAACATATTTTTTCCAAATATTCGATGGAAAGTATCTCCAAAATGGAAATTTTAATTCTAAAATTGCTATATTTCTTAACGCGTATTTAGCGGCGTTTATTATTTTTTGTGGTTCAGAATTTGGGCTTAAATTTGGATCTAAACATCCCAAACGAACATCCATTGACACTAATCCAATACCTATTTTTTAAATTAAATA
The DNA here is from genome assembly GCF_036711975.1 of Onthophagus taurus. Taxonomy (NCBI): domain Eukaryota; kingdom Metazoa; phylum Arthropoda; class Insecta; order Coleoptera; family Scarabaeidae; genus Onthophagus; species Onthophagus taurus. The sequence continues at coordinate 7,478,676 of NC_091976.1, read as the reverse complement.
CATATAATAAATTAGAGGAGTTAGGTGAGTTGTTATGAGCGACAAAGTGTTTTGAATAGCTTAGGAATTAAACTCAATTTTATGGGAGGTTTCGAACAAACTGAAATGAAGAAAGAAATAGTACATAAACGGTGTGTTATACACAGTAGTAAGGATGGAATAGGTAATCCTCTTTAATACTATTTCTCAAGAAAACTTTATGATGTCATCATTTTATATAAAATGTTCCGGACACTTAAATAGCCCCCTCATCGGATTTCCGGTGGAGGGGACCAGAATGGACATAAGCAGAAATATTCGCGTGAGCATATAGAATGAACGAGGCCCATAAATTAAGCTTCCTGAACCATTCCGAAACTCACAGCGATTACTTCAATACTGCTCAGGGCTCCACAGTATATTTTTTGGGAAATACGAACGAGAGTCGCAACGGAGCTACGCTACTACTTCCCAAATCAAGAGCGGAACACGCAATCATGCCAACGACAGAATGATTGTAGTTAAAATTCAAGCTAAGCCTTTTAACCCCGATTCCAGCAACAACCTCTACGGTCTATTGGGGAGAATCTACACAAGAGTTACCCAAGAAGGAAATTCTGGTAGTCCAGAGTGCTATGCAACGCCGTTGATACTTACAGAAATGTGGTAGGAAAGTTTACATTGGATGTAAGAAATGAACACAACGAATCACCGGCAGACAGATTCAGAAATTAAATTGATTTCTAATCAGGAATCATCACTGCCTCTTCCCGGATAAAGGAGGAGGCTTGAGCTATGGGCTATAACCCATTCCTTTATTTAATGAAATAAAGAAATACAACCTAACAATCACAGCCATACCAGAAACCAGATGGCTAACAATTATACAGTATGTCCGTAAAGTAACGGATATAGGCGATAAAATCATTATAAACGGTTTATGGAAAAATCTCTGAAACGGGTCTAAAGATTTAAATTTTTTGCAATTGTTTGGTGTAGATTTTAAATTTCTTCCGCCATTTTTAAGCGAGTTATGACGTCATCGGTATTTTTTTCAAATAGCAATCCCCCATTTTTATTACGGAATATGAAAGCAGATTTTTTTCTGAATCGAATACAGTCAATATTAATATTGCTTACATAAGAAAATTTTCGAGAAAAATTACTTTAAAGTTTAACTACTTCAGATTTGTTAACATGATGAAAATGGCAGTAGCCATGAGTAACTATGGTAACCAATTATTTTAAACAATTTCCTAATGTCAAAAACTGATGTAGTAAGTAGTTGACCTCTTTAATACAACATATCTTGATCGCCAACTCATTAGCCAAAGTATGGTGAGCCTAGCTGTGACTAAATTTAAACAGCATGGCCATCTCTCGAAGTCTGGCCTACTAAATATTGCAAGGGAAGTTCAACAAATCGTGGTTTTGGCTGGGCAAGAAAACCCGTCATGTTACTGTAAGGAGTATTGGGTCTAATTTCGACATTAGTAAATCAACGGTTCATAAAATTTTAAAACCCGCAAAATATTATTCCCATAAAGTAAACCTGATTCACGAGCAATGAATCGTAGTTTTTGCAACAACAATTTTACAACGATGACGAAGACTTTGTCAAAAACATAATTTTTTCGACGACATTTACATTGAGTGGACAAAACAAGAAACACTTACCTTTAGATTGACAGCTACCAGACCAACTATCGTTCGTGCACAAGAATTGATACAATCTTTAGATATGGCATTATCTCAGGTACTTACCTACCAATATTCTGAAGTGCCTCCATGGTTGTTGAATCCCATTAAAGCTAGGTTGGACCTCACTAAATTTTCCAAATCAAACGCCTCCCATGCAATGTTTCTTGCTGATTTTCACAACATAGTGCATACTTACCCTGATGCCTTTTGTGTTTACACTGATGGATCAAAAAAAGAAACCGGTGTTGGTAGTGCAATATCAGTCGATAATACAGAACATTCCTGGACGCTTCAACCATGTTCCTCAATATTTCTTGCAGAGTTATATGCAATATTCCAAGCACTACTATACATAAATATGAACCTCAATAACCGCAATTTTCTAATAATAAGTGATTCGCTTAGTAGTGTCAAATCCTTACAAAACCTGTACACAAAGGAAGTAATGCTACAACAAATCTTAGGCACACTAGACAGCATCACAAAACAAAATCATGAAGTAATATTTATATGGGTGCCAAGTCCCGTTGGAATTGGGGGGAATGAACGTGCTGATTGTGCAATATCCGAGGCTGCAGATAAAGCAACAATGGATGTGAACTTTTGCAGACATAAAGATATTGCAAAACATGTAAGATCCTTGATTTATAACAGCTGGGAAGAACAATGGCCAAATACTCCAAGTTTCTTGAGAAAAATCAAACCCCAGGTCTATCGAATAAGTTCCGAAACGGAATTAAGCAGCTCAGAACAAGTGAAACTAAGTAGATTGCGCATTGGCCATACATCGTTGACTTCCAAATATATGTTAAAAGAGGAGCAGAGACCCATGTGTTCAAATTGTAATAGGGAACTCACTTTAGAACACATCATTGTAGAATGTACATTATATGAACAAGCAAGAAATATTTATAATATAACAAGCATAGAGTCTGCCTATGAAAACTCATTGAATCTGATCAAATATTTTAAAGACATACAACTATTCGACCAACTTTGAATACTCTTAATGTGCTACTATGTGGTCCTGGGTGAAATTATTGTGAGTGCTAATGTCAGGCCTATGACTTTTTTCAATAATAATAATAATACATTGAGTGGACAAGTAAATAGACAAAGTTGTCGGTATTGCGCTACTCAAAATCCAAATTAGCCAAGAAAGTCGCACACCCAATATCCGCAAAAGATTTGAGGAAACCTTAAGTGGAAAGAGATATTTAAATTTTTTCAAAGCGATGTCATTCCTTCCATCCCGTCAATGTTGACACAACTCAATTCCAATGGCAGTTATTCCAACAAGATAGCGCGCCACTACACTTCAAGAAGCTTTACTAAATCAGTTTATGACACTCAGGGAATTGTTTAGAATAATTGGTTACCATAGTTACTCATGACTACTGCTATTTTTATCATTATACAAATTTGAAGGAATTAAACTTTAAAGTAAGTTTTCTCGAAAATTTTCTTATGTAACCAATATTTATATTGACTGTACTAGATTCAGAAGAAAATCCTCTTTCATATTCCGCAATAAATATGGGGGATTACCATTTAAAAAAAATATCGATGACGCCATAACTCGTTTAAAAATGGCGGAAAAAATTTGAAATCTACACCAAAAAATTGCAAAAATTTAAATCTTTAGACCTTTAGATTTTATCGCCTATATCCGTTACTTTACGGACACTCTGTGTATGTACATAGCTTATCAGAAAAGCAGAAGCAGGAAATAAAAGAGCTATTTTGTCAGCAAGTGAAACAGCTATACGATACGATAACTTAGAACCATAGAAAAACACAGCTTACATGATGAGACTAACGAAAACGGAGAATTTGTGATTTGATTTGCAGCAGGAGGGAACATGGTTATCAGAACAACATGAATGCCACATGGGAGTATACATAAAACGACAGGGATCTCATCAGACGGTATCACCAAGAACCAAATAGACTATATGTTAATAGATAAAACATTTGTATCAAGTATCGTAGAAAACAAACATAGAAAACTGGATATTGCAAAAGCTGAAAACACCGGAAACGCAATGCAGGTTGAAAGAGGAAATAAAAGTAGAGATAAAGGTATAATTCGATTAGACAACACTACCTCTAAGTCCTTTAAGGTTGAAAAGCGCATAAGACAAGGATGTATAATGTCCTCAACGCTACGAGTATACTATCCAAGAATTATATCGAGTTGGAAAAAATGCTCCAACTGATTACTAACCAAAGTCGCACACTGGGGTTGGAAATAAATCTCGCTAAATGTAAACTAAGGATAGTAGACAAAAGCAAAATCCTCCAAATACAGCACCGCCCACCATAAATCCAACCTGTTCCTGAGTTTGTTTATCTCGAATCTTCAGTAACAGTACTTATGAGCCAGAAATAAGACGAAATCCCTACAAACAACATTAAAAGAAATAACAAATCAGTGCACCTAAACACTATAGAGTCACGATTAAGAAGAAGAAATAAGAAAACTTACAATTAGAGAGAAATATAATAGTGCAAATGCATAATAAATCTAACAAAGTGACATTTTGAATAAAAAGAGATTTTGGAATATAAAATACAGCGAGAATTGCCAAGGCTTCGAAGAGTTGATCCGATTAAGGTAGTAAACGTGAGTCAAAATGTTATAGAGGTTTGAGCATACTAAGTTTATGGATGGCATAAGTGACAAAATAGTACAGACAATAATTATTGAAGAAATTATTGCAGATAGGACAAGAAGCATATCTAGAATTTCTCGATTTAGAGAACGTATATGACTCCATTCCAAGGTGCAAACTGTACCAAGTGTTAACTACTACTCAAATAAACCCTCATTTAATAGACATTACAAAGTGTCTACACATAGTCAATATCACCTACATATATAAAAAAGGAAAAAAATTGTCTGAACAAATCAACACCACGAAAAGACTAAGAAAAGGGTGTAATTCGTCACCATTTCTGTTCAACAGTGGGACATGCGGGATAACCTTAATAAAACAATATTTTCTAGTTAATTCGGGCGCGGTATTTGAAGTAGTAATTAAGCACGTCACGGCAATTAAGCAAATTGAAAATTTCAAATACCTTGACGTATCGTCAACCAAAACGAACAAAATAAGAGCTGCAAGATGCTGATATCGAACCGAAACAATAAACGAATAGGGCAGGCCTGTATAGAATCAATACTATAATATGGAAGTGAGGTTAGAAGTGATGAGATAAGAAATAGAATAGATGCGAAAATAACAGTGCTTGACAGAATAGAAAGGAAGGGTTTAAATTAGATTGGCCACGTAATGAGGGTGCCAAAAGATAGATGGCCGAAAAGAATATTTAAATGGACTCCACCTAGCCAAAGCAGGAGAAATAGTGATAAAAGAACTGGAGAAGCGAAATAACCTAGCGCTGAATAACAACTAAAACTAGAACTAACACTAGACAAAATATACATGAATAAATAATTAATGCATAATTAATTAACATTAATAGACTAGTTATCAACTAAGTTGTTCCCAGCCGTTTTCTCTATTCATATTGTTCATATGTCGATGAATCTCTGTTGACTTTATTGTCATCCTTTGGAAATAATGCTCAGCTGTTACTAGCACCTTGGCCTTATCGAAATCTATGGTTTGTCTCTTTTTGTAACAACGCTCTGCGACTCCAACATCCCTCACATGTTCCTTGATGCGGCACTCGATTTTACGTCCAGTTCCACCAAAGTAGTTCTTCCCACAACTGTCTGATAGCCGATAGACTTCCACTCCCTTCAATAGGATTAGTTTGTCCTATAAAAAGAGCCTACAGAATGTTGCTGACTGTACCTTGCAATCTGCTCCGTCACACCTGAAACCTAAGGGAGGCTGATGAAACCAGCCGGTGGAGTACATACAGAACTGCATTTCCAACGTTTCTGCAAATCGGAAATGGTATGTGGGCATTGTGCGGAAAAGGACCACGAGTTTAAGAACTGTGGGAATAGGGAGAGGCAGTATGTGCAAACTGCAAAGGGGAAGGATGACAGACACGAAACGAGGGATAGAAACTGTGGGGAATACCAGATTGCGGCGGAGTTGGCGAAGAGAAGTATTAATTATGAGGACATGAGGAGAGGGCAGAAAGAGACTTTATCAAAAACTAGACGGGGGAGGGGAAAAGCCAGAGAAGACGAGGAGTTGAAAATGGTGTTCTGGAATGTAGCGGGGATTACGAATAAGGAAGGGGCAGTTCTGGGAATATTTGAACGGATTTATATGGTGGAGACCTGGGTTGATGAAGTAGGGTGAACAAAGATTGAGGGAAAGTTGCCAGAAGGGTATAGATGGGATTGCGTGTTTGCAGAGAGGAGAAGTAAGAGAGGAGAAGTAAGAGAGGAGGAGCGTGCGGAGGTATTATAACAGGAATAGCGAGAGGAATTACGGAGGAGAGTAAGACGGAGAGGAGATGGAGGCAGAAGGGAATAGTAAAAAGGCAAATCAAGTTAAAGGGAGAGAAGGTGCTGATAGTCACAGTATATAGTAAGACAATGAAAGAAACAATGAGGCAATGGGAAGATATGACAGAGGAGCACAGGGGGGGATACCTGATTATTGGAGGGGACTTTAATGCAAGAATAGGGGAAGAAGGGGGAAAAGGAGAAATAGAATGGATTCTGAATGGAGATAATAATAATAATAATGTTTATTAATCGGATAATATATAATATATGTACAAATAGAAAAAATTATAAAAAGGCTCCGATTAGAGAGGGTCATGTCAGGTCGACCAAGTGACCAAGGCCCCTTTGTCGCACTGTTGGGATGCAGATGCTGAGGTGGGTAGAAGATAGGGGATGGGAGATACTGAATGGGAAATATGGAGGAAGGAGATGAAGGGGAATATACCTATACGGGTGCAAAGGGGGCGTCCGAGGATAGAAACATTTAAGGTTGGGGCGTTGGTAGAGTCAGATCACCAGCCTCTAGAAGTATGCATAAAAGGATCGGAGGGAAGAAGCAACAGAAAGATAATGGAATATGGTGGAAAATACATTAGGGTAGATTAGAGAACATAATAGGGGACAATTGGCAAGCTGGAGTCAGAGGGTGGAGGGGGCCGATGGGTTGAATGAACTAATTGAGGTGGTTAGGGAGGCGACGTTGAAGAAAGAGAGTGGGCGACAGGGGATTAGACTGGGAAGAAACGAATGGTGGGATAGGGAATGCAGAGAGGCCAAGAGAGAAGCCAGAAGGAAATTGAGACAGTGGCAGAGAGCTGAGGTAGAGATAGAGAGATATAGAGGCCAGGGGAAAATACAAAGAAGAATGCAAGAAAAAGAAGAGAGAGCTGAAGGAAACGGAGGCTGAGAAGATTAAAGAGTTGAAAGAGGAAAATGAGGTATGGAGATATTTAAAGAGGATGAGGAAGGGAAGAGAAGAAGTCAGCAGATATATACAAATGACTGAATGGAAAACCTACTTCATGGGCTTGTTAGGAGGGGTGGAAGAGAGAAGACAGGGAAAGGGAGAGCGAGGGTACAAGGAAGAGAAAAGATAACACTGGAAGAAATGGAGGCAGTGTCGAGGGCACTGAAGAGGGGAAGGGCGCCAGGAGAGGATAAGATCCAGAAAGACGCATGGTTGGAGGCGACGGGGACGGTGATGAAGAAATTATGGAAGGTAATGAGCGACGTATGGATGAGGGAGAGGTTTCCAGACAGGTGGAGGATGGGGATAATATGCCCACTGTATAAAAAGGGGAGTAAAAGGGTGGTGAGCAATTATAGAGGGATCACCCTGTTGGACACAACTCTCAAAATTTATGCAATGATACTGCTGGGGAGATTGGAAGAAGAAATGGAGAAACTGTTGCCGGATGGGCAGGCGAGATTCAGGAAAGGAAGAAGGGCAATTGACAATGTATACATTCTGAAACACTTGGTAGATAGGGAGTTGAACAAGAAGGGGGGAAAACTGTATGGACTGTTTATTGACCTGAAGGCTGCATTCGATAACAGGAATAGAGAGAAGTTGTGGGAAGAAATGAGGAGGAGAGGTATCACAGAACAACTGATAGGGAGGGTGAAGGAGATGTACAGGGAGACGATGGCGAAGGTTAAAGTGGGGGAAGAGTTAAGTGAGGTATTCTGGACGACAAAGGGATTGAGACAGGGGTGTCCGCTTAGTCCCACACTATTTGCACTATATACGACGGACTTGGAAAAGAGACTTGCGAAGGGGCAAATGGGTGAGGTGGTGATAGAAGGAACAAAGGTGCACGCGGACGTTTTGGTGGTTGTGGCTAGAGAGGCGGTGGAGATGAAAGAGATCATGAGGTCCCTGGATAGATATTTTAAGGTGAAGGGGTTGGAGGTAAACGTCGAGAAAACAAAGATAATGAAGTTCTGCAAAGGGGAGAGAAGAAGGAAGGAGGAATAGAGGTGGCAGGAAAGAGAGATAGAGCACAGAGTGAAAGAGTACACGTACCTGGGATATGGTTTCGCGGAAAGTAATAAGGTCGGGGCGCACGTGAGGGCGATGGCAAAAAGAGCGACAGGGTGATGGGACAGGTTTGGGGATGGGGAGAAAGGACTTTCGGGAGGGACGTCGGAAAAAGAAAGGCCATCAAACATAGGATTGGTAAGGAGCACAATGATGTACAGCGCAGAAGTATGGGGATGGAGAGAACAAGGTTTGCTAGAGGATATACAAACACGATATTGGAGATGGATACGAGGGTTGGCAAGGGAGACTCCAGGGTATGTAGTGAGAGAGGAGGTTAAGGTGGATGCAGTAAGGGTGGGGGCGAGGAGAAAAGCAGTGAAGTATGAGGAAATGATAGAAGCAAGACTGCATTGCAGGATCCTGGGAGAGTGCTGTAAGGAAATTAAAGAGAGGAGGCTGATCTATGGGCAAAGAGACAGGGAAGAATATTATAGAAGAGTGGGATACTCACTAACTGGGATCGCAAACAGAAGATCGGAAAGAGGTTAAATGTGGAGAGAACTGAGAGATAGGGACATGGATATACAGAGGCAGGAAACAAGGTCACAGATAGGAGAAGGGAGATACAATGAAAGGTATGGGGAGATAGTGACATGAAGGGAAAAGATTGGTGGCCAGATTCCACTGTGGCAATGAGGAGAGGGGGAATAGCTATTGGGCGGACGATGTGGTGTAGGCTGTGTGGAGAGGATTGGGAGACGCTGGAACACATGCTGAGAGGGTGTAGTGAACTAAGGGAGAAGGCAATGGACAGGAAGCAGATTTTGGGAGAGCGGGGCGAGGGTAAAAGATGGATGAGGGAGGTGATGGGTGCGAGGAGGCGAAGGTATGGAAAGGGGGGAGGATCTGGAGGTATAGATATATATATATATATAATGTATAGAATGTATTAAAGGGAAAATTGTAAATATTGAAAACAATAAAACGTTGTTTAGTGACTCGCTAGATCACTTTTCTTGCTTCAAATTCTTTCGTCGCATATCCTGGAACAAGGCTCAGAACACAGGCCTCTTCTGTTATGCATGGCGATGAGACATGCCCCCATCTATCTTCCTAATGACCAAAATATCCAGGAAAGCGAACTGTTTTGCAGCATCCGTTTCCATGGTAAATTTGATTATGGGTTATTATGAGTTGAGGTGGTCTAGGAATTCCTCTTCGGAGTTACTGCGTAATTAAATGCTGCAGCGACCACTGTACTGTTACTGTTAATGGGACGCTTAATCAGTTGATTAGTGCGATTAGTGCGAGGTGGAATCGTAGTAACCTCTTACTTATTTGGTCCATATCCTTGAAGATCTTGTGAATTCTTTCTCGTATTAGTTCTTACGATCCCACGGACCGCAGCAGAGTCAATATGGTAACACTATATGGTATAGTCAGCAAAATTCGAAACGCTTTTCCGATAGCTAATCCCATTAAAGGAAGCGATAGTCTATTGATTATCGTGCAGTTGTGGGAAGCACTACGTTGGCCAAACTGGATGTAACTCTAAATAATATCCAGTAGTCGGCAGTCGCAGAGCATTACCTCAAAAAGGAACACAGCACAGATTTCGATAAAATCAAGGTGCTAGCTAGAGCCGGAAATTAACATTATTTCCCAAGGATGACGATAACAGATGATAAAGATCCATCGACATAGGAACAATGTGAATAGAGAAAACAAATTGGTATTTTAGCCGAACATGGAAAATATTGTCGTCATTTTGAACTGGTTTTTGAAGAAATTTGAGACATAGCATCCGAGACATCAAACGCTTTTTCAAAAAGCGTCGGGCTTAACCCAAAAGTTTCTAGTTCTAGGTTAAATGTTAGTTCTAGTTTTAGTTCAATTAACACTGGCCGTGAAAGTTTTCGTAATTATAATGCATTATATACCCCAAATAAATATATAATAAGAGAGGATAAATAAAAATGAGATTTCTTACATTCTAAAGACCATTTATGAATTTCGTTATCAAAATCACTGGGCATATCTTCGTTTTTATCTTTTAAGTCCATCATTCTGAAAAGGTTTCATTAATAATTGATTTACAAATTCTTTAAGTATTTAAAAAACCTGTTTAAAAAATCATCTGTTACTGTTGATATAGGTTCTATGTATTTTCTTACTGTTTTTAATTGTAAAACTGGTTTTTGGACTTTAGTTCTAAATTCTCTCCATTGTTCGCCATGACTATAATTAATTTGATAAATTAATAACTAGAACACTTTTTCTAAACGTTGATGATATTGCTGATGACAATGAGTGAATTGTACCTTGAATGAATGGTACAAGAACTTTCTCATTGCGTATTAAAATACCCATTATAATTATACAACTAAACATTTTTTAGATCCAATATATTCATTTACAACCTAATCGAAGTGAAAGTAATATTTTCTTTTTAATTTATGTAATTACGTTTACAGTTACTTCCTCAAAGTTTATCTTACATTTGCAATTTAATGCCAATATTCATTTAAAAATTAAATTTAAATATCAATTAAATTAAGCAATAAGTTATATATGTAACCAATTTCAATGAATCTAATTGCTTCTGATGTAACGATTGCGATAAATAAAAATAAAAATTCGCGTCTCGTTGTCAAATTTGTAAATCTATAGATGGTAATCGAGGGTAAACGAACAACGAGAACGGTTTTCAAAGCGAACAGACAATCTCGTTTGGTATGCTCGAAGCAAAACCGGGGAGAAAGTGGTAAATTGTGTTGGAAAAGGAAGTCTCGACACGCGGTGAAATGAAAACGACCGATGCTAGGATTAATCATAATATACCTACTTGTTCGAAAGTAGTACTCGAAAAAAAAAATATTACTTACACTCCAACGACTCCGGGTAAATTTCCAAAAAAATCTTTACGAATTTCGCTTTTATATTTCACTAAACACGGCATTGAAGGTCTGAATGGTGTTGATCCCTCGTTTCGATAGATTTTTTCGATTTCATCGCAATCATAAATGAAAAGCAAATCTGGTCGTCCAACTAATCCGGATAACCGTGCTATTTTCCCGTATTGTTTATAAATAATCGAAGATAATTTAGCCACATCGGAAACGTCGTATTGGCCAACAATTGGAAAAAATCGCCAATTATTTCCGAGAAAAGGTAGAGGTTTAGGACCTGGGATGCTAAAATAAGGTTTTAAAGTTCCTTCTTTTTGCCGTATTTCTTGCAAAGAATCATAAGGGCAAGTATTTTCGAAAATAATTGCTTGCGATCGATTTCTTCGAAACAATAAATACAAATTTCCCGAAATTTTTTTACGATTAATTTTTTGAAGGTTCATTCTAAAAAAACTAAAATTAAAAATTAAAATTGAAACAAAAAAAAAACTTACTTTGATTCTCCCAGAAAGAAAAACAAACCACACTGAATTATAACTATCTATTTAAAAAGTGTAGATCAAGCGAAAGCTCAACGCAAATTCTGAGTTCATCAACGTTATCTTTCAAACATGCTACACTGGGGGCTTTTCCGTTTTTCGGTGGGGGGCACGATGTCTTTCTTTTCTAATTTCGTTTCACGTAATCATCGTCGGAGGGATACGAATACAATTAGAAACCATTAAGTGGTGAAGTTTGCGTGTCGATTTACATAAGACTCAACTGACTACAATAGATTCTAAAGAAATTTCTTTGTTTTCTCGCAAATTACATTCATTGTAATTTTATTGAAATATAAACATACTATAAATATGTCCCGAAATATCTCGCATCGAATCTTGTAAGGGTGGGGATTCTTACCGGAAATTTAATCCTTCCCAACAGAGAAGGAAAAGTAGAATCACATGATATAAAGAAATCCAGCCATTCAAATCCCACCAACATAAAGGAGGTCCTATGCTAAAGTACTGCGGAAATGGAACATGGAATGGTCTTTAATTATAAAAAATTTTCAATCTGACTAGTTTCGGCTTTATGTCATCGTCAGAAACTCTACAAGAAATTAACAATATACTGAGAGATACATTACTCGAGGCAATGTCGCAGTTCAATGCATCACCTCATCTGGTAGCAATGATACGTTTAACTCTCAGAAAGGTTTCCTGTAAAGTAAATATAAGCAGATTTATCAAGAACTGGAAGATGGGCTGTCACGTCTGGTTTTTAACATTGCCCTTTAAAAAGTTGCAAGACTTCGAACATCTGAAACAAAATTAAACAAATCAACGAGGTGAAGGAGGTCTTTACAATGTTGAAAACAAAGGTGGGAAAGATAGTCTTAAAGATAAATTTCGCGGTGGAAACATACAAGAACATTTGGAAATTGGGAATGGTAAGATAGAGGTGGTTAGCAGTTTCATATACTTTGGATCCTAGATGAATAATAAAAATTCCAACAACTTCACATCTAAGCTAACAAGAAAAATCAAATTAATCATACACATTATCTTAATGCAAGTAGCACTTACTTTTGCTTCGGAAATATGGACTTTAATCCAGAAAGTCCAAGAGGCACTAAGGAGAATCGAGATGAAAGTGCTCAGAAGAATACATGTCCGAGATAGTTAATTTTATCAAAGTGCAAAGGTTGAGATGGATAGGCTATGTAGAATGGTCAGAATGGACATACAAAGTACCACAGGAATAATTTCGCCTTGTACAGTTCTGTTCAGATATAATGCGAAAAGAGTCGCTCGTAGAGGCATAAAATTGTACTAGAAACGACCTACGTTCACGAGACATTCAATACAGGTTTTACCTGCTCTGTAGTATTGTAAAAGTTCCGAACAGGCAAGCGGGGTGATGTGATTTATGACCAAGATGACTGAATCACAAAGAAAAATTAAGAAAATAAATAAGTATAAGCAATCCATTTACTTTACACAATTCCTGTAGTAAATGAAAATAATTACTAATAATTACCGTATTACTTTGGTAATACAGTGGAACGATAAGTCGAACCACATAAGAAATGAAAATTATATATTGATAGTAAGTTATATATAAACTATATATTGAAATATATCGCAAACCATTTTAATATAATAAAATCAAAAATCAATGTAATAGTAGTATATTAATAAACAAGTTTCGTAAGACACGTTTGAAATGCACGAATTCAAGTTGCAAAACGAGTGGCGAAGCCACGAGTTTTTTAATGAATGAGCATTAAACCGGTTCTGATGTAAGTACAAGTATTCATTCTCAACGTGCAGGTGTCCAAACTCTGAATGAAGTTGAACAAATTCTTCAGTCGGTCGAACGCAGTCTATCTACCAGTACAAGAAGACTTTCTGCTCGTCTAGGTGTTCCTCATGTAAAAGTATGGAGAACATTACATGTTCATGGCTTGTATCCATTCCATGTTCAACCAGTACAACACCTTGAACCAACAGACTTTGCCAGGAGATTCGAATTTTGTGGATTTTGTGGAAAACAGCGTTTGTAAACATTTTCTACTCATAATAAGCTAAGTTTTGTGCGAGAAAAATATTTTTTAAAGTCATGATTGGTGAAGATTTTGAAGGGGTAGTTGTTTTTTTACACAAAAAAGGTGCTGTAGGTCATGAACTCTAAAGTTGACCGTTTTCTAGAAAAATCTACTTTTATTTTGAAAAACATGGTCAATTTTTTGAAATAAACATTTTATTTTACTGTATTGACCCCATTTGGGTCTCCAGGTGGTTAGGGTGTATGTATTTATTTCGGATAAGATTTAAACTCTTTTTAGTTTAAAATTACCAATTTATTTTACTTTATTACATGTCTATTGTGTTCGTTAAAACTATGTGGCTACGAATGCTTTTCGCTTTTAATTGACTACTTAAGACTACTTATGTATTTCATTTGCGCCAACAATTCTATTGCTCAGCGTTATTTTAACCACGCGCCGGTGGCCAAAGTGTAACTTAACACTTCCGATGGCGAGGTGTTACATCCGGAATCTCCGTACAATTTGGTAAAAGAAAAACACTTTTCCAAAACTTTATTTCGAATGATGAATCCCACAAATATGGATTAGAAAAAAAAATTTTACACCAAAACCAAAAATTGCGAACCAACCAAAATTTCTTTAACACTCGAAAACACGTATTGCTCTGGTAATATAGTAAGAAAGAGAGAGCTCCAGAAGAAACTTGAACGCTCTTTTATACCCAAAAATCAAAAATATCAAAAAAATTACGTCTGCGCAAGATAACATCATGAATTTACGACACTCTCTCAAAAGCAAAAAGGAGAATTTTAAAGTGATAGGAGTTAAAAGGAAAAAAAGGAATACTCAGAATATGTTGCTGAAAGAGAATACAATAAAATGTTATAAACAAACAAAATGTAAACAAAGTAAATAAAAATAATAATAAGTTTCCGAATGTATGCAACTCATAACCCATTATCCATTACACATAAACAAGTCACCCACACATAACATAAAAATTTCGGAATGTAACACAGTCTACCGACTCGAAGGCCTTCGTGTAGTCCATGAAACATAGATACACTTTTTTATTGTATTCTCTTGCCCTTTCAGCCTTTCATTGATTATTTGTAATAATATCCTGGTTACAAGTGATATTAAAGCAACCTTTCTACAATTGTTGCAGTAATGATGCAATGATTTGTATCATTCAGTTGGTCATTGTCTTGTGCTCCATATTTTTTCACAATGCTTTCGCTTAGTGTTTAATTGTGTCAATGTAAATTGGTATTTCTGTATAGTATAATATTGTCCTGTAATTGGTACTTTGTTGGGCAATAAAGATATCCTTACATAATAAGATGTCCTTATCCTCTATAGCTTTGAAGATCTTGATAGGTATCCCATCCATTCGGGTGATTTTTGGTATTTTATGTGCGATATAGCTCTTTCTATTTCAGATCTTAGTATTTCTTGCTTATCTTGTGTTTGATCGATTTCCACATGTTCGTTTTATATAGATTTTTGGCCAATTTTGTCCAATTGAAAATTAGTGTATTTAGGATCTCGATGTTTATCGTTTCGACCTTAACCTTAAGTCTTTAGAAAGTCTAAAATTTTCTAGGAATTCTTTTTTGACTCTATTTTTTTTATTATTTATCTTTTAATATAGTGACTCACATACTTCGAAAATGTATTTATGTGCTCCTGCACTATCCATCTAAGGCCATTCACATCATCTATTCTATTCCAATGCTTGAAACATGTCGTTATCTCTGCACTGTTTAAACAACGCCAGATGCCTGTTTTTTGTTACATTGTTAAATCGTTTTCCACTGATGTCGAGAGTTTTCAAGAAGATTCTGGCATTTTACAGAAGTGGCTAATAAGTCCCAAGATTGTCCATAACATATTCTACACTTTGTCTTTATGTATGGTATAAACTTTCACAATGCTCTATGACTAAAAATAAGGCAAGAATGAAAAATACTGAAATCCCTAAAGCGGTACAGTTATGGTACAAATATGCGATAATATTTTAGAATAACTGAATTTCTAAGGCACACTGTTAACTTGAAAACCTTATTACATACTTCTCTAATACAAATTTAACTAAACACCCGGTATTACGAATTAAGAAAATTAAAAAATATGTATTTAGTACCCTCTTTCGTCAAGAATACAAACTTTTACTTCTCAATCCTCATCACTCATTATGTTTGTCATTACAGAAATCTTCTTTATCATTTTTAAGTCCAACTAAACTCACTGTGACATTTAACCTCAAAATTAATTCAATATTTTTATTATAAATAGCCAAATATGTTTCTTAATCAACAAAAACAAATTTTAACACCTTTATTAAGGATTATCTCAAGAAATATTCATGTATCATCATGTTTAAACGAAGTACAATTATTAACGAGGTTAAGAGTTGTTGATAACAGTGAAATAGGTAAAAGGGCTATGGCTGAGGGAAAACCACCGAAAATAATTCATGTTTATAATAAAACCGGAATTGGAATGATTGGTAAAGTTCTAATGAAGTACATAAAACGATTTATTTAATTGAAAATGAGTTTGTTTTCAAGGCGATAAGGTGCTGTTGGCTATCAAAGGTGAGAAGAAAAAAGGAGTATTGGTGGGTTTGAAGCAAAATCAAAAAACAAGAGTTCCTAAATTTGATAGTAATAATGTAGTTCTTATTGATGATAATGGGACGCCACTGGGAACAAGGATTCATGTACCCATTCCAACTGTTCTTAGAACTATTTTGAAAGAAAAAACTCAAGTGAAAGGAGCTGATTATACAAAAATATTATCAATTGCTTCTAGTTATGTTTAGAAAATTGTGTAAATTATCATTATAGGATATTAAAACATTAAAATTGTTAACATGAACATCTATTTTTTGTGAATTTTTTTAAATAAAAATATGTAATTTACATTAGAGTGTATAACTCATCCATAGATATAGTTCCAAATTCAATATATCTTTACTAATAACAAATAATAATAAATCTATATTACATTGATACATAAACTTTGAAAAATTTGTAGTTTGAGTATAGGTGGTATGAGCTGACTCCTACATTGGGTGTTAATCATATCTACATTCACCCCAAAGTTAATTAAGTTGTAAAGATCCCTTAAAGCTAGTAATCTTATAATTAGTTTTAAATATATTTAAAAGCCAGTAAACAACCTGTTTATCAATCATTTGCAATTTTGAGTGCTCAACCGCTATTTTTAAGACAAAAGTGTGTTTCAGAAGAAAGAAGATAGATTGAAGATTAGAAGATTAGTATCAAAAGAATTTGCGTTAATTAAAAAGAGAAACATCCAATATCTTTCGCCATTCCGAGTTGATACAACACATTCTTTCAGTGTTGCCAGATAGTTTGCAGCGACATTCGGTAGATCAGCTCGTAATTTTTCGGTAGATTTCGAGAAAATTCGGTAGATTTAAATTTGTATTCATGCAAAATTTTTTTATAAGTAATATAAATAAAACTCAGTTATAAGTATATATATATATATATATATATATATATGTTTATTAAATAAAACAGAATACAAAAAAACTCTAATTTATTTTTACTGCTTAAGTATTTTTATACAAATTATGGGATGTCATACTTTGTATGATCTTCTTTTCTACAATAAAATCGTGGCAGTTATTCTCACCAATGTAACTTTTGGTGTGTAGTAATGCCGAAATAGTGTCAGCGTCTAGTTTATTTCTTTGGTTTGTTTTCATGAGATTTATTTGGGAAAACACCCTTTCAACGTTTGCGGATGAATGTCAATTTTGGTAACTTCATTCCAGAATAAGAAAACGTCATCCGGAAAGGCTAGGATTTCATTATTATTTCGTAAAAGACGCCATTCGTTATCCAGAGGTTGTAGCATGCTTTCATCAATTAGGTTGGGAAATAAAATAGCTACATCTGATATAGATGGAATTGAACCCGACTTTACCTCCAAAGGGTCTAGAAAATTAAATTTTTTCAGAGGATTATTCTTTAACGGAAATCTTTTTATTATTTGGTTACAGCCCTCAATATAGAATTCTAAACAACGCAACCTAAAAAAGTGTAATTGCTGCTGGCTTAAATTTGTTTATGATATAATTTTCAACACATTTCCTCCAACGTAAATATCTTCAAGTGGCATATAGTTTCTTGGATTATTATATTCTACATTTTCAAGAGATGTGGATAATAAATACTCACGTTTAATAAAACAATCGAAAATGGCTTTTAGAATGTTACAAATGTTACGATACAATAAATGAAGTTTTGGTCTTTCGGCTTGCATCTCTCGGTTCAAACTATTAAAGAACGGTACTACAAAATCCAGAAATTGAAGAAACAACTTTGTAGTCGGATCATTTAATTTATGTAATATATTTTCAGCTGCTAAAAGATCTTTTTTGCTTACCGCATCGGTGAAAAATAATTGCAAAGCCCCGAATTGTTCTAAAATTCTACGTACCACAAAGTGTACTGACAGCCATCTCCTTTGAGAGGGCTGTAAAATCTTATGCAATTTAACTTCATAGAATTCTTGAAATTCTTTAAAATCACTGATTCTTTTTGAACTAGACGCGAAGTAATTATAAATATCCCGAGTCAGATCTTCAATAAATCTGGGCAATTTTTGACATGCATAAGAAGCACATAAGTGGAACAAATCACATATGCACTTCATTACGTATAAACAGGTAATGTCTTTCTTAAAGAGACTCATGACAGAAAGGTGCTGCCCCATCATAACATTTGCACCATCTGCCGCAAATCCTATTAAATTATCTTTTAAAGATACGTCAATTTTTTTAAAGAAAACAATAATGTTATTATATAAAGTATTGGCATCTGCGGCGGAAAGTGGTATCAAACCCAGAAAATTATCTTTGACGCCCTTACTCGTCAAATATCTTATTACTAAGCACAGATGTTTTGTGGTTGTCCGATCCGTTGACTCATCTACTATCAGTGAAAATTTGTTTTGGCGAAGATGAGCACATAAATCGTCAAAACTTTGTTGCCCTAAAACATTTTTTACGATGGCTGTGGCATGCTGTGTTAATTTCGTATGCGCATGCGTTAACCATAAATTTAGTTCAAACTACCGCCACTTTACGCACACATACGTACAAATACTCACACATACGCATCAAATCAAAACGTCATCATAGGAAGTATAAAATCAAAAAAAATTTGTAAAATTTTGAGTGTAAAACTAACCTAAAAGTGACTTATTTGTGGCGTGTCGGAATTATTGAAAGGAGATTAGTGTTATTAGTATTAAGATTAATTAAAGAACTGAGGGCATTCCGAATTGAGTAAGTAAAATAAATTAATATTATTTACAAAATAATTTATAACAAGTTATTTTTTGCATGTAGAAAAACCAAATAAAGAACAAAAGATTTAAACGAAATAGTGGAGTAAGGACATTGTGAAAACTTCGTGGAAAAAAACTACCTGAAAACGAATTTAAAAAATTTTAGGCGTGTTTAAATATCTAAAATTGTTTAATCGTGTTCGATCTGTTGTTTGAATACTATTAGCAAAATCATTTGCTTCTTCTGTATTATCGTCAAATTCTATAACATCCATTGAAGAACATGAAGACATGAATGAAGATGAAGGTGAAGATACAGGCGAAGATGTAGTCAACCAAAGCGAAATTGTTGCGAATACATACGCATACATTTCTGGCTACATGGCTCGAAAAATATTACAAAGAGTGAAATGTAACACATGCCGTAATGATTTTATATCACAAAGAAGTAGTCATGGAATACTTATAGAGGAGCGTGCCTATACCCCACAGGCGCTGTTGCAGCCAAGCGATAAGCTACAGGTGTTATTTTCAGAAGGCACCAAAATAATACATAACAAGTTACCGAAAATAGCTAACCAGCGTTCTATTAAAAAGAAATTCATTTTTTATTTATCAAAAATGGAAAATCCGAAATTTAATTGTACATATGTGGGTGAAAAACATAAACGCTATCTTGAAAAGTTATGACAAGAGAAATGTTCACGATCCTCTAAACATTAAAGCTTTAAAAAAGTGCAAAAAAACGAAAAATTGCTGAAGTTAAACAATTACAAATTTAATGTTTTTTATATATGTTATTTTTAATTACCTACTTAATTTTACTTTCTTTTTTGTAATTTTTATTTCATCATTTTGTTTCTTAATTTAGTTTATTTTATTTTTTTGTTTCTATTTTAATATATTTTTTAACTTAAAATTGTTTTTGACTTAACAAAATTTCGTTTTAAAATTGTGTATGTTGAAATTTTGCAGAAACAAATTCTCTATAAACAAAATTAACAATTTTTGCTTATAGTGAATTTGTTTCTGTAAAATTTTATCATGCATGGTTTTAAAACAAACCAAAAACCTAATTCTAAAGATTTTTAAAATTCCCGGGTAAAATGCTACCGCGCTACTAGCGCTAAATGAGGGTAGTCTGAACTAAAAACAGCGTTTCATTTTAAGGTGGGGAACCCACCATCTATATTAGTATATTTATATATTTAATCTATGGGCTGTGGTCTTTGTTCTTCCACATGTCAGCCCTTTGGCAATTTTTGAGTCATCGCAAATTTTCGGAAATAATTTTATTAAATGGTCCATTACAGCGAAGGGAATATTGCGTTCGACTACAAATGCACTTAACCGTATTTCCCCTAAGAAAAAGAAAAGAATTATATTTCTGTTACACAAAGTCATTTTAAACTTACCTTCTTTGATTTTATTTTCTAATTGAATTTGGGAGGGAAGTCCTGCTGTCGCAAATTCTTGTAGTGTTTTCTGCTTAGAAAGCAATTTAATTTTTTGTTGATGAAATTTTCCTAGTGCGTGTTTGTTAAGAGCATCTTTTCCACTAATTATGTTAATGTCTTTGTCACAGGTTTTACATTTAGCATAGTCTGTACCTTTGTTACTTTTTGTTAGCCACCCTTTGAAATCTGGAATTCCTTCCCATATATTTTTGTAATGTTGTGCATATTTTCTTTTTTTTATTGCACCGGTACTAGTACCCTCACCACCACTATCACTATCACTCATTATTTTCAATGTTTGGATTAACAGTTTAATAGAGACACGTCTGACCGCCTAAAGATTGTGGAAGGAATACCAAATAACTACACTGCTCTTTGAAATTAACTATCAAAAAAGTCCCCGTTGGCGGCGCGGTGCGGCGGCACCAATCAAAAAATTCCCCGGCATTATGCTGTACCACAGTGTAGACAACTAGCTTGGAAAGTATAGTACAGGGACCTATACGCAAGATCTTAATTACAGGTTACTACAAAAAGTGTATCAATATTGAAGTTCAAAAAAGGTTTGAATAAGGAACATTATTAAGAGAACTGTGATAACAGATATGTATCTGAAGAGATCTTTATACCTAATTACAATAATCATAAATCTACACCGTAATTTTTCGGTAGATCCATCCTTCAAATCGGTAGATCGGTAGATTTAATTGGAATTCGGTAGATCTACCGAAAATTCGGTAGATCTGGCATCACTGCATCCTTCTCCAATGAACGATGGTCCAGAGTGCGGGAAGTTAGCCCCCATTTTTTGATTTTTAAATTTTTTATTGTTGTTCTAGATTGTTCTAGAATTGTTCTACATTGTTCCAAAGCGGCAAATCGAAAAAATAAAAACTCCGCGAGAAAACCGAAAAAACGGGTTTTTTGACTAGCCCCCCATTTTTGGAAATATCAAATTTTCTTTGTTGTTCTGGGTTGTTCTAATTGTTCTAGTTATTGTTCTAGAAAATGAAAATTATGGGATACAGCATTACGAAGTTATAACTAAAAATAATTACAAAATCACATATTTTTTGTTGCTCTAAATTATTCTTGTTGTTCTAGGTACTTAAAATGTTTATTTAATCACTGCGGCTTTAGTTCTTATAAAGTTTCATATTAAAAATTAGTACTTACAACAATTAAAACAATTCAGAACAGCTGTTATTTTCACTAGAAAAACCTTAAATTTGAGTTGTGATATCGGACAGGTTTTGTTGAATCAGTGAACCCAACCTTTAATATAATAATACTTAGTTTTAAAAAACTAAAAAAATATGGGATAATCTGACAATCCTAATTTTCTAAAAATCATAAGTTTCACCATTCTCTTTAAACTTGTAATAGTAAAACATAAGTTGCGATTTAAAGTGTATTTTATTTTGTATAAAGTAAGTAATAAATTAATAAATAAACTAAACTTTATGAACTTATGAAAGAATTACTAACGGAAACTTCCAAAAACTTTAATTTTCAAAGAGTAAAGTGTTCTTTATAGAGTTGTTCTAGTGAAAATATTAGCTGTTCCAGATTGCTTAGGTATAATAAATACCTATATATTTGTGATATGGAACTGAAAATAGAAAAACTATGGTCACAGCAATCAACTAGACATTTTGGCAGCCCAACCTATTTTTAGTTATAACTTCGTAATGCTGTATCCCATAATTTTGATTTTCTAGAACAATAACTAGAACAACCCAGAACAAGAAAGAAAATCTGACTTTTCCAAAAATGGGTAGTTAGTAAAAAAACGTTTTTTTGGTTTTTCTCGCAGAGTTTTCATTTTTGCTATTTACCGCTTTGGAACAATGTAGAACAACTCTAGAACAATCTAGAACAACAATGAAAAAATTTAAAAATTGGGAGCCAACTTCCCGCACTCCATTACCACCACAATTTACAATTCCAGAACAAAGTCTATATCCTCGCAAGTATCATCAGCTACGAAGGTACTCACTCTTTGAGTGATGTAGGACACTACACAGGGCCTATTTTTGATTCAGTTGGGCCCCAAGGCCCAAGCAAAATTTCGAGCCCCCACGCCCCAATGTCTCATATACGACTTTTCAATAAGAATTTTTTTGCTTACCTTGGGCACCTTAGGTTTATGATAAAAAAATCTAGAAAAATCAATACAAACATTTATTAAACAAAAACATAAAGTACAAAAAGCAAAATCTAAAATTAACAAAACAACAACAAAAAATAAAACTTCGATCCAAAGAACAACGAACAAAATAAATAATACCTACTTAATGAAAAGAAACAACTACCTACCTAATTATTTTTTTTTACGAATTTTCATTTCAGAAAACTTCTGTATGATAGAATTGGTCTCTAATCTATCGAGAATATCGTTTTCTACGTTAAGGATAGCCAACGATGAAGCATTTTCTTCGTTTAATGAGTTTCTTAGATAGGATTTTACCCGTTTTAACGTAGAAAATGATCTTTCGCCGGATGCGTTACTAATAGGAATAGTTAAATATATACGCAACAATACCTCAACGTTAGAGAAGGTTGACAAAATATTGTTATCAATTAAAAATTTTAACATTTCCTGAGGGTCTTTAGAGGAAATATCATTTAATCTACAAAGTGCTTTAAATTGTACAATTTCATCCTTTAAATCGTCAGTGGCATCCACATCCATATTGTAATATTTTTTAATATATTCTAAACTTACATTAAATTTTTCATCTGAGGATTCGGCAAAAAATACACCGAAAATCTCATTTACACAATCATACGCTTGCATTTTCATTTTTAATTCAAAAACCAACTTGTCACATATAGGAAAAAAAGTATTTATTTTAAAGTTCTTAGCACCGCTTAAAGTAATGTCTTCTGCAGGGCCTTCATCAAAGCACTGTTTCCTCTTACGAACTCTTGAAATCTCATCCTTGTAAACACTATTATTTGGCTGAATTTTTTTGGCTTCTTCTTCAATTTCATCAAACTGTTCTCTCCTAAAATTCTTGACAAATTCAATCAATCCACTATATAGTGTACAAGCTACAGTTAGATTGGCATGATTAACTTGTAGTGATTTACTGGTAGAGTTTATTCTGTCTAGGAGTCTTTTCCAAATTACTGTCATCAAAGCAAATTCAAATGTATTCATTTTGTAAAGTAAATCTCCAGCTTCTCTTCTGGTAGATTCTTTTTGGTTTACATCTTCATTTAGCTCTACTAATAAGCTCTACTATCATTTGCAAGAAGTTGAATGAACTCATTACAAATGGTTGAAGAAAGATAATTAACATGCCCACTTCCAATGTAACCATATTTCTGAAGGTGGCTGACTAAAAACGGGTCAAATTCGCTAAGAAATTCCAACGAGCCTAAATAGTTACCATTTCCCTTTGTAAAAAGCTTAGTGGTGGAACCATAAAATGGTTCTTGAAGTACTGAGTCGCATTTTTCCAGTCAGTGTAGCCATCGGCACTAAGGTTTACACCTATTTTTGAAAAAAGTTTGCATACATAACAATAAACACAGCCCGATTTGGGACTGTAAACCAACCACTCACAAAGGGCTTTTTCGCCATTTCAAATTTATAGAAGGTTGAACTTTGTAAGCATCTAGATTTTTTACCGTCCATTTGTTTTAGACACCCACTTATTTTGTCAATATTTTGGTCAGGTCTGTTTCTAAGGAAATATTCTTGAAATTTCGAAGTTATATTTTGAGGTTGAGGCCAGTCTGCTAGATCACAAGGAAATAGTGGAGCTTCACTATGTTGACAGGTTTCTGGATCAATTTCCAATAAGTCACTTACTATAACGCTATCATCATCGTCAGCGTGTTCGTGTTCTTGTACCTCAATGGAATTGCTGGTTAGAGTATCCATTTCCTCATCTTCAGCATCTTCTAATGGTGATTCCGGGAGATCTTGCTGATTTTCTGGCTCCTTTCTAAGGAATGCCAACATTGCGTTTTTTTGTTTTTCTTTTTCATTTTCCCTTAGTAATGCCTTTTTACGCTTCGCACTACCACTTTGATGTTTGTAACTCATATTCTTCAACCTTTCTGAAATTAAAATAATTCAAAACCACACTTAATGTTGGTCTAATTTAGAAATCTGGGTAATACAATAATATTAATGTCAAATAATACAGAGTGTCCGAAATTCGTAGGGAACGTAATACGATACCGAAAACCGCTGGAGGAGATAGTAAATAACAGACAGTTCTTCTTGTTTGTAATTTGTAATGGAATGCCGTTTACTTTGTGATTCTACCAGTTTGGGTTTTTAGGTTAGGGTACATATTTTGAGAAAACTAAAAAGATGAATTTCCAAAAATACCCTGCAATTCATGAAAATGCTCAAACTCTTAAAACACTTTTTCAGGGCTAATTTTATTAAGAAAACTCCTGCTTAGATAAATTTCATTTGTTATGTTGAAATTTTCTTGGACCTTTATGAACTTGTTGTTTTTTGAATACGGACCTGGACTTTTTTTACTTTTTATTTAAGATTTTAAGGCTTTCTCTGATGTTTAAAATCAATGCCGTATCACACTTATTCGAAAAACTCATATTGTTTTGTTGATTGTTGACTACTTAACAACAGGAAATAATTTTTGAATAATTGCCATATAGGTCGAGTGCGGGAAGTTAGCCCCCCATTTTTTGATTTTTAAATTTTTTATTGTTGTTCTAGATTGTTCTAGAGTTGTTCTACATTGTTCCAAAGCGGCAAATCGAAAAAATAAAAACTCCGCGAGAAAACCGAAAAAACAGGTTTTTTGACTAGCCCCCCACTTTTGGGAAAATCAAATTTTCTTTGTTGTTCTGGGTTGTTCTAGTTGTTCTAGTTATTGTTCTAGAAAATCAAAATTATGGGATACAGCATTATGAAGTTATAACTAAAAATAGGTTTGGCCGCCGAAATGTCTAGTTGATTGCTGTGACCATAGTTTTTCTATTATCAATTCCATATTACAAATATATACTTATTATAGCTAACGCAATCTGGAACAGCTATTATTTTCACTAGAACAACTTTCTAAAGAGCACTTTACTCTTTGAAAATTAGTTTTTGGAAGTTTTTGGAAGTTTCAGTCAGTAATTATTGTGTCAGCGGTTTTATATTACACAATAAGATTTAAAAAACATAGAACAATCTAAAATAACTCAATCTTTGCCGATTCAAATTGTTCTAGATGTGTTTTACGTTTAACATGGACATTAATTTTGCAAAATCACATATTTTTTGTTGCTCTAAATTGTTCTTGTTGTTCTAGGTACTTAAAATGTTTATTTAATCACTGCGGCTTTAGTTCTTTTAAAGTTTCATATTAAAAATTAGTACTTACAACAATTAAAACAATTCAGAACAGCTGTTATTTTCACTAGAAAACCCTTAAATTTGAGTTGTTGTGATGTCGGACTAAAAATCACCTTTCTCTTTAAAGTTATAATAATAAAACATAAGTTGCGATGTAAAGTGTATTTTATTTTGCAAAACTAAGTAATAAATTAATAAATAAACTAAACTAACAAAAGTAGGTTGGGCTGCCAAAATGTCTAGTTGATTGCTGTGACCATAGTTTTTCTATTTTCAGTTCCATAATTCCAGTTCCACAAATATATACTTATTATACCTAAGCAATCTGGAACAGCTAATATTTTCACTAAAACAACTCTATAAAGAACACTTTACTCTTTGAAAATTAAAATTTTTGGAAGTTTCAGTTAGTAATTCTTTCATAAGTTCATAAGTAAGTTTCATTAATATCTATTTCAATAAAAAATAAAAAATATATTGTTCAAAATACCTGCGGATTCGACAGCATATTTCATAGTTTAGCATTTGCCCGTACACACAATTCATTTAGAAATCATGTTGAGAATGTTTGCACAGATTGCTTTAGTTTCCTAAAATTATTTTTAAAAACCGGTTCTAGTAAAGCAACATATAAAAAAAGAACTGAACTATTAACAGGAATAAATTCTTTTGGAAGCCAGAAAATTGCCGGCGTAATAATAATGAATGCTATTTCAAATATTGCGTTTCTTTGCACACAACTGTTTAAAGAACAATTTAGTTATTGTAGGACTAAAAACTGCAATAATAGTTTAAACGTTACTTTCCATAAAAACATAATTTTACCAATCGATATTGACATCGTAACAATATTTTGCTATGCACAGCTAAAGCAAGTAATAGAAAACTACATGCAAACTCTAAGTAACAATTGCAAAAAAATGTGGTCTGTTTATAGAAACAACGAATGGAGAGAACAATAAAACAAAATTGAGTGATTACGCACGCAATTTGTTACTCCACAACAAATTCTATATCCCTGCAGGTATCATCAGTTACGAAGGTACTCAATCTTTGAATGATGTAGGACAGTACCCAGCATTGGTGCCCAACAATGCCAATTGGATATTATTTAATGACTTACGAAAAAAATCCGTACAAGTTGAAGAAGCTACTGAAAGAAATGCACAAATGTGCATATATGTTTATAAATGAGGAAAGTGATGTAACCTTAGAATAAGTTATTGTACTAATATAGTAATACTGATCGAATAGTTATTGTTTTATTTGTTAGTTTAGTTTATTATTACTTAGTTTATACAAAATAAAATACACTTTAAATCGCAACTTATGTTTTACTATTATAAGTTGAAAGAGAAAGGTGAAACTTGTGATTTTTAGAAAATTAGGATGGTCAGATAATTCCATATTTTTTTAGTTTTTTAAAACTATTATTATATTAAAGTGTTGTGGTACCACCCGTTTACGTAGTGCTGCTCACGTAGTATTTATCTTTATAATAATAGGAATATAATAAGTTTACAATATAATAATGTAGGTATCAAAAGTAATGATTCTGTAACTAAAAACCAAATAACCACCAGAGACATGTGTGAATAATAAATATATCAGGGGACGGAACCAGATGGGAACAACCCCTAATTCTCCTTGTCTCTGCGTATATCAAGAAACAGATGGAAACATACTTAGTTATATGATATTTTGCGTGGGAAGCACTGCTGTGAAAACAGAGTTCACTAGGAACAGGGGGGTTAAGCCGAAAAGGCACTTCACTAAGAGCGGTCGAAAAGTCGAGTCACATTAAGTTAGTCGCCTCTATTAGATCTAGTTGATCAGTTAGTTTTAGAACAAATTGTTACCGGTCGTCATCGTCGTCTCTTAAATAAAATTTAACTAAAATTAAGAACAGAAGAAAGTTGTTTAATTTAATAAATTGCCCTTCACAACGAAGAAATAAATATAGTCGTAAATATCGACGTTACATCGTAAGAATATACAACATCGGTGGCGGCGGTACACAACATTGGTGGCAGCGGTAAACTTTCGGTTTACTACCAACGACGTCCTGGGGGAAACAAGGAAAAGAAAAGAAGGTATTGAAGGAGCGCGGAGACGCATCAAGACCTCCTGGAGAAATCAGCACGGGAAACACCTGATATCGGACTGAAGGAGCGCCAGTACGCAGCAGACGTTTCATCAGAAGTGGACAGACGTTATTCAAGGATCTGCAGATACACGCATCCAGGTGGAGCAAGGCCTAGACGTGGTGCAGAATTGATCATGTATATGTAAGTCACTTGCATTGTTTCTTGTGTGACACTACTTTTCCTTGCAAGTCCTTTAAGGGTTAGGTTTATTAGGTATTAGATTTAAAAAAAAAAAAGAGAAGGAAAAATAAAAAATAATAATAATAATTAAATTCAAGGGAAACTGCAAATAAATAAGTAGAATAAAAAATTTTTTTTTTTTTCAAATTATTTAATATAATTATATTTTAATAAATATGGCTCAACAACCAGATAATCGTAAAGA
Organism: Onthophagus taurus; assembly: GCF_036711975.1. Lineage (NCBI taxonomy): Eukaryota > Metazoa > Arthropoda > Insecta > Coleoptera > Scarabaeidae > Onthophagus > Onthophagus taurus. The sequence continues at coordinate 7,450,477 of NC_091976.1, read as the reverse complement.
TGCTATAGATGTTTTAAACCAAATCGAAGTATTCGATGGGTATGGTGACACAAATTCATTGAATTTTTTCTTAAAAAGTTGTGATGCTATGATGAACGTAGTAAAAGAAACAGAAAAAGATAATTTAGCAGAACTAATTTTTGCAACAAAATTAAAAGGGAAAGCACAAGAAGTGACCCAGTCTCAAGAATTTTTGAATTGGGACGACATAAAAGATTTTTTGTTAGAACAATTTACTGATAAACGACCCCCTACACATTTTTTAAACTTATTAATGAATATCAAACAAAATTACAAAGAAAACATTAAAGATTACGGAAAACGCATTCAGAATTTATTTAACAAATATAAAGAAACTTGCATGTCAAATTATGGATCCGGTGAAGCAAAAGTACTAATCGACAATGTTAACAGCATATTAGTAACAAATTTTAGAAAAGGGTTGCACGACGAAAAGGTCCAATTACGAATAATAGCGGAAAATACAAAAGATTTAGATAGGGCAATTTCGATAGCAATAGAAATGGGGCTTGAGCAAAACGAAAATTACAAATTTAATCAAAATTCACGAAATATTAGTTTCCTTCAAAAAAATAATTTTCAAAATCAATTGAGTCAAAACCAAATATCATGTATGTTTTGTCACAGAACAAATCACTTAACATCACAGTGCAGACAACTTCAAAATTATGAACAAGGCCAAGTACAAAATAGTCACTCAAATTCATTTCATTTTTCCCCTCAACAAAAAAGTTATAATTTTAGATTTCAACACAACCGAGGCAATAATAGGTTCCATTCGTCAAATGGTTCCACAAACTATCAATTTTCAAATAACCCTAGACATTCACAACAAAATTATCCTAATCAGAGCTATCCAGACCAACGAAATTATTCTTTTCGATACAATAATCAGAATAATTCAAGACAGCAATTTTTTTCCAACAACCCAAATGATTCAAATACAAGGCATAATAATTATAATCAACAAAATTATTCTGGATATCATTATAACCAAGGGCAACCGAATAATTTTAGTAGAGAAAATAATCATTTCAGTCAACCCCAAGTAAACCAAAATTTTAATAATCCTTTTAGTGGTCAAATTCAAACAGTTCAACGGCAAAATCTGCCTACGTTGTCTCCTACAAGCCGTTCCGTACCGTTACAGTCCCAAGAAAATGTTTCGGGAAACGAGCATTAACCCATAATCGCGAACAGCCGAGTATGGTAGTTAACAATAGCTGTTCAACAAATAAGAATAATCCATTTTTGCATTCTCCAGATATACTGAAAACCATAAATAAAATCACCCCAAGTTCGTCCAAGTCAGTTTCACTTTCAAACGACCAAACACAATTAGATATAATCGAGATAGAATCCCCGAATTTTCAAAGTTCTTGTGTTCAACTTTTACTTGATACCGGAGCTGATGTCTCTCTTTTAAAAATAAGTAAGTTAGCATATGATTTTAAAATAAATAAAGACTCAGTTTTACAATTAAAAGGCATTAGTGAACAACCAATTTATACCTTGGGAATTTCTACTATCTCAATTAAGTTAAAAAATAAAATTTTAAATCATGAATTCCACATTATCCCTGATAACATTCCAATAAAAAACGATGGACTTTTAGGTCGTGATTTCCTTCAGAAACATAAAGCCAAGATAGATTACGAAAAAGAAATTGTATATTTTGACAACAACTATTTACCAATTTTACCCTCCAAAATAATTACGATTATTCCGGCAAGATGTGAAAAAATAATTTCCGCATTAACAAACACTTCTGATATCGAAGGAATAGTAAAGGCAAAGCAAATTTCTGAAGAACTTTACATAGGATCAACTTTAACTAAAGTAGAAAACAGAAGGTGTTTTGTTAGTATTCTGAACATCTCAAATAAACCCATAACAATTCCTACGCCGAGGGTTAACGTCGAACCCGTTAGTTCTAATGATTTCAATTTTATAGAAACAACTAATATTAATCATCTTGAGCGTTTAAATAAATTAAGAACTGCTCTGAAAATAGATCATTTGAATTCAGAAGAATCGGATACTTTGTTGGAGATTTGCGATAATTTTAGTGACATATTTTATGTAGAGGGCGATAAACTGTCCTGCACTAAAACAGTTACACATAGTATACCAACCGATCCGTCTAAGGGACCCATTAATATTAAACCTTATAGATTACCATTTAAACATCGAGAAGAAATAAAGGAACAAACTAATCAAATGTTACAAGACGGTATTATCTCACCTTCATGTAGTCCGTGGAATAGTCCATTGCTAGTAGTTCAGAAGAAATCTGATTCAAACGAATCTAAATTTCGTATATGCGTAGATTTTAGAAAAATTAATGAAATTACTATAGGAGCAGACGCATTCCCATTACCCAATATAACTGATATTTTAGACCAATTAGGAAATGCTCATTATTTCACAACATTAGATTTAGCTAACGGTTTTCACCAAGTCCCAATGGACGAGAAAGACAAAATAAAAACCGCGTTTAGTACGACAAACGGACATTTTGTCTATAATCGTATGCCATTCGGATTAAAAGGGGCTCCTGCGACATTCCAACGTCTTATGAACACTGTATTAAGCGGTTTACACGGAATTAAGTGTTTCATTTATTTGGACGATGTGGTTGTTTATGCAAATAATTTAAGGGACCATAGCGACAGACTAATTGAAATTTTTGAAAGATTAAGACTGCATAATTTAAAGATTCAACCCGGAAAATGTTCGTTTTTACGTAAAGAATGTTTATATTTAGGCCACATCATTACAGAAAATGGTATTAAGCCAGACCCCGCGAAGGTAGATTGCGTAGAAAATTTTCCGCAGCCAAAAAGTCCAAAAGATGTAAAATCATTTTTGGGTTTAGTCGGCTATTACAGGAAATTTATTAAAGACTTTGCAAAGATATCCAAACCACTAACAAAACTATTAAGAAAAGACCAAAAATTTAATTGGAGTAACGAGTGTAATATTTCTTTTGAAACACTCAAGAAAAGTATAACTTCCCCACCGGTTCTCCAATATCCAGATTTTTCAAGAGAATTCATTATCACCACAGACGCCAGCAATTATGCTATCGGCGCAATTTTATCACAAGGAGAAGTTAATAGTGATCAACCTATCGCATTTGCAAGTAGAACGTTGAATAAAGCCGAACAAAATTACTCTACCACAGAAAAAGAATTAACAGCAATAGTTTGGGCCGTAAAACATTTTCGACCATACGTATTCGGCACGAAATTTAAAGTAGTTACCGATCATAAGCCACTACTTTACGTTTTTAATATTAAAGACCCCGGATCTCGACTTACACGATTTAGGTTGAAATTAGAAGAATATAACTATACAGTCCTATATAAAGCCGGTAAGAAAAATACCAATGCCGATGCTCTGAGTAGAATTAACACCGTAGACGCAAATTTAATCACCGATTATGAAGAATTTCAGGATTATATGAAGACAAATGTAGTTTTAAATTCTAAAATAAAAGAGACAAATACCACCCTATTTCAAACTAATGATACAGATCCGTTAGTAATGTTTATTCCAAAAAACTTTAATAAAAGAAAATTTAGATCTTTGGAATCTAACAAAACCATAAATCAATTCTTAGAAAGTTTTAAAAATGACATTCAGTTAAATGTTACTTCTGTTTACCATCATCAAAACCCTAATATATTTTTATTAATAGATAACGAAAATTCATTTAGTGATGTTTCATATGAAAACATTTGGTCATGTTTGCTAAATTTAAGGAATCTTATAAATAATACAAAAATTAAACTGTCATTTATTAAATATCATTATCATCATCCAATTAAATGGGAAATAATTTATCCAATGATCAGGTATATTTTTCGAAACACAAATGTAGAAATAACAATTTACAATAACGATCTAATAACTCCAACAGAATCAAATAAAAATAGTATATTGCAAGAATTTCATAATTCTCCACTAGCAGGTCATCAAGGCGTATCACGCACATACAAAAAACTCGCACAATTATATAATTGGAAGGGAATGAGAAAAGACGTTAAACAATTTATACGAAAGTGTGAACTTTGTCAAAAAAATAAAATGTCCCGAAAAACCAAAATGCCAATGATTATCACAACAACCGCAAGTAAACCTTTTGAAAGATGTTTTATGGATATAGTTGGTCCCTTACCCGAAACCGAAGAAGGACATAAATACATATTAACTTTTCAGGATGATTTAACGAAATACAACATAAACGTTCCAATGAAAAATCAAGAAGCATCAACTGTGGCTGATCACTTCGTTAAAAATGTTATTTGTTTCTATGGTATACCTGAAGTTTTAGTCACTGATCGAGGAACAAATTTTTTAAGCACGCTTTTCAGAAATGTCTGTAAAATTCTAAAAATAAAAAAAATTCAAACAACTAGTTACCATCCAGAATCAAACGGAGCATTAGAAAGATCCCATAGAGTATTAGAAGAATATTTAAGACATTTTATTTCAGACACGCAGGAAGATTGGAATGCTTGGATTCCATTCGCAACATTCACTTATAATACCAGTATTCATACAGCTACACAATTTTCTCCTTTCGAACTTTTGTTTGGTTATACACCGACCTTGCCAACTTCAATAACCCAACCACCAAAAACTAAATATACTTACGATGATTTTGTTGCGAACCTTAAACAAAAAATGCAATATTCTAGACAGATAGCAAAAGAAAATCTATTACGAAGTAAACATGTTTCAAAAACTAGTTATGATAAAAATACATTTTCAAGAGAATTTACGGTAGGCGACAATGTACTTCTTTACGACGAATCAGTTCGTAGAGGTCGAAACAAAAAACTAACCTCTTTATGGATAGGCCCATATACAATAACCGAAAAATTATCTGACGTTAACTATATTATTCAAAAGGGTAGGCATTCACAAACCATACACGCTAATAGATTAAAACACTTTTATGATTAAAAACAATTTTTTATAATAAAATACGAATTTACTTACACGTATATTTTTCAGGTTATTACTACTCGCGAATCTTTTCATTATAACAAATTGCTGAATCTTTTCCCCATGGATTGAAAATTCCCATACCTCTAGATATTTCAAATTTTCTGCCTTTTATACCTTTTTCTGCACATTATTGCAAGTTTTCTTTGAAAATAAACGTTTGATATACATAATAAATACACCTTTAGCAAAAACACAACTATTTTACGTATATAAAATATCACCATTTCCGAAACAAGTTTCTATAAATGGATTCATTCTAATTAACCATTCATCAAAATTTATACCCATTGATGAAAGTAAACAACATTTCATACGGTTATCTGACAGTGAATACACCTCTTGTTTTAAGATTTATACAACTAACAACCAGCAATACTTGGTTATTTGTAGTTCCCCGTACAGAAACTTTAACTATTTCATGCACAAACAATAAAAAACCAGTAGATGTAGCATTAAGGGATTGCGGTAGTGTCACGCTTGCAAGACAGTGCAAAGCTTACGGGTCATCAATTATGTTATTACCACACGGCAATGTCCTGGAATTTGAAATGTACAGCGATTTTATTCCACCCTTTAACATAAGTGATGACTGTTGCGAAAAAATAAGAACACACGAAATAAATGTATCGACAGTACTAATAAACGAAAACTATAGAAAAGTAGGAAAGCACATTCCCGAATTGAATATCGCCAGTCATAAACTGGACGACATAGAAAAGTTAGCTACAGATATTCATAAAAAAAATTCTATGGCATATTATGTCACCCCAACATCATTAGTAGCATACTTATTGGCCGTCGTTTTGGTGTTTTACGTAGGATATAAGCTATATCAGAAATGTTTTTGTAATAAAAATAAAAAGCATTGTTGCGGCATGATACCGAACGTGTGCGTTAGAGTAAACCAAACCGTCGAACCATCCTCTACTCCCAGCAACAGAGTTGTTTCGCGATATGTTAGACGAAGTAGTGTAACTAGTCACGCAGACTCTGCTAACAATGACTCTGAGGAAGAAAGAGTAACAATCGAATACCCGCAGCGCAGATCTATCGCTTACGTGCCTGCAAGACGACCAGCTAAACAAAATTAAATTTTAAGCAATAGAAAAATGTTATAATTAATGTCGCATATTATGTAATAAGTAGGTATAAGTCGTTCCGTTTTATGTCCGATCGAACTTTCATTATCGCTAAAACTCCATGAAAGCTCTCATTAAGGGGGGAGGTGTTGTGGTACCACCCGTTTACGTAGTGCTGCTCACGTAGTATTTATCTTTATAATAATAGGAATATAATAAGTTTACAATATAATAATGTAGGTATCAAAAGTAATGATTCTGTAACTAAAAACCAAATAACCACCAGAGACATGTGTGAATAATAAATATATCAGGGGACGGAACCAGATGGGAACAACCCCTAATTCTCCTTGTCTCTGCGTATATCAAGAAACAGATGGAAACATACTTAGTTATATGATATTTTGCGTGGGAAGCACTGCTGTGAAAACAGAGTTCACTAGGAACAGGGGGGTTAAGCCGAAAAGGCACTTCACTAAGAGCGGTCGAAAAGTCGAGTCACATTAAGTTAGTCGCCTCTATTAGATCTAGTTGATCAGTTAGTTTTAGAACAAATTGTTACCGGTCGTCATCGTCGTCTCTTAAATAAAATTTAACTAAAATTAAGAACAGAAGAAAGTTGTTTAATTTAATAAATTGCCCTTCACAACGAAGAAATAAATATAGTCGTAAATATCGACGTTACATCGTAAGAATATACAACATCGGTGGCGGCGGTACACAACAAAAGGTTGGGTTCACTGATTCAACAAAACCTGCCCGATATCACAACAACTCAAATTTAAGGTTTTTCCAGTGAAAATAACAGCTGTTCTGAATTGTTTTAATTGTTGTAAGTAGTAATTTTTAATATGAAACTTTAAAAGAACTAAAGCCGCAGTGATTAAATAAACATTTTAAGTACCTAGAACAACAAGAACAATTTAGAGCAACAAAAAATATGTGATTTTGCAAAATTAATGTCCATGTTAAACGTAAAACACATCTAGAACAATTTGAATCGGCAAAGATTGAGTTATTTTAGATTGTTCTATGTTTTTTAATTCTTATTGTGTAATATAAAACCGCTGACACAATAATTACTGACTGAAACTTCCAAAAACTTCCAAAAACTAATTTTCAAAGAGTAAAGTGCTCTTTAGAAAGTTGTTCTAGTGAAAATAATAGCTGTTCCAGATTGCGTTAGCTATAATAAGTATATATTTGTAATATGGAATTGATAATAGAAAAACTATGGTCACAGCAATCAACTAGACATTTCGGCGGCCAAACCTATTTTTAGTTATAACTTCGTAATGCTGTATCCCATAATTTTGATGATCTAGAACAATAACTAGAACAACTAGAACAACCCAGAACAACAAAGAAAATTTGATTTTTCCAAAAATGGGGGGCTAGTCAAAAAACCTGTTTTTTCGGTTTTCTCGCGGAGTTTTTATTTTTTCGATTTGCCGCTTTGGAACAATGTAGAACAACTCTAGAACAATCTAGAACAACAATAAAAAATTTAAAAATCAAAAAATGGGGGGCTAACTTCCCGCACTCATATAGGTCATGCTTTTGGGACATCAGAAGCATTTGACATGATTGACATCCGAAAAAAAATTTCGAGTCCGTATTTAAAAAAACAAAGTTGATGATAATTCGAAAAAACCGAAACTGAATAAAATTCTGATAGCAAATATACAAAAATAATATAATAATTATAACTGAAAACTTACCTTAAGTAAGTTAAGTTGAATTTAGATTGTAAAAATTATTATACATTCACAATCACAACGCGCAAAAAACTGTACCGCCAATGGCGCCAATACAGATCACGTAATTTCTGGTATCGTCGCATTCGTCGCGTCAGCATAAAATAAAACTTTTTCGGTGATGGCGGCATGAAGAACGCCGTAAAAGAGACCGCTGTTACGTCGCGCCGTCGCGCCGCCGGCACGTCTTGCTTTGATAAAGGCTTAAAAATGCTGTGCTTAAATGCATGTTTTTGAATCTAATTAAAATACTATAATATCAATATCTGGTTATTTTACCAATCTTAGCGTAATCTTATTAAATTTAAAATTGAAATGGTTTATATAATTTTTCTTCGAGGGCTTCTTCCGGGACCAACTTTTTACGGGGCCCAAGGTCCGGGCCTTATGGGCCTTTTGGTAAAATAGGCCCTGACACTACACGGCATTTGTGCCCAACAATGCCAATTGGTTATTATTTAATGATTTAAAAAAAATTCATACAAGTTGAAGAAATAAACGCACAAATGTGCACATCTATTTAGATGATTTAATTTATTTAGTTATACTTTACTTTAGAATAAGTTTTTGTACAGTTTATGTGAAAGAATAGTTATTGTTTTGTTAGTTTAATTTGTTAATTTATGACTTAGTTTTACAAAATAAAATACACTTTAAATCGCAACTTATGTTTTATTATTATAAGTTTAAAGAGAAGGGTGATTTTTAGAAACTTAGATGGTCAGATTATACCATATTTTTTAATTTTTTAAAACTATTATTATATTAAAGGTTGGATTCACTGATTCAACAAAACCTGTCCGATATCACAATTCAAATTTAAGGTTTTTCTAGTGAAAATAACAGCTGTTCTGAATTGTTTTAATTGTTGTAAGAACTAATTTTTAATATGAAACTTAAATTTTTAATAAGAACTAAAGCCGCAGTGATTAAATAAACATTTTGAGTACCTAGAACAACAAGAACAATTTAGAGCAACAAAAAATATGTGATTTTGCAAAATTAATGTCCGTGTTAAACGTAAAACACATCTAAAACAATTTGAATAGACAAAGTTTGAGTTATTTTAGATTGTTCTATGTTTTTTAATTCTTATTGTGTAATATAAAACCGCTGACACTAGAATTACTGACTGAATCTTCCAAAAACTTTAATTTTCAAAGAGTAAAGTGCCCTTTAGAGAGTTGTTCTAGTGAAAATAATAGCTGTTCCAGATTGCGTAAGCTATAATAAGTATATATTTGTAATATGGAATTGATAATAGAAAAACTATGATCACAGCAATCAACTAGGCATTTCGGCGGCCAAACCCATTTTTAGTTATAACTTCGTAATGCTGTATCCCATAATTTTGATTTTCTAGAACAACCCAGAACAACAAAGAAAATTTGATTTTTCCAAAAATGGGGGGCTAGTCAAAAAACCCGTTTTTTCGGTTTTCTCGCGGAGTTTTTATTTTTTCGATTTGCCGCTTTGGAACAATGTAGAACAAATCTAGAACAATCTAGAACAACAATAAAAAATTTAAAAATCAAAAGATGGGGGCTAACTTCCCGCACTCCCTGGTCCAGGTATCTTGTCTTAGGTCGCTCAACGCGAATAAATCAAGTTTAACTAAATATGTTGGAATAGATAATAAATATTTGAAATGTTCTTATTAGTAGCACTGCATATTGCTAAGACCAAAAAAGCGTATAATGTAGGAGAAGCACTAATAAAACGCGCATGTGAAGTTGGCAATAGATTTCAGCCATAGATTTTAAACTGAAAAAAATTCGTGATCGGGGTGTTTAATCGATCTAATTTCAACGGCATCGTATTCCTGGTGGCCTCTTGCTTCAGTTTCTTGCTTCAATTTTGGCCTGTTCGGGGTGTCTAATGGATATAATTTCAACGGCATCGTATTCCTGGTCCAAAATTTGCTTATGTTTGAAGAAAATCGATTTTTCCGGAATATAAAAAATGGTTAGGAAAATTTTCTTTTTGATTCTAATGCAAGAAGCGACCAGGAATTAAATGCCGTTGAAATGGGATCGATTAGAAACCCCGAACAGGCCGACATTTGCTTATGTTTGAAGAAAATCGATTTTTCCGGAATATAAGAAATGGTTAGGAAAATTTTCTTTTCAAATTTGAAACAAGAGGCGATCATGAATGCGATCCCGTTGAAATTAGATCGGTTAAATACCCCGATCACGCATTTTTTTCAGTTTAAAATCTAAGGCTGAAATCTATGGCCAACTTCACAAGCGTTAATAAAACCATGTTTCAAAGAAGTTTGTAGGGAAATGTTTGGCGAAAAATATGCTGTGCAAATTAACAATATTTCAATGTCTGCTGAAACAATAAGCAGACGAGTACTTAGTATTTCAATTGACGACCTGGAATTACAATTAATTGAAAAATTGGAACATTCACCATATTATGCCTTGCAGTTAGATGAATCCACAGATGTTACAAGTAATGCTATATTGATAGTGTACGTAAGGTATATTAGTTTTGAGTTGGAGGACATGAAAGAGGAATTATTATGCACCTTTAAACTACAATCCCACACTAAAGTCTAAACACATCCCTTGGAATAAATGTATAGGTAGTGCATTCACGATGAAAGGAATATAGTATATATCTCGGTAAATGTTGAGTTTATAAAAAACATTTTATACAAAAGTTGTTTAATATTTTATTTGTCATAATAACAACTGCTTGCAATTGTTTTTAATTCAGAAAACAAATGAGTAACGAATAATACTTGAATTTTTTTAAATGGCAATGTACCCTTTCGTTAATCTCATTTGATAGAGATTACTTTTCTCTTTACGATGATGTCAAATGTTTGTACCCTTACATCAGAAAATTTTTGAAAAAATGAAAAAGTTGTTTATTAATAAAAATCAATCAATAACATTAATCTAGATCGTCAAGTACCTTGAATTATTACCGTAAATTAAATTTACATACAAAATAAAACAAATAAACTAAAAATTAGTGTACATCTCCAATAATTCGAGGTGCATACTTGACGATTTCGGATATCTAGATTAATGTTATTAGTTAAATTTTCTTAATAATAGTATATTGTTTCCTATCTGAAGGAAAGATGCCAGATTGTTTCGGTTAATGGTTTTTTCTCTAATCCTGTGTCGGTTCCTTCTGGTGTTCCACAGGGTAGCCATCTGGGCCCTTTACTGTTTAATATTTATGTTAACGACATATTTGACGTCGTTAATTATGCCCAATGTTTAATGTGTGCTGACGATTTAAAACTCTTTCTCCGTATCTCCTCACCTCTTGATTGTTCTAAACTGCAATCTGACTTAAACAATCTACATGCTTTTTGCTTAAATAATCGCCTTTCATTAAACTTATCAAAGTGTAATGTTTCCTTCTCTAGGAGGGGTTTTTTTTTCCTTTTGAATCCCTTTTGTACCATAAATGTTAATTCATTATTATTATTATTGTGAACTGTAATTCTATTTTATTTGTATACAATTGGTTGTTTGTGGTACAGTATTATTGGGTTCGACCTGTTTCTGTACTCACATGAAATAAATAAATAAATAAATATGGAAGAGAAGCAGTGTTTTTTTTATAAAGTCAACATTTACCGAGATATAATATACAGGGTAATTCAAATTCGACCCCCATCATTGGGATCTCAGAAACCGTAAGAGTTATAGAAATGGTTAAATGGGGGCAAAGTTGCGTATCTTAGAACTCATCATTTTTCAACTAAATTTTTGGATCTAGCCGTTTTAGTTTTTAAAATATGGCCGAAAAACAAAAAATATTACTTTTTCGTTTTTTGCCTATAACTTCTTTATTTTTCGTTTTTTCGTGAATCTGAAAAAACATTCTTAATGCAACTTTTTATGAAAAATGTCATGACACAACTAGAAATTTTCTCCGACGTTTCGTTTTCGTGAAACTATCATCAGCGTTCATTCTTATGAACGCCATATTTGATTTTCACACCAAAAAATAGGATAATTAATTCTGATTTCAATGATATATCACACAATGTATTTCATTTAAAAGAACATTGAATTATTATAGTGAATAATAGAGTTAGGACTAGAAATATATATTTATTTGAGAAAATCTATGTCGAAACTGTGTTTAATTTTCTATAACAGTAATTATTTTAGATTTTATTTTATTAATATTTTTGGGTCGCCACTTAAAAAAGTTTGCGGAACGCTGTTTTAGAGTATTCGTCTTATAATAGTCAGTAAATGTTATTAAGGTTAATTTTCTGTGTTAATAAAACAATAATTTTTCACATATGATTGATTTATTGAATATAATTTCATTATTATTATGATACAAGCGACACAACATAAGTTTTTTTTTCGTTCTTCATGATTTTCTTCAAATTCCATATCAATGTTTAAAAAAATTCGGAACAAAAATTAGAAATAAGTTTTAAAAAAATGTTATCTTCAGCGAGCTTAATTACTTATTTAAAAAACAAATTAGAACCGAATTCGATGATATAAATTAAACAAAAAAATTATTTTATTGTGTTTATTTTACATTAAATAAAAAAGAAAATACACAGAAAGCTCGTAAAGATTACAAGATTTTTTTTCATAAGCTTATGGCGACAAATTTAAAGTTTCGTACAACTTTTACAAATACAAATTTTTTATAAATAATTTTTAATACAGATTTGCGTATCGAAACCCCTTAATACTGTCTCTTTTAGAGGAGTTGACGCAAATCTACAATAATTTATTTATTATTATTAAAAAACGAGTTCAGATCTAAGTATTTTTTTAAAAAATCTTTTTTTATTTTATCTTTTTGCAGTTGTGAATGTTTAAGAAATTTTTACACTAAATTTATGTAATAAAAAAAATCAAAAGGATCGAAAAAAATCGCCAAATTCATCCTGCATCTTCCAAAAAAGTACAAACACTCCTCCAATCAATCTCGTACTCATTCATTCATTTCAAAAGAAAAAAGACCATAAAAGACATTCCCTACAACATTTCTCAATCACAAAAATCCAATCACCCAGAGCAAAGATCATGTTGCTACTACGATTATTACTTGAATGTGTATTGGCCTATGTTTAACTTGATCATTTGTTTTTAATTATAAAAGGAATTACATTATGTATTAAAAAAAATAAAAAATAACTGGGGTTATTGATGGTTTTTAAATAATTAAATGAAATGAGAGGTAGTTATAATTATTGATGAACTGATAAGCTTTGATCACGTCAAAAACAATAATTATATCGACAAAAATCAATGAAATTCCTTTTATAATTTTACATGTTACAGTAACTTGATCTAAACTATGTATTTATGCATAACGAAAACAATAATATTTCAAACTTCATCGTACGTATACGAAACTTTTGTGTTTTTGCATATTTTTTTCTTGTTTAAATTTATTAAGTATGTTTTATATATATATACAAAGAGTGTGTGGGTTTTTTGCTTCATTTTTTTTTTTAATTAATTTTTTCCATCTTTCGTATTTGTTTTTAAAGTAAATCTTACCGGTAATTGTAGTAGTGGTAGTAGTAGTAATAGTAATAATTAAAAAATAATAACAACAAAACAAATCGATCGATTTATACAATCTAGACGACTCGAGAGAAGAGAGACAGAAAAAAGTTGAAAATAAAAAATAATATTAATAGTAATTAAAAGCCTTGAGTGTTGTTTTTGGGGAAATTCTCTCGCTCGGTTCGTTACTAAATCCTAAAGACGACGTAAACACGTAATAATAATAATATTTTCTCGTATGTAATAATATAATATGTACAAAAAAAGGAACAAAACGTTGCGTTTAATAATAATAATTAATAATAATAACTCACGATAAATATGTTTTTTGGTGTTTCAAATAAGACGAAACGTTTCTTCGAGGGTTTTTTAAGTAACAAAATAATAATTATAAAAAAAACACATCATATTAAAAAATTATTTAGTGTCTATAAAAAAGGGGGATTTTTGTTGGGTTCATTTCGTTTCCTTATTTTTTTTTATTTTTTATAGTTTTTCCGTTTACCATTTCACAATAACCATTTTTCTTTCATTTTTTTTTATTATTTTTTTAATTATTATAATAATAATAGTAGGAGATTCGACTTACTTCGATTAATTTAACCTTTATCTTAATTTTTTTTAACATCACCATATCATTTCTTTGAGATTTTTTTTACTTAACTCAAAAATTAAAAAATGCTAATTTTTATATATAGTAATATATATTTTAAAAATGATGGTAAAAATTTTAAAAAATTCGCAAACTCTGCTAAATTTATTTCATCCACGCAATAATTTAATGTTAAAATGTGTCCCAATTTAATTATATATATTAAAAGATATACAATAAAATATTATAATTATATATAATATATATATTTTATTATATATTTTACTATATATATAGTTATATCCGAAACATATAGACTTTAAATGTTTCCAAAATTTTGACATTACATATCTTTGATAAATATGATACTATTCCCAATCATCTATGAACTTTTAATGTTTAATGCGTCATTCAGATACTTAATTTTAATAGATCTAGAACAGGATGCGGCAGAAGAAATTGTGTAGAATAAGCGCTTGCACAGATTACTTTAGACGCAGCTTTCTTTATTAACAACGAAGCTCATTTTTACCTCACTGAAGCTATGAAAAAGCAAAATTTTCACTACTGGGCTGAACATTCCACAACATTTTTCACAAAAAACCGCAAAAATCCCCTAAATTAACAGTGTGGGGTGCCGCATCACAATTTGGAGCGGTATGTGACAATATTACGAAATTTCCTGGAGCCAAAAATGAAAGAAATTGTTGAAGAATAGCTGTTAGGGATGTTAAATTCACCGACAGCTTTAAGAGAACTTTTCCTAGACGCAGATTTGAGCATATGTTACTTACTTCTCTGGGGATAGTCAACGAAAAGTGTGTTTACGCGTCGCCTTCAAACCCCATCAGAACGAGGTGTACAAAGTTTTGGAGATCATTTCCAATATTGTCAGATTATTATTCTTACTTTTCCATAGCTCCAGTAAGCGGCAAGCTAGGACACTTGGTTTGATAGATTTCAGAAAAAGCATCGCCACCTCCATCAGTCTTATTCATTGTTTGGCTAACATAAACGACACACTTTAGCACTACTTTCGTGTTAGCACTGCTATCACTTCATTACTAGCCACGCTGGTAGTATTTCGAATTCAGATCATTCTCGTACATCCTTCAATAAAAGTTGATAACATTTTCACGGATTGGAGTATCTGGAGAGCAAACTGATTAAGGGTAATTTGCTTGACTTGTTTACATAGACCTTGACTCACATCAATGACAACTACTTCTGCTTTTAATGGCAAGAAAAAATGTAGGTCAATAAAGTTGTATTATTACCCTTCAAAACTGCTTAATCTACTTTGCCACACCCTGTATATATAGTTTCGAAAAATGAGTAGTTTGATTACACATCTCCAAATGATTTAGGTCTTTTAGTTAGAGTCAAGAAATGTATGATTACTATTTTTTGATCATTTTTAGAAGTTTAACGCATCACTCATGAAGTATACGCGTGGATTACAATTGTAATTGCGACAACTATTAACGCTGTATGTTGCGTCTTCATGTAAACAATTGCGTTTTCCAAAAAGTTTTTGTTACGGTTGTAATCGATGCGTATACTAAAGCAGGAAAGCTTTCTCTATAAAATACAATTGCTAAATACCTATGCTTACCATATTTTTAGTTTATAATGACCGAAAGAAAAAGAAGAAAATAAAAAGAACAGATAAAAAGGTAATCCAGATAAAGTAAAAGTTTTGATAGAGTGCTACAATTTAGAGGACTAGAAAGAAGCAGCTATCGAGGATAGTGATGATGAATAGTCAGATGATAAAGGATATAAAGGTGAAGATAGCTAATCGACCATGATGTTGATTCAAATTTTGAGCAGAATGAAGTTGATAGTGGCACTTCTAGATAACCAGTGGACATGAGTCAGGATGATCTTCATTAAATTCTAAACAATGATACTTCAGCTGAAATTTCGTTAGTCGTTGAAACAAAAGTTGCGGATAGCGTATCTAAAGATGAAAATAATTTACAAATCTAGCAAAACAAGATGTGAACTTTACATTTGAGTTGGTTTTTTGTCAATAAAAGAGTCTTATAAAAGCAGAAATTTATTCCCATTTACCTTAAAAAGCGCAAAGACGATGGAAACTTCTAAATTTCAGCCTGAATAAATGCAAAAAACTGTTTATTTCCGTTAATTAGTATTTGTCCATTTGGTTCCATCGCTACAATCTTCAAATCTTTAATTGTCACCTTGCCACTTTATAAAAATAATTCGAATCATTGCCAAGAAACATGTTAGACTTATTTCTAAGTGAGTCATATAACAATAAAAAAGAAAACTGTTGCAAGAGATACACAAATTTAGACAGTTTCCATGAAAACGAGAAGTCATGATTTAATTAATGCAAGGACAGTAGAATCTAACTGGACATTGTTATTTTGTAGCCCAATACGGGTTGGTTGCCCGCACTGTACGTCACACTATTAGCCACGCCCATTTAACTGTCATTGCGTTCTATGCGTTTGCTGTGTGTTTAGAGGTTATATGATAGACATTAATAAGTTTGAATATGAATAACGTCTACGATATAACTTCTAAAAATACACAGCAAACGCATAAAACACAATAACAGCTGACTGGGCGTGGCAAATGGTGTGACGTAGTGTGCAGGCGTGTTATCACAACAATGGATGTAACAGTCCTATTAGATTCTACTGTCCTTGGAAACAATGATAATAATAAACATTTCTCCTCTCAAGAATTCAACCCAACACAACTCAAGAAAGTTGAACACCCACTCTACCTTGTTTTTTTATGAGACACTTACAAACTTTTAAAATTACTTTACAAGAAACTCTATCCAAATCATATACATATATTGCGAATAATACCAACTATCAGGTTATATTGCTTAGAGTTATTCAATAAGCAACATGATTTCACAAAGAACAACATATTACCTAACAAATTTATTAACTATAATCGAAGATAGTTATAGTACAAAGTACAAATATGTTTAGTACTAAAATTAACTTCAAATTTGAGTTATTAATTTTTAAAGAGATTACTTCAAAAGTTAACAATTAAGACAAAATTTTTGACTATTCAACTTCATTTAAACGTTTCAGAATTTTTTTTAATTTTTACCATCATTTTTTAAATGTTTTTAAAAAGTTACGCATTTCTTAATTCGATCTATGTAAAAAAAATCTCAATTTCGTTTAATTTTTTGCTTTAAAATCTTTAAATCCTCCTCCTTTTTCTTTCCCATTTCTACATTTTTCATCTACTACTTCAAAAAAAAGGACAAAAATTTCTAAAGACATTCTAAACTTGGTTGTTGTTAACATTATTGTTGTTCCTTTCACGATATAATCACGACGCTTGTTTAACAACTATAACACCAGGTCGAGACTGTTGAACCTGATGGAAATCCAAGTATGGATTCATCTCGACTTTTATAATATGTTCCGTGGATCGCGTCGTCGTCGTCAAAGCCAACGGCGCTTCCTGTTGCGGCGTCGACGTCGTTTGGGGCTCATCCCCGAACATGTGATCACCTTCCAAATGACGAATTGCTTCAACTATCGTTTCCAAATTTTGTCTCGAAGTATTCGTCGAATATAATCGAGCTGGAATCGTCGTCGTTGTCGTCGTACCATCTTCATGCGGCGAAGTATTCGGCGATGGTAGACGTTCAACTTCAACTTTCGGTTCCGCTTTAATAGCGGCTTCCAAAACTGACGGCAGTCGCTGTTGTTGTTCAGGTGCAGCCGAAACAGCTACAGTACTTGGAACCGGACTTGGACTTCTCGAAGGAACTGGAGAACAAACAACCGTTTGAGTATGTCCAACTGGTGGTAAACTTTCCGGGGCGACCAACTGAAGTTTTAAATCATCACCATCTTCGACTGTATAAATTTGCCCCGTCGGTTGTTGTTGATAGATGATGTGTTGATTTTCGTACTGTCTCAATTGTTCTTCGTAAAGAATGCGAAGGTTTCTTTCTTGTTCGAGCTGTCTACGCAATTCGCATGTCGTCGATTGATCACTACTTGTTTTTACAACACCGATCACGTTTATCGGTTCCGGAGACATTGATCCGAGACCTTCGTCGGAGGATTCCGAAATCGGCAGCATTACTTCCGTTTTACGTTTCTTTGGCGGTAACTCGCCACCTTCGTGTTGGTTTACTAAACGTTTTAGTTGACAATTTTGTGAGAGTAAACGCGTTTTTTCTTGTTCTAATTGGTAGATGTATTCAGCTGTTTGTTGTAAAATTGCTGCCTGAAAAACAAAGAAAAGATAAATTAGTTAGGTTATAAAGGAAAAGATAATTAATTAAGAATAAAAAACAAATATATCAATTTTGTGTCAAACGTTAAAGAACACATCTGAGCTTATTAAATATAACTCTTAGAATTTTTTTTATAATGCGAATGACATCGACCTTATTCATAAACCTTAAAAAAAAGTTTTTACGAAGAACTTAAAGATCTCAATAAAGATGTTTGATTTAGTCTTCCATTGGTAATATATTGTCTTCCGTCAGAAGTATTTAGCATTTTACAAGCAGTAAATGGTCTACCCGCAATATTTAGTGCAGAGTCTAGTCTTCCATTAATACTTTAAGTTCTACCAGAAGGATCTAGATTTTTACTAGTCCTATCTATCCTTGTGCTAGTTATATCTAATCTTCTAGCAATGTATCCACTATTAACAGAATCTAGTTTATCATTTATCGTATCTAGTCATTTGCTAAATGCATTTAACCTTCAGCCAGCGATATCTAGAATTCTATAAGCAGTGTTAGTGTTCTATAAGTAAGGTGGTGTAATATATCGTCTTCCGTCCGAAGTATCTAGCATTTTACAAGTAGTAAATGGTCTCCCCGCAATTTTTAGTCTCCTGCCAGCAGAGTCTAGTCTTCCATTAATACTTTAACTTCTACCAGCATCTAGATTTCTGCTAGTACTATCTATCCTTGTGCTACTTATATCCAATTTTCTAGCAATGTATAGTCTACCAGAGATCAAGAAAGATCTCTAACGAAGTAAATTGCGATATAAATATCAAGTATTTCGTACGACTAACTTAAAACATAACATAGACAATGACTAAGTGTGGACATGTTTTATGTCCTACTATTTTTTTTTCAATTGCGAAATATAGCCAACGCTCAACATCATCTGATAAATGCTGCCACAATCTGCTTGAAGTTTCTGGCAATAATTGTAGAGGGCGATAAATCTCTTTGAAACATGGAGAACTGGTCCACATTAGGCAAAATCTTTACTAGATCTACCAAAATTTCATAGCTTGTAACATTTATTCCGTAACATTCAAAGCCGCAGAAGTAAACTTTACAGACTCTGACTTGTTCAGTCAATGCTTCGTTTTGGCCAATAGGTACAAGATTAGATTCTTGGTAACTTGATGCAGAGATCAATAGACTTTTTAAAAAGTTGCCTTATTGCTTACTTGATAGAGGCATGATAGAGATTCAAAATAGGCTTAATTAAGGCATAAACCATCTATCAAAGCAGAAGGTATTTATCGATGTGGAGATTTGCCAGTTACCTCCATCGGATGCGTCTGCATAGGGATTGGAGGAAGCTTGTCGAGAATGTTACAAAAGAGGCAATTGATGTCGTGAAATGAAATGAAGATTCAAATAGTTGTCGTTGGCGACTAACTGTTTTTTTAGATGCAATAACATAATTCACAAAGCAAATAACAACGGTCTTATCAAAGAACGGCGTTTATGCCTGCAGGAACAGGTCCTGCTTTAGTGAAGTCCACATCTTCTAGTATCCAAAATCACTTCATTTTGCGAATAACAACAGCGAGAATAGCGAAATTTCCAACACAACACTAACACTCACATTTCCCCTAATTGCTTAGGTTTCTGAGAGTTCAGAAGAAAAAATAAAGTCTTTACGATAAGATTTATTCTGGATTTGAGCGAAATAGGTAATTCTACGATGCCTGTTCGTTTGTATGGCAACTTATTTTGTTAGGACTTCTGCACATATGGAGTTCATATTTATTCCCATGAAATAAATTATTATATTTGAGATGTTCATCTGTTTATAAATTTTGTGTAATACAATACCTAATTGAATTTTATGTTTATTATAAATATGATATTAGGTAAACTAGAAACGGATGTTGAAAATGGAAAACTTTTTTGACTTAGTATACATTAATAAAACCAGAATAATGAAACACATAAAAAGTAATGAATATAAAATTTCAAAAATGCTCTCCTCTTACTAAGATGCGGTTCGTCTCATGGACTAGCGGATTATCTCAAAGACCGTAAGAGTATTACGAATGATATTGAATGCAGCTGCTATCCTATATTGCTTAACCTGTTTTACTATATAAATGAGGCATCGTAAACCAACATTGTCAAATTCCCCACAAAATATTCCAGATTAGTTAGGTTACGAGACTGAAGGAGCTACAATAGAAATCCTTCTCATCTTTTCCAACGATTGTCACGATTGTTGATAGTAATTTAAATTTAAGAACTCATAATCACGCTCTAAATAGATGATCCGTTCTTCCATACTTAATTGTTTAGTTTTCATACCTGCTTTTCGACTCCTATTCACACATGCTCCACTACCACGTTGACGTTTGTCTCTGACAATTTGGAAAAAGTGTCTCATCATTAGCATGGTAAAAAGTTTCAACAATTATGGGTATGGAAGTATAAAGTGAAGTTGAAGTGTTGGAGAAAAATGTTGTAATAATTCTTCAAAAAGATTAATTATTATTAAAATTATCGCGATGTCTAACAATATATTTTGTAATTAAGCCGAGGTCGCTTCTAGACGAAGCGCTATATACACCATCATATCGATATAAAAGTACACGATTGCCATTATTCGAACTGAGGTTGTTGCCATTAATATCACATTCAGCCAAAATGATCCGAAAATTGATAGGGGAACGACGCGCGACGTAGCTGCTCGGCCACAAGCGACCTCCGCTTAATTGAAAGTCGATCCTTAGAAATTCTGTAGATTTGTATCGATATGTAAAGGATGTTGCCTAGTCATATAGTTTGAAAACTTATACATTATGTATTTATATATTATTTTGATTTTTTATATTTTATACATATAGTAGTGGTGGAATATACTAGTTGGCGCGCATATCCGCGGCAACTATCCGGTATCTGGTCCATCCGGCTATTTTTTAAAATCCGACCGGATACCGGATAATTACCAAATATGCGGCTTTGGCCGGATATTAAAGACCTATTAGTGCACCACCATTCACAGGAATAAGCATCTCTTTTAAATGTTGGACACTGCAGATAATAATCAAGTTCAACCCCAACAGGGCTTTTTTCATTGAATACAACTTTATTTATGTCAGGTTTGTCATTAGCAACCTCATTATAACAATCCCAATACGATATATAAAATCTCTTGTTGCAGTTTCGCCTAGTTTTCTTCTCTTCGCTTGTAATTCATCATCACATTCATTACTAACAGAACTGTTGTTGTTATCACTTCCGATTATTATTTAAAGTATCCTCATTTTAATGCAAAAAGCCGTTTTGAAAAATCACTTTCAGATCTTGAGAAATAAATTTATGAAATAATCGACAATTTTTTCGAATTTTGCAATTTTCACCGATTACGTTTTAAAAATTCGTATAAAATCCAGTTCTTGGACAATAACTAAATAGGACTAGACAACTGGTATCAACTTGCTTTTATAAATTCCTCTGAAACACCTAAGGATGCTATTATACTGGAGGATGAATATTTCACTCTTCTAACCAAGGAAAGAACACGGCTCCTGGTTATGATAACATCTCGAGGAAGGTGTTGAGAAGCTTGAACCTTGATATTCACTCCTACATCAGGGAAATAATTAACTTCTGCCTCATGACTCAACATTTCCCACAAGACTAGAGGACCTCTATCATAATCTGCGTCCCCAAGCAGGATTCCTCACTTTCCGACCCAGCAAACTACCGCCCCATCTCACTGCTGAGAGTGATAGGAAAGCTATTTGAGATACATCTCAAGAACAAGCTCCTGACTGTGGTCTCAAAAAACATCCCACCCTACCAATTTGGACTACCAACTTACAGTATTGGTTTCCAACTTTCAAGCGGCACGATATCAAAAACGTAAATCCGCGGCTGTGTTTCTGGATGTCCGAAAGGCTTTCGATTCAGTCTGCTACAAAGGCCTACTATTCAAACTGGATAAGTTAAATGTTCCATATTACCTCCTAAACTTGATAAGGCAATTTCTTTCAGATCGCTCTTATTTTGTGAAGCTGAAAAACCATCACTCCCGCAGTTTAACCATCCAACAAGGCCTTCCGCAGAGAGGATCTTCTGCCATGATATTTACGACAACAACCCAGACACCTTTGATGTGAATAAATATACCCTACTCTGCGCCGATGACACATCACTGGTTTCGCACAACAGGGACGTTGCCTCTTCGGTCCGAAAGCTACAGATGCTTATCGATGAAACAGAGAGCTGGTACCGAAAATGGCGCACTCAAATCAACTCCTCAAAATCGCAATTCTTCATCCCTTTCCTCCCAGTCCACGCTCCTTCTCTTACAATCACAGTCCAATCAACTCCCCTCTCAGTCTCACCAACCTGCAAATACCTAAGCATAACACTCGACAGAACACTAAAATTCTCTGCCCACGCCATCAAAGTGAAGATGAAAATGAAAACTCGCGCCAAGCACTTCATATTCCTGTCATCCAGAGGTCGCGGAGTTTCCACAAAATGTGCCTAGCACATTTACAAATCCATATGCAGACCAATTATAGAATATGGATCTATACTTCTAAACCACGCGCTTAGAACATCAAGACACCATTTAGAAGTCGCAGAAAGATCGGCATTGAGGTAACACGAATAAGGAATCCCCAAAATCCTCTTTTCAGCCCTAGCAATGATCTCCTGAATAACCCCACTAATATTTCTCCCATTAACTACCCTAAATTTCCCTACTAATCTTCTCCACCATATTATGCTCATTATCCCTAGAGTAAACCACCCATCTGGCCGCCCACCACTCCGTCTAAAACTGTTGATGGACAGAGAAGACTGAAGCTGCCGCTAACTAGAACTTGCATGGACAGAAAGACTCCGGTCGATAGTCTTATTTTTGTCTGAGTTTTAATTTATAAATTTTTGTGTACTTAAATACTCCTTTTTTTAAAATTTATTTGTATATTTTGCACATCCAAAAATAAAATTTGTTTTCTCTCTCTCTCCAGTTCTTGGAATATGAGTATAAAACCAACCCGTTTTGAAAAATAGCTTTTAGTTTTTGAGAAAACAATATTTGAAGTTTTGATAAAATGATCGATGTTGCAATTTTCATCAATAACTTTCAAAATTCGCCATAAAATTCATTTCTTGAAGAATCCTTGTGGAAACATCGCCAATTATTAATTAAAGTATCCTCTTTTTAGAGTTGCTTCGTTAATTAAATCAGCATCAAAAAAGTTCATTTTGTATCTTGGATCCAAATAAGTTGACATATCTTATCAGCTTTCTTATTAATTTCATTTTTATTCAAATATATTGCAATAATGTGGCAATATAGAGAATCACTTCAGAAATGCACCAGCAATTATAACCATAATGGCCGTATAGATATGCCGGATAACCGGATATCCGGCTTTTCGCAAAATCACTATCCGTTCCATCACTAATATATACATATCCTGTATATATGCCCATTATGTATGTAATATAGTATATATCTCGGTAAATGTTCACTTTATAAAAAAACATTTTATACAATTAAACATAATATAAAAAGGCTGTATTCAATTGTTTTTAATTTAGAAAACAAATGAGTAACGAATAACACTTGAATTTTTTTAAATGGCACTGTGCCCTTTCATTATGCTCATTTGATAGAGATTACTTTTCTCTTTACGATGACGAAAAATTTTTGTACCATTACTACAAAAAATTTTTGAAAAAAATGTAAAGATTGTTTATTAATAATAATTAATCAATAACATTAATCTAGATATCCGAGATCGTCAAGTACCTCGAATTATTACCGTAAATTAAATTAAATTATTATCTGTATAATAATTCGCCAATTGGTAAAAAAAATCTTTAATTTTACAAGACAGCTTCCTTTATCACTGAATTTCATTTTATTTTCTAACAAATTAAAGACATTTCTTTGATAATCATACTGAAATTATTATTTATGTTGTAAGAAATAAATTTATGAAGAGAAAAGTATAGTTAATTAATTGGAATAAAAATAAAAAGTATGTTTTTTTTAGTAGACGGAATTTAAAATAGGATTCCTTTTTTGAAAGTCACTTGGCCGAGAGCAGGTAAACAGAACCTTCAAAAACACGTCAGGCTGTTATTGCCAAAAAGAACGAACCGAGGCGAGCAGATGCGCACCGAACACGAGTTTTCTTTGTTTAAAAACATCTGTCTCTTCAAAGATGCACAACAAAAAAAAATTAACACAAGAATACTCCACTTATTTTTCTATACTAGAATGAATTTTTTTTAAAAATGTAAATAATAATCAATTCCGAAAGTATATAATTTAAAAAATTAAGTTTAAAGCGTAACAAAGCTATAATAACAAAGTGAAGAAGAAGCGGTATGAAAATAAAAAAAAAGAAAAAGCAAGAACGCTTTTGCGACGGTAAATTCCACACCATCCGAGTCCTCTAACAACTTCCGGTACGAGACGCTAGGTCTGCTCGAACCATGAATGAAACGAAACAAGGATTTAAACGACTCTACAAAACCACGTGTGCGTCTTTCTATTTATAAAATCTCCCACCACAACAACCAAAAAGTTAAAACCACGACCACTCCATCCATTTTACACCAAATTTGGTCTTTTCTCAAGATTACATTAAAAAAACTTATCAAAAACAAAAAATTTATCAACTACTACGTTTCTTCATCTTTCCTATTGTAAATGCGCCTTTTTAATTTACTCATTTCACCGGTAGTCGTCGCTGAGCGCTAACTCAGGGAGACCGTTCCGTCTTTATTCAGCATACAGCGAAAAGAAAGAGATGGAATGAGGTAGGTTGGTAGTGGGTAGTTACGTAAAACGCTCGTTGGGTGGCGACGGTGTCGTGAGCGGCAAACTGGCGTGGCGCGGCAGCGGCGGCGTTGGCCGGTCGTTCTATTTTAAGAACGCTTTTTCACGCCGTCACGTGACCGGCCGCCGATCTAACCTTGGCCGCGAACCGGCGCCTCGACGACGCCACACACCAGAACCTTATACTATTACAAATACCGAATACTATATTTTTCTAGTCCAACATCAGCTGTTTCTATTTTATAATTCATTGCAGCAGTTTAATTTTAAAATAACAAAAAAAGAGTCTGTATTGTTATATATACAGTATTTTCGAACACATTTTCTTTTTCTGCGTGAGCTGTGATTTATATTTATTATTAATAAATACATAATTTTTTTGAATCAGACTTCTACATCATTTATCTTCGTATACTTAGTAGCATCTAATAGTTGAAGTTTGTAGATACTAGTCTTCTGTTGCTAGGTGCTTTAAAGCGGTAATACCTAGAGGGAAACACCAGCACGGAGGTTGGTGAAGAATTCAGCAAAAATGGACACGGAGGAATGTCGTTTTCAAGGTCACGACCGCGAAGAATTTCAACCGGCGAAGACTTGCCTCTTATCCGTTGCTGCGCGAACCGGAGGAGTGAACGTTCTCCTCTCTCTAACGCTACATCGCGTTCACAGAGTATAGAGACCAGAGGAAATACCAAGTCGGCAAATCA
Organism: Onthophagus taurus; assembly: GCF_036711975.1. Classification (NCBI taxonomy): domain Eukaryota; kingdom Metazoa; phylum Arthropoda; class Insecta; order Coleoptera; family Scarabaeidae; genus Onthophagus; species Onthophagus taurus. Next base: position 7,424,717 of record NC_091976.1, on the reverse strand, counting down.
TTGCTCACGTGGGTACGCACGATTAAAAGTTATGTGAAAATGGTTGTACGACGCGAATGGAATGCAAAAATTATTCAATATGGATAATTAATGCTATGGAAGGAAAGTGAAACATAAAATTTCATGTTGAGCATTGGATAGAAGAGTTTCTTTTTGGCATGGTTGGAATAATTTTGCTTACTAGATACAACATTTTAAACCTTGCCAAAATTCCTACAGTTCATTTACATCTAGATTTCAACGGGAATTAAAATGGATAAGTTTAGTTTTTGGCAAAGTCAATATTTTCCTATTACAAACACAACTATGAAACGGTTTTGATAGTGTTTTTGAGAATCATTCAACAAAATTATTTCTATTTTTATGATCAATTCAAAATTTGTCGTGATTTGATTTACTATTAACTATTACATTTCCTCGGTGATACAAGAAAAACTATTTTCTCGTACATACTATCATCTGTTCTACTCGTTAAGGTTAAAGGCCGCACAAATCATGTCGATAGTTTATTAGAAACTCATTATCTTGCTTGAAAACTAATTGGTAACATTCAGATTTCCGGATTTTTAACCCTTCCTTCTGAAACTATTACATTATTACTCAAAATGAAATTTTTAATTACCTGCCAAGACCTTGCCATTTGAGTCCTTTATTTGAAATAACGGAGAAGAAATTCACAAATTAAGTGTTTTAACCTTTTTTAGTTAGGTTCTAGTATCTAGATCTCTTGATACACCAAAAACATTTGTCAAAAGTCGTCGTCGTCTCGGTAATGTTGGTTTAGTTTAAAATCATAAAGAAACTCTAGCTACTAATTTAGCGTAGCTAGTTGTTACTGTACTAAAAATGGTGTTGAAACTGATGAGGAAGTGATCAGAAGTTAGTTCTGCGTTGTGGTTTAGGTCATTGCTTACTGGAGAAAAAGGAAGCAACTACAGACTACACGTAGACAAAAAGAAGAAACCGAGAGCTGAAATCGCAAAAGACAAAGAGTAAGATATAAAAACCTTCACATTACCTTTGCAAGTAGTACTTTTAGCACTAAAAAATAGCACAGGCCTGCGCTCAAAATACTTTTTTGAAACTGAAAGGTGATCTTTATTGATTTTTGGGTGCTGAATCCAGGAAATAATGATAAATTTCTGTCATCCATAGTTTTAAGTTGAATTACGGTTAATTACGGTGAACTACGGTAAGTTGAATCGGTATAACGCGTTTTCCTTTAATGAATAATAAAAGTCAATAAAAAACGCCAGAGAAACATTACAAATTTAAGACAGAATTAATACAGATATTACAGACTTTGTTAGGAAAGTGTATTATTCCTATTTCTGTGTGAGACTTGGTGGCCCAATCATTGGCACCTCACAAAGTGTATTATATTTGTGTAGAAGATCTCAGGAAGTGGTCATCAGGTAAGAAAAATAGTTCAAATTTGGCATCCCGATGGTGTGGAAGGAACCAAAAAATCACAGTGATGGCTGTTATTTTTGCTACTATGACTTTAATAGCTATAACTCTAAGAATAAAAGAGATATAGTTCATGGAGCCTGCAGCAACGCTAGGTGAGATGAACTCTAGTGAATGAAGATGACTGTGATTTCCAAGATCCTTGAGATTATGGCACTCCACAACTTTTTGCTCCGTCTGAGCTTGATGATTTGGTAAGAGCCTTGGCACTTACCAAGAAGAATGCTGAACTCTAGAGTTCTCGACTAAAAGAAAAAAAAACTACTGGTTGCTGGAACATCTTTTCGTCAGTACAGATTTAGAGATCGTGAATTTACTGACTATTTCAAACAAGAAGGCGAGTTGGTTTGGAATTGAATAGAAAGCTGATAAATGTAGGCTTTTAATTGATCCTTCAAAAAAAAAATCCTGAAAGCTGTACTCCTGCACAATGGTAACACATATGCTTCCTTTTCTTCTAGGGCATTCTGTACATCTCAAAGAAAATTATAAGAATTTGAAAGAGGTGCTAAATAAAATTAAAGATACAGATCAGAACTGGATAGTTTGTGGTGATCTGAAAGTTTTGGGCACGATGCTTGGTCTGCAGGGAGGAAACACTAAGTACCCATGTTTCATTTGTGAATGGGATAGCAGAGCAAGAAATTAACACTGGACCCAAAAAGTATGGGCAACCCACAAAGCTTTAGTCTAACTATATCAGCATGATTTTCTCAAAAAAAATGGAAAATCTTCTTTCCTGAAAACTTGGGTAGTACCAGTGAAGAGCAGGGTGAACGTTTCCTTCAGGATATTAAGGTCATGGAAAGGAGATATCAGGGTGATTACTGCTGGTCACTTCATCGAGGAAATCCAGGTACTCACAAGAGGAAAAGTAACAGTGATATTCATACTAGTTAGTTTCAGATTATTGAGTTGAGATGCGGAAAAACGGTGGGTGATGGGAAAAAACTGTTCACCTTTCAAAACTGTTAAATCACCCTAAATTATCTAAAAAGTTTTTATGAAATTAATTTTTGCAGGCCTGTGTAATGTCCTACAAAACAAAACTAGCAGCTTACAACTTGACATTCTTTGAATTGCAGACTAAAGATGATTTTTGTTTCATCTGGAAGGAATCAGAAGAGAACTTATACTCAGATGAATTTTCATCAAAATTGTTTATGATGACAATTAAAAGAAACATACAGATATTCAGTTCTTTAAAAGCTTCAAACAACTAAACTTTTCTCGTCAATTCGGCCCTACAAGAAAAATGGTGATCCTACTGTCATAAATATAAGAGTCCTTAAATATGACCGTGACGTGTATGTTGTGTGGTGACATTTACCTTGCAGAATAAATAATAGAGTTCTAATCCTATTGGAAAATTGCCCTCCACTATATAAAATGATGGATTCCAATAATATTAGTGTAACGCAATCTCCAAGAATTGAAATCTGTGATTCATCAACACTATCACAATTTTTATGACAATATTGCGTACCAATGAATAATAATAGTGTACGTAATTAGTTATCACTATTCTTACAAATTATTCATACAAAACGTATTTAAAAGATTCTTTTTATTATTTATTTGGTTAATTAATCGAGTGCTATACAATAAACCATATGTATACAGTGTACAGGGTGGGCCAAATTGGACACTGTTAAAGGGAAACTCCTCTTTCTATAAGAGATAAAGGAAAAATTATATCAGTGTCTGAGGCCCGATTTTTATAAGACACTTAATAGCTTTGACGGCGTTTCGATAAAACAAATGCATTGTTTATGAGTATCTATCTGTCAAATTTTGATTCAAGTTCTAAGTGTTAGTGCTTATCGTTAGAGTATTGCTTAGTTGTCATCAACTTTCAAAATAATGTCATATAAAAATTATGAAAAATGGGATATAATAGTATGTTTTATACAATCTGGAGAGAATGCAGGAAATTTACATCATGAACGATATCCAGAGAGCCTATCCAGTCTCGCCTCATCTCATCCCACCAACGCATCCTCTTAAAGTTTTTCTAATTTTTAACATTGCACACTTTTTAACGTCGCCATTCCTTTTTCATCTTTTATCTTCATTTTGTTTATCCATCAGATAGCAAAATGCTTTATTCTTATCTGATTTCCAGTCTACACCTATTATAGCTTCATTGACTTTGTCGCTGATGATGGGGTAACCCGAAACTAGTACGACTTTATATAAATAAATGCAAGTTAGAAGTTTTTACATGGTTTTTATTTGATATCCAGAGAGGCGGCATCGTTTTAATAATATTTTTAGAAGATTGTGATATAATCTACAAACTAGCTTCCAATTCGAAAAGAAAAGATCAAACACTTATATACGAATGAAGACGGGGAATTAGAAGAATTCCAAGAACCAAAGCCATACAGAACTAACAAAGTCCATTACCTCAGACCAGGAGATCTTGAAAGGCGCATGAATTTTTGCCAATGGCTCTTGGGAAAATGGGACGAAGCACGCAATTTTTCTTTAAATTGTATTTGGACAGATGAAGCGTATATGAGTAGTGCTGGTGCGCAGCACAAATAAAATATTTAGGCAACAAATCGAACCTGTTGTTGACGATTTACCTCTAGCGTATCTGCGAAATGTATTTTTTTAACATGATGGTGCACCGCCTCACAATGCTATTGTCACCAATTTTTTGACCGCAACTTTTGGTAATTGTTGGTTAGGTAATCAAAGTTCTATTCGCTGGGCGGCTTGATCACCGGACTTAGCACCTATGGATTTTTGCCTTTGGGGAAGATTGAAAGATATTATCTATAAACAGTCAATAAATTCCTGACAGCAATTAGAAGCCGCAATTGTGAATGCTTTTGCAACGTTTAGGCGCATTGAGCTTATCAACTCGGCAAAAAAGGCTAAAAAAAGATGTCGACTGTGTATAAAACAAACCATTTTGTAAGAGATATCGATTTGCGGTTTTCGTCATTATGTTTCTTATAAAAATCGAGCCGTAGACACTAATATCATTTTTCCTGTATCTCTTATAGAAATAGGAGTTTCCCTTTAAAAGTACCCAATTTGGCCCACCCTGTACATTAATCAGACACACCAGTCAAAGATTAAAGAGTAAACAAGATGCGACGCTTCGTGTTGGCACCTTTGACGTAGGGCTGCCATTTTTTAATACCTAGAACGCTATGGACCTTTAAATTGGAATAGTTTGTTATTGTCAGGATATTTAAATTGGAATATTTTCTATCTCTTTTCAAAACTAGAGTTTCTCACTCTAGCGTCGCAGCTTGTTTACTTTTTAATCTTTGGCCCAGTGCTGCACTCCCATACCCGCGATCGACACACTTCTATCCAATACCATACTCTCATTAAACACCCTATCTCTGCTTATATAGAATGTTGCAAATCTTCACGTCACGATCTTCGAGGATGCTCTTTTTTCTCCCTCCAGGTTTTTTGCGTCGCAGATGACCAAACAACATCTCCTTTCAACACTATGTATGATAGTTTCCGTTGTTAATTTTGAAATATAGAATCATCAGGTCATTTTATACTCGAAATGATGTAGTTAAAACAACTTGAATGAATTTCTTCAATCTTTAAGAGTCTTGACAGTGAATTATTTAAAGCAAACCACAATATAGATTTTTTTTTTAAAGTGATTTAGAAAATAGTTAAAATATTTTCATTTGATTATAACAAATGACAGAAGATAATAGAAAGAAGATAATAATTCTATAAGATAAACTTTGGTATAAAAATAATATTTATAACCCGACATTAAAAATAAAAATAGCAATTCTCCGAAAAAAAATTATCATCGTTCCGAAAACCGATAAATAACATCATGTGGGTATTCGCCTCTCGCATTCGTGCCATCACCGTGTTTATTTTAAACATCAGCTGTGCGTCAGTTGTTCATTGCTTTGACGTAGCAGAAACGGCGCGAACGTTCTGCTTTTTACAGGTGAAGAACCTCCCAACCCAATATACTATTTTAACCTTTACAAAACAATTTTAACCTTAATATTTAAGTAATTCGTAAGATACAATAAAATTAGAAAAGGTAGTGTAATAGCTCAGAGTGGAGTGTGCATTCGAGTATTCACCCCGTGACTGTGACGTAAAAGCGCGGGTGCTCGATTATCGAACGTCGCGACGCCCTATGACGTCATTGCGACATCAGCTGGGGCGTGGCGGCAATAAACCAATACACCAAAAGATGGAGTTCAAAACAAATTCACACATTTTAATAAGATCTGTATACAAATAGAAATTTTATAAGTAAAAACCTCTCTTTTAAAGCAAAAAAGTTTCATTGATAAACTTGTCCCATCGATAGTAAAGAGAGTTTCTTCGTTGTAATGTCCTTGAAAACGTAAAGTCAGCAATAGTTGGCGCGAACTCACACAGCCGGAAACGGTGATTTATGTGGCGCGTCTTCTTCTCTCCTTCGTCGTCGACGTCCCGTTTGTGTGAGAAAGGATATGACGATGCTAATAGAATGATGATGATTACAACCGCGACAACAACGGTAAGTGTAAGCACATCCATCCCGGACGTTTCTTTAAAGTGTTAAATGGCAACTGCAAGAGGAAGAAAACAGTTTTGGCGGGTTCGAAACTTTTGTATCGTCATCATCGCTTACGAGAATTTCAAATTTAACGATTGAAATTAGAGCTGAAAGAATTAAGAAAACGATGATCTCATGGAATTCCAAGAATATCTCGCTGACAAAAAATAATTTTTATTTATACCTTCGTAAAAAATCAGAGATTTATTTTTTTTAATCTTCACCTCAACCGACAAAATTATGCACACAATTAAAATTCTAATGATAACTCAAAGAATGTGAGTGGCAACTAACTTCCCAGAATTCTGCGAATCGTCGAATCTTTTCCCACGTATCTTACTTTTCCGTCTCTTTCTCTCGATCTCCTTAACCTCTTTCAATGGTATTGAGAAAGAGCATTCCACCGCTTCTTCTTCTTTATCTTCTTCGACTTTATTCGTTGAAACTCTATGAATGAACGAATGTGAACGACGAACAAATGTCTATAAACAAGATTCGTTTTTGTGTTTTCTTAATCTAATTTGAACACTTTACCCGTTTTAGAATTGATGACGACGAGGAATAATAAAATAGGCGATTTTTGAGAGAGTTTGAAATTTTTTTAATTTTAACCATGAAAAGGTCAAAGTTTACTCGGTCAGTCAGTCGGTCTGGCTCTATAAATAGTTTCGCGAACGTGAGACGTCCGGCTCTCGGTTAATTTTGTATCGACGCTTCTGCATTTACTATTAAAATTTGAGTACGGTTATATTTTTAGAACCATCAAGTTTATTTCGGCACTTTTTGATATAATATTGCACAAAGTACTGATTTTTTGAAAAAAATTGCTGTTTTCTTGAATTTCCAGCAGTTTTGATGTCATGAAACTTCTAAAGCTTTGCAGCTTTTTAAAATCAGCCTTACACGCATGGCAGAACAAACAGCCAACATATAAAAAGCAAATAGGAAATAAACAAAGAAATAGATCAATAAATTATATCAGATTGACTTCAGGGCTAACACTAAAAATACGAATGGTAATAAGGTCAAACAATAATCATCATGCATGTCTTGATAACTAAAAGACAACATCGACTTTGCGTACTCTTTCGTATATTTTAAAACAGCTTCATTTTGTACTACTCTCTCAAGAAGGTATGGTTCAATCATAATTACTCCCATTCATTAGGTCAGCGTTTCTTAACCTTGTGGTACGCGTACACCCAGGAGTAGATGAAATGGTCTCAGGAGAACCGCCAGATAAAGAGAAGAGATAAGAAGCAGAATACTGCTTTTCTGAACGAGCTACACGAAGTTTTCGCTGAGTAAGACAGCAGGAAAAAAAAAACTCTCCAATGACACAATTTCTGGTTGAATCAAAAAAATCCTGATAATATGGAGGAGACGATGATAAAAAAAACTGTCACTGACAGTAAATACCTTTCCATTCAAATTAATGAGAATACTGTACTGAGAATGTAGAAACAACTTGCCGTATTGAGTTGCTGTAAAATATTTGAAAGGAAATGATTTTGTAAAAGCACTTTTGCTTTCTACTTTACTAAAAAAGGAATAAGGTGGTCATAGTGGTACTTAAATGATGGCAAGTCTATGTTATTACTCTGGTCTTCTCGACTATATCAAAGGAGTAACTCCCTTGGTAAAGCGAATACTTTCTTGCATCCAAAATCCTACCACACGAATTCAAGGCTATCTCATCATTGTGTCCAGAAATTGACAGAATGCACAAAACCTTTCTCCTTCATACTTAGGGTTGAAGAAGGAAGCTGTCTCGGATTAAAGTTCTTACACGTTTGTGCTAAGATATGAAGTCAAAGTTTTCTTTTATAACCTTCCTCCATTTTCATTTAAATTTGATGAACGTGAAAAGTTTCAAAGCCTTGCCATGTTCGATATCGTTTCGGAACTAAATCAATAAAATTTAACCCTTTAGAACAAAGTCTTATGACTTGAGCACCAGCATAATCTGAAGTTTATGGAAACACTGCACGATTTTCTCTTTGAAACGGATCAGCTCAGATAGACACCAAGAAATCTTTCATTTCATTCTGAGTTATCTTAGAAGAAACTATTCATCAAGGCAATCACTATTCTGCAACAAGCACAGTGTTAATGGATAGGACTCTCTCGTCCTAAATTTACTTAAAATATAACTAGAGAAACAAATTTTGCAGCAGAAGTTACTGATACTGTATTTGTCATCTTCGAATTCGAATTTTTAATTACTGCTTGATGCCTATCAGCTTGAAAATACTGAACAAATGTGGGAAACACGTTATCACGTTCTGATGCAAACTCATTCATCAGTTGACCTCTCTCGGGCAAATTCTACATCTCTTACCCTTAGAACATCTGAACCCACGAACTTCCAAAACTTTTCCCGTAACCCTATCCAGCACCGCAATAAAATATTTTGTCACCAGGTACATGTTAAGCAGTATTACTACTCCATACAATTCTGCTGATCAGTAACGAAATCAATATCAACAACTTCAACGGATTCCCTCTGCATTAAGCCTGACTACTATAAGCAACCATCCATACTATGCCATGCTGAAAACTCCATCTTACTTTCTCCGATCTTACGGGTAAAATAATTAATTTCATAATTTCTCTTAACGTGTCAGAAGCTCCACATCTATTCATATCTTCTTCCAATAAATTATCTGCCTAACTATCGCTAAACCTGTTAAAGTAATTCCATTTCCTTTTGGGAGATTAGAAATAACGCATTGCGTTTTATCTAAAATTGTTCTATTGTCTATGGAATATTCGCCGGTTCGAAGTAGTATCACTCAAAGCCGCCATACTACACTAGTAGTACAAAATCAAGCTGACAGGAAAAGTTACTAACAAATATCACAATGACGTAAATATAAAGAAATGAGATAAGCTGGCATATTACAACCACTTATAAGTAACAAAACGACCTGCCGTCAAATATCGATCACTAAATTTTAAAGGCAACTACAAGATTCAACGAAACACAGGTTTACTTATCTTAAGGTAAGATATGTATATCTTTCTAACGTGAGTTTCGTTTTTGTAGTACACTGTACTTACGTAATAGTAACTTTAATTTTTCAATGGAATACTAATTATTTCCTAACATAATCTGTGCTAATGAACAAAATGCGTTTAAACCATAGGTAGGTTTAATATCAACCCATACAACAAATAGCATTCCCATACTACAGATGCCAAGTTTAAAATATATTCGGAAAAGCACACGTTTTGCATGGTCAGAAAAGAACATACAATGCGCCATAAAATCTGTCAAAACAAAACCTTATCAATACGAAAATCTGCGCAAATGTTTGACCTTGCATGATCGCTCAAGAGGTCGATTTTCTGCAAAAAAAAGTACAAGCTAGGAAGATAACTCGTCTTTAGTATAGAGCAAGGGTCAGAGCTAGCTATACAGTGATATTATTAACTTTTCTAAAGTATTTTATTACGAGTTTGCAGAGGCAAATAAGTTCAAAGACAATTTCAAGAAACAGAAACATATACGTGAAAAAGATTGGCTCTACTCCTTCATGCAACGGAATCCAACATTAACCTTTCGTAAACCTGAGGCTACTAGTCTAAACCGCATCTTAGCCTTCAACTAAAAAGAGTTGACTAGTTTTTACGACAATTTGGAAAAATTGTACAGCCAACATAAATTTGAAGCTCATCGTATTTTTAATGTTGATGAGACAGGGATAAGTAATGTGTACATTACTTATTGATGAGACAGGGATAAGTAAACCAAGTTGCGTTGTTGCCAATAAAGGGCAGAAGCATGTGGGCGCAGTTACAAGTGGGCAAAGAGTTCAGTTAGTGACTGTCTTTCCCCCAATATTTATTTTCAAAAGAGAGAGAATGAAAGAAACGCTAAAAAGAAATGGACCAACAAGCGCTATTTACCCCTATTTACCGATGTTCTAAGTCTGGATAGATCACTGAATGGATCAAGCATTTTGCTGCATTCACAAAACCCACCAAAGAAAATCCAGTTGTATTAGTTTTGGACAATCATTCTACTCATTCTAACTTATGTACATACAGTTTCTGCAGAGACAACGGCATTAAGGTTGTTTCAATTCCGCCCCACACATCTCATAAACTTCAGCCTCTAGACGTTTGATTTTTTTGGCCCACTAAAGATTACCTATGGACAAGATCTTTTATCATTCCTGACAGTGAAAACTAGAAGTAACACTAGTAGAATGAAATATTTAATTATTCTGACTTCAACGCCAGTCAAAAAACTGGAACTGGAAAGAGAAGAAGGAAAATGAAATAAAAGCCCGCGATTGAGAGTCTAGGTCAACAAGAGAAGATTCCAATGAAGATGAAACGTGTACGATATGTCATGATTTTGGAAAAAACAATGAATTATGGTGGAGATGTCGCTCATGTTGGGCTCACGCCTGATTGTACCGACGCGACGTTGAGAAGGCGCAAGACTATATTTGCAACAAATGTTAATTGTTTTCAGTTTTCTTTTTTCTTTACATTCGTTTTTTCATTATTTTTTTTTTAAATACTAAAGCTCAGTTTGAAAAATAAAAAATTATACATAGAAGTCTTTAATTTTGCGAATAAGCCATTAAAAAAAATGTGTAACGGCCCCGTTATATATTTTATTTGAGTAAGACATTTTTCCATAAACCTGCAAGAGTTTATCTTCGTCACTGTAAAGGGAAAGTCATTGTGACTGTTGATGTTTAAGTGGTCGATATTTGCCTCCTTTCTCTCTATTACTTTGTATGTTATCCAATAATTTGAGATAGTTTTTTCATTTGAGCTATAAATTAAGCAGTAGGCTATAAGCAGCAAAATTAGAAAAGTATTAGTTATACAGAGCGATTCTCCACCTATACGCATATACTTGTGGATTTATTCCTCAAGACAAATAATGAGTAATAAGTGAAAAAAAGTTGTAGTAAAAGATTTTTAGTTTTGTTAATATCCGATATATGTGGCGACATCTAGATAAGGTGCTTTCGGAAGATGGACAGGTCGAAGTCTCGATCGCTCGACCTCATAGCATAGTGTACGTCACTGAAGTTAATACTGAGCAAGAATTGCGAAATCAGATACAAACTTCTGCCAAGACAATCCGCCAACACCCTGGTTTAGACCGCGCTATCATATCATTTCCTAAGCGTACAGTCTTTGCTTCCAGAAATCATCTTACACAGCAATACCAAGCTATCTCATCTGTTTAGAACAAAAAATTTTTTACATACATTTGAGTGCGCTCACGTCTTTCTGATTGCTAGAGTTGCCTACACAAATGATGAATGGCGAAGTTTAGTAACGAGATGAAGAATAACATGTATGGATCACACAATCTTGAGGAAAATGTTGAGAACATCAAAAAGAATCAGATAAAACATCAGGCAGCCTTCCTCTGTTTCGTTTATCTAACCAAAACGTGACCAAACTACTTTCTTAGGCAAGCCACACTTTGGCATTGAAACGATACCCTCAAGCTCGGGCAAAACGCTGACCATCTACACTGATAGATCAAAGAAGGCTGGAGGTTCCAGAGCGGGAATTTTCTCGCACGATCTCCAGCTGCACCTTTCCACTTCGTTAGGATCGTATTGCACGACTGCTCAAGCCGAATTAACTGCTATAAACATAGCAGCCGATGCGATTATCGACTTCAAAAAAGTCGGCAGAAACGTTGTAATCTGTACTGATAGCAAACAGGCTATGCTGGCGGTTGGCAGACGACACAATGCATCATTGTTGGTGAAGTCCTGTTGGCAATCACTCGAAGAGGCAAACGTATACAACAACGTCACGATAAAGTGGCAAAAAGATACAAAGATAGAAAAAAACTACATACATACAGTATCGATGATTATGTGGACCAATCTACTGTTTTCTTTTCTGCTTCGTGCTTGCTAATTTTATTGAATTTTTTATTGTTTCATGCTTTCGATGTCTTTTTTTTCTTTTGTATTATTGTAGTGGACACTTTTTTGGGATTTTTCCTGTATGTGTCCCGAATATGAATAAATAAATAAATAAACTTGGAACACTTACTTTGATGTCATTTTAAAATCTTATTTGTATTCTTAATTTGAAAGTAAATTTCATGGATATCTTTTGCTATAATTTTTTTCACCTATTACTCATTATTTATCATGAGGAATAAATCCCAAGTTTATGCGTATAGGTTGAGAATCACCTGTATAAGTCATACTTATTTTTAAGAAAAGAATGTTTTAACCTTCCAGTACACGCGGTTTTTAATACACACAAGATTACACGCGCCGGACTGAGAGTCCGCATTAAAATATATTTTTGCCACCAGGCGAAAGATGGCGCTAGAAAAATTATAAAATTTAATTTTTTTTTTTGGTTTTTATATGAGTATGAAATTAATTGAATAAATTTATACATTTAAAAAAATTATCAAAATATATTTAGAAAATTTCGTCTTTATTAAAACATTCTTCACAAACGATTGTACAATGTTCTAAACACATAAATTTTTGACAAGTTGTACAGGAATATTTTGTCGGCCGGTTTTTTCTCCTGTCGCAATATGCACAGCGACCTCGCTTTGGAATATTTTCATCGCTCGGTGTTGCTGCAGCTCCTTGTAGTGGCTCTTCATATCCCGTAATTTCTCTAATCCTGGATGACATTTGCCTGGGAAGACAATGAAGCTGAGCTCGCTGCCGAAGATGACCATCAATTAATGCCATTGACAAATTTCTTAGAAATGTTCTTCTCGGTTGTGTCACTGTCGGATTATTAAATTTATGGATAACAATACTATTAATCCCAGCAATATTTAATAGTGCATAAAAAACCACCATCGGCCATCTTCGTGTAATCCTTGCACAATTATAACTTGCACACAACTTATCCACAGTATCAACACCGCCCTTTGTGTTGTTGTAATCAAGGATCATATTTGGCTTCTGAGTATTTTCGTCAATGCCGTCGTCATGATGTCCACTTGAAATTAATAAAACATTTTTATTTTTTTTCGGTTTATACGATACTAAAGTAGCGTTGTCGCGAAATCCGAACAGGGTGGACATTACAGCTCTGGATTTTGGTGGTTGTGTGAATTCTTTTGGTAACCCTTTTCTATTTTTTCGTATTGTACCCAATAATGTGAGTTTTTTTTCCTTTAAAGCTTCCAGTAACTGTATACTGGTAAACCAGTTATCGGTAGTAACATTTCTACCTGATTCGTTTATTGGTTCGCACAATCTCTGTACAACAGCGCTGGCAGAGTTGTCCACAGCATATGGCCCATCTGGTTGCTTGCCAACATAGACTTCTAAATTGGTAGTAAAATAGCATTTGGCGTCTACTAGCGCGAAAATTTTTATGCCATATTTATTCGGCTTGCTAGGTATGTATTGCTTGAACGAACAGCGTCCTCGAAAACCTTCCAACTTTTCATCGATGGTGACACAATGAAACGGGCTGTAAGCACTTTGACAGTTTACGACAAAATTATCAAAAATCTGGCGAATTGGCGCTAATTTATCGATTTCTTTTCGTTGCTCACGAGTTTCCTTGTTGTCGAAACGGACATTACGCATAAGAAATAAAAATCTATTTATCGACATTGTCAGGCGAAATATTTCTATTCCACATCCCTGAGTGCTGAATAATTCTCTGGCATTCAATCGATTTGCTTTCAAAACTCCAGCCATATATATTAAGCCCAACAACGCCTTAATTTCATGAATATTTGTATCTTCAGCATCCCTTTCTCGACTAAAGTGTGATTTGGTGCCACTTATGTGTTGATTTGTGCAATCAACTATAACCTTCAACATACCTTCATTGAAAAAATAGCTCCAAATATCTATTTCAGATATGAGATTTTTAGTGGCGGTTCTAGGACTAGGTAAATGCTTCAATAAATTTTCAGGCACTCTTTCATGTTTCGGTGCTAATTTTTTGTTCCATTTTGTCACTCCGTCTTTACATACATAAAAGGCGTCTGAAGTCGGTGATGTACCGAAATCCTCCTCAGTATCTGAGATCTCTTCTTCAGTGTCTGTGCACTCCGTTCTCTCTTCCAAATGATCTGCTTCATCATCGTCTTCATCGTCCTCGTACTGTGGGTCGATTGCTGCATCATCCAATGTGAAACTGTTTAAAAACGTTTCCAGTTGCACCTCATCGTCTTTATTGGAACACATTCTGAAAACTAAACGTCGCATTCAAGACAACAATTTAATGAAATCGTACTTTTATTTACCTGTTTTAACCAAACAATACTCCACAATAACCTATTTACTTACACTACTATTAAGTCTTTACTAAACACAAAACACTATTACTAACTAACACTAACTAAAATCTACTTAATAATAATATAAAACAAGAACAACTATTTACTATTAACAACAACTATTTACTTCGTACTCTCTGTCAAACAGTAAACAGTGAAATGCACACGCGGTCTACGGATGACGTGGAAAAGAGACTTGTCAACTCAACAACAGATGGCGCCACGGGCAAATTAAACCGTTTGAATTTTGCGGAGTGACGGTCCGCGCGCGTGTACTGAAAGGTTAAGTTGTATTATTTTTACGTACATATATTAAAAATAACTTATTTTTTTATTATTTTCAGATAAGAATCACGATTCATTTCCAGTTTGTTTACGTTGTTTTCATATACCGATAAATATTTATTCAATAAATCTTCTACTCTCTAAACGATTGCTATAATGGAACTTGATCGGTCTCAAAGATAATTCAAGTGAAAAAGTGATAACTCGAGTAGAGATCTCGTACGGTGAGAAGCCCGACGCTGCTGTTGGGAGAAATGCGTGGGAAGTCGTGGGCATTCGCGTGGGACCACTACTTGCGGACCGTTTCTCTCCGCGTTTCTAATCGTTTATTTTTAATTGGGCGTGACGCGAAACCACCGGCAACATATACGGTTTTCCTTTTCAAAATCGTTTCAACCACTTCAGAATTGTCGTTTTTTATCGAAACCAGTTCAAAGAAAACTTGGACAATTTTTTTTTCAGAGTTACAATTTCATGAGTTATGGTTGTCCTTGAAACGCCAGACATCGGGCGTCGGTCACTTCTTCGGAAACGGCGACGATTGCGCCGTCGGCCTTGGTCGCCGCCCCGACGCCTCCATCGATCCAAAACACCGGGACGCGGGCGTAAAGGTCACGTGACGACGCCAACAGCGCCGAAATATGAGTTGCTTAAAATCTATTACATTTTTTTTTATTGAAGAAATTAAAATTCATTTTCGAACATTCTTCGTCGTTGTTTTATTTTAAACTGAAGATCTTTTTTATCAAAAATAATGATTAATTCATCATAGTAGTACAACATTTAATAATGATAGTATAAGATTTTTGCAAGTTTTAATGATGAGTAGGTACTCTAAGTGCTCCATCTCTTTTGAATGAAATCCGTCAAACGCGCGGTCGGTCGCTTTTACGTCGTCGTCGGGTTGGATTTCATGGTGGCGTCGCGACGCCTACAACGTACTACGATCGTCGCTTAGCGTTGCGCCCCAAGTCTTGCGCACTGCACCCGTTTATTGACTGATTCCCCTCCATACCCCGGTGCATCCTCACCGTTCGTGTATGCAGTAGTACGCGGCCGTCCAAACTTACTATACGCCGACGCTCACATTCCCTCCTCCCCGAAAATCCACCCATCACCCCCTTTCTATGACGTCACAGCGTCTACTTGGCTTCAAGCCAAAATCCCAGAAAAGATTTATTTCGTTTTTCGCCAGTTTACTTTTGATAATAACTTAATCCAGTTTAGTTTTTTACGTTGATGAAAAAGGGTTAAAACGAAATTTGGAAAAAAAAATAATAATTAAAGGTTTATGGAGGGTTAAAAACAAATATCGATTCGGTGACGTAGGAAGAGGCGGTCACTATGGTAACCGGTCCATATATTGATCTGTTCGTTCGATGCTGCTGCTGCTGTTACTGCTCTCTTCTGCTGCAGTCAGCAATGAAGGTCTTGCTGCGGCGTAAAAGGTGGGGGTTACTCGTTCGATGGGGTAACGAGAACAAACCGTGATGTAGGTCTCTGTCCGAACATAACTTATTAATAAAAATGTATTCCACAAAAACATTATCAATTAATTAATCACAAATAATTGTTAGAGGCTGGGGATCACGTTTTTTCCTCAAAATGTGTTTTTTTTTCTATTCAAAATTTGATCGATGATTACGCTTAACAATAAATGATGAAATAAAAATAGCATACATCGAAGAAGAATAAACAGGATCAACCACACCCAAACTCTCCAGTGTTGTTTCATGACTACCATAGCATCTGATCATGTTGTTGGACAAATCAAGTAATAAACTTGATTATACTCTTTTTTTTTTAATTCGGAGGAGAGTAAAATGAAAAGTCACGTTTACACAGTGTTGCAACAACTTGTAGCAAGATGGCATACCGAATAGTCAGAAAATTGGCGTTTGAAAAATAATAAGCTAGCTGGACTTGATTGGTTTCGAGCTTTCCTAAAAAGACAGAAAACTCTGAGTATTCGTAAGCCAGAGGGGAGTAGCATATCAAGGCTGACATCTTTTAACAAGCATTAAGATTATAAAAAGTTTAGTGAAACAACTTCCAGAACTTGGCGACCCTTCTCGAATATACAACCTAGATGAAACTATACCACTTCAATACAAATTGTCACTGTTAACAAACTTTCTACAAAATGCCTTATATTAAGAAAAAGGAAGCAGTAAACGTAAATTGCCAAACCTGTGCCATTTAGAATACGAATTCCGTCTGGCGCAATTTAGCTGAAATTCTTAATGTTGCAAAAAGAACAGATGGGTAAAAAATTCAGAAGAAAAAACCAAGAGAAAGGAAACGTAAAATAAAAATTACAGATGAACATCGCCGTTTCTTTGAACTTAAAATTGAAGAAAATCCTAAAGTCACACTTAACAGTTGCAAGAAACATTACAAAATGAGTTTCAGCTTAATGTAAGCCTTGCTTCGACAACACCTTAATGGCCTCATATTTACATTAAAACAAATACGTTTTGAACCGGAAAGAACCAACACCGTCGAAGTGAAAATAAAAATATTTTAATACATATGAAATTTGTTTGAACGTCAAAGTGAAAACTGGCCTATAATTTATTTATATGAAACAGACTGTAATTTCTTTATCTCGCGAAGTTCAAAAAAAGGAATTCTTTATACTTTCATTGTATCAGTAGCTTGGGATTGATTTATCATGCATTAAGGAGAGAGTTTGTTAAGCAATGCTTAAGGAGAGCTCAAAGATAGCTAATGTTCAGTGGCTTTTGTCATTGATGAAGCTCCTTGCCATTGTGGCAAATGTTTGAAGAACAAGACTTTCTTCATCATAAATTTGTAAGGCTAAGTCCTTACCAATTGATCATGCTTAGTCAATTACAGATATTTTGGAGGGAAATGACCGGGAAAATTTGTCTCAAACAGAGTACAGAATTCGAAAATTAGATAATATAATTAGGAACAATGTTCCAAAAATTAATGTAAGTAACTGTAACAGGTTCATATTATAGCTGGAATTAAAAAGCACATCACCTTTCTTTTAAATATGAAAGATATCACCTTTTGAGTTTACAATATTTTTTATTACCAAGTATAAAATAATATATTTAAAATGTTAATCATAAAGTAAAGATAGTTTTATTAAATTATGGAAGGCTAATTTGATGTTGATTAATGTCAATTTGATTAAGACAGTTGCTAAATTGGTTTTGTTTCATGCCACCTTAAATTTGATTAGTGCCAATTTGAACTTGAAATGGTATAGTACTACTATAGTTCATGCAGCTACAAAGATAGTTGCGGAAAAAGGCGTAAAACAAGTACTAACGGCGAAGCTGGTCACCACCTGTGCTTTAGGAACTTATTATTATATATTCTAAAATATTTTAAGCAACATATGATTAATGGAGCTCCTCCACAAATTTTGAGTTTGGCAAACCCAAGTGGATGGATGAACACAGATTTTTTTTTTGCAAGTTATAGATCATTTCATTCTTCCTAACTGATTTTTGATTACCATGAAAGTCACATTTCTATCAACGTTGTAGAGAAAGTCAAAGCAGCAGGTTTTCATCTCCTTACTTTGCCGCCACACTGCAGCAATAAACTGCAGCCTTTAGATGTAGTAATGTTTGGGTCCTTTAAATCGTATTATAATGCTGCATGTCAATCATAGCTTATGAAAAATTCTGGAAAACCGTTAACAATTTATAACATTGCTGAGTGCGCTGGTGAGGCACATATGTAAGAATTAACTTGTACGAATATAATATCAGGGTTTAAAAAAAAACTGGTACTTACCTTTTTGATGCATCAGTATTTTCAGAAGCAGATTGTTTGAGTTCGGATGTTACTGACTGAGAATTTAATAACCAAGATCTTACTAATGCACTGATAAATGTTGGTTGTCAAGACAACCCTCATAAGTTTCAAGGATTTCCTAAGGCACAACCAAGAAAACATATTTTTGTCTCTTTCACTTTTTAAGGTAAATATTTTTACTTTCCAAAATGAGTTTCATATATTATGTCAAAATATTATGTCAAAATTTTAACGTTATTGCATATATTATGTCAAAATTGTTCTTTAATGTATTAAATATTTATTTTCAGTGATATAATCAAAAAAATTTAACTTACTAACATAAACCTAAAGTTTGTTTCACTGTGTACCACTCTCCCCTACCACTTAAAACGTCTGGTAGGTGGTAGGTAGCTCTAGTTAGCATAAAATATCACTATGTTGCATATTTTTATTGAACTAAAATTAGAACTAACACTAGAACTAGAAAGTTTAATGCGTAGCAGTGCGTCTGAAGACCCGAAACTTTCTAGTTCTAGGTCTAGTGTCAGTTCTAATTTTACACTAACACTATTACTAGACCTAACACCGACACAGACCTAGAATCATTCGGGTTTAGCCGTCTTGAGACGTGCGGCTAAACCCGAATGTTTCTAGTTCTCGGTCTAGTGTTCGTTTTACATTAGAACTAACACAAGACCTAAAACTAGAATCATTCGGGTTTAGCCGTCTTGAAGGACATGCGGCTAAATCCGAATGTTTCTAGTTCTCAGTCTAGTGTTAGTTCTAGTGGCACTGGTAGGTAGCGCAAGTTAGCATAAGATATTACTATGTTGTATATTTTAAACCCGAATATTTCTAGACGGTCGGCAACATCTCGAATTTTCTTAGTGTAATTTTTACTTAAAACTGACCAATAGCCACCCATCTTTTTGGCGCTTCAATTTGAAAACACTCCTCAGAATTAAAAAATAGGGTATAGCACACTATAAGAACATCTATTCCTTATTAGTTCAGTGTTGGCAAAAAACGGGTTTTCCTCTTTTTTGTTGTTGGTTTTGTTGCTTTTTTGTTAGCTTCTTTTGTTGCCAAAATATAAAAAAAAGCGTCCTCTTTCAAGGCCAACAACATAACGATCACTATCTACTACTCTTCGAATATCGTTTTTTATTTTTATTCTTGGGTTTTAAAGCCTCGTTCTCCTCCAGTACGAACCTTGAATGGAACAAGCAACCGCTTTGTTGCGCTTCTCATCGAGGTTTCGGGTTTCCTTACGTCGTCGTCGTAGTCGGGTCGGTTCAACGTTTTCACAACAGCGGCAGCACACACGTGCGCGTACGACTCTACCTGTTCCGAATAAATTAGAAATTTAAATACCCAGTGAGAAGCACCTTAGCGACTCCAAAAAAAATATTTGACGAAAAACCGATTTTTGTGTAAATTTAAATCTGAAATAAAAGAATGTCTTATTTAATAAAAATGAAATGATTTCTGTGGCGCCATTAAAAACACCTGTTCTTCAGACTAAACAAAAAGCCGACAACCACGACGACGACGACGGTTCAGGTGAGTGGGCTACGCGCTGCTGGGGCCCCCCAATTAGACAACCTCCGTGAGTGAGAGACTCTTGTTTAGAGCAGCAGCCAGGCGAGACCTTCACGGTCTGAGGCCCCCGGCTAGTTATTCTAGGAGTTTATTTTCAAGGTCCCGGGGATTCGAGAGAGTTCATCAGCCTATACTATAGGTGTAGTATGTTCTCCTCTCCTCGTAAAAACACGTGACCGTTTCAACTCTCGGCGTTGCTTAGATAATCGTCCAAGGGCCTTCAACTGAAATTATGCAACACACCTGAAGAAAACCACTTAAAATACCTTTCCAATGATTCCCAACTTTATTTTTCGAATTCGTATCAAGACTAACTCTCGTGGGAATAGAATGTTCAAAATGCGCACACATTCTTGTAGGTGTGGTTATGGTCTCGCGGGGTTTTAAAGTGCTGACACAATTTTCAACACGCCATAAAGTCTCGTTTACTTCGGTTGCGGTTTTCTTTTCTCGTTAAACATTTTATTCGATTTAAACAAAAAAGAAAATCGGGAGAAAAAGGTGGTGTTGAGTTTTTTTTAAGTGCACGCGCACTCCAGAAAACACAATGGATCAATGACCAGCGAAAGGAGCGTGCCTCAAGAACCGCTACCATTACACGTTGTTTCTTCAGTGCTTCGGCATTTGGGTCACTCACATGGTGCTGTTAAAGGCGGCGACATATGACTTTAGTTGGTCGTACGCTTTTTTTGTATTGATCACGAATGAAAGGTTGCGATAACAAACGTCAAGTTAAATTAAAGGAGTATAAATACACATCTGATTTTGAAACGTGGTAGAAACGTCGTCATACCACGACCTACGCAACATTAAAATTAGTTGGCACCTCTTCCGGTGTGATGGAATTAAGAAACTGTTTAAGATATCAAAGAATAAAAATAAAAGCTTTTAATATGTGACCTCTTTTCGATCGGCTTTTTTAATCTGCGAATTGTGTAGGTGCTCGTTTTCCATAGAGAAGTAACAGTGGCAATTGATCACGTACCACGAAGAAGAGAAGGCCTTTTCACTCCTCCACTCCAGCAGCATAGTCTATAACCAGCCGGTCTGCGGCGAGACGATCGCCCAAAACTGGGTCAGGGTATTTTTACGCTCTTCGTGTCTGGGTTAGTTTTAAAGGCGGAGCGATCACGAGGTTTTTGCATTCGCCAAAAATCAGCGACATTGACCTAAAACTGTTTTAAAGCATTAACTAATTTTGTAAATCTACAATTTTTTGAACAATACAAATTCATTTCACATTCTATAATGTCCAGATACAAACCTAAAGATAATTATTAGTGATTAAAATGGAGTGAGAAACAAGAAAAATGTACGGTTTGTCTTGTATGAGAGGAGAGTCTTAACATGACCTCAAAACAAGTCAATTTCCGCACGGCCAACGTCTAGACGGCTCGGAATCCCACGGGAAACGACCCACGGCAACAGCAAGGACGACTACGACGTTTCCCGTTTCTCCAGTTATTGTTTCGAAATATTGAGTATTAAAAAGCACTTCATTCATTACTGCAAGATAACCCATCGACCTCCAACCAAAACACATCACATAAAAAATCGCTTCAAAAGATTTCTTTTTTCTTAATCGGAAACGTTTCCCTTCAAATTTTTTTTAAATATTGCTTCGTCATCATCAATCGCAAAACAACACCAACTTCGAGAGCCCCAGCGAGCCTCACTCACTCTATAAATAGAATCCGACCATCTCTACTACACGTACGGAAAGTCAAAACATTCAAAAAGATTCTTCAATATTATATTTATTAGTGAATCATCATAAAACGTTTTAAACATCCCGTTCATTTCTTGGCTTAGTGCTTGTATCCATGTATTTCCGGCCATCTGGTTTTAAAAGTACGCTGCATAGTTTCTCGGAGCAGAAGAAAATTTAAATACCACATCGGGTTTTAAACCGTATTTTAAATCCCACAAGCACTAAGCCGAAGAAGTCAAGAGGAGGAAGAGGTGAAAACTACTGGAGGAGTGGGGACGACTCTGCGTCTACTACTTCCACTTCTTTTCTTCCTTCTTCTTTAGCGTCGAGAATCCGAAAAGATTCGAGGCCTCCATACATTCTTTGTAAACGAAGTCAGATGGTTATTGTGAGAATTACACGTATTGTTTAAAATTTTTTATCCGTATTTTATTTCTTAACGTGTGTGGTCTTGATCAAGATAGTTTAACAAAATTGAAGAATTCTATTTTTTTTTATTTTCAAACTGGGCTTTAGTTTTTCTAAAAAACAAAATAATAAAAATTTTAAAAAACTTTGGTGACGTCACCATCATTTCGCACGCTAGAAGAAGAGATCCGAACGATGCACGTTTGTGTCTTCTTGATTTTACGCGAAAACCTCGTAAACGTCACCAAAGCTTTTATAGAGAAGATTATGAATTTTAATATTAATTATTGCAAAAATTAAACAATTTTAGAATCTGAAAATGTTAGCATTGGGTTCAGCCGCGCGTTTGAAGACCGTCTGAACCCAACCCAACCCAACCCAAGTGTTTCTAGGTCTAGTGTTAGTTCTAGTTTTACACTAGGAGTATCACTAGAACTAACACAAGACCTAGAACTAGAATCATCCGGGTTTAGCCATCTTGAGAGACGTGAGGCTAAACCCGAATATTTCTAGTTCTCGGTCTAGTGTTAGTTCTAGTTTTACGCTAGCACTATCACTAGAACTAACACAAGACCTAGAACTAGAATCATTCGGGTTTAGCCGTCTTAAAAGACGTGCGGCTAAATCCGAATGTTTCTAGTTCTCGGTCCAGTGTTAGTTCTAGTCGCAGTGGTGAGATGCCACGAGAATCTTATGGGCTAGAAGAAAAGATCCGAACGATGCACGTTTGTGTCTTCTTGATCTTACGCGAAAACCTTGTAAACGTCACCAAAGCTTTTATAGACGGGATTTTGAATTTTAATATTAATTCATGCAAAAATTAAACAATTTTCAGATCTGAAAATGTTAATATTGGGTTTAGCCGTGCGTCTGAACCCAACTCAACCCAAATGTTTCTAGTTCTAGGTCTAGTGTTAGTTCTAGTTGTACACTAGCACTATCACTAGAACTAACACAAGACCTAGACTAGAATCATTCGGGTTTAGCCGTCTTGACAGACATGCGGCTACATCCGAATGTTTCTAGTGGTAGTGGTAGGTAGCGCTTGTTAGCATAAGATATTACTTGTTGTATATTTTTATTGAACTAAAACTAGAACTAGAGTGAGACGCTACGAGAATCTTATGCGCTAGAAGAAGAGATCCGAACGATGCACGTTTGTGTCTTCTTGATTTTACGCGAAAACCTTGTAAACGTCACCAAAGCTTTTATAGATGGGATTTTGAATTTTAATATTAATTCATGCAAAAATTAAACAATTTTAAGATCTGAAAATGTTAATACTGGGTTTAGCCGTGCGTCTGAAGACCGTCTGAACCCAACTCAACTATTACTATCACTAGAACTAACACAAGATCTAGAACTAGATCATTCGGGTTTAGCCGTCTTGAGAGACGTGAGGCTAAACCCAATACTTTCTAGTTCTAGGTCTAGCGTTAGTTCTAGTTTTATACTAGCACTATCACTAGAACTAGCACAAGACCTAGAACTAGAAACTGTTTCTAGTTCTCGGTCTAGTGTTAGTTCTAGTGGCAGTGGTAGGTAGCGCTAGTTAGCATAAGATATTACTATGTTGTATATTTTTATTGAACTAAAACTAACACTAGACCTAGAATTAGAAAGTTTCGGGTTTAGCCGTGCGTCCTGAGACTTTCAGAGTCTGAAAAGCACTATCTCTAGAACTAGAGTGAGATGCCACAAGAATTTTATGCGCCAGAAGAAGAGATCCGAACGATGTACGTTCTTGATCTTACGCAAAAACCTCGTAAACGTCACCAAAGTTTTTATAGAGAGTATTTTGAATTTTAATATTAATTATTGCAAAAATTAAACAATTTTAGCATCTGAAAAGGCCCTATTAAGACTACATATTTCAATTAAATAGTAAATAAAAAAATCAAGTTTTGAATAATTATATGACTCTTAAAACATATCTAATTTTTGATAATAAATTCGACCACTTCCCGAGCCGGATGGAGCCGCGTTCTATCAACGATAACGAAAGAATTTCGAGATAAGAACTTTTCGAGAAATAGATAAGAAGTTTTCAAAGAATAATCTCTCCTCGGTTCTTTTTTTTTTAATCTGTTCGATTTTCCTCCTTCCGTGAAAATCCACGGTTGCTGAAAACGTAAAATATGCCCGAAGCATAAAAGATCCCCTTAAACTAACGAGGCCACGATGACGACGCAAATCTCGTCCATTAGCCCGTAATTTCAGGATGAAGGGAAAGTGAAAGGGCCCCATAGATAATGGCCACGATCCATAAACGGCGAAACCCTTACATTCCAAGTTGCTCTTCCTCAAAATCATCCTGTCAACTTGGCATTCTTTTTATCGTTATACATAAATTTATTTTTGGGGTTATTTGTAAATTTGGCGTTTTAGTTGACGTTGAACTGTCAGTAGTTTCGAGTAATTCGTTTAATTTTTGATTTGAATCGTTAAAATGAAGAATCTTTCTAAGGGTATTGTAAAAGTTTTTTGTAAGAGATAGAACATGAGTTATGAATATAAAATAAGGCAGGATTTAAAATACTATTTAAGTTGCTTCTTTCTTGTGCAAATTTTAATGAAACAAAAAATTTTTGTTACTATATAAATATATTATAAACAAATTAAACCCATGAGTAGAGTATTAACACGGTCAAATATCAGTATGAATCCAAAAATAACCGTCTAGACACAGCTGCAAAGAGGAGGAGTCGCGTACCGCGCTCTCGGAAATCGGATATTTTTAAACCTGTGATCAGCTGAGCCCGACAACAGCAACCAGCAGTATGGTGTGCGCCGTATCTCGATGATTCATCTTACCGTAATTGTCCAGACACCAATATCGGAATTAATCAACAAAATTAATTGAAATTCACTTGACACCGTTTAGATTTTTTTTCAAATGTCTGTTAGTCGGAATTCGTCGGCTCGGCCAATGACGTCTAGCCAAAAAAGACATTGGTCGACGTCAGTTTCTTTACAAGAAAACGACGAAAAATTTGGTCGATATACTTTGAACACAAGTATGTTGGTTGATAAGGCGAAAAAGGGAAAAGTGGTGAAAGAAATACAATTTCCAGCGGAAAATATTGGTCTTTACGCGGTTAGGTTTAATTCGGATGCAAGTAAAATTATCGCAAGTTATGGAACTGGATCGATTCAGGTAATCGATACCGAATCAGAAATACCATTGTACATTGTAAAACCGCCAACGAGTAATTCTTATCCGATCGTTGCGATACGTTGTTCAAATTACGCGCCTAACGTTTTTTTCGCCGCTGGAATTTGCGGCAACATTTATGCGTGTCATTTCAAAGAAAATTCTTTCAAGATTCTTGCTCGAGAAAAATCAAACGAAATTAACGCCATGGACATTGACGATCGCACGGAATTGTTAGCATCAGGAGGCAAAGATGGTACAATTAGGTTATACGACACTCGAGTTGGAAAATTAATATCAAAATTACAAAAATCGAATCGCCTGACTGACTTGGACGCCATCAACTTTCATACGAGAAGAATATTTTCAATCAAATTTCATCCAAAACGACAAAACATATTCTTATCGGGCGGTTGGGATGATTGCGTAAAAATTTGGGATACTCGTAATGCTAACGGTTGCGTTCGAAACATTGAAGGACCTCATATTTGCGGAGATGCCATCGACGTTACCGACAGTCTCGTTCTTACTGGACAATGGACGGCGGAAAATGCATTGCAACTTTGGGATTTCGGAAGCGGAAAATTAGTTTCAAACATTGTTCCGACGAACAGGGTCCAAACGCTCGACGGCGAATTTCTGTTCTGTTGTCAATTTCTCAAATGTGAAGCGTTAGACGAGTGCGTTGTCGCCGGAGGAAGTGGACAATCTTATTTGGATATTATCAATCTTAACGACGAACGAATCCTTTATATGTTTAAAGTTAATAAATTAATACAAACGTTGGATAGTAGCAATAATGGAAAAATTGTTTATGGTGGGATGGATCAGTGCATTCGAATTGTTGATTTTGATGTTGAAGGCAGTAATGTACAACTACAATAAAAGGTCAAGATAATTTTGTTTCAAATATTTCATTTTATTTTAATAGATATTTATGTAGTAAGGGCATCAATATGACATTGATTGGATTTAAATATTAAAATTCAACGAATCTGAAGTAAATCCGGCAAGAAAAGTTAAAGCTAGAATTGAGCTCACAATGCAGAAAATCCGATTTTCAAAATTGTTGTTGCAAAGATTTTGTGCTAAATATCTCACATAATTCATAACCGAGCAGATCGAAATAGTGATTTAACCTTATTGACTTCCACTGATTCCAGCATAACCGCAAATTTACTAAAATTTATTAATAAAAATTCCATTTTGAAACAAAATTAGACTAACTGATAACTGTTTGTTATCTTTTCTGGATGTTTTGGTCACTAGGAAAACAAATGGGGCGCAGGGAACTGGAGTGTATCGCAAGAAGACACACACGAACAGCTATTTACAGGTTTCGTCCCACCACCATCTACAACAGAAGAGTTCAGTGATCCACGCCTTATTCCAGCAAGCAGAAAGATATGCGGCGAAAAGAATTTTTTATACTCCAGAAGAACGGCTATACCCTGAGGGATTCCAGCGTGGCACCAAACAGCGCAAGCAGATGGAAGACAAGGTAAATACTGCACTAGCCAGTTTTATCTTATGTTTCAGGTGTAACGGAGCGGATTGCAGGGTGTCTGAAGAAAAACAATATCGTGGTACGATACGATACGGTTAGCAAAATTCGGAACAGCCTTCCGATAGCTAAAGACAAACTAATCCCATTAAAGAGAGGCTATCATACAATTTTGGGAAGTATTACGTTGGCTAAATTGGACGTAACATCGAATGTTGTAGAACATTGCTACAAAAAGGACCACAACAAAGATTTCGATAACACTAAGATGCTAGCAGAGCCGGAAATTATTTCCAAAAGATGACAAGACAGGTGATAGAGATTGATCGGGAAGTTAGCCGCACATGGAAAATGCTTGTTAACTCGACGAAGCCTTTTCTGACTAAATTTGTCCGAAACGTTTATAACTTTTCCAAGAGACTTTTATACCTAATGTTAATTCTTTTGATAGTTCCTGATGATCCTTTGGTTATGCATAAAATTTAGCACGCCGCTGACTGAAGTATAGCTTCAGCTTTTTAAGCAAAGTTCTTGCAGTCGCCTTTGTGTCAAATTCTAACTTCGTTACATGACTAATATACAAACATCTAGGCACTGCACTTTATGTCCTCTAATGAGGGTAACTCATACCCATAGTTAGTTATGCCCTCAAAAGTTATCCGCAAATGACTCCCAGATTTCGTTGAAGTTTGGAAGCTGCCCAGGGTAATTTCAGCGTCCTCCCAAACAACAAAGTGTTCTTTAAAGATATTCTATATAGTCTTCGCACCATCACGTCGGGTAATTTTAATTAATTTATGAGCGAAAATCTTATGGTCATACGTTTTTATAGAGTTGCAATAGCGACAATGCGATTCAACAGGTGTTCCAAAATTCCGTTGTCGTGGAATATCATAAACGTATACTACCAAAGTAAATTGATTGAAAATGATCTTCTGTATTGTGTATATAATGTCAAAAATCGGTTAAATCACATTCAACTTTTTCATTATTTAGCTTTTTGTTTCATTTATATTTGATTTTTGAAAATGAGATCTGGCCTTTGGCTTTTAGAACCTTTTCATGAATTTTATCATGTGATATAATCATATAACGGTTAGAGCACGTAAACAAATTTTTTTCAAATTTTTATTGCCAACAATTGGCAGTGTGTTCTTTATGTTTTTGATAAAACACGATCAGTGCAATGATTGGAAATAACAAAGATTTGTAAACTGCTCTAATGCTTTGGTAATTTGGTTCCTTAAGCCTTTCACTAAATTTTTGCTTTAATTTTGCATCTGACCGGATCTTTTGCAGTAGCAATGGATTTTGTCTTATCAACAGAAAGTTGAGTTTACATATTCCTTAAAAGAAGTGATGCAGTTGTCGTTGTAGGTTGTCTTCTGTATCTGCGATTGTTGCTGCATCATTCAGAGATTAAACAGAAACTAGCTAAGACTGTCTTTCCCCCGGGGTGGCAGTATTATCCGTTGTTTGATCAACTCAGCTATTATCTTTATTATGATAGCAGGCACGTTATTTTGTTTTAAAATATTTATGATGTCTGCCAAACGCACCCAGTGAAGAGCTTTGGTAAGAACAACGCAGATGAGTGCAGGTTTGTCAAACTTAATCGACTTTTCTTTTATTTGTTTGATTATGAATACTGCGTCAGTTATAGATCGACCTTTTCTGAAATCTTGTTGTTCTTCAATTTCATGAAAATGTTTAAGAGTGAGATCCCATTGTAACTCTTTAGGCAGGTTTTTTTCTTTTCTTAAATATTGTAATGGTAACGCCGTTTAATGCCATTCCTTTGGTACTTTTAAATCTTAAAGAATTCTGTTATTTCTGTCAATTTCTGTACCAACTTATGCTCTCCGTACTTTAACAACACGCTGCTTATGTTATCAGTTCCGCAAAACTTTCTGTTCTTTAATTTTCTAAGTTTGGGTTCAATTTCAAGATCGTATTGGTGACATTCTATGATATGTGCTAGTTCTTTAGCTGATTAGAGGTCTTTAAAATACTTTTGCCAAGTTTCTATTGACACAGTCTTGGTTAGAACGCTCTATACAGGTCGTAGGTCATATCACACGTAAATTTTATCTCAAATTTTCTTTTATAACTTTTATTCTTTCACGCAGTGTTCGCACACTTTTATATTTTAAATAACTTTTCCGTTTTTGCTCGGCATGATCTTTCACTTCCTGACAGAACCATGATTGGATGCGGTATGTACTTCTGAGTCGGAATTTATTTTAAAGCTCATATTTATATCCTAGTCTACTCTCATAAGATAAGAATTTAAATATAACAAAATAATTGCTATTGAATGGTGTCATTATTCATTGAAGAAAATTTTGCGCAATGAGCACAAAAACATGAAGGAAACATTTTGGAATAAATTAGTAAATTAAAGCTACTCACCTAATACCTATGAAGTGTTCATAAAATTGTTTATGACTCACCACAAATGTGCAATCAAATGTTGTAACAAATACTTTAATCTCTAATAAATGATTAAATAATTAATTTCTAATAAATGAGAAGAGCAGTAATTTTTTTACATATGAGTCAGAATTTTTTTATGGTATTCTATTGCAGGGTTACTGAGTATCATTTTATTTATTATATTTCTTAAAAATTCGGAGACAATAAACTTTTTCTTTCTACACATTTAACTGCAAAAACTTTTCTAAATTTTATTATTTGTAATAGAAAAGTTTGTATTTCTTAAATACAACCCCAACAATTTGTTGTATAGTGTAGATTGTGTAATTTTGAGATTAATAGTAACTTTGGCACAGTTAATTATTACTTTTAACATTTCTCACAGTTTTCAAAAAAATGATAAAATTTAAATGTTACTTACTTTGCTAAGTTTTTCACCCTCATGATGTGGTAATAGCGACCTCAACGATTGAAAACCATTGTTGATACTCTGCATTCTTCGCCTTTCGTTACTGTTGGCGATTTCCCTTCGCATTCTTTTTTCCTGTTCCATTGTGGCCGTTGGAGGTTCGCCGTCCTTATCAACGTGACTATAACAGAAATAAGATTCAGTCAATAAAATTCCTCGATTAAAAATTTATTTTCATTATTAAAAATTACTGAAGAAAGCGAGAGTCGTTTGCGTGACCGAAAAACTTTCGTTAAGCAAGAAATGTCGAAGAGGGTTTTAATAATAAACGAAGAGAAAATTTAAGGGGTTCAATCAATAAACTAATTATTACGGTGGGAAAACTCACGGTTAAAAAAATTTGGTGTCTTTTGTGTCTAGTTGATGGTAGTTTGAAAATTAAACTGAGGATCTAAAGATGTTCCTTTTTTAAACGGAACAATGGTGAACGTGTTTTGAGAACGGAATCGGGATGGAAAACGAACTCAACATCATCAACCCCGCCTATTTCCGCAAATTTGATTGTCGTCCGATTTATTACACTAATACCAATCGCCGACGACCAAGAGAAAGAATGAAAGAAGGAAAGAATTGTCTTCTCACATTTCTAACTCTAACCAAGAAACGTTTTTGCTTTCTCTATTTATTAAGTCCTAATGAAAGAAGATTTTGAAAGTACTACACCGAACGAAAGGTTTTATCTCATTAATTTTATGTCATCATAAGTTATTAATTGAACAATTAATGCAAACAAGTATTTTTTTCTATTTCAAGCAGTGTATTAATTTTGCTCCGCAAACTGAACGACAACATACAACAACCGGGTCAAACGTACCATTTACTACTTCCACACTAGCGTGAGACGCAGAATGTTCGCGTTCGTTCGTTCATTCGATATAGTGCCCCGATAGGATAAAAATAAACCGCGCAACACTCGCGCGTTCAGCGCATTCTCCGTCCCCGATGTTTACGTTTTATGTAGTATGACAATAGTCACACTATAGTTACAGTCTCGGGTAATTGAGACGACCTTGCGCTTTAAAAAGATATTTCTCACTCTCTCTCAATGATATTCCACCACACACAGGTTTACTTAAAAAATGTCAGCAAAATATCTTAATAAAAAGATAAAATCTTTCATTTTCCAATTCTTTTCAATTCTAGATCTTGTGTTAGTGCTAGTGTTAGTTCCAGTTTTAGTTCAATAAAAATATACAACATAGTAATATCTTATGCTAACTAGCGCTACCTACCACTGTCACTAGAACTAACACTAGACCGAGAACTAGAAACATTCGGATTTAGCCGCACGTCTCTCAAGACGGCTAAACCCGAATGATTCTAATTCTAAGTCTTGTGTTAGTTCTAATGATAGTGCTACTGTAAAACAAAAAGTAACACTAGACCGAGAACTAGAAACATTCGGGTTTAGCCGCACGTCTTTCAAGACGGCTAAACCCGAATGATTCTAGTTCTAGGTCTTGTGTTAGTTCTAGTGATAGTGCTAGTGTAAAACTAAAACTAACACTAGACCGAGAACTAAAAAGATTTGGGTTGGGTTGGGTTCAGACGGTCTTCAGACGCACAACTAAACCCAATACTAATATTTTCAGATCTTAAAATTGTTTAATTTATAGCGCTAGTGTAAAGTCTTGACAAGTAACGTTTATCAGTGCATTAGTAAGGTCTTGGTTATTAAATTCTCTGCCAGTAACAGCCCAACTCAAAAAATCTGCTTATGAAAACACTGATGCATCGAAAGCGTAAATACCAGTTTTTTTAAACCCTGATATTATATTCGTAGGAGTTAATTCTTACATATATGCCTCATCAACGCACTCAGCAATAAGTTGTTAGCGATTTTCCAGGATTTTTCATAAGCCATGATTGACATGCAGCATTATAATACGATTTAAATGGCCCAAACACTGCTACATTTAAAGGCTTCAGGTTATTGCTGCAATGTGGCGGCAAAATAAGACTAGATAATTCTCTACAACGTTGATAGAAATGTGACTTTCATGGTTGTCAAAAATCAGTAAGGTAGGCCTATCGTTGCTACTCTGAGATAGAAAAATGAAATGATCTATAACTTGCAAAAATAATTCAATGTTCATCCATTCACTTGGATTTGCCAAACCCAAAGTTTGTGGAGGAGCTCTATTAATCATATGTTGCTTAAAATATTTGCGAGGGAAAATCATAACAGGAGGTAGATAAGTTCCTAAAGCACATATGATGGCACAGGTGGTGACTAGCTTCGCCGTTGGTACTGGCATTTACTTGTTTTACGCCTTTCTCCGCAACTATCTTTGTAGGTGCATGGACTGTAGTAGTACTAGTTTCATCTAGGTTGTATATTCGAGAAGAGTCGCCAAGCTCTGGAAGTTCTTCCTCGTAAACTTTTTATACTTTTTACGTTATGCTTGTTAAAAAATGTCAGCCTTGATATGCTATATGCGTCTGGCTTACGAATACTCAGAGTTTTCTGTCTTTTTAGAAAAGCTCGAAACCAATCAAGTCCAGTTAGCTTATTATTTTTCCAAAATTCTGGAATCTTTTTGTTATTTCGAATTGCGTTCAAACGCCAATTTTCTAACTCCAAGAGCATTCCGTATGCCATCTTGCTACAAGTTGATATGTAATCAGATAAGGATTGTTCTTCGTCCACATCAAATATTCTGCTAACAGTGTAATTAGGTTCCATAGAAATTTCTTCACAGGTATTTCTTTCGGAAAAAACGAAATAATGTAGAGTATTTAACTCCAAAAGCTTTAGCAACAGCACGCAATGTGATTTTTTTTGTAGATGTTTCTAGTTCTAGTGTTATAGTGCTAGTATTAGTCTTATTTTTTATTCAGCGCTAGATTGTTGCATATTTTTATTGAGCTATATCGGACACTGCCTTCCCCGTATTAATCCGTTACATCGAGGTTTTAGTGTAATGACAAAGTAAGTATGTTTTTATTATGTTTAAACAAATAAGTAATAGCTTTGAAAAATTACACTGTGTAAACGTGACTTTTCATTTTACTCCTCCGAATTAAAAAATAGAGTATAGTAAAGGTGTTCTTTTGGTGTACATGACCATAAACTACCTGGAAGAACAAATTTGTGTTAGATTTTCTTTTCCTTTTTATATCTTTTCCTATATCCAGGTAGATAATCTTTAGAAATCTTTGAATCCTTTCTTTGAAAAGGGTAGATAGTTTCTAACACCTGCCCTTTTAACAAGAGTTTTTAACAAACAACGTTTCAAATCTAGCATTATTCGTTGTATTCAAGAACATTCTCGTATTTTTTCCGGATGTTAAAATCAACAAAATGGATATTTAATTATCCTGTCACATCCTGGCACAAAAAAATAATTTCCGTTCCTTGCATGACTGCACTGTTAATGCGTTTCATCTTCTTCCTTTTATAGAAAACCCAAAACGTGATGAAAACAATAACAAAACTAATTGATGATGACGAAATTGTAAAATCCAGCGACCATATCGAGCGCGCAAATTCCTTTTCAAATAGCTTACTCTGCGCGCGACTAAATCACATACAAATGAGGGTTTCAACCTCTCTCTCTATTCATCTATCTATCGTCCCCAAATAGGGCACAGGAGAATCTGTGTTTCTGGCACAATCAATAAACTTCGCATGTCAAAACCGTTCGTTCTTTGAACTGTACCCGCACACACAACCCGATATCCAACTTCAACAGAAACGCGCCCACCACGCCGATGATATCGATTCGACGGTCTCTCTCGTCTACTCGCGCCGGCAATCAGCTGGCTGACGTAACACGTCATTTTCTTCAATGAACCGACGACGACTCCTCTAGCACTGGCGGGAGCTAGTGACAACGTAAACAAAACGACCAAATCGAAATGAAGACAATTATTAAACAATTTGGAACGTTAAAATTACAATTATTTAAAAAGAAATAAAATTTCAGTAAGATAATTACAAAGCTTGTTACCTTCTGAAATGAAACATACTTTTTACATGAAATTAAAAATGTTTAGTAGAAATGAGCACAAGGTAAACGATACCTCAACACAAACATATAAATATCCACACACCTCAATTTAAAACTTTTAATTCTTTGGATTCTTAGATAATTAGATTTTTTTATGTTCCATAAAGCTAGTAACCTAAATTTTCCTATAATTTAATGAAAATCTTTTTGTAAATAAACAAATTCCATACGATTTTTATTATTTAAGGAACTCCTACATTTTTATCTAATCGAGTTATTTCAAGGTACCGAAGTTTATCGTTGGCAATCAAAAGGTACTAGAATTAAAACGACAAAGATAAATTGTGAGTTATATACAACATTTATTAGGCAAGGTTAGGGGCCAAAATTAAGTAATACTTATTTTTGTACTAAGAACATCATAAAGAAATAAAATTTGTATTTTGCTGGAAAAGCTGCTTTTCTTAGAGAGCTGCTTAGTGAAACCAGAGATGATTATTAAAAGTGAATGTGTATAGAAGGGTGATTGAACCTCAACTTTTCAATGAACAAGACTACCGATATAATTCATTATTTTGTGTATGAGCGGAGTAGTGGTGACAATTACCAGTATCATCAAATAGTGGTAAAAGTGTTAAGCATCTAAATAATCTGCAAATATATCGAGAATTATAATAAAGTGAAGTCTTCAAATCAAGACTTGTAACGAGGTTAGTTAGCAAACCTATTTTTAACATGAAGTGAATTGATATATTCCTGTATCCAACTCCACTGGTTTAGAGATATTTGAGAGAATGAACATAAAACAAGAATTATTCTCTTATAAAGAGACCCTGTCATTATTATTTTCAAAACTTTCCGATAAATATATTTCTGATGTCTTAGTGGCAGAATCAAAACATGATGCGGTAGCGAAGGATGGAAGTCTGATACTTATAATGCCAGCTAAATACAAAAGCTTTCTTGAAATCAAACTCAGTTACCTAATCTGTGTCATGTGCCTGCAGAAACTTCGCTGATCCTCAAATAAAATTAATGATGATAGCCAGGCTTCCTTTCCCTGACTCACCTGCTAATATTTCCTATACTCCATTTCTCTCTCTTATCGCTTTGTTTTTTGATGGTCTTGTAGAGCAAGTCCTCGGATCGATCTAAAAGACTTCATCACTACCGTTCTTAGTTTCTGCTTTGTTCTCTGTATTTCTGCTTTGGTCTTTGTTCCATAGAATAGAACTGGCCAAACTATCGCCTTGTATATTTTGAATTTACTCTCTTCTACTTGTATGTAGTTGTTTCTCTGATTATGCGTCTATTACTATTACTACCTATTACTACCTTTCAGTTCACTCTGGTCTACTCGTCCAGCGGTTTGATCTCTTCTATCTATCAGTGAATTGCTGTCTGATTACCTGGAAAACCGTGATTTCCTCAGTGGCATCGTTATGTACTTTAATATTTGTTTGATTGTCTGTGTTTATCTCCTGAGCTGGTCACATTAATGTACATTCCTTTAATGTGGCTTTATCAAAACCTTTTCTATCAAAAGGTCGATGAACCACATGTACTCTGAGCAATTAAATTCTATGGAGTTTTCTATAATTTCTGGTATTATGAAGATCATGCCTATTGTACATCTCTTCCTACAGAATCCCTGCTAATCGTTCAAAATTTCTTTAATTTCCTACAGTTTGTGGTGTGGTCTGATATGACAGTTTCAGCGTGATATTGAGTGAGGTTATGCCTCTATAGTTTTCTAACTTCTTCTTTTCTCCCTTTTTGATTATCAGGATTGTTATGTGTGGCATATGATATTACTGTCTTAAAAAGTTCTGCTATGCCATCGGATCTTTTAATGTTTTTAATTTGGTTAGGATGGTTGTTTGGTGGTACCTTTATATACATTTTTGGTTTTACATCTGTGTGGATGTCGACGTCTCCCCACATAATTTTGCAAAGTATCTTTCCGTTGTTGATATGCTGTTAATTTGAAAGTATTATTCATTCACATCTCTTTTCTGGTATTGAATTATCTTCCAAACTTTCTTTTGATTAAGTAATGGAACAGTTAATAATATGCATTTACGACGTAACCAAAGCACATGTTCCAGAAAGTTCCAATTCAGAAATGTTTATAACACGATTGCAAAAGCCGTCTTTCTTTCTTCTATTGTAATTACTACTTTGGCAACTTTCCAATTCTTAAGTAATTTTGAAATTCAAAGCGTTTATAAAAAGGAATTGAAATAACGCAGGTTGGACCTACCACATTTTCTTTTAGATATTTAAAATGAAGTTCGTCATTTCGGAGTCTTTACCAGTCTCATTTGACTATCTAATAGTAGTATTAAAATCTGCCATATCCATGCAGACATCAACCACCCCTTCTAAATAGTTACACTTATCAATTACAGCGATAGGGATCTCCTTCCATCCAATCATGTCATCAACCTCTCTTTTCAAATACTATTGTATAAATCGTGGAGTCCTATTTTATCCATATTCATTTTATAAATAACGTCTCATGGACCTTGCATCACAAAGTTACTCGAAGATTTTTGTTTAAAAGAACTATACAAAATTCAAATAATATTTCAACGCCATCTATGGAATCCTTATAATACAACCATACTAGCACGGTAGGGGAGTCACGTAGATGTGTGAATCTTCGACGCGTTGGTGACAGTTTCTGATAAAGCTCAAATCGCATCTTATCAAGTCTCACAATTTATCGCAAAAAATATGAAAGCCTTAGGTGAATCACTTATTTTAGCTGCATGTAAACAAATGGACATGATCATACTAGAAAATGAAGCAGCAATGAAACTAAGCAAAATTCCACTATCTAACGGTACAGTTCGTAGGCATATTATACAAATGTGTTCTAATATCGAGGAAAAACCATACAGTAACAAGCTTTACAATTCAAATTTTGTAGTCTAAGTTGATGTATCTACAAAAAAATGAAGACGTTTTTAATAATAACTACCTTGAAAGTAGCATTTTTATGGTTGTCTGTACAGATGGCGCCTTCCATGTTTAGCTGTGTTAACGACCACACAACTTTAGTAAAAATACAAAATGAGAATATTATAGTAACACAGATTTCTTCATTCTCGATGGCAAAGACATTAGAAGAAAAATTATAAGTAGTTTTAGATTAAATTGTTCAAATGGTTAAAACACCACCTCTTAAATTACATCTCTTCGAACAGGTTTGTGTCAATATGGACTTCCAACACAGACTGTTTTTGCTCACTTTGAGGTGAGGTGGTTATCAAGAGAAAAGTACTCACTCACGTAATAGAGCTACGATAAGAACTTGTTGCGCTTTTTGAACAGATGAAACAACATCATTTTAGTATAAAATATTTCAATTGGCAACGTACGCCGATGACATTAACATAAAGAGTCGAACAAAACGAAAAAGTACGCGAAAATAGTTTTAACATCAACGTGAATAAAAAAAATTATGATATAAACGAGAGCAAATTATGC
The DNA here is from genome assembly GCF_036711975.1 of Onthophagus taurus. Lineage (NCBI taxonomy): Eukaryota > Metazoa > Arthropoda > Insecta > Coleoptera > Scarabaeidae > Onthophagus > Onthophagus taurus. Next base: position 7,387,623 of record NC_091976.1, on the reverse strand, counting down.
AGCCCCACTCACGGCAACTCTAGATAATATTAGCGTAGTACATCGTTTTTCCTATTTGGGCGTGGAGCTAACGGTTGACGGAGCCAAAGACGGGGAAATACAGACAGAAAGAATTACGACTGCTAACAGGGCATATTTCGAGTGCCCTATGTGAGTCTTGGATCCTGACACAAAGAAGCGAAGAGAGGCTAAACATTTTTGAAAGAAAAATAATGAGAAGGATTTTGTGACCCATTATGGAGTACAACCTTTAGAGAGCAAGGTGTAACCACGAAATGTACCAACTCAAAGAAATCCCTCTGTCCGACTACATTATCAAGATGTTATATACGTTATCAAGATGGAGAATGGAAGACACTCGAAAAGAACGATAAATAGCTTAATGCAGTGAAAAAGACCAACTGAAAGACCAAGGAATAATGAGAAGACACTGCGGAAGACATGGGTGCAAAGACATGGATGTGGGTGCGAAGTTCGAAGAGACTAGCTCTAGATAAGAGGGAATTGAGAGACAAACTAAAAGAGGACCGATTTGGGCTATAGCACCATACAGGAAGAAGTTACAATTGATATATTTCAGCAGCTTAATATTTTGAATTCTAGCATGCGAGACAAAGAAAAAAACGTTCTCATATCCACCGACAAAATGAAAGTGATTAAGAAAAAACTGCAGATTTATAAAACAATAATTGTAGAAGGTACTTTAGAAATGCTTGGTAATTGGTAAACAATACTTCTCTTAAATTAAACACTTCCAATATAATCTAAAAGAATAAATTGAGTTCTTATTTTCCATTATTTAACAGTGCGCAATACGATCGAATTAGAAATATCATGCATGCAATAATAAAGTAATTTTTACACGAGGTATTGCCTCTTGAAGCTTGCTTCAATTTTTAGTGTCTTCTTATCTGTATGAGCCAAATTTTTCTGCTTTCACACAACCCAGTCTAAAAAAAAATTTTTCAAAATGTTGATGAGGAAGTCGCTCGACAACACCAATCTCATATTTCTCATAAACGTTAAAATTGTTATTAACATAATATTACATAATAATGCTTCGTAAATCTTCATCTACCCACAAAGGTGAATCAATTAAATCTTAATTACTATTAAGATTAAAACATGTAGATCGTTTCACCATCAATACTGTCGATGAACTAAATTTCTCGGGAATATTCTATTAGCTGTTTAAAGTTCGAAAGTACCAATAATAAAAAGTGGTAGATCGACCGTATTGATAGAGGAAGGAAAAGTACAACATTGTGACATTACAAAGTAGCAATAAAGATTGTGTCAAAGCTACTGTTAAGGTGATGGATTAATTCATGTCTAAGCTCTTATCAAGCAAATTATCTTTAATGGGACCGTTACACATTTTTTGCAGACCGTTACAGACTTCTATAATTTTTTATTTTTCAAACTGGACTTAAGATTTTCCCACAAAAAATTATGAAAATTTGAAAAAACTTTCGTGACGTCACCATAGTTTCGCACGCGGTTGGTTGAAATAAAATATGCATGAGCGAGATGCCACGAAAATTTTATGCGCTAGAAGAAGAGATCCGAACACTGCGCACCTGTGTGTCTTCTTGATCTTACGAGAAAAGTTTGTAAACGTCACCAAAGCGGAAGAGGTTTAGAAGGGATTTTGTGTTAATTATTGCAAAAATGAAACAATTTTAGGATCTGAAAATGTTACCAATCCTTCTATTGTTATATAGTTTATTGATTTTTTGAAAGACGGGCTTTCCATTCGATTGAGAGTAACGGCCCCATTGCAACCATGTTTTGAGTATAGTAAATGAAGACTATACTCTATTTTTTAATTCGGAGGAGTAAAATGAAAAGTCACGTTTACACAGTGTAATTTTTCAAAGCTATTTTTTTGCGGGAGTTTTAAAATCAGAGACGATTTTAAGTAATCTGTAATTACGAATAAAAACGGCACTATCACTAAAACTAACACAAGACCTAGAACTAGAACCATTCGGGTTTAGCCGTATTGAGAGACGTGCGGCTAAACCCAATACTGTCTAGTTCTAGTTTTACACTAGCACTATCACTAGAACTAGCACAAGACTTAGAACTAGAATCATTCGGGTTTAGCCGTCTTGAGAGACGTGCCGCTAAATCCGAATGTTTCTAGTTCTCGGTCTAGTGTTAGTTCTAGTGAAAGTGGTAGGTAGTGCTAGTTAACATAAGATATTACTATGTTGTATATTTTTATTGAACTAAAACTAGAACTAACACTAGACGTAGAACTAGAAAGTTTCGGGTTTAGCCGTGCATCTTCAGACAAGTATTACCTTATTTCCTTGTTTTAATTTTAATTTATTTATTAAAATAAATTAATCAAGTGGACTATATTGTATGCAGAATTTTTTAATTATAATTTAAATTATCAATATCTAATTAACTTTATGATCCTTTGCAACGAATTCACATTGATTTACAGATTTGTTTATATAAAAACCAATATTTCCTTCCTATACATTAATTTAGTATATTCAAAATATGTTTATGGTGATTATGCTGCTGCTGTAAACTAATTTTGGACGGAGAATTTGAGATCGACGCCCGAATCAGGAAACGGTCGGTCGTCGCGACGCCGGCATAAACCGTGTCACAGGATCAGTTAACTATTCGGGGTGCATAGAAAGGACCTTGATCTAAATTCGGATACGTTTGCAAAATGCACGTGCACCGATCAAGCGGCCGACACGGCGTCTCGACGCATTTATATCGAACGAATAATAAAATCGATCGTTTTCGCAAAAATATACTTCACCTCTAAAATAAATCTATCGATTCAATACGAACCTTTTTCTGTTTATCCCACCGGTACATTGAATCACGGGCACGCAATAATCCAAAAACACTTTTTCCATTTTCATAAAAATTTATATCAATAACTAATTTAATATTAACAGTGTTATTAATCAAATTGAACATTCTCGGGTTGCAAAAATTTACGATTTTTAAGAGGACACGTCGAGGTGTATTTCACTACACACCGAGTGTCACACTAAAATTCTTTCAAGGCAAAAACTCTATTCAAACAAAAATCTTTATTTTCAGGTAGCCAGCGTTTTCGAATTGTATAGAAAAAGTAAACACCTCTTCGATCCCTTTGAACCACCTTGAAAAACACGTTCAAACACGTTTAATTAGATCGAAAAACTTCTTTCAATACGACGTAATCATTAATTAAAAAAAAATTGTTTTCCGTTTGTTTACAATAGTAGCAGCGACTGGCGAGGTTCGAAAAATAGAATGGCAGACAAAAAGGTCGGTCTCTCGTTTTCGAGTCCATTCATAAAAGAGACAGACCGTGGTTCGACCTCCGTTCGTTGTTTACACGGAAAATAAAACGATAATTACGTAACACTTTTATTATGATACTGTACTGGGTGTTAAAAGGAACAAAATAAATTATATTTTTGTTTTAAACGGCAATGAAAAAAAAGTAATAAATGTAGATGTACAGTGTATTTATTAATAAAAAAATAAAATTAATAAATATAGCGAGCACACCTTTTTTTAACTTTAATTTACACAGTTTTTTTAAATTACCACAGATAGTATTTAAAACTAAAAATGGCACAGGAACTGTGAGTTTTAAAACAATTTACTGACTCAACTATCCAGAACTTACTAACAACATTTTGCTCATCAAAATCAGCTGAGAAGGAAATGATTCATCCGCTTTTGGTATTTCCCAACAATTTTTCAAGTACAGCTTGGCAAATCTATCTTGGTGAAGGTCATTTCTCTGTTATATTTCATGGAGTGTGTATCGTGTACAGTGCCCAACAAAAGTATTAGTGTACGTATTTCATATGGAATATTGGGACCATGGTTTAATTAATCAAAAATTTTCTACTTTATCTGGTAAAGTAGACATCGCTTACGGCCGAGGTGACATAATATAATGACCAGTTTCAGATTCGTAAAATCTTAATCACTGAGTCTTTTCCGCAAGCGATCACGACTTGATTAGTCAAAAGATCTACAACTTAACCTGATAAACCTAAGGCACGCACCTCAATATGATAACTACTACGAGATTAATAAAATATTAATCAGTAAGCCTCGTATCATCACCCAGTAAGACGAGGCGCTACAATATGATCACCTCGACTTAGTTAAACGATCTACAGGAAATTTCATATCACTCGCAATATATGAATGCAGTAATCATAGATACGAAACTAGTATGCACTTGCACTGTCCCGCATAAAATGCAACATAGCATAATAGTACAGGAATTGTTCTAGTGATAGTGTAAAACTATAACTAACACGCACGTTTCTTAAGACGGCTAAACCCAAATGATTCTAGGTCTTGTGTTACTTCTAGTGATAGTACTATAGTCTGTTTTTAAACCAGGAGGAGTGAATCCGGAAGTTAGGATTTACACTTGGAAATATCACCAGAAAATATCACTAGATATTTTAGCGGTAAATTTAAATTAATAATTATTATTTATTTTATTACTTATTAGTGTATTTATTTTCGTTTGTTATCGTCAACACTAAACATACAAATTAACATTGAAGTTATGAGTGTATTTATTTTAAAATATGTATAATTTTACAAAAGTAAATAAAATAAAATGAAATGAAACTGTCGAATGATCAATAACCTAACCGTCAAATTCAAAATTGCCTGTGTGTGAACCTTGCTCGCATTCAACCAATCACGTGCAAGGTCAATTTGGTGAGAAATTTAAAATGCTCCTCTTGGTTTAAAAACAGACTATAGTGTAAAACTAGACATAGTGATATTTTATGCTAACTACCGCTACCTACCACCTATCAGCAGTCTTAACGGAGGTACGGCTAAACGGAATGTTTCTAGTTCTAGGTCTAGTACTAGTTCTAGTGCTAGTGTTAATCTAGTTTCATTTGTTATTCAGTGCTAGATTGTTGTATATTTTTCTTGAACTAAAAATAGAACTAACGCTAGACCTAGAACTAGAAACATTCGAGTTTAGCCGTCTTAAGAAACATACGGCTAAACCCGGCTGTTTTTGGTTCTAGGTCTAGTGTTAGTTCTAGTTTTACACTAGCACTATCACTAGAACTAGCACAAGACCTAGAACTAGAATCATTCGGGTTTAGCCGTCTTGAGAGAAGTGCGGCTAAATCCGAATGTTTCTAGGTTTTGTGTTAGTTTTAGTGATAGTGCTAGTGCAAAACTAGAACTAACACTAGACCGAGAACTAGAAACATTCGGATTAAGCCGCACGTCTGTCAAGACGGCTAAACCCGAATGATTCTAGTGCTAGGTCTTGTGTTGGTTCCAGTAATAGTACTAGTGTAAAACTAGAACTAACTTTTTTTCATTAGATGATATTGACTTAAAATTGTGAGAATTTTTTTATTATAATATAGTTAATAACATATTCAAAGAAGGAGGGCCATAATGAACCATACATGGAGATATAACAAAAATTCTTCAATTAAAACTGGCAACTTCATTTTCTCTTGATTTTTTTATAAAACTTGGTATTGGTGAGATCTCTTGGAGTGCTGATTACAAACTGAGGTCAGAATTTAAACTTTTCAAAAATCAAGAAGGCGAATACAATATAGAGAACTAAAATTGCAAGAAAAAGGATAATTTACGCTAAGCTTGATATCCAGGAAGTTTTTGAGATCATTGATGGCTGGTACAGGAAGTCTTCCAGCGCACACTGTAAAAGTAGACAGAGTAGTTCAAGGAAGTGGGATGTCCAACACCGGGAACGTGTCCCGCCGATTTTTTTAAGCATGTAGATGAAGCCGCTGCTACTACAGGAGTTGATATGCGATTAACATCTAAATTTGGATCTATTCTTCAGGTATTTATAAAACAACTTCCTCAAATTGTTCTCTATGACAATGACAAAAAAAAATTTAAAGAAAACACATTTACTTATGATACTCCAAACAATTTGTGGAGCTATATGGTTGGTACATGATGCCCCAGCCTGATCCCAGCCTTTAGCCATAAAACATTCTCTTATTGCAATAGGGTAGTTTTCAGGAAGTTCTCATATATAAAAACTTGTGAAGATTTAGTTCATATGCTTTTAATATCATCGGATCATCAACCATTACACTGTTATTACCGGCCTTAGGACGTTCCAGAAAGTCCCATTGAAGAAGGTAGGCAAAGGAGCTGGTTGATCACGGATTCAATGGAAGAGGATATAGTTGATGAGCAGCATAGCGATGCGGGGAAGGATTCTCCAAGCGAATCGGAAGATGATTCGGATTTTGAATCTTTATAAAAATAGTTCTTCTTTTTACTAGACACTAAATTAGCATTTGTTTTATCTTTCCATTTTACTTCATACTAATTTTTCCTTAAAGAATAAGTGAAAAACCTCAAAATTCTGTTGAACTAAAATACCTACTTTTTCCTTCATAGCTATTCTAATCGTTTAGCCCTTGTCCAGCTAGAATCGGGATTCAGCCCTGTGTGGGCCTCAAGCGACCTCAGCTGTGTTAATCAAAAGATCTACAACTTCGCTTAATAACGCCGAGGCTGCGTGGTCGAGGCGCCACAATATGATGACCAGTTTCAGCTTCATATAACCTTAACCACTACGCCTAGACCGCAAACGACCTTAGGTTAGTTAGTCAAAAGATCTATAACTTTGCTACAGCCGAAGACGTTTGCTGCCTAGGCTCACTGATTAAGATTATATGAACCTGAACCTAGTCAATCAGTTTTAGGTTGATACAATGTTCAACATGTATGATTTCATCTACAACTTCTAATATGTATTTTTGAGAAGCTGTAATATTGCAATGTATGAATGCAATTGATCGATCACGATAAATTTGCTAAACTGTATATGTCACAGGTGAACCGTGCATTTCAGTTAATGTACACATTAGCCAGTCAATGTATACATTAACGTAACATTTTAGTGAAAGTATTTATCAGTCATAGAGTGTATACATTTACTAGCGAATGTGTACATAAACTGCGCAGTGTATGAATTTGCTAACAGATGTTAGTAAAAGTTATAACAAAGAAAATTTACGGTATTAGTAGTAAGTAAGTATAGTGGTAACCATTTTTTGGGTTGGGTTGGGTTCCGGCTCCCCCAAATCGGTATGTATGAAATAATACAATATATAAAAGCCTAAAGGGAGTCCTATGTCATGGATTAAAACTGAGGGATGAGAAGTACTTCGTGGCGGAGGAAGATGAGAGACGAGAATGTGAAGAGCTAGAGTAAACGTACTTTAAGCTTTAACTGGGCGTCATTAGTAATTGTATACATCAACTAGTAAAAGTTTACATTTCGTATTTTATATACACATTAACTAGATAAATTAGTTAATGTATGCATTGACTAGACAATGTGTACATTCACGGAATGAATGCTTTAACTGTAACATATACAACAAAAACAATAAATTTTCAAACTCAACTATTTATCAGATACATAAAAAAAAATCCCGTAATTTTCTGTATGAATAAATTAATTTTCTGATAAATAAAACTACATTGTAACATAAAAGAAATTCCTAACATATTTTCCTAGTACCCTCCTTATCGCTCCAACTATTTTTAAACCACAAGCTACTTTTAGTCATTTACTCAGAACTAAAAAAAATCCTTACGTAACATTAAAGGTTAAAGTGAAAATAAAATTACAATAGAAATTAAATTTAAATTAGAATTATCTTTAAGCGCCAGATTTATGAATCATCGGCGTCAATCCACGGCACACACAGGCGCCGCATTCCTAGTGCTACCGTAAACGAGGCCCCCTCAAATTGACAATAATAGAAATGGGCGTGCTTTGTGAGAGAAACGAACCGACAACGATGAAAACGCCAACGAGAACGAGACTGAGCTAAGGCACTATACTATTTAGCGACGAGCGAGCTGAAAACGAGCGAAAACGAACGGAATGGTACGCGACCTTGCAATGCCACACGATTTTATATAGAAGGTAACGCGTAAAACTATACTTCTATTATTATTACAACTCAAATTTTATATCAGTAAAAGATTTTTTTTTAATATTATTGGATAATAGGTGGATTAGGTGAATGATATTTGAAGTTCTAATCCCGTTGGATTTTAATTTCAAGTGGTTGTTATTGTAATATTGTTTTTCCTAGTATCATATGGTTTGGTGCGGCGCCAAACAGCTGTTTGCAATGTTTTGATGAAGCAACACGAACGACAACGGTTCGATAACGTTACAAATAGATAACGTTAATGTTACTCCATCACGTTACGAAACTAAAAACTAAATCGGAACAACTTATTTTGTACTAAAATTAGAAACGGAAAAGCTAAAAAAGTCCCAATTAACCCAACCTCGTTAAAAAATGAAAATAAATTAAGACCTCGTTTATAACTCTCTATTTAATTAATCAATAATTGATTACCAATTTATTTTTAATTTGATCCAAAAACATCTAGAAGATATATAAAAATCGAGTGAAAATATTTCAAGAAATTACTGCGCAGTTTCAACCCCCTCTATATATTTTCCAAGGGCGACAAGGATACGACCCTTTTCGTCCTTTTCGAGTCTGCTGCGTAGTAGAGTATACGAGAGAGTATCGATTTTACGAGGCAGTTTGTGTATGCCAATGAAGGGAGAACAGAGGAGGATGAGAGAAGAGACCACGATACTACGCCACAAAATTACTGGGACGATTTTTTATTCAGAATGAACCAGGAAATACTACCATTAAAAATCTTTACAAAACGAAATAAATAAAACTAAAAATAGAAGAAAAATAAAAAGATATAGAGAATAAAAACGAAAAGAATAAAGAAGAAAAGTTTCTTTCAACACAAAAGATCTTTCTAAATTTTTCAAAGAAACAAATTTAAATCCTTTTCAAAAATTTAAACTTGACCTGGGTGTACACAAAAAAGTTTTTGACACAATAGGTTTGAGTAAAACCCAGGTCAATTCGCCCTATTTTAAGCGTTACTCCTTGTATGTAGAAACAAAAAAAAATTTTCAAAAGATTTTATAAATTCAAAGAAGAAATTTTAGAAAATTCTGTAAATTAATAAGAAAACCTAGTAAAAATGATGGCAAAATACTAATTTTTAAAAAATTATAAAAAAAAACAAACTTAAATATAAAGAAAGGAGTATTAAAGGAGTTCAAAAGGCCTTTTAGGGTGTGGTTATTAAAAGCGAGCATTTCGTTAGAATGTAATCGAAGTGAAGTCATTCGAATTTTATACCGATGAATCAGTCCGTGGAGGCGATAAAAATTCCAAGCGAGCCATTTAAAGTATATGAATTAAAGTAAAATCATTCAAAAATTCTACTAAAAAAATTAGTTCAAAAAAAACATTTTATAAAAAAATAAAATTATACAGGGTATCTCACGTAACTGGTTCATTCGGAACTTGTTTTGATAAATTTCCTATTATGTGCCAAACTACAATAAATAAGTATAAGAATGTTTATAAATAATTTGTAGAGAATTAAATTTCCTTTCTGATAATAAAAACTATAGCATTCCATTTAAAATAACGAAGTTATGGTCTACTTCCGGAAGTATATAAAAAAATATTTTAGATCGAAAGTTCCGAATAATAACCAAAATTTCAAATCTCTACGAATAGTGGAACCTAAAAAAGTTCTAACGAACAAGTTACGTGAGACACCCGGTATATAAATCGTTTATTTCTGAAACAACCTAAGTCACTTTTTGGCCATTTTGATTTATCTATATAAACATACAGTTTCGACCATTCCCCGTTGTTTGATGCTGAAAGAACTTATGTGCTGATAACTGTTACCGAATTACAGCCATGTCGCCACAGCCTTTTACTGCTGAAACAACATAAGTCGCTAACTTGGGTTGTTTCTGTTACAAATAATGGTCTGACGTGCCATGCTGTGCTCACACTTAACCTCAAAATAAATTCGCGCTGTTTATCGTTTGTCAAAGTTAATTATTAATAATTATTATGAAGCAAGTTGTTCACGTGACAAAGACAATATACCTATAGAAGCTGCAAAGAAAGAATAATGCTTCTACAATGCTTTAAAAACGACTGCAGAAGAATGTAAAGAACGTTGAGATCTTGCAGCTATTGTATTTGATTACATGCAGAATCTGCAACTGCCACAGATCCCTCTACAAGATCTCTTTTACCTATACCAATTAAGTGTAAGTGTGTTCTGCATGAACAATTTAAAGACAAACAAATCGTTTTTTTTTATATTTACCATGAGGGTGTAGTTGCAAAATGGAGTCACTACATTCGTAATGGAGTATATAGAAAAGTATGTTTCTTTTGATGTAAAAGAGCTCCGATTGCTTTCTGATAATTGTCCAGAACAAAACAAGAATCACTGCATAATAAAAGCATGCTGCAGTATTACCCCTTGCGAAGACAATGTTTTTTGCTATACATTCCACTGAACTTATTGTAACTTCTAGTATGAAAAACGCTTTTACTGTAAAGAAAGTTGCAACAGAAGATATCATAGATTATAAAAACTGGTGGCCAAAATACTACAAGTCTATATGTGCTTCTGATGAAACTGAAAAACATTCTAGAAATGAAAGAATTCTATTTTCAGTGTCAAAATTACACCACTGTATGAAGCAACAAATCTTGGCGTTGTTACGGTCAGTTTAAGCTGACTCATCCCAAAAGAGCAAAGAATATCCAGATACAATTGCCAAAACAAAAAGCTTACAATGATAACTTACCAATATTAGAAACAGAACTTAAAAATATCAAAACATTGCTTCAATGGGTAGAAAACGATTATAATAAACAATTTTACGAAGAAATTCTTGAAAATACCAAGGTCAAGGAGCCCAAACAGACCAAAACTAAGTAACTGTGTCTTATATTAATGTAATGTTATATTTTGTTCTTTCGTTTAATTTGAGAAACAACTTAAGTCAATTTTTTTGACAAAAAATTTTGAGTTTATTAAAACAAATGGAAGATCGTTATTTTGCTTGTATATTACCTAAAGTACAAACCTGTGTTTGTTTTCATATGAATTGTTTTTTTCGTTTCCTGAAAAATTATAAAAAGTGAGTTAAGTTGTTTCAGTAATAAGCATGTTAAAACAAACTGAAAATTTCTATAAATGAAGTTAGAAATCGTAGGAATTTCTGGAACACCTTTTATATAAAAAGTAAAATATTTAAGTTGTGAAAGCTGTAATGAAGCTTTCACAACTTCTTTTTAAAAATGTTATACCGAGCAATATTGAAGACAAAAGAATATGTGTATAATAAACATAATCTATCAATGTGGTTTTGCATAGATAGTATGATAGAAAATGATGTTGCAACTTTACTATATTTCACTTTAAGTATTACTTAAGCATTACTATTTATTTTAAGTAATGTTACATAGTAATTTATACCTATAACAAATCTTTGTGTTATTTACTATTAATGTTTTTAGTATGAACAATTTTCACAACTTTAATTTGTAACTGAATTTGTAAAGAATTTTAAAATTTTTTACCTTAATACTAGACATATTACACTTACATATTAAACGTTAACTCATCGTTGCCAGACAAATGAGGGCGATCGCATTAGAACTATTTCCGTTTACTTCATATTTTATCAAGTTAGTAATTAAGGGAAGATAGTAATAATCTATCTAAAAAAATGAACCAGAGAGTAGGTAGATATTAGAAAAGGAGAAAAAGCTCCAACGATGCCAGAAGAAGGTGAATAAAGAAAAAGGAAAGGCTTCAGAAACAAGCAAGAAGCTAGAAAGAAGAAAGGAGTCACAAACAATTAATATAAAACACCAAGAAAGCCAGAAACCAGAGAAAGTATTAGGTGTGCCGGTATGACTCTGCTGTTTTTTACGGTTTAAGAATACAAAAAACATTATAGTAACCTTTACTTAAATATAATTTCCATTATTAATAATAACATTTTCTGAAAATTTGGATAATTTATGAATGTCATTAAAGAAAAATTTTGATCTTTGAGAACCATCTCTTTGTAAGAGCTAATCAAATCATGATTTTTTCCCACCTTGCTTAGGGACCACATTGGCCAGAACTGTTTATTCTGCTGTAGAATACTGCACGCCGGTATGGATAAACTAAACAGTCCATACACTTAGAAAATCGACATACAACTATACTCGACTATGGGAACAATATCAGGATGCTTTAAATCTACTGCTCTTCACTGGTTACCAACCCTAAGCAATATCGCCACCCCAATACTACGAAGGAGAAAAGCTCTTCTAAACGAGTTAAAGAAAGTAACTGACTAATATATCTTAGATCATGCTGAGGAACAAGCTTGAAGCAACTACAACACATAAACTCTGAGTAGCAAAAAGACTGGGACGCCAAAGCACAATCAGAAATGAAACAACATGTCTTGCCCAACCAAGCAGCAAAAGGATTTTGTATTGGTCATGGAGTATGTGGTGATAGCCTCCACAAATGGGGAGTGTTGCCATCTCAGTGTGACTGCGGAGCTCCAAAACAATCTATCCATTACATTCTGGAGGATTACCGTATTAAATCTTATCGTAGCCAAATTGGATATACAGGATGTTTCTGTAAATCGTGGCATAATGTTAATCACAACTACTATAGTAAAAATTATGACGACTCGTGTAAAAATTTTTGATCTCAACCCATAAATGGCAAAGGTATGGGCCTTCGGAAATGTTTAAACATTAAAACAAACTTTTAACATTTTTTAAACACACGCAAAAAGAGACAACCTCGTTTTTGACAAGTTTTTATAAATAGTAGTAGTAAGTAAAGCAAGTGTTAAATTATTACCGAACGTACGTTAGACCCTAATAGTTGTCTAAAATGGAAAATAATTACAATTTTAGTGAGTAAACATATTCTTTGGGACAATGCTAAACGCAGCGGCGAGACGATATTGCAAAGAATTTCCCAACCGCAGACAACCTGATAAAAAACGTTTCTAAAAATATGTAAATAACGTTAATCAGAAGTCACAGTTCGTATACCTGAACTAGAAGAAAACATGTTGGATTTTGTGGCAGATCGTAGTACTGCTAGTACTATTGATATCTACAGTTCGGACATTTCGGAATATCCAAAAATACGACTTGGTGTGTTCTACACAAACAAGAATTAAAAATTGCTGATCATCCTTTGCGAGTACAGTTTTGTCATACCATGATGGAAAACAATGAAAAATAAAATGTAAATTTTTGGCTCAACTTTGACAGTTCATAGCTCGAAAAAAAGTGTGGCGACCCCTGTATAAGATACTCGGATACAATAAATGACAATCTATTTAACAGCATCTCAAGAGTAATCGTGCCAATTTAAAGCTTTTTTGAATGAACGTAGGCTGGGATATGAGGTTTTAAAGAGCATGGTGAAATTTGCCAAAAAAAGCTTAAAATCAAAATAACTCGAAAACGAAAGACGCTAGGTACCAATAACTTTTATGAAAGTCAACATATTTTTTTACGTACAATTAAAAGGTGTAATAAAAACTATAGCATTCTATTTAAAATAACGAACTTATGGTCTACTTCCGGTAGATCGGAAGTGGCAGCCATCTTGAAAATATTTTAGATCGAACGTTCCGAATGAACAATCCGTGCTAGCAAAATTTCAAAACTGTACGAATAGTGGAACCTAAAAAAGTTCTAACGAACCAGTTACGTGAGACACTCTGTATAGGATGTTCCATTTAAATGAATCATTTTTATGTCAAAAACTGCTAAAATATTGCTTTGAGGGAAAGCTAACTTATTCCATCGAATTTTGCCTAAAAAGTTGCTTTGGAAATGTTTTCACAGAAAGGAAGATTTATTAATAAAAAAAAAGTTATGACGACTTTTCGAAAATGCACTTTTTTCAAAACACCCTGTATCTTTGAAATCGTAAGAGATATCAATATGCGGTTTTCGCCATTAAGTTTCTTATAAAAATCGACCCTCAGACACTGATCTCATTTTTCTGTATTTGTTATAGAAATAGGAGTTTCTTTTTAAAAGTGCCCAATTTGGCTCACCTCTACAGAGTGTCCCAATTTCGTTGTCCGCATAGGCTATCTCCGAAACTAAAAGAGATAGAAAGAAAGTAGCTTACATGTCATGATCTCGTTTTTCAAGAAAATGCTAATGCCGAAAACTCCGAACAACTATCGTCTTTTGTTTTCGCCCTATCAGCAAAAACTGAAAAAATTGCAAAAACTATCTCTGTTAGTTTCGGAGATAGCCTATGCGGGCATCGAAATTGGGACACCCTGTACAACCAAAAGGGAAGAATTTGATCCCCAACTATTCTTATTATGTACTAAGTCGTAGGTTTAAAAACGAACATTTTACTCCATTTCATCCACCTGATATTAAAAATTTTGCAAAAAAAAAAAATGTATACAGGTGTCCGGTATCTTCCGCATCAGAGCATTATAAGGTTGTAGGATACATTATTCTGAAGCGATCTTTGTAATAAATTTTTTTCGAAATGTTTATAATAACCGCACGGGAACTGTTTTTCGACGTCCAATCAAGCAAACCGGCCTCAACCGGACCGCCGCGCCGGTCAAAACACGTTTCTCACGTGTACTTACCAATAGATTCGACACGCAAAGAGAAATAAACTTTCTTCTTCTGCATTTCTGAAGAAAAGCCATACTTTACCCTTTGCAACCATAAAATCTATGTGTTTGCAGATGTTCCTCACCTAATTCGGCATAATTTTGTTGATAAAGGTTTTATCATCCTTAAATAAAATTAATAAAAACATAATTGAAAAATTAATAAATTTAACATCGTCGCCGGATTTAAACATATCACATAAAATAAGTATGGAAAATTTAACAGTAGTAGGAACTCAACGGCAAAAAGTTAAATTGGCCACAAAATTGTTCTCTCATACCATTAGTAATGCCATAAGTCGTTGTGGAACATTAGGACTTCTCAGTGAAACAGACAATTGGATTGAATGTGCAAATTTTCTTAAACTGGTGAGTAGTAAATTACATTTCAGTGTTTTCTTGGTAGTTTTTACGTGTCATTCATTCAGGTAAATGATTGGTTCGATGTTTTAAATACAAAAGTTCCTCATAAGGACACGCGAGAAAGAATGTCGGCATTTGGTTTGTCACTAGAAAAACAAAAGGCCATTCTTTTGGAAATGTCAGAGACTATGGAGACAACGGTTGTCAAAGGAAAATCATTCATGTTATCTTTTCAAAAAGTAAGAAAGTTAAACTGATAAATTAAGTGTTATTGAGGTTCAAAAGTAGGTTTCAACAGTGAAACCCCACGTAGAAAGATAATATGGCTCAAAAATAAAGAATTAATTTTGTTTTATCAACTAGCATCCACTTTTGAATTACTCCTACTTTGAAAATTGTTGCTGATACTCTCAAACGTGTTTATCTCGATTAGTGACTGATAATCAACAGCTACCAAAAGAAGAAAAAGAATGTGAACATATCGACGATTTAAAGTATGATGCGCATCATAGAGTACTTTGCTGGATATATGTGTCATAAACTGAACAAACATCTGTACAAAATCATACTTTCACATGGACAGATCTAGTTTCGGAAGGTGGATTAATAAAACCCCCTGATGAAATGTTAAATTACTTATATTACTAGTTTTACTAAGTTACTACTACTAATTACTTATTTTTATTACTTAATATTGTTGGATAAAATTTTCAATAATGGAAATGGAGAATTCGGCCTTTTACCTTCAAAAAATTATTTAAAAAGATTTATTGATTTAGCTAAAGATGTCCAGTGCCCAAAAGTTGAAAAACGTTTATTATTTCGGTCAAAAATGTACTTCAGAATCAAAAAGATTAATAAAGATTTCATCTTAAAACCTGGCCTTAAGAGAAAAATCAAAAAGTTAGCAAACTAAATTGACTAAAAATAATTAATCACCACTTATTTAGACGTTTCTTCAAAAAATCTAGGTATGTTTTGATATTACATGAAATTAAATGTGAGTTTAAATATTTTTGTTGTTTTTTTTTACCTTTTATGAAAAATAAAATAATAAAAAATAATAAATAAAATTGTACTTATACAGGGTCATCCACGACGACCGTCCATTAGAACTTTACAGGGTTCAGCTGGCCAAAATACAAATTTGAAAATTCAGATTTAAGTATTATCAATTGCGTTCTCTTCGATTAAAATATTTTCAAATATCTAACACTTCCGATTATACCGGAAGTTGCCACCTACTTTATTTTTTTAAATGGAACACCTGTATATTTTTACATATTTGGATTTGTGTTTTCAAGATTTATGAATGGCTTTCGTTTTTGCAATTTTATTCGTCCGTTCTCGAGTTATTTGAATTTTTCTAGAAAAATCCAATGTCTGCTAGAGCAGACATTTGTTCAAAAAATCAGAGAACACTCGATTTTTATGGTATCAATTTAGGATTCAGAACATGCTTAAGCAACATGATGGAGTATGTTTTGGTGCCGAGTATGGCTGTCTAGAACGTTTGGTCACTTTATTATGGCACGTTACCTTTTCGAATTTTCTTTAAATGTCACCCCCTATATTTTATTACTTAGTCGTCTTCGGTGTCTCATTTTACATCTTTTATATCCGATATGTCCTATACCTAACATTTATAGTTTGGGAAATAATTAGGGTTTATTGAAAAATGCACACAAATATCGAAATTAAAGTATTTTCAGGTTCCGGGTACTTGTGGTTACACCGGAAGAGGTGACAATTTTCATATTTTAAATGGAACACCCTGAGTTTTATAACATTTTTCAATCAAAAATGTCAACTACAACGTTACTTTTTATAATTTATAAATCATCTACTTTGACCGCCGGAAAAAAAATTTTGTGTTGGGAATGTTGTTGTGGTTATGTATTATCAGAGGATCACTAAGGAAAGAGTAAACAGAGTAAAAAGAGTTGGTGTGATGACTAGGTTACTTTTTGTAGTGATCTGTTCTCAAGAAATGCCACGTTTGGAATTTAGTAATGAGGATTATTTGTATTTGATAATAATTTATGGAGAGTGCAACCAAATAATTACGCGTACGTGTCGGCTGCAACATACAGGGGCCTAAAATTGAACAAAAATTTCAAAAATGTAATGAAATACAGGCTGTTCCATTTGAAATATAAAAATTGTCACCTCTTCCTGTGTAACCGCAAGCACCCGGAACCTGAAAATATTTTAGTAAAAAGCTGGCATCAAACACAGAAGTCCGCAAATTTTTAAAAGGCCAGTTCATATGGTTATACACTAGATCACACTAGGTATTTATGGTACACTAGGTTAAATATCGATATGATATGTGTGCATTTTTCAAAAAACCCTAATTATCTCCTAAACTATAAATGTTAGGTATAGGACATATGGGATATAAAAGATGTAAAATGAGACATCGAAGACGACTAAGTAATAAAATATGAGGGGTGCCATTTAAAAAAATTAGGTTATGGGATTTCCAAATTTCGAAAAGTTAACGTGCCGTAGTAAAGTGACCAAACGATCTAGACAGCCTTACTCGGCACCAAAACACACTCCATCATGTTGCTTATGCATGTTCTGAATCCTAAATTGATATCCCAAAAATCGAGTGTTCTCTGATTTTTTTAACAAATGTCTACTGGAGCAGATTTTTCTAGAAGAATTCGAATAACTCGAGAACGGCCGAATCAAATTGCAAAAAGTAAAGTCATTCATAAACTTTGAAAATAGACAAATCCAAATATGTAAAAATATATAGGATGTTCCATTTAAAAAAATAAAGTAGGTGGCGACTTCCGGTATAACCGGAAGTGCTAGAAATCTGAAAATATTTTAGTCGAAGAGAACGCAATTAATAATACTTAAATCTGAATTTTCAAATTTTTGTATGGGCCAGAACCCTGTAAAGTTCTAATGGACGGTCGTCGTGGATGACCCTGTATTAATTTACTTGTTAAAATTGTACTTGCCAATAGATTCGACACGGGAAGAGAAATAAACTTTTTCGGTGCATCAAAGTCGTCCGCTATTAGATAATAGCGGATGAGTTTAAACAGTTCCCGTACGGTTATTATAAACATTTCGAAAAAATTTTATTAGAAAGATCGCTTTAGAATAATGTATCCTACAATAGTATAATGCTCTGATGTGGAAGATACCGGACACCTGTATAAATAATCTTCGTATCTTGATAAATTAAAAATCTTGTGCATAAATAAAACAATAAAAAAATCGCGACATAAATAAAATGTATTTTAAAAACAAGAATGACTCAGAAAAATGCATAATTTTCTATTATTACATTTATTATTCTTGAACTTGTAATACGAATTTAACAAAAATAAATAAATCATGTAAAAATTTTTATTTAAATTTAAAAATCAAATAAAAAAAAAGGTTTCTATTCAACCTTGTAGTTTAAGACGTATTATTATTATTACTATTCATTAAATTTTACAAGTACACAACATCAAGTCAGCTGTGTTATTACATCACATTGTTAAAAAAAAAACATGTCATAAATTTATCGAAATTGAATTGAAATTATTGAGTAAAAAATGTTGATTAAACTTTGTTAACGTATATAAGAATGAAAGAGAGAGAGAAAACACATAATGATCGTGTGGAAATATTTAAAATTCCATACTTGGTCGCCGTTTTGTAAGAGTGTGCGTCTATCAGTGTGAGTGAGTAACGTGTGTGAGTGTGTACGAGACATAACGCCACAAAATGGCGGGGACAACAGCTGTGAGATGCCGGCATTCAAAAATTCCTATTAAAACCAAGCGGACGCGTACAAGCCCCGATTCGATACTAACAACGCTTTAAATTTAAAAAATAATAATAAAGTTGTATTTAAAAAAATATTTTTTTTCGTTAAAGTTAATAATAAATTTTTTGTAAGAAACCACGCGGAGAAGAAATTTAAAAAAATATCCGCTTACCTGTTAACGTTAGCCGGACTGTCCCTCTCCGTGTGTTGTAGTACCTCTACCGCGCCCCTGTCTTCATAAATAGACATAATCTCGCGGGCAGCGCGGCACCGAAAACGTCCCCCTCGTTTACAATTCGGGACACGATTCGTACTCGTTTATATAATTTTTTCCGCGCGATCGAAAATTTCAAATTCTTCAACGACGCTTTTTTTCCGAAAAAAATTCAATTAGAAGTTAACGTGCGCGCCGCCGAACACGAACATACGCCACCGAATAGCAGCGGTTTTCTGGCGGGAAACAGCTGAGACCCAGACCGGGGCCGTTTTAGTGTCCGTGTGTTCATACGCCAAACTTGTCCAATCATTTCCCTCCGTCATTTCAAACCGAAAACGTTCAAAACTCCCAAGATAACTCTCCAATTTCCTTATTTTAAATGAAACGTCTTAAAATCGTTGAGGTTAAGTGGTAAAAACCCGAAATAAATGCGAAAATATAGTGGTACTATTTATGACGCGGATTAAAGTAGAATAGTACTTATCAACGTCTGCCAGCTGGCGCTGTAGCCCCTCCTATCGGGTACAAAAGGAAACCGATCGGCGTCATTCCCCCTTTGCCCCGTTTTATCCCGGAAACGTCCACACTTCACCCCACCACATCCCGAAAATAAAAAGAATACACAAAGTTCGATTTACAACAAACAAAAAATAGGATATAATAATTTTCATCTAAAATATACATAATTGGTACTTTATTTTTACTAAGTTTACGTCTTCGTACTTTTTAAACCTTACACACTGTACTTAAAAAAAGTAATATTAATTAAAAAAAAGTTAATCTCTCAAAAAAAATTATTTGAGAAAAATATTACTTAAAAATATAATAAATACTTCTCGACTTATAACATTCTTATTTCCTATTATATCTCTTTTGAAAAAGCGCCTTTCAATCGAAATAAAAGAAAAAGAAACGGTGATAATGAACAAAAAAGTGTTGTTATTCTTGATTTATTTGTTGTTGTTGAAATTGTTCTTGAAACTTAGATAATTAAAACATAGTTAATAAACTTATTGTTTTTTGTTTTAATGAGGCACTATAAGAACTTTTTGATATTTGCTACTTTGAGGTGACGAGACTGTGACGGGTTCATCTTCACTTTTAGCTGTTGAATCAAGTCGAAAATTTTCAAAGAAGGTCCAACTTTACCACCCGTGTATGCCAAAATATCTTCTTTACTCAAATATAATAGCGTTTTTCCATCCACTTTCTAAAAAATACAAGAAAAATTAAATCATTTTTTAATACACATTTTTAAATTAATTTTTTGTACAGTTTTAAACTTTAAAAATAGTTAATCTGACATAAAATTTTTCGTCCTACAAATTCTAACTGTAAGACAAAATTCTATGAATTATATCAATATAGGTTTATCAGGCTGGATGTTATTGGCATAACAATGCGTGATGGCGGTTCATTGATTCATGTTTGTTGTGTTTATATTCCGTTTTTGAATAACGTAGCGTTATATTCTTTTATTGATCAACTTTCCGCAATTATTCCGAATGATAAATTTTCTATCATAGGTCTGTTCTGGCTTCCATCACATCCGCTTCAGTTGGGTGTGATGGTATTTCCATAGGAATGATACATCTCTGCAGTCCGTTGATTTTGCCGTATCTGACTCACTTTCTCAATTAATGTCTTTCGGAGAGTAAATTTCCTAGGAAATAAGTATTCTTCCAACATTATCTAAGGTGCTTGAAAAAATTATGAAGCAGCAGTTGGTGAGTTACGTGGAGAGTAATAGCTTGTTGCCTTAGGAGCAGTTTGGCTTTCGAAGTGGCAACTGCAATGTTGCGCCTAACTGATGATATTCTTATTAAACACGGAAAATGGATTGTATACTGCTGTGGTTTCCCTGGATTTTTCTAAAGCGTTTGATCCCGTTAATCACGTGATTTTGGGTGAGATTCTATATGATTTGGGGCTAAGTTCAGATGCGGTATCTTTGTTGGTTGACTACCTCTGTGATAGGTCTCAAAGGGTAAGGATTGGTGATGATTTGTCTCACACAGTTAGAGTTTTGAATGGTATACCACAGGGTTCGATGTTGGGGCCTCTCTTGTTCTCTTTGTACGCTTCGTAATTTAATAGACGGGTGCAATATTGTAAAGTCAATATGTCTGTTGATTATATACATGAAAATGATAAGAATCTAGCACAGATGCGTATTAATGAGGACCTGTCTACTATATTTAATATTGCAACGTTCCATAAACTAAAGATTAATCCTGATAAGTCTGCGTGTACATGCTTCGGGAGAGGGAGGGGGGTCACAGGGCTGAACTTGGATCTTGATATTAATATAAATCGTTCAAGAATCAATGTTGTTAAGGAAGCAAAATGTCTTGGTTTAACAATAGATAACACCTTCAGACATTAGGTGAATGGGAGAAATATAAACAAGCTCTAACGAATTACACCAAAAACATACGTAAGGCAAACAGAGAGTCTTGGAGGAGGTTCTGTGAGGGAGTGAAAGATACACCCAGCAGCGACCTGACGGTAGTTTTACGGACTATAGCAGAGCCTCGTTAAAGCTTCTCATGCAGATTCACTTCCCAGGAAGCTTAAAGATGAGGGCTGATAATGCCACAGCGGGCTATTCCTGCAAGGCAAAGCGCCCCTCAAATACGGATTGGAGTGTGGTTAGAAACGTCGTCACTTGCACATCCGTGGACCAGGCGATTCAAACATTTAACCCGTTGAAGTCGCCTGGAGAAGACAATATCTTTCCTGCTTTGTTACAACAAGGAAGGTAACTGTTGTTGCCAATTTTGGTAAAAATTTTCAGAGCGAGTGTGCCTGGAAATACGGCAGAATGGACCAAGGTAAGGGTATCTTATATACCCAAAGCGGGCCGTTCGGTCCCTACTAGTAATGCCTTTCGACCCATCAGCCTAACGTCATGCAGCAATAAAGAAATCTTGGTTTGTGCGTTTCTGGATATAGAAGAAGCGTTCAACAACGCAATACCACAATCTCTTGAAAGAGCTGCTCTTGACAAGGGAGTGGAAGCAACTATAGCGGGTTGGATCCGCAATATGCTTGATAGTAGAATAGTTTCTACTTCACTCCACGGTGACACGATACGCTTCAGGCCGGGAGTTGTGCCCTTCACCAGAAAACGAAAGTTGGATGGATTAATCCGCCCAACTATCCAAGGTGAAGAAATTCCTTTCTCAAAGGAAGTCAAATATCTAGGAGTAATCCTAGACAAAACCTTGTCATGGAATGGAAATTTGCAGGGAATTTTGCACAAAGCTAGACTATCTTTATGGACTTGTCGCAGTCTTTGTGAAAAAAATTGGAGTCTTACCTTTGAAAGACTGTACTGGCTCTATGTGACTGTGGTTAGACCTATGATCACATACGGAGCAGCAGCCTGGTATAGGAAAGTCCGACAGACTTCAGTTATCAGTAAACTTTCACGAATTCAACGGGTAGCTGGATTGGCAATATCTGGTGCGATAAGCACAATGCCAACTCTAGCAATAAAGGTTCTGTTTGGCCTATCTCCTCTGCATTTGCATATAGTGAAAGTGGCTAGAACAACCATTTACAGATTTAAGCAATATGCTCAAAACTGTTCCGACATGTCCTACTAATGGGCTGCGGAAGACATTATAAACACTGATACATACTGTGTTATCAATGCCGTCAGATTTGGCGGGATCACTATCAGTGATTAATGTTTGATACCAGATTGTGCTGCCTGAGCGGCAGTCCTACATCGAAAATAAAAATTCTCTGGTTCAGGCAGATATTTGCATGTTCACAGATGGATCAAAAACGCCGGAAGGGGGCGAAGCAGGAGTATAATGCCAGACACCTCGAATTAAGCAAACCTACAGCCTGGGTACGTACTGTATTGTATTCCAGGCGGAAATATTTGCTATTGACATGGGTGCTAAAATCCTTCTTGAGAGAGGGGTGAAGAACATGACAATACGAATTTTCTCAGACAGTCAAGCCGCTCTCCAAGCGCTGCAAGCCGTGAAAACAGTGTCGGCTCTGGTTAATGACTGCAAGAGAACATTAAACACACTGAGTTGTGATAACAGAGTTTCTCTGATCTGGGTCCAGGGTCACCAGCAGTACCCTTAAAATTCACTAAAGAATCACCCCTTGAAGTTTATTGCAGTCATTCAGATACACCCTGTATAAGTCATTGTTGTGTTGGGACTCGTGTAGTATAATTAATATTAAGTTTATGTTTGTGGTAAGGTTGGTTGAACAGATGTTATCTGGAGCCCGCCTATTGCACAATGCCATTTTTTTCCTTTTCGTTTTTGTGTATGTGTTGTTTAAACATTCTAGTTTAGAGTTTATCTACAGTATAGATACAATTTTTGTTATTATTATATATTTTTTTCTTTTATTGTATTCAATGGTTTGTGCAATAAAGACATTTATAAGGCCATTTATAAAGACATTATCGGTCGCTAATTTTCGTGTTCCTCCCTGGTGTCTTTGGCTCGATTATTTATTTTACATGCCTACTCCACGTACGAATATCTTTCAGAACTCTCCCATGTTGAGAATGGCGCGCACATGCGATCAGTTACATCGTGGCCCCCACGCCAATATGTAACTGATTCAGTGAGACCTAAGTTTACCGAGACTTTTTTGTTTATCTTGATGAGAACTATAAGTGGGTGAAATATCAGAACACAATTTTTAAACACCTGGTATAAAACGGACAAACTATAGTAGGTAAAAGTTACGAACAACGAATAAAATATACAAAACAATATACATAACGGTCAATAGAAAGTACAACCAAAATTTAAAATTTTATATCCAATTCGGCTAGCAATTTACGAGCTACGGATTTAGCATCAAAAAAGTTGCACAATGTGCTGAATAGATTATTTTGTAGCTCCGCAGACACTGAGACGATGACAACATTTGTGGGGACTGCTACCACAGACGGGGAAGTACAAATCCTTTTGGTTCTTGGTTGGGGGTTAAATCCCCAGAGTCCAAGGTGACGCCTAAGTATTTAGAGAAATTTTAGTGCTACAGGGTTATGTTATTAAATATTCCATTTTATTATTCAAATGAAACGGGGTTGATCTCAGTCTTTTTTAGGTGAGGTGTTAGTCTCCAGTTATAAAAGTACTTCCTCATAGCTCTTAGGTCATTAAAGAGGATCTTTTCAGTGATCTTAATGATTTTATGTTGCGTGGCGAGTACTATATCATCAGCATAGATAAATTTTCTTGACCTTATGGTTGGTAGGTTCGGTATATACAGTTAAAAAAACGGGTGCAAGAACTGAGTCCCGCGAGAGTCCGTTGGTCATTTTGTTTTCCACAGTTACGCAGAACTATCTATTGGACAATATGTTGCCAATAAGTTTTATAATGATAAAATCTACAAATGTTTTGGAGCATCTCTGAAAGCAGCATCTGGTCGGTGCAGCTTTGTTGTGTTCTGAAACCAGCTTGTTCGATGGGTATAATTTATGAAACTTTGGGACCAATTATGTGCAGAATAAGCCTTTTGAGAAGGTTATAGCAGAAACTCAATATTGCGATAGGACGATAACTTTCGGCCTGCTCCAGGGGTTTAATCAATTTTAAGATGGCTATTATTTTGGATCTTTTAAAAGCCCTCTGCAGACGCCATGTCGATAGTATGTGAGTATAATAAACTTAGATAACCACCGAAGGCACCCCCGTCCAAAATGGACGAGAAATTCGGGATGCATCTTATCAAAACCTCGGGCTTTACCAGATTTCATATGTCAGGGCCTCTCTTCACTCATTTATTGAAAATTTTTTTGAAAGCGATTAAAAATCAAAATTAAAAAGGGCATTTTAATTAAAAAAATATATATAATTAAAGAAATATAAATAAACTTAAAAAAGACTGGAATAATCATAATCCATACTTCAGCAAAAATTTAAGAATTATACTGGTGAAAAACCAAACTTAAGAGAATAGTCGGGAATACTCTGGTCAGGAGGTTAATTTGCAAGAAAAAGTCTGAAATTGCAATAGTTATAAACTAGACTTCAGCAAAAAACAGGAATTACATTATTCAAAGTCCATATGAAGTCTTAAATTACTGTTCAGAGAAAACAAAAAATTGATTATAAACCAAATATGATTTTTCATAGCAATACTTATGTGTTCAATAAAAGAATGCGAAGAATATGAACAAGAAACCAATGGACTTGTCTTGTTATTGCACAGGACAGGAAATCACCAATACGGAAACTTTGCCAATGCAGGATAAGCACAAAAGCAAAGTAACAGCTGCAGAAATGAGGTACCGGGTGGTACAAGATCCGTAGATAATAAGAGGCTCCCAAAAAGATGATAGACACCCAGAAAGAAGTAGCTGTCAGTATCAAGAACAAAACATACCTAACGTTGGCAGACGTCTAGATACTGCTTCTAAAAAATTAAATACTGCTTTCTGAAGACTAGATACTGCTCTGGAAGATTAAATACTGCTTTCTGAAGACTAGATCCCCATCGAAAACAATTTCAGTAATTTGTGTTTCATAAAGTTTGCTTCACCACAATTTTTTCAATATTTTATCTAATTAAATATTGTTGACACCGACTTAATGAAAACGCTATCACGTCGTTTGGGTCTTTTTGTACCTCTTTAGAGAAAACGCGGTGGTGCTGCTAGGGATTTTTTTCGACAGTGGTTTTTGAATACCTGTGGTATCCAAAGGGTTAAAGCCAACAAGAAGTAGTGCTGCCCAATCATGTACAGCTCGATCGTCCATGATTTCGAGATGGATGAAAACCAAAATTGCCATCTATAGAAATACACCACCAACAGTATTATTAGAGGAACACCTTCATTTTTAATACATCCAATATGTACTGAACTCTATTGCTTTTGAACCCTAGAAAAACGTCAGGACTTGTGAAACTGATGAATCATATTTTATAAGATAGAGTGAAAGCCGGCGTAGCACACGTAGCAGTAGACTGCTATGGCAGTAACGTCAAGTTTGGGTGTAACGCTACTGCTATATCAAAAGTAGAAAGTTTTCTAGCGATAACAGTAACTTTTATAACAGTCAACTGCGATCGCAATAGCCATATAATATAGACACGGCCCGACAACTCTCTGTGAGTTTTGACCTGTTCCAGCATATTTCGCCATCCTGATCTGTTACAAGACATCTGTCATGGTTTTGGGGTCGCCCTTTACCTGGTCTAGGTATCTTATCTTGGACCGCCCCCTATGCCTTGTTCCGTGTCCTATCCACCAAATAATAGACATTGTGGAGTAAAGAACACATTATTTTCTTGAGTACTGGATTATAGAGTTGATTCTAATTATTAAACGTTTACTAAAGCCTTGCAATAATACTAAATATGCATAGGTGAAAAAGAGACGGCTTTTATAAGTCGATCTTAGACATGAAAATTTGTAATTAAGTATTTTAAATCATTTATGTCAAGAATATTAAAAACAATTACTTTTAGTAAGTTTAATTATTACTAAATGTTTTAATCATTTATGCTAATGCTTTTATGATCTTAAGTAATATTAAAAGAAATTTTGTTTACCTGTTTACTAAAACTATCGCAATAATTCGCGCAATCGTTCACCCTTAAAAATTGCGCCACATCAAAAACATTCCAATCGTCTGGACAGAGTTCGCTAGATTCACAAGATCCTCCACTACTATCTATTAATCGAGGTATAAGTTTTGTACTTGTATTATTAGACGTCTGCAAAAAAAAAAACAAAAAATTAATTTAAAGAATAATTTGTTTAAGTTTCTTTTAGATAATTTCAGGTTATATTTACGTTAATGTAAGAAGTAGCTTTTCTTTCGGCCGGAGGTAAACATCCTAAATTTTCATTGTTACCCGTTGTAGGATCCTGCTGATTCGATTCAACCTCTAAAGGTTCTTCTTCTATATCCGCTTCCGACTTCATATCACGATCTGGATCCACATCCATCGAATCCTCGGATTTTACACTTTTCTGAGAGAGAGCTTTTGGCGATGACGTTTCTTTTATTTTCTTTTTCCTGCCGCGTTTCTTCATACCTAATTGAAATTCTACTTAGCTGCTTTAATATACAAAACACCAACAAAAAAATATAAAACAGAAAAGAAGTAAGATTTAGGTTATGCTCCAAAAATTGTTAGATAAATAAAAATAATTTAAAATATTTAATTGAAAATATTATTTTAAATGTTTAATATGTATGTTAATTTATTAAAATTTTTTCTTTATTTTTAAAAACATTAATTAATTTGATACATTTTTAAAAAAGACAGAACATCTAATTCATTCTACAAAATCTAACATAAAATTTTTGTTCAAAAAATCTATTTTGTACATGTACAACATGTACAATGTACATTATTTAGATGTATAAATGAAGAAAATGAAAAAGAGGTAAGAGGATAAGTTGTCTTTGTGTTGTTTTACTTATACAAAGTTTTTTAATAAGTATATTTGTGTCTTTTGTTGTAATTGAGTGAAAATTTTGTACACATCTTTCTCTGAATTTGCGGCAGATTAGGAGTTGTATGGCAATTTCTTAATAGAATCCAATGATAACATAATGAAGCGAAGTTGAAATGGATAAGTTGCCCCTTCATATACAGTTACTGTTGGACTTGTTATTGACAATATGTCTGGTGTAATGATAGCTTGACTAAGTAATAATTCCTTTTCGTGGACAATTGCTATTGAGACAACATATCTCCAATAAAAACTACAAGTATAGAATGGAAATCAGTAAAAATAGGCATAGATTGTAGTCATACTCCGCTGTCTGTGTCTTTTTAACGTAAAATTTGTTGCACGAATTCTATTAAGAACTTGTATTGCGCTATTAAATTATTAGTTACTTATTAACTGTGATTGATTCTCATTGTTTGTGGGAGACCGTTTAGTTTATGGCATGAAAATTTGGTCTAAAATGTGAGTGTGGTAAAACATTGGGATTAGCCGCGATCTTCCGTGCAATCATAGTTTTCAAGGTCTAATGAATGATATAGTACAAGACCACCTAATTTTACTATTTTATTTATTTTTCTTTTAAACGAATTCTCATTTTGTTTAAGATTCAGAGGATACCTCTGTGGTTATAGTAGTAACGCGTAGACCACTTTTTGACTTTTTGTTGTAGAAAAAGATGTGTTAATGCATGCTTCTCAAACATCCTTTCAAAGTTCTGGAGAGAGAATTGCGTCCAATATTCTTAAAGACATTTCTAACTCTCCGCAGCAAATGCATATCAAAATGCAATTACCATGCAGGATTTATTGGACCACACAGCTAAACGTTTGGCTATGTATTTAGAAGAGGTACAAACGCAATTCAAACAAAAAATAAAGGACGGCGATTGGAGTGACAGCAACATTTTCCAAAGTTGCTTTGTTCCGCTACGGTTAGTTTGTGAGTTAAACAAAAAAGTTGTTTGGCAAAATCCAACTCCTTCTTCGCCACGGTACTATCGACCAATAAGGATCAGATTTGTCAAAGAAACAGTGGATATCATTCAATCTGAAATCGCGTACGTAGAAGACGTTATTAAGGCATTGCAAAACAGCGAGTTAGTACAAGGAGAAATGCTGTTGTATACAAAACACATCATGACTGTGACTATGGTCGACGCCAAAGTATGCAATGCTGCAACAGTCACTACTTCAACCATGAGATGCTACATTTGTGGTGCGACATCAAAGGAATTTAATAACCTCAACATAAAGAAAACTGTCGACATTGACGCAATACAGTTTGGGCTATCGTTGCTGCATGCTAGGATTCGCTTTTTCGTATGCATTTAGCATACAAAATTCCTGTGAAAAAATGGTAGTCAAAGAAAAAAAGCTGACTTTAGCAATACTAATGATGGGAATACCAGCGGAAGATTTTTTGAAAATTCCAAAGTTGCTGCCGAAATCACCGGTGTGGATTTTGGAAGTTATTTCAAGTTCCCATAAAGTGGATTTAAAAAAGTGTGCTCTATATGGGTATGAGACTGCGAAGATGTACAGTCAGAAAAAAAAGATATGCGTCGACGTTTTTTCGTATAGGCCGTCCAAATTACACAAAATCCCATATACGGTATGTAAAATGAACCCCGACAA
The DNA here is from genome assembly GCF_036711975.1 of Onthophagus taurus. Taxonomy (NCBI): domain Eukaryota; kingdom Metazoa; phylum Arthropoda; class Insecta; order Coleoptera; family Scarabaeidae; genus Onthophagus; species Onthophagus taurus. The sequence continues at coordinate 7,358,568 of NC_091976.1, read as the reverse complement.
TGTAATTTGGACGGCCTATACGAACGAAAGTCGACGCATCACTTTTTTTTCTGACTGTACATAAACTTATATCCATGCCGCAATTGTTATAGAAAATGTTCTTTTGCCGATAGGGCAGAATTACGCAAGAAAATTTTCTAAAGAACAATGCAATATAGACGTAATGAATAAATTATTGCTCTGCTCAGATCCATTATTGTCTAGCATTAGACAAAAACCACGAAATAAATCTATGCCACATAGTAAACAAGCCTTAGAAATGGTGATTTCTGCTGAGCCCTACATGGCTGGCAAGATGAGGAATCTATCGCAGAAGATTCTGATAGTGAATGAGCCAATGGAGCTCTGATGAACTCTTCGTTTGAAATTAGGGTTGAAATATTTTTTTTAATGTTAAATTGTTTTTTATTTTTATATATGTTCACCAAAAGCGTAAAACAACTGAAATAAATCAAAATAAACGTTTTTGAACACATAAATTAAAAATGTAATAAAAATTTGTTAATTTGCATGCTTGGAATTCAATTTCAGAAGGACTCATATATAGGACTCATAAGTAACGAATCCAAAATAAAATAAAACTACATATGAAATTACTCATTTGAACGAGTACAGGCTCATATATTTAGGATCCAGAGTGAACAAACTAAATATTGTCACTGAAGAAATCGATGCTAAAATATTTAGCGGCAATAAGTACTAACAAACACCTAATGATGAGTAAAACACTAGGCTGACAAACGAAACTCAAGATTTTACAACATCTGGATGCGAAGATGCATCATGTCTACTGGAGATCAAAACAAATTAAGAGTCTTTGAAAGACACAACAACTGGAAATGATGCAGAGAGACAGAAGAATATTAGAAGAGAATTGTAGAATGCATATCACGTGGACAGAGAGCTAGGGAAAGCCAAAGAAAGATGGAAGGATGATGTGATGGAGAGCTTTAGGACGTTTGGTATATGAAACCGGAAGCGTGCAGCTTCTGACCGATCGAAATGACAACGTGTTGCCAAGCAAGCCAAAGCTCACAGTGAACTGTAGTATTGGACGAAGAAGACTTATCAGTGATCCCACATCATGACACGTGAGTAAAAAGTTGTTCCATGAGAATTGCCATTTTGATTGGGTTTTCATGTTTGTTACTAGAAGTAAAAAGCGTTCTTTTTTTCCAGGAATCCTTATTTTCCATTAATCTATTTACTTTTTTACTGATTACATATTTTTTTTTATTTAAAAATACAATTGTTAAAAAATTCTTTGCTGAATAATTTTACACAATTTTGAAATTTTTGATCGAAATTGAAAAATAAATAACAATACACTACACAAGAAATATCAAACATTATATTTTAGTGTCATCCTACAATAATGTAAGTAAGATTCTCCTAGAACAATGTTTCCCAAACTCTGGTATGTATACCCGCTACACGGCTTGAGTGCGCCTGGTGTAACGAACATTTTGCGTTTCTTTCATTACAAACATAGAAAAATAATAAAAAAATTCGTTAGTTGTTACTGGTTTCACCGAGGGTGTGATTCTGCGTATTCCCAACCCTGTGTCTGACATAACTAGAATTGCTCGATTCGGCGGCCGCGTTAGTTTAGTAACTAAATTAACTAAACTTTAAGCCGTGTGTCCACTACCAAGTTTTCTTGCGGAAGTTGCTTCCAGAAGTGACTTCCAGAAGTTTTTATCATTAATACGTGTTTACACGACAAAATCGATTCCACGATCGTCAGATGCCACTGCTGTCATCTGACAGCAGTGGCAGCGAATCAGTTACTTCTAAAAAACGTAAACGTGTTTGCTAATACAAGTATGATTGGGAGATTAGTTTTTTTTGATAAAACCTTGTGAGGACAAGGCGTTCAAAGTTTTCTGCACATTGTGCAAAAAGCACTTCAAGGGGTGTCGAACATCAGAATAGAGTCAAACAGGTGAAAACCAACCAATGTATTGCGAAGTTCTTTGGATTCCAAGCAGGCACGTTATCATCGAAAAAGTTCCTAAACATAGTGCACAGACATCTTACCTTTCGTTAGACTGCATATCTAAACTGGTTCCGATGATATACTCGGACTCCAAAATGTTAGTGACATGAAATTAGGAAGCATCAAATCATCCAGCATAGCAGGTGCCATACTGGCTCCTCTGTCCATAAAACCAGCCGTGAAGAGATTGGTTGATAAAGACATTTTTATTCAATAGGTACAGATGCAGCAAACCACGGTAACATTAAAATGAATCCTTTAGTGGTAAGATACTTCACATTACAAGACGGCTTGAGAAACTATTTACTGGATTACTATGAAGACGCTAAAGAGGCATCAAACGATATATTTACAAACATAAAAAACAAACTTGCCGAAAATGGCTTGAAATTGAAAAACATCTCGTTATTCCGCTGATAACGCCAATGTGAACTTTGGTCGTTTTAATTCAGTTCTCGCATTTATAAAGTCACGCAAAGAGAACAGGTGAGCTAAAGATGTTTCAATTCATGGATATAGAATTCCTGCCCTGTGACTACTCGATGGTTATCGTTGCATTCAGAAATAGAAGACTCTACAAAAATCTGATGGCTTTGAAAACATACAAATATTCTCAAATATTTTAAGACTACTGATTCTGCGGCAATGCAGAATCTGGTTCGGGTACCGGAAATACCGAAGATGTGTTGGAAGCAGAAATATATTTGGCGTTTTACCACCATGTCGTGGCCAACTTGAAGGTGCAAACAGGCTGATATGCCGTGTGTACAGAATTATGGACCGTTTAATGCAAAAACTGAAGCAACGTCTTGAAAACGCTTTCTTTGTTATGAATGTGCAACAATCACTTCGAAAATTACCTAATACTGAAGTAGAAAAATATAAATCCATATTTCTCACCTGGTACAGAGACGCAATCAAGTATCTTGAATCATGAGTTGACTTTAACGAAAATACTAATAACTCGGCTAAATATAAATGTCGACCTAGATGCATTATATGAGTATTTTGTGCTAAAGTCCTCGATACCGGAATACGCATTCTAAAGTCAACAACAGATGAAATTAATGAAAACCATTTTTTTTGTCAAATTATTTCAGTTTGTGTTTTTGATCCTAGTCTCCAATGCACAGGCTTAAAGAATCTTTTCCTTGTGCAGAAATATATGGACTCGAAACAGATTAGATATACAAAGTGTGAAGGCAGAATTACCAATAAAAAGCAACTTTAATTTGTCATGCAAAGACTTTTATAAATATATTTTAGAAAATGATGAAGTTCTTAACTAAAACCAACCAAAAATATAAGTAGGTAATTCTCAAAAGTAAGTAATTTGTTTATGGAAAAATGAATGTACTTTATGTTACATAAGTGTACATTTAATGTGTTTTTTTGTAATACATTTAGTATCAAAACATAAATAAGTGGAGTTTTATTATACATAATCATATATATTTTGACCCCAAATCACGTATTTTTTCCAGCTAAGCCCAGTAAAACAAAAAATAGAGCTGGCAGCCCTAGTTAGAGGGTATATTTACTCAATGGACCTGGTTCTAATGGACAATTGCAATGATTTTTACGAAAACAAAAAAGAATGTTTGTTTTTTGAGAAAATGTATCATAATTAATTTGTTAATTTTAAAGTTTTAATGAATAATTCTGAATTAATTTACTAAAATTAAGCAAATAGTTAAGAAAACTCATTATGAAGTTATTGAAGAGACTATTAGAAACACACGATATAAACTTTGATTTAGTACCAATGAAATATAAACTTAAAAACAATTATGTTTAAGTTAAAAATTAAAAGTATTACCTTTCGGCGGTGTTAACAGTTTCGGTTCTTGTTTAGGTCCCTCCAATTTATGCCCAACGCTTTGACACCAACCAACTGGATAAATATCCGGACTTTCACAATCTAACCACTGATCATACTCCTCCTCCCAACCATCAAAGTGTACTTTTAACAGCCTCCCCACAACTTTAGCCACCGTCGCTACACAAACCAATCTCGGATCCATTAAATCAGCTGCTTCAATTTTCATTCCTTCCCGGAATCCATGCGTTGGAACAAAATGATTTATCAAACTAACCGTAACTGGAACTTTATAAGTGTTTTGTAAGTAACTATTCCAATCGAACGTAAATTGGTCATATCCTTTTGGTGGCGTTAAAGGGATATTGTTCTTTTCGCAAAATCCAACGGGAAATATACATGGTGAACTGACATGGTAACAAAACCAATCGGCACCCGTCGCGTCTGAATCGTAAGTATCGATACGGATCATGATGTAACCGTAGTTTAAAACATCCATAACAGTCGCCACACAAATTGAGCTTAAATTTAACGGGTCGATTGCTTCTAGTTTCATTCCGATTGAAAAACCGGAATACCCGGTGTTTTCTTTAAAACCAACTTGAAAAGGGGTGAATAATTCGTCCGTTGCGTCTTCTTCGTCGAAAATACCTTCGTGAACCTTTTCGAGGTAATTTAATGGGGCTACTAAATGATGACCAACCTAGAAATCATTTAGATTGATACAAAACGGATTATTACAAGTGAAACAAAGAGAAACATCTTGAATTATAGTACCTTTTTAGCCCATCCAACCGGATGTAATAAAGGTGAATCTTCATGACACCAAAATCCAGCATCATCAGGTGGCATATCATAATATTTAACATTAAGTCGTTTGCCAACGATTTTATGGATCATAGCAACTTTCACTTGGGAAATTCGATTTTTATCAACAACCTCGAGATTTAATCCGCATTGAAACCTCGATTTAAGGCTGTCGTTAATTTTATTGCTGTAATTAGAAGGCAAAGTTCTCGCGCCCGTTAGCCTCTTCCTTAAGAAATCTTTCCAATCCCCATATTTATCTTCAATAGTTTTGGGTGGAATAAGAGGTTTACCGCGCGTTGCACACCAACCGACCGGGTGTACTTGATTTGAACATAAAGAAACCCAAAAATCTTTGGTCGAATTCGAACCAAAACCTTCGTACCTCAAAAGCGCTTTATAACCTATAATTTTCATAACAGTCGCAACCCAAAATGAATCGGGAAATGTATCGGAGATGTTATCGCAATCTGTGTTTTCAACTTCAACTTTCATGCCAGGTAAAATACTCCCCCAAATATCCGCCATTGGAACGTGTTTAAAACATGTAACCGGAGCGGCAACGAAATTTTCGGTTTCAAGTTGTCGATCCCAATCAAAAGTATTCGCCAATTCGGGAGGTTTCCGTCGAGTTAACGGAAGGTTATCATCGATTGGTTGCAGTTCCGGCGGTCTTACTAATTGAGGCAACGGTTGGTCCGAGATTAAACCTGAGAGATCTTCCTGAGACTCCAATTTAAAACTATGGTGGGCGTAGGGTTTGTGTTCCGGGGTAGTTTGAGGCGATTGAGGCAAAGGTTCCGGTACTAAACCGCTGTAACCCCGAGCGCAAGCCATACTACAAAACCGACGTTCTCTTGTATAAAATGCGTGCTTAACACCCATTGCGCCACATTTTTCACATATCGCTATTCCGTCTTTTTGTATAGGTATGACAGATGGATCAGTATTACTTTGGTAAGCAATTGGTGTCTTAAGAACTAAACCTGGATGTTTTACCGGTTTTATCTTTCTCGTTGGACATGGTATCGTTTGAGTGGCTGTATTTATCATGTAAACAGGTTCCGAATTATCATCATCTATGTAACTTCCGTTACTATCCTGTTTTATATCAACCATTGGTAACATATCTAATCCTTCCATAACCTTCAAAAAATCAAAATGTTTAAATTAGTAAATATGAAATTCATAAATGACTAATATTTAAAGAAGAATTTATCAAGAAATATTAGCTTCTTTCGTGATTATATTATATGACATAGTCATATTCCAGATAATCCAGACCTTCAAGACGACCACAAATCAATGTATAAAGCATAAATAGAGCTGCTTCAAACACAACATACAAGAAACAATTACAGAGATCTACAAAAAGGGACAGAAGAATAAACAACATAAACACTGGATCTACCCAGGAAACAATAAAGCTAATGGAAGAGAGAAATCTAGTGAAGATGAGTGATATCGAAACAAATTCAAAAGAAGTGCCGAAATAGATAAAAACAACTGCATTAAAAAGATATGTAAAAAACTGGAACAACACCTTGACGCTTTATACTAGTACACAAAAATGTGGGAATTACCAGAGGATCACACTTATCTCTCATGCTAACAGAGTCCTGTTGAGAATAATCGATCAAAAGATAAATTACTATCTGAAACGACAAATCCCTGCAGGAACCAGAGATCAGATCTTCATTATCCGACAACTGATAGAAAAATCACGAGAATTTTACTTTAAAAACTTATAATTACCATATATTCTAATAAGAATTTTCATGAAATGGGTCTAAGTAACTGTTAGCAAATGCATTCCAACAGCCTCTTATCTCAATGTCTTCTAACCCATTAGTCTAACACCTTTTCTGACCCTTGAATGAATTGTTAATTGTGGGGATGTACAAAGAGCCCGTTGGGGTCTAAGTGCTGTAAAGGGAGTCTTGGGTCGGGTTTTTGCTGCATTAATTAGTATAAGTCTAATTGCAGTCTTGTTGATCGAATCTTGAAAGAAGGTATATTATATCCTTTAACTGTATTCAGTCGAAAACCTTCTGCAGATTAAAAGCAGATCAAAGCTAGGTATGACTTTTCTGTTATTTGTCTTATGACAATGATGCCGTCCAGGCAAGATCTTTGTGATCTAAATCCTTATTGTTCGTTTGTTAATGAAATTCGTTCATTTATCTTGTGTGTAATGATTTTTGTGTTTTACTTTAGGGTGATGCAGAGTAAATTTGTATAATTTATGGCATTATTTATCGCCGTTTTACTAGTTCGTCATTCATCTGGGATTCAATATTAGGAAATTTTTCTTTTTATTCAAGTTGTTAATTGTTAATTTAGGTTCTCTTTCCCATATTGGAGTAACTCATTGGTGATATTGTCTTGGCCTCGACTTTTTCTGTTCTTACATTTTTGCAATGGTATCTCTGTTTTTCTTTTCTATTACAGCGTCATTGTCGGTTCAAATCTCTGGTATATTTGGTTCAATTTCCCTATTGTAGGATATTTTTTACCAAAGTATCTCTTTCTGTATTTCTGGTGTTAATGAATTCGTTTCCCTCCTTTGACTTTTAATTAATCGCCAAATTAATAGCCCATAGAAGTCTCTTTCCATTCTTTTAAAGAAGATATCCCAGATAAAAGCTAGTTATAACTTTTCTGTTATGTCTTATGACATGACAATGATGGGTTTCATGCAAGATTCATCTGGGAATCAATATTAGAATAAAATTTTTCTTATTAGTGTTTTAATTGTTGATTTAGGTTCTCTTTCATATTGGAGTAACTCATTGGTGATATTGCTGTGGCCTCGATTCTTTCTGTTCTTACGTTTTTGCAATGGTATCTCCGTTTTTCTTTTCTATTACAGCATCATTGTCGGTTAAAATTTCTGATATATTTGGTACAATTTCCCTATTGTAGGATATTTTTTACCAAAGTACCTCTTTCTGCATTTCCGGTGTTAATGAATTCATTTGATTCCCTCCTTTGACTTTTAATTAATCGCCAAATTAATAGCCCATAGAATTCACTTTCCATTCTTTTAGAGAAGATATCCTGCTAATCTGCAAAGCACATATGACAAATCAAACTTATTGAATTACGAGCGTTGTCATGGCCTTTTAATCTTATCGCCAGTATATTGTCTCCCAAATAAGTCGATAAAGATACAACACTTTAGATAATATTTTGTAACATTAGGTTACTGATTGATAGCTGAATGCGCTTACAAAGCAAAAGATTTTCTTTGGGAGTCACGACTTATCATAGAGAGAGGAAGAAACCTGCACAAAGTCTTACAAGAAGATAAGTTATGCATACTATCCCTAGGACAACCAACTTATTGATCTTGCAGCATGAGAAAGATACCGGAGATGATAGCTTTCTGAAGACCCGTGTTTTGATCTTTCATGCACTATGCACCCAAATAACCTAACTTGACAAACCAAATGGCTAATTGGACTACTCTCCAAGAAATGAGTGCCGATTCAATTAACTTAAAAATTTCTCTTATCCTCCAAAACGGATATCGAAAGAGCGGTAAATAGCTTAACAATATGCATTGAAAAACAAGTGATATTAGCAACATGATTAAAAAATGGAAAATCTGGCACTAAAACAGGAATAATAATAATCCGTTTGCTGCAAGAAGCCTTAAAAGGATACAAAAACGAAAATCTTGAAAACTTTCTTATTAATCCTCTAACGATAAGGAAAGGAATTATTCAATATGGAAGCTAACATAGGAAAAGTGATGGAGTTTTGAGAAGTAACGAAGAGAAAACAAACATTTTTGCGGAGCATCTACGAAATGTCTTTCAATCCCACCCAGAATTACTTCAGCACAAAAAATTAATTGACACCTCACTGAACGCTTTCTATAAAACTGCACGACTTGACGTTTATCTTCGGACTGCCATTGTTTTCAAAAGTATTTGAAAAACTCTTATTGAAGAGACTTTAGAACATCATAATAGATAAAAGACTAATCACACAGTAATCAGATCAGCCAGAGATGCATTGGAAGCCAAAAAGTATTATACAGTTGCTTTCATAGATGTTTTTATAGATATTTTCATGTAAGACACAATGACGCATATTCGCCTTTGCTACCGATACCTTAAACCTTTCATACACAGTCAATTTGCCTACGACAAAAAACGCCATGATTCCAACATATACGAATGACACAGTAATTATGGCTACTCATGTATCCCTTGAAATAAGTAATGGAAGAGTGGCTAGAACAGTGGCAAGTAAAAATAAATCTTAGTAAGTTCACCCATAACACCATTAAACAAGATACCTTTGCCCGTTTAAAATGACGTCAAATATTGGATACCTGGATCACCAAAAAGAAATATGGACGAAGCGGCTGCAACAAGCGATGCTATATAGGAAAATGTACTAGTTTATGAATAGGAACTCATAACTCAGTCTAGACAATAAGTTGTTTATATATATATATAACACTATACTGAAACCTGTTTTGGAATACGGAATTCAGTTATGGACCACCGCCAACGAATCAAACATCCTATTCTTGACGGAATGAAGAACCCATCAATCTGTTATCCTACTACAAATTGCGATCACTATGCATCAATCCAAAATGGCAACTGAAGCATCTTATGTTATAACCAGAGCCGCGATGTTTCGGGCTGTTGATGTCACCATCTATATAGAGCAGCGAACGGGTTATAGCGTAGTAGTAACATGCTTTTATCGAGCACATCGATGTGCCGCAACGTAACGATACTGGCTGAATGCTGGCCTATGTAAAATTTGGGGGGGTTCTCTGCGGTGCAGCGTTCAATACGTGTTTGGCCGATTGTCTAACTAAAACTCAACCAGTGGCGTGGTATACTATATGTGGCGTGATGTGGTCCATGTGGTCCGAGTGTCTACCGTAAAGCGACGAGCCGCCAATGAGTTGCCCGACAACGTCGCGGCTCTGGTTATAACTCATGTTTTCGCAAAACATAAATAGCCTTATCGGGATCGGATATTTTTTAAGGGAGCTTTTCTTGAGGGCTGCGAGAAATTATTTTCCAACTTTAAAAATAAAAGTGAAATTCGCAATGTAATTAAAGATTTGCAACTTTCTCGTAACTCGTCGTATTAAAGATATGAATAACACTGTAACTCGACAATTTGATCCATATAAAGTTGTCGTTTCTTTTCGGTATAGTTTGATGAGTCAACAAATATTATAAGAATGTTTTTTTTGGGAAAAGAAGAATTTTTAACAATACTTCCGAAAAGAATAACGCGAGTTCCAGATATGATGGCAACTTTTATGCCATTATCCAAAAAAACAAATTTGCCTTTGCATAAATTTTTTGCTATGTGTATCGACGCAGCACCTTCAATGATTGGTAGAAATCATGGATTTTTAGCCCTTTGCAAACAAAATGAACAGTTTCCTGATTTCATATCCTTTCATTGCGTAATTCATAATAATGGTTTATGTGTAAAAATTTTGGATGTTAAATATATTATGGATGTAGCAGTGAAAATTGCTAATTCTATAGTATAAGGAGGCGTCTATTCCCTAGTTAACTTGAAGACAATAACTCGAAATATGAAGATTTATTTCTTTTTTATCATGTTAGGTGCCTCAGCCAAGGAATATTTTGGAAAGATTTCTAAATCGCGTTTCAGGCATTATTGTATTCTTGAACACATTGGGAGAAAAACATGAACAATTGGAAGATCCAGTATGGGTAAAAAGAATTGCATTTCTTATGGATTTTATGGGCCATTACAACTCGCTTATTGAGTTGTTCAATTCGGTAAATGCTTTTAAAACAAAATTAAAACTTTTTGCAATTTTCACAATTAAAAAGGCAACATTTTAAAAATTTCCATATTTAGAAAAAGATATTAAACTTACTGGTGAATGTAATATTGAAATGTTTGGTCTGAACCGGAAAATTTTAATCATGAATTTGAGAGACGATTTGTAAATCTCAGTAATCTTCAACCGATTTTTGAATTTATTTAATTTCCTTTTCAACTTAATTCATTGGCTCTACAGTTAGAAACTTTAACAATACAATCGGATATAATTCTGAAAGGATGTGTAAATGATAATTATTTTTGGAATTTATTACCAGAAGAAAAATATCCATTATTGAGATCGGTGGCAATGAGGATATTTGCATTTTTTGGTTCCACTTATTTATGTGAAGCAGCGTTTTCTCAAAAGAAGAACATCAAATCGCAATTTAGGAGTTCTCTGACTGATGACCACTTAATGGCATCTATATGATTAAGCATCAGTGATTAGAAATCTAACTTTACAAGACTTGTTGATGAAATGGAATGTCACGCATCTACATCAAAAAATTAATCCAAAATATTTATCAATAAAGTACATTGCACAAAATGGTAAATAAATTAAATTTTTATACCCATTTTTTAATGTCGATTATACCAGTATTAAGTTTACCTAAAGGTTAGTTTTGTTTTTGGGGCCACTATTGAGTGGGCTCCTTCTACCTATATAAGTGTTTTATTTGTTAAATGTACTGTTTATTGTTGTTATATGCGATAGATTAAACTAATTCAATGTTTATTTGTTGTATTTGTTTATGTTCTTCTTCTTGTACTGATGTATAAATTTTTGGTTATGACATAATCCATTGTTGATTATTTTTGAGAATTTCTGAATGTATATTTATATTGAGATTTATAGCCCAAAAATATGTTATTGATTCTGAGATCATATGGCGAGGATAAGTTGCTCTTAATACAAATTCTATCAAAATCTCTTTTTCTTAAAATTCGTCAACCTTCTCCTACATGGGTCGTCGTGCTTCAATCACTTCTACTCCAAGGCAAATTTATGGGTCTATGAGATATTTGATAATTGGTTTTGCTTCTTTTCCTAAGGTTAGGACCGACAAAATCGTTGGCAATTAGTCATTCAATCCACCAAATGGTCATACAGGCCAAACTGTGTTCTATTTGTGTGTTTAATTTAAAACATAACAGAAATTCTTAAATTTTCATTTTAAAGGGGTAATATTTGTGTAACCCTGTTTCATTGTTCATATTGTAGGATTTTTGATTTAGATACTGAGTCAACTATTGAATACAATAACAATGAAGTTGTTGAAGACTACTCTGTTGCTACAAATTAAGGGTGAAACGAATCGTCGTTTGGTTGGATTACAAAAAACCTGAATTCTAGCCTTTTGCTAAGCTGGATTATAAGTTACTTCTTGGTAAAAATCATACTTGAAATGCGTTCACTGACATTTCATCATAATATTAAAAAAAATAAATATTCATTAAAAAAGAACATTTGCTGGATGATTCAACTGGACTGGATTTTCAATCAACTGACCAGGTCAGCTGGAATCAGCATCATAGCCACATTTTCTGCCATCCCTATTACAAATAAATCCTACCCTCTCTGAAGATTACTGGGTACCAAAAATTAATACTGCATGAATGAACAATAGTTGCTTACAAGCTGAAATAGAGCTGGATAATAAATATATCATGACTGCAGTCAAGTAGAGCTATCTATTTTAGATCATTCTGTACCAGGAAATTATAACATTTAAACAACTTCAGGGAAGTATCAAGGAACTTACAAAAGAAGTTGATCAAAATCTTTGAATGATTCTGTCAAGGTAACATTTTTTAATATTTGAAATTCAAATATTGCTTGAATATTTATAACCATGAAATATTGCATTGTAACAGATATGCAAATTTGCTATACATGACATAACAGATACAGCATGGTATGTTATTAACTTTGTATTTAATATTTCCAATTCATGGTTTTTCATACATTATTATTAATCTTGAATATATTTGTTGTGAATATTCCCAAGTATATCCTGCAAAATCTGTCAAATGACAGATCAAAATGTTAATTTTTAAATCACTAACTTAAACTCAGTTTGTTTTAGAGGAATCTTTTTCATTGAAAAATTATTAGTAAAAACCTTCTTTCTTTTTATTGAACCAACTACTAAATTTGTCCATTCCAATTTTAAGCAACAATGAAGTGAATATTAATGAAGAAAGAAGTTTTTTTTAATAAAGTGTTATTTTTTATACCATTACCATTGGTGAATTGTGCATGTTTTGTATATCATCCAGAGAATGATTTGATGCACTATGATGTGACGGAGTATAGTAAGGACTGTCTTGTTCCAACATGAGTTCGTTGGTTTCGTTTGGTATTAATCCGAGAGACATGTCAGCAGCAGCTTGTCCTGCACCCATCCACACCATTCCTATATCAGCAACCCCAGGCAATGTAAAAACTGTAAATGTCGAAATTGGTTGCAAAAATAAAACAAATAAAAGGCAAACAAAAAATAGAAAATAAAACAATTTTTAAAGGTTAAACGAAGAAAATCATACAATAATACTCACAAACAACTTATTGATACAGGTGTTTAAATTAAGATTCTAAAATACAAGTTCAAAGAAGGTTTACAGTTTTTATTGTGGTACGTGCACAAAGAAGAGTGTAGTGTAGAACATAACCAGACATGCCTAAACCAAAGCGGACTTTTTTTGATAGAATTTACATAAAAACAAAGCGTATCTTTAACCTACCGTTCATTTTGTTAGTATTTTTTTGTTTAATGTCATATACCGGTTACGGTAACTCGCATTATTTTTGGGGGCGAAGAATTGATTTGGAAAAAACCCAAATCAAACGACTCGTTTATGAGCTCATCAAGCGACCGGACAATAGTGCTTTTTTACTTTTTAAAAGTGCCGTCCTGATCAGAGCTGCCAACATTCAAGCTGGTATAAACTGAAAAACCCTAGATTAAAATTTATTTATTTTAATTTGAATTAAAAACTATTTATTTCTCTTTGTATCTTTGCAAATATTATTATTATTTAGATTTTTTTATTTTGATAATAATAACTGCGTATACAAAATACCCCTGCTTAATTTTGTATTACTTTATTAAGCAGGATTTAAAAACTTAATACTTTCATTTACGTTAATTATTGATTTTATTGTTATTCCCAAAAAGTGTTATTGAATTATTAATTAATACAATAAAATTTAAATTGATTTAGTGCAATAACAGTTGCATATTTATAGCAGAAAATTATTTTATGCCTATATGAATAGTATTATACAGAGTGTTTCTGTAAGCTGTGGCATACTTTTAATAACAAATACTACAGTCAAAGTGATGACAATTTTCAATATGATTTGTCGTAGAAAGATAAAATTTGGCAAACAGTGACACAAAACAATCATAAGACATCGTTTAAGGGGGTATGCCACATTGAAGACCCGAAAATAATAGGTATTTTTAAATTTTTTTGCAATCAGACGAAAGAAGTTTTCTCAAAACGGGTTGCATGGTGCGAATAAGCTACTTTTCTAGTTTTAAATACATATTTTATTTATTAACAATTATTAAAATTGCACTCGCTAGATGTCGGTAATGTTAGGCTTGCAAATCGTGCAGGGTCAAACTGTGCGCAGGATTTCTCCTAACGCGTAAGTCGAATAATTAAAACTTGACGATTTTACAAGAAATGTCGTATTTATCGATAAAAAACGTACATAAAAATGGTTGTAAAACAGAGAATCGGAGACATATAATACAATAAGATAATACAAACTTTTGAAAAAAAAAATCTTGAGAATCCGTTGAAAAATGTGGAAGTTATCGTGTGCAGAGATTTGAAAAATGTAGTTTCCAGAAAAACGCGTTTAAAGTTTTCGAATGTAAAAGATTGTATATTTTTTCTAGATACATCTAATCAGCGATTCTTGCACCATACAGCTGTCCTTCCTGAAGCTTATTTTCATCTTCTGCAGCTTTTCTGACAGTAGGCTTCTACGAGCTTCTTTAGCCTCAGCAGTCATGAAGCGCTCAGCGCGGGCAATGCGATTTAAATCCGTTTCATGACAAAACTCGAAGCACGATCTTCCGGTTGTTAATTTCAGTGCTTGCATTATTTCCATAATGTCATTAAAATTGCAAACAGCTATATCAGACGCAATGTCAACCACTTTCTTGCCACTATGAATAGTTTTTGGTGCGATAGACCATAACGCGGCGTTGTAACTTTCATTGCTGTTTTGCGTATATCCCCCTAAACATCTTGTCAAAAGATCTTCCCTTGATAGTTCTTCGTACACAGGTTTCACTGCGTTGAAAACATCATTGCCGATTACTGTCTTGTGAGTGTACTCATCGATTTCTGACAAAGCGTACGCTTTTTGCCAGGAACACCACGAGTCAGCACCAAGTGGACAATTGTCATGCTTTGGAGTTTCATCTGTTGAAATTCTATGATACAAAGTAGCCCAGATCTCTTTTTTCATGTCCTTCACGGAATCGCAATTTCTGCGAATAGCCAATCCAAATATAAGGAAAGTTCATCAATTAATTTTCTTTTGCCTCCTAATCCGCGGGTGTTTCTTTTTAGATTTCGTAACCGTGTGCCCATTCATTTCTGACCGTGATCGACGCATTCTTTTTTGGTTACTATTACACTGTCATAGGGCTGAGCGTCCATAATACCTTTGAAGGTTTTGCTGTCTCCGTCTCCTATGTACAAACAGTACTTCAAATTATGTTTTTCTTCGGATCGTTGAAACATCTCTACGACGGAGTCCACTTCCATTTTTCCTTCAATAGCGTTTTTGAAAAATGATATTTTATGTTTTTTTTAACTTTTTTGTATAACAAGGTCAAAATACCTGCATATACAATGGATAAAAAATGAAACAAAAAGTGGTTACAGAAATCTTAGAATTTCCGGTGAGGTGTGTTACAAAAATCAATTTTTTAGGCAGAAAAACATTCCGCAAATGTTTTCTGTCAATGGATTCTCATTCTAGACAGTATAAAGAACACTTTTAAGAAAAAAAATTGATTTTTCTTAATTTCAAAGGTGGCATAGGGGGTATGATCACTTTTGAAAATATCCAACCACGGGATCACCGCTATACAGACTGTTCATAAAGGTTGGCTGCGCAAGCGCGGGCTCTTAGCAAAAATTGAAGAAATATGGCTCGACCCGAACCACCCACACATATTTTGACTTCGCCTTGCGACTTTTAAAAATTACTTTTTTGTAATTCGCTACGGTAATGGAAGCTATAACAGTACTCAAACGGGTGCTGTAATGAGACTCCTTACAGCATCCGATGCTGTAATGAGATTTTAGTAACATTTTATGGAACCAGTTCAAGTTGGTGACATTGGGTCATTAATTTTTCTAGTTGTCAATGTGACAATTTTTGTCTATGGATGTTTAAACACGTTCTTAGCATCGAATACAAGGTCCACAATGATGAGGACATGTTGACTCTGAGCAATTTCTCTTATTTTGGGAGGTGTACATCAAACATTTTTTTCAGGTGAATATATTTTGTGTTTTGACAGTTTCTAATTGTCAATTCAAAATTTCTATTTTCAAGTGTTCCGGTGTTACCAACTGCTACATACCTATTTCCCTACATTGCCAAAATTTACTTTATTTCTGTTAAAAAAAAGTATAAAAACGCGAATTACAAAAAATAGCATAAAAAACACGTTTCATAAGACTTAAAGCACTCATTCATTAAAAAACTCGTGGCTTCGCCACTCGTTTTTCAACTTGAATTCGTGCATTTCAAGCGTGTCTTACGAAACTTGTTTTTTAATATACTATTATAAGTTACGCATAATTATAATATATATAAAAACTGTGATATAAACAGCGATAGGGACAATAAAGTAAGAAATTAATAATAATAATTATTCATGATCTTTTCCTTTTAATATCTTCCTTTTTTTTTGAATTAGTACCTTTTATTTTGTTTCCGAACCGTTTTCGAGCAAACATTGGTCCTTCGAGCCGGATATTTTCTTTGTCGGTTTTCGTGTAGATGTAGGCTCCGTTCGAGGTATATATAACGTGGTGGGTTGAGTAGATGTAAGTCCTATCGTGGATCTGTGGGGCCAAATCATGCCGGGGGTGGTAGAACTTGGTAGTCTGGCGGTGGTGCTATTCTGCATTTCGTCGGGTGCACAACAAACCTTGAAGACGATCTTCATGTTGTTGGTGGAGCACCTGATGACGTGGATATGAAGTAGTAATCCTTGCCAGATAAGAACTCTAATCCGCCCGGTTGAGGTGTAAAGGGCCTGAACGTGATGGTGAAATACATCAATTTGTGCGGCTTGTCGCACACGGCAATAATTCTCGGATTTGGATTCGTTATCCTGCAGGTCTCGTATTCTTCCTTCGACACGTTGTAGATGATGTTTTGAACTTAATAAAAGGCTTGCCAGTGACAGAAGACAATTACACCATTGCTTATACCACCTTAAAGGGCAGATATCGGAATCGCCGAGATCTCGCTACTATGTATTACAACGAAATACAACACACAAAATCGTTATCCGAATCATCTCCAAAAGCAGTTCGTTTACTTGTCGATACTTTAAAGAAAATGTCGAAGGATTCAGAAGTCTTGGCTTCCCTGTGGATCAGTGGAATTTTCTGTTATTCAACATTCTTTTACAAAAACTTAATAAATCTACCAAAACTAAATTCGAGACTGAGCACAGCTCACACGAAATTCCTACATATTAACAACTGATTGATTTCCTGGAAAACAAGCAAAGGCGTTGGATGCAGTACAACTCACTACATGTGAAACCACTTCCCGTAATTATAATAAAGCTTCTGTTCATTATCCAACAAAATCTTCTGTCAATCTGAAAGTTAAACAATCACCACTGAATACTAAATGTCCATTGTGTTCAGAAGCACACCCGATTTATCGATGCACCAACTTTCGTTCCAAAAAACCTCTTGAAAGACTTAATTATGCTAGAGAAAATAATTTATGTCGAAATTGTTTAAATTCAAAACATTCAACTAATAAATGTTTATCAACACGACGCTGCAAGCATTGTCAACAACCTCATCATTCTTTACTGCATTTAAAACCTCCACAATTATCTTCAGTTTCTGTTGAAGTTACCAATTGCAATCTGAATGCTGAAACTACGTCATCGTCACCGCAAGTCTCCCATGTGATCCTGCCAACTGCGTTGCTCCACATTAAAGATCGATTTGGACAATTTCATGTCGTACGAGCCTTGATAGACTCTAACAGCATGTCGAATTTCATCACTCATAAACTGTCGAAACGTCTTCAACTCCATCGCACCTTTGGAACTTCAATTGAAATCCAAGGCCTCGACTCCATAACGTCAATATGCAACCGAGGATCTGTTTATTGGCTTATTAAGCCTTGTACCAACACTACACCTGAATTTGAATTCAATGCCATAATCACACCAAACATTTGTGCCGATCAACCACTAATGTCAAGTTATATAAAATCATATCCCCATCTTCGTAAATTAGAATATCACTCCGAAGAACTCTCTAAAGTAAAAGAAGTCGATTTATTACTTGGAGCGGAATTAGTACCGCACATCCTCACTGGTGCACGAGATTCGAGTGGAAAAAACGATCCTATCGCCTTAGAATCCGTATTTGGATGGATTCTAATGGACCGATCCAGGTCTCCTTCAACATATTCGTTGACAACTTGTCTCTCAACAACTGAAAATCCCTTAGATCAATGCCTGAAGAGATTCTGGGAGATGGAATCTATTCCTATAAAACCCTCATTGTCTAAAGAGGAACAAAAATGTGAAGACCATTCCAAGAGTACATACCAGCGTACTGATTCAGGGTGGTTTATTGTATCTTTGCCATTCAAAAGTGATAAATCATCCTTGGGCCATTCCTATCAAACTGCCTTAAAACGTTTTCATTCTCTGGAATACAGATTTTCCAAAAATGTGGAGTTAAGAAACGATTATACAAAATTTATGAATGATTATATATCATCTGAACACATAAGTATCATTTCTGATGAATCTACTAAATCTCCTTTAGCATACTATATTCCACACCACTGTGTATTACGAGCAGAAAGTTCCTGCACTAAACTAAGAATAGTTTTCGACGCCTCAGCGCGATCATCAAATGGGGAATCCCTAAATGATAACCTTCTTATCGGCCCAAAACTACAACAAGATATAATGAAAATTCTGTTAAATTTTCGATGCTTTAAATATGCTTTCATTTGTGATATAAAACAAATGTATAGGCAAATTCTTCATAGGCCCCAAGACAGAGATTAAAGAATCATTTGGAGATCATCTCCTGATAAACCAATCCAAGAATATCGATTGAATACCGTAACATATGGGCTTGCTTCATCACCCTTTTTGGCGCTTCGCACAATTTTAGAGTTGTCCAATTTATATTCACAAGAATTTCCAATGGCTTCTGGATCACTAAAACATCATATATATGTAGATGATATCGTCACCGGTGCTTCCACCATCGATGATCTACTTAAGTTACAAAAAGAATTAATAATGGTGTTACAAAAGGGTGGTTTTGAACTTCGTAAATGGGCAAGTAATAATGAAAGAGTATTATCGTCTGTCCCTATTTCTGATCAATTATCAACAATATCTTTCGAATGTGAAGAAATAAATTGCGTCAAAGTCCTGGGCTTGCAGTGGAATCCAGTCAAGGATACATTTACTTATTCATATACAGCCCGTGTTACTCAATGTACAAAAAGAACAATTCTATCAGAGATCGCCAGAATCTACGATCCCTTAGGATTTTTAACACCGTGTACATTAAAGGCCAAACATTTGATACAACAGCTATGGCAATTGAAAACGTCATGGGATGATTCCCCTCCGGAATTTATCAAGACTTCATGGAACATGTTTAAATCCAAGCTCCCATTGTTATCAAAATTTAACCTGTCCCGTTGTATGATCCTTGATAATCCCACCAGCATTCAATTATATTTATTTTGCGATGCATCGCAAATAGGTTATTGTGCCGTTGCCTATATTCGAACAACAACTAATAAAAACCAATGTTATACTCATTTTGTTTGTGCTTAAGCTCGTGTAGCTCCTCTAAAGGTTATTTCTATTCCTCGATTAGAACTCTGTGCAGCTCTTCTGCTTACTGAGTTATTTGAACATATCAATGAAATTTTATCACACAAAGTTCAGTTTGCATCCATTTATGCATGGTCAGACTCCCAAGTCGTGCTGTCTTGGCTTGCATCTCCTGCTCAAAGGTGGAAGGTCTTTGTGGCAAATCGTGCCACTAAAATACAAGAAATTTTACCGATTCATCATTGGCGACATGTTCAGTCATTAAATAATCCCGCGGATTGCGGTTCTCATGGATTGTTTCCTGATCAATTAATCAATTCCGATCTTTGGTAGCAGGGCCCATCATGGCTCTGTGATCATTCCGATAATTGGCCGTCTAGTCCATCTATGACTGCTGAAACGAAAGACACAATAGAGGAACAAAGACAACTTTTCATAAATGCTATTGTGATTGAATCTCATATCTTTGATACTCTCCTTAATCGTTTTTCTTCTTTATCTAAGATAAAACGTATTATTGTTTATTGTAAGCGATTCATTCTTCATTGCCAATGAAAAAAGAAATCATTTTCTATGGTATTATCACCATTTGAATTGCAGGTTGCATTATATTTATTGATTCAGCATGTGCAAACTCAAACGTTTTCTTTTCTATTCACCGCTATCCGTCACAATAAATCAGTTCCTAAACCCTTTCATTCATTATCTCCATTTGTCGATCGTGACGGGTTGATCAGGGTGGGTGGACGATTAAAACAATCTGAGTTACCGTTCGATCAGACACATCCAGTGTTGTTGCCCCGGAATTCGCGACTAAGTGAATTAATTGTGGAAGAGGTTCATCGTGAGTTCTTGCATCCGGGATACCGAACTGTATTATCATTGGTGATGCAACAATTTTGGATCATGGGCTCAAGATTTGTAATCCAACGTGTATTATCAAGATGCATTCCATGTTTTAAGATGAAACCACGTTCGTACGCACCAGTCATGTCAGATCTCCCTAAGTTCCGAATCGAAGAAATTAAATTCAAAAAATTCATTTTCCAAAGCTGCAGTGGATTTTGCAGGACCTGTTTTTACCACATTAAATAGAAGTCGAGGTTCTAAATCTGTCAAGTCGTATATCTGTGTTTTTGTCTGTACGGCCACCAAGGCCATTCACCTGAAACCTTTTGAAAACTTTTAGCAGCACTTCGCCGATTCGTTTCCCATCGAGGACGATGTTCTATACTTATCTCAGACCAATTGACCAATAGGCTGTAATAATCGTTTGAAAGAAATGGCAGAAATCGTAGGTGTCAAACTTGGCTTAGAATGGAAATTCAACCCACCTGGAGCACCACATTTTAATGGTTTAGCTGAATCCAATGTAAAGTCAGTTAAGACTCACTTGATAAAGGTTATTGGTAGTCAAGTGCTCTCCTTTGAAGAAATGTATACCGTTTTGACACAGATAGAGGCGGTTTTAAATTCAAGACCCTTGACTCCCGTGTCAAGTGATCCAAACGATTTGCAAGCATTAACTCCAAGTCACTTTTTACATCTTGAACCATTAAATTCTTGTATTGTAGATCCTGATCTATCCACGGTACCTTGCAGTCGTCTCGCTCGATGGCAGCTTCTACAAAAAACCGTTCAAGATTTTTGGAAACGTTGGAAACACGACTACCTACACACACTTCCACAACTTCCACAACACTTTCCAATGGGATCTTGGAAGAATTGAAGAAATTCACCCCGGAAAAGACGTGGTAGTCAGAGTAGTCACCTTAAAAACTTGCATTGGTCGTTTGACGCGCCCAGTAGTGAAAATTTGTCCGTTGCCAAAATAAAATAAAATAAACATCTACACTTTCCTTATAAAAAAAAAAAATAATTAAAATTAATATTTTTTGGTGGGTGGAATGGCTGGACCTGGAAATACGGCTCGACCCGAACCACCCACACATATTTTGACTTCGCCTTTGTAACGCGACTTTTAAAAATTACTTTTATAAGTTACGCATTATTATAATATACAGGGTGTCACACAAAAAACGCCCCAAGCTGTAACTCTGTCATTTATATTCCGATTTTCATGACCGAGGCATCAAATGAAATGGTTTGATGAATACTATGGTTCATGCTACAAATAAATTTTTTTCAAGGCCATCTTCAATTTTAAGCGATTATTAACTTTTGTTTTTCAAATTGCTCCATATATTTTTCTTCACGTCATTAGATAGAGATTGTTTTTCTGAATCCACTGATGTGCAATACATCCGCTTTGAATGTAATTTTAGCAGAAAAAAGACACCTGTATATACAGGTTGTCGCACAAGAACGCCGTAAGCTCTAACTCTGTCATTTAACTTCCGATATTTATGAACGAGGTATCAAATGAAATGGTTTGATGAATGCTATGATTCATGCTACAAATAAACATTTTCCAACGCCATCTTCGATTTCAAGCGATTATCAACTTTTGATTTTCAAATTGCTCAGTATGTTTTTCTTCACGTTATGGGATAGAGATTTTTTTCTGAGCCCATCGATCTACAATACATTAACATTAATTGTAGTTTTAGCAGAGAAAAACAATTAAAACATTTTCGGAACATTGTCTTAGTCACTTCTGTAATACTGCAGTGTGCCATGGAAAAAAATAACACACAAAACTGATAACAGTCATTAAATGCTATGTCAATGCCCGAAGCAGTTGTAAATGATACTTATAAGTTGTTTTTTCATTTATCCCATGGCACACTACAGTATAATACAAGTGACTTTAAGAGAATGTTCAGAAACTATTTTAATGTTTTTCTATGCTACAATTACAATTAATGTTGATGTATTGTACATTACTGGATTCAGAAAAAAAAACTCTATCCAATACCGTGAAGAAAACATACCGAGCAATTTGAAAATCAAATGTTGATAATCGCTAGAAATTGAAGATGGCGTTGGAAAAAGTTTATTTGTAGCATGAATCATAGTATTCATCAAACCATTTCATTTGATAGCTAGGTCATGTAAATTGGAAGGTAAATGACAGAGGTACAGCTAGCGGCGTTCTTGTGTGGCAACCTGTACATACAGGTGTCTTTTCTCTACTAAAATTATATTCAAAATGGATGTATTGTACATCAATGGATTCAGAAAAGCAATCTCTATCCAATGACGTAAAGAAAAATATATACAGCAATTTGAAAAGCAAAAGTTAATAATCGCTTAAAATTGAAGACGGCCTTGGAAAAAATTTATTTGTGGCATGAATCATAGTATTCATAAAACCATTTCATTTGATACCCCGCTCATGAAAATCGGAATGTAAATGACAGAGTTACAGCTTGGGGCGTTTTTTGTGTGACACCCTGTATATAAAAACTGTGATATAGTGTCGAAATCGCGATAGGGACAATAAAGTAAGAAATTAATAATAATAATTATTCATGATCTTTTCCTTTTAATATCTCCTTTCTTTTTTTTTGAATCAGTACCTGTTATTTTGTTTCCGAACCGTTTTCGAGCAAACAAGGTTTATTTCCTTAAAACTTTTTTATTATGTCTAAACCCTTTCATTTCCAACTGATTCTAAAAGCCGATTTTACTTTAAAATGATTTTCACTCTTAAAAATTTTTGATTAAATGCACCGTTTTCGCGTTATTCGCAAAAAGATACAACCTCGATTTTGAAATGTTTTCATTACTTGTAACCTATGAAAACAAATTTGTAAGTAAAGTAGTAAGGCAACTGTCAAATTCTTACCCAACATTCGTTAGTCACTAATAGTTGTTTAAAATGACAAATAACACTAGTTTACAAGAAAAATCTCGAAGACTGTGATATTTTTTTATAAGGTAGAATGTTGTGCTGATTCTGAAACTGTCTTCATTGTAGGTCGGTATTGTCGTAAATCGAGAATTGTTAATTTTATTAATAAACCACACACACAATAAATACTTTTAAATCTTTTACTTCCTGCTTACCTAACCTGAGTTAACTTACCTTAAACGTTTTCGTTTAATCAAGTCTTGATCGGTAAGATCATAATATCACGATCGTATTCTGTCGACATTTGCTGATAATAATTTCTTCCAAATTCGAAAAAAGACCCACGCTATTCATCCATTGCACCCCATTCACTGTATTCTTCTAAGAGCTACCTGGTCATCTATTCCATATCTTACTCATACTTTTCTATTTTCGTTTTGAAAAAGGTCGTCGATACGCAGCATCCCTGCTAGAGTCCTTAAGTGATATGGAAGTCATTTCACACTCTCAATCTTGATTTTACTAATGCTTGTTAGTATAAATTTCTGTTTAATTTCATTGTTGTTCATTGTTTTCATTGCTTCCTATAAGTTGCTTTGTGGGATGCTATCATACGTTTTTTCAGGTCTATAACCACTATGTGGATTTCTTGTTTACACTGTTTTTTTTTTCATTAACTGGGAGACACAAAAAAGATGATCTATTGTTGATTTTCCAACGCGAAATCCTGTCTGCTCCACAGCTTCCATATCTTTGTACTCTAGGTCTAATTTGTTTTCCAGAATCTGGCCATATACTTTATATAGCATGACCGTCATTGCTATACCTCTGTAATTGTCGCAGTTTTGCCTTTTCCCCTTTTATGTATGGTGGAAATAAAGGCTATGTTCCATTCTTCTGGAATTCTTTCTCTACTGTGGCACTAAAGTTCCTATTTGGCTTTGACCTCCCTCAATTTTCGCCTCCACTCGTCTTTCTACATTGCCATCCTTTTCCTATTGTTCACGAGTATTAGCCTTTTAGTATCTGCGTCTATTGCCTCCTCCCACATTTTCTTTGTTTTTCCTACTGGGCGTTTTTTTTTTGCATTCTACTATCTGCTATTCTTTTTGGTAAACAATCTTCACCCATTCTTGTTACATGCCCTGCCCTCTGCAGCTCTGATTCCGGTTGGTTCTCTTTGTTCTCGGTATATTTAATGATTACATCTCATTCCATGTATCCCGTTTTCTTGTACTGAATACTTGTACTCAATATACTCAATGCTTTTCTTTAGAAGGTGTCAATTGTATTTTCGCTTTTTTATGTAAGGCTCCATGTTCCAGAGCCGTATATTAGGATAGGCTTTATACATAGATATAGGATGGACTTATTGGATTGTACACACGTATCTTCGCGTTTCTGTGCAGGTTTAGTGATTTGAAGACATGTAGCAAGGCAAAATACGCTCCATTAGCATGTACTTACGTTTTTATATCTGAATCTTCCTTTCCATCATAAGTATCATTCCTAGGTAGCGAAACATATTTGATGTTGTTATCAGTTATTCCAAGCGGAGTACCACACCATCTCTTGACTGTATTAGGATTTTTGTTTTGCTTGTGTTAATTTCCAGTCCTATATTTTTCGCGTTTTCTTTTAGTGAGCTATATTTCTTGTACTATCGTTAATGATTGTTCCATTATATTGATGTCATCTGCATAACCTGCTAACTGAACTGTTTAGTTTGTAAACAGGTTCGGCCTACCTACTTCTGATTTCCTTCTTCTTTTCACAATGATAAGGCTTGGCAATGGGATTTGGAAACTTGTCCTTATTACTTTCCAGTCACTGCGTTTAAATTGCGTATTGTTATTCTAGTACGCTGTTTCTATTTACTATACTAAAAGGCAATTAACAAAAACCAAAACAAAAGCCCCGCGTAGCGATTCTCTATGCATAACTTCAAAAACAAAAGCATTTCAAATGTAGCAATGATTATAAAATAAAAATAAAACAAAAGCCATGTAACTCATGCAATTTAAATAAAAGGAAAAAAGGAAACATACACATAAACTCTTCAGGAATGAAGCATTCCTTCTAAACAGCAATGATAGGTATTATTTCTAGAACACAAGAAAAGAATGAACACAAAAAACTAGATAAGTAAACAAATAAAATAACAAATTGTAAGTACGTTTTATCTTCCCTATCTAAAACCTTCATTAAATAAACTTTTCACTCTTAATAATAAAATAATATATATGTTACAGTTAAAACGCGTTTTCGGTCAAAACTAGTTTGGACCACAAAATTCAGTTATAACTACATTGAAATTCCCCTAACTCGAATCACTAAAGGAGCGGAAGAAGACTTCGAGTTATGGAAAATTCGAGTTGGAGAAACACATTTAAACACATTTGAAGCCTAGTCAAACGCTTGAGCTTAGGAAAATTATTCGACTTAGAGGATAATTCGAGATATAGAAGTTAGAGTTAGGGGAATTTCACTGTAGTCCGGTCAAAAAGGGTTTTGACTGAGAGCGTTAGTCAAAAGTATATTCACCAATAATTGCTAGGCAAAATTCTTTTTCGGTTAGAGGAGAGGAGAGGGGGAGAGCAGAAGCATTAGTAGGTGAGAGATAGACTGGTGTGGATGCTTGAGCAACAGGAAAGGAAGAAAAACCATCTGTTTTTTTTTCATGAAATCTTGGTTAAATAAATCTTACAGGCATCTAAACGAAACTATTTATTTGCGCAACTTAAACTATTATGGCACTTAGAATTACATAATAGTCCTTTTTTCTTACATAAACATTTATTATTGGTACAACCTTTAAAACAAACACATCTTGCATAACCTTGCTCTGTTCCTATAGAAGCTTTCCTGTCAGCAGTTCTTAAAGTAATTGTAACGTTTGGCACTTCATCACGACGGATGAATTTTTCGCTACAGCCATCACATTCTGACCTATTAAAGCAAAAGAAGAAAATCATAAAAATAAACGCATTTTTCACGACTCACGCCCCTACGGCCATACACATTTACGTCTACTTAAGCCGATCATACACGGGCGACAGTAGTATATCCGAGGTTCGCCATGCAGTCATTGCTTATAGCAGACTTAATGTTACCTGTGTATGGCTGGCCTTGTATGTATGAGTATTCACCTGCAGTATAATTTGTCCAATATGCCATCCCTTGTACCAATCTTATATAGTTGCTCTGAACTCACTTCTAGTACAATTCCAATAATATTACGGAGTTCCGCCTTTCCTCTGTCCACGTCTGGAACTGGTATAGTAACGTTATCTCCGACATTCAATGGTGGATGTGATTGATCACTTGATTTTTTCATTCTTTCCGCCTGCTTTTCCAAATTGTAATGAGCATCTTTCCTTGCTGTTAGTATTAATAATTCATTACTACTACAAGGTGTGGCTCTCTCTTAATCTTTCTCTACCTCAGCAATTTCGCCTTCCTTTTCTATTTTATTTCCTTCATCTTCCTTGTAATATTCGTCATTTTCTTCTCCACTTTCGTTTTCTTTATTGTGTTTCAAATTCTGATTTATTTCAGTGATTGCAACCTGCACTTCATCTTCTAGTTTACTAATCACCTCTAAAGGTAAATTCGATGTCATTAGTCCCACTTTTGGTTCAGATCCAAACATTGCTCGATATGGAGATTGTTTTATGCCAGAATGAAATGCTCTGTTCTTCATAAATTGAACGAATCTGAGCCCATTAGACCAGTTAGTTGTTTTGTTTTTCCGCATCCAAGAGACCAACATATTTTCCACATCTTTTAAAACTGAATTCACAAATTCTCTGCCGTTGTCTGAATGAAGAATGCATGGAGCTCCAAAAGTTAAAAAAATATCCAGCAAGTGATGCGCAACTTCCGTAGCTCTTTTTGTTTTAAGAGATCGTAAAACCACGAATTTAGTCAAATGATCTTGGTAGACCATAATAAATTTGTATTCACAGTCTGCTTGCGATTGCGTGTCAATGAGATCGACTTGGCAACGACTGTTCATTTCGGTGTGGAGAATTGGTTTTGACGCCAGTCCTTGCTTGCTCTTACTTTTCTTATTGACTGACACTCTCAGTCAAAACCCTCTTTGACCGCTATTTTTCAGTTATAAATAGTATTGACCGATATATATCAGTCAAAACGGATTTTGACCGAAGCTTGCAGTCAAAACTATTTTTGACCGATTTTTATGGTTAAAACTAGTTTTGACGGAGAACGAGTTTTGACTGTATACTGAGAGAAATAGATTATACGAATCGTATTATAGAAAAAATATTAAACATGCAGCAATTCATTGTATTATCTTCATTATATTTATATGCTTCAGTACAATCTCGTCTCGCTGTCACATACGTATTAAATATTATATTACCTTATAGTATATTTTTAGTGCTTACAATCCATTTCTCTCAGTGTAGCCTTGTAAATATCGAAATTTTTGGTTTTCAATATATCTCTAATATCTTTGGTTTCTTACTAGTTGTGTTGTAGTAGTTTGAGTCTTAATTCCGATCTTGTATCTTCATATAGTGGATATTCAAGTATGTAGTAGTTGATGTCCCCCCGAGATCCACAGTCACAGCTCGGGCTATCTCTTTGTCCAATTTTGTGCAAGTACGCTTCAGTTGTAGCCTGTCCGGTTCTTAGCCTGTTAATCAACGTATAAAAGTATTTTGAAACGTAATGAATTTCCGCAAACCAAGCAGGTTTTTATTTCAGCATACCATCTTCCTTCGTATAAAGTTGTTTCACGCCAATTTACCGCCCATTCCTTGTTAATTGAATCTATGAGACAAGGATATGTGTCCATGACATCAATACACACTTGCCGCTGGGTTAGCTTAAGGCCTTCGAGCCAAATGATCTGCTGTCTTATTTCGATGAATTCCGCAATGAGATGGTACCCAACACAACTTCACTTCCAGTCTCTCAGTCTTAATAAAACTCAATTTCTTCATAACTGATGCAAGTAAGTAGTGCACCGATCTTCCTGGTCTAAAGTTTCTAAGTGCCTGTAGCGTACTAAAGGAATCAGTAAATACAATAGTCTTCTCAAGCTTTTGACGTATTATTATATTAAGAATTTCACCAATGGCCAGTATTTTAGCTGCAAAAATGGACATGCGAGCTGGTAGTCCTATCGATAATTGTGTATCATGGATGGGAGTGTAAACACCACATCCGAACGCTCTGGGTTCGTGTACAAGGGAACCGTCTGTAAAGAAAAATGCGAAGGCCTTCCATCTGTCTCTCACATATTCCATAAAAATGTTATCAGCTCGGAATATCAAAGATCAATCAAAATGCCTCGAAAGATATTTCATATGAGACTGTAAAACTGCTATGTCTTACGTCTTGCTTAAGATTGAATTTGTCTTTCTTAAGTTCTCTGAGAATTTGAAAGGGGGAATTTGTCGAGTTTCCATTTATAAATTTAGTCTCTTAAGCAGCATTATTATTGGACTATTTGTCTGTTGTAAGTTTTTGATAATAAATTTTTTTGTCCTTAATTTTGCTGTTAACTTCAGTGGACGTTCATTAGCCTCCATTTCCAACATATTTGTAGGAGTCGTAATTGGCAAGCCCAAAATGCAACGAAGACCCCGGTATGCCGTTCTTTCCAAGAGGGCAAACGATGTCTGAGGAACTGGCATCATGCTGTGTAACATAAATTCTAACCTAGATCTAACTAGTGCGCAGTACAGTATTTTCAGAATTACAGGTCTCCACCCCATTTTGTCGATGAAATTGCCTATAAGATATCCATTGCCTTCGTGGCAGCGCCAATCGATACTCGAATTTGTTCTTTCCAACTCAGTTTTGTGGTAAACCGTACCCCGAGATACCTTATAGAATTTGTGTAATTTATCACATCACCTCCTATGTATATATTTGGCTAGTTTAATTTTCTCTTAGTGCTAAAGATTATGGCCTTCGTCTTTGGAATTGATACGTCCAAAACCCTCCTTTCCAAAAATGTAAAAACAATCTCCATAGCCTCATTGAGCGCATTCGCGCATCTCTCTATGCTGCAGTCCGACGTAAATATAACGATGTCATCTGCATACGACACTGCAGTGCATCCAGTTCCCATTATTTCTTTATTTAACCCATTAATATACAAGTTGAACAGGTCTGCCTTGTGGAAGTCCACGGTAGCTTATCCTAGATCCTACTCCATCAGGGTCATCTTTGAGTTTCATCTTCTTCCATTAAAATAATGGAAATATAACACTCCTTGTTGCGACAAAATTTCTACTAGTATCAGAATCGAGACGTTGTCATATGCTGAATTTAGATCGAGAAGTACAGGGTGTCCAAATTTCGATGGGTTTGCAGGGTATCTCAGTTATTATGAAAGATAGAAAGCTGCGGCTTTCGCGAACCTGAGCTACTTTTTTGTGAAACTTACAATGGCGCAAACCAAATTTTCATAGCCCTCTTCGTTTTTGATATACAGGGAGTGTTTGAAATTTACGATTTTCAGACACCTCCTGTATCTCGGCTATCCGCAAACTTAGTAAAAAAGTAAGAACGGGTTCTTATAGATTTTTTCACGTAGAATCCAATGGTGCACGTAGAATTTTTCTAGTCATCACGGTTTAAACACAACTCAAATACTGAATACTCAACTTCTAAAATACTTAACTCTTTATAACTGAAAAACCGTGATGACTAGAAAAATTCTACGTGCACCATTGGATTCTACGTGAAAAAATCTATTAGAACCCGTTTTTACGTTTCCCGATAGTCGAGATACAGGAGGTGTTTGAAATTCGTAAATTTTGAAACACACCCTGTATATCAAAAACAAAGAGGGCTATGAAAATTTGGTTTGCGCCATTGTAAATTTTACAAAAAAGTAGCTCAGGTTCGCGAAAGCCGCAACTTTCTATCTTTCATAATAACTGAGATACCCTGCAAACCCATCGAAATTTGGACACCCTGTACAGTTATTAATGGTATTCTTTTGGTCATTGCCATCTGCATCGAGGACGTCAAATATGATATACAGTGAGCAATTCCCTTTCTTAAGCCAAACAGAAAATGATCAAACAGCATACCATTTTTTCTTTCGTGTGTTTGACGAAATTATTCTTTTTAATTTTCAAAATACATATTTATTATTTTTTTTTATTGAGATTTGTAAAAAGAGTCATCTGTTGAAATAAACATTAGTTTCGTAATTCTAAGTTTGACCCACAGATGGGTGTACTAATTTATTAGACTAAAAAACATAAATAAGTTTAAAATCAAAATTAATAATATGCCTTAACAATTAAACGAATAATTACTATAAATTGAAGAAGAAACATTGAGACTGCTTTTAGAAAGATATCCTTTTCAATTTAAAATAATCAACAACATTAACATAACCTAACCTAACCTAACCTAAAGAAAGGTTAATTTATAAGAAATAATGTCAGAATTTAGTCAAATTAATACAGTTTTAGCAAATTGCCTAAATTGGGCGATGTGTCATTACATCAACGATAATTACGGAAGGGCTTTTGCTCATTTGATGACATTATTCGAAATAGAACCAAGTTTTTGTAGCACTTACAGAGCGGAGTTTGTGTATTCATTGAAACAATGGGGTTTAAAATTAGAACGAGATAAACGTCTCGACGATGTTCGAATGTGTTACATGGATGCTTTAAAGTATTACCCAACCGATACAGAAATCATAAAAAATTATGTTGTTCATTTAATGAGAATGGATAATTTGGATAATGGTATTCGGGTGACTAGATATATATCAGAAATTTCTTCAAAAGGATTAATTTACAAAAGAATTGTTGATTTAGTGAAACTTGAGATGGTTTCAAGGTGGCATTTCCGTATGGTTAATGATTATGAAAGAAATATGGGTTATTACAAAGCTTTATTATCCCATAGTAATGAAAAAACTAATAAATTAAAAGTAATTGATCTTGGGGCTGGATCAGGACTTTTATCATTATTTGCATCAAATAGTCCAGATGTGGGTGAGATTTATGCTATCGAAGCTGAAGATGCATTAGCTGAAATTGCTAAAAGTAATATTAGAGGGAATTATTTAAATAATGTATCTGTGATAAATAAATTATCAAGTGATTTAAACGAAAATGATATAAATGGAAGAGCTGATTTGGTTGTTACTGAAATTTTTGATGGGGCCCTTTTTGGGGAAAGATGCTTAACAACTTTAACACACGCTTGGAAAGAACTTTTAAAAGAAAATGCTAAAATAATTCCAAATTCCTCGAATCTTTTTATTATGGGGGTTAAAAGCCATGACTTAAATAAAAGAATTCGAGTTTTAAAAAATATACCTTTGTTAAAAAACTCTATCATAATAGGAAAAAATAATGATCCTTACGAAGTTGATAATTTAAAAATGATTCAACACAAACAAATAACTGAAATAAAACAGTTTTTAAGTGTTAATTTTTGTTGCCCAACTCAATTAGAGAGTTTATTACACGGCGAAATTTGCGAATTTAATTTAAAATGCATTGGTGAGGGCGAAATAAACGCTTTTGTGATTTGGTTTGATCTTAATTTGGATGATCACATTAAAATTACGACGAATCCGTACGTTGAAAATGTTAAGTGTTGGGAACAAGGTTTGTTTTATATTGATTTTCCAAAGGTTTATCAAAAAGATGATGAAATAAATTTGAAATTTTCTTGTTTTGATAATCGATCAACTTTAAATATTACCGACCAACAATTAATTCCTGAACATTTCCAAGTTAACTTAGAAATGATTACGTTTTTAAATGATCCAATCATGACTGAGACAATCACAAATTTAGCTAAAATGTTTTATGGCTCGTTTCATTCCGTTTTGGATTATTTTAATTTTCCATTGTTTGGGTTATTACTTGCCAAAAATGGTTGTAATAGTCACATTTTATCACCAAATGAAAACGAACAAATTTTAATCGATCATTTAATTAAAATCAATAATATTTCTAACATTCAATATTTAAGTGATGATAAAAAAAATGATTTTGACGATTTCGACACGATTTTATTCGACGTAATAAACGTAAATGGTACTTTAGATAGCGATATTTATAATTTATTATGGAAAAATCATTCAAATCAAAAACAAATTTTTCCAAATCGTATTAAATTAATTTTTCAATTAATCGAATCTGATTATTTAAATTATTGTAGTCGTGCTAACGACGATAATTCGTTCGCTTTTAAAATAGCCAATCAATTAAATACATTTGCTGTGAGTATTCTTTAATAAACCTGATTCAAACTAAAAATTTATTCTTAATTTTTTTTGTTAGATCGATGAACATTGGATGTTTGATATGAAAACATCCCACGAGAA
Organism: Onthophagus taurus; assembly: GCF_036711975.1. Classification (NCBI taxonomy): domain Eukaryota; kingdom Metazoa; phylum Arthropoda; class Insecta; order Coleoptera; family Scarabaeidae; genus Onthophagus; species Onthophagus taurus. The sequence continues at coordinate 7,325,877 of NC_091976.1, read as the reverse complement.
ATTAACGAAAAAGTTTGAATTGGATATATTGCGAGACGATGAAGAGCCATTAATTAGTGAACATTTGATTCAAGTTATTCAAAAAGGAAGAACTCACGGCGTTTTGTATTGGTTTGAATTATATTTTGGGGATGATTTGAAAATTAATACTCTTCAAAGTGAATATTATAATAAAGCATGTTTTTTATTAGACAAAAATGACATTGTGTATGAGAATAATTACGTTAAAGTATCGGTAAGACAACATAGAGGCAATTTGAAGATTTCTTTAAATACTTTTGGTGATTTTGAAAATAATATTAAAACCGATTATTTAGTTCTTTTATAAATTTATATAAATAAACTTAAATTTTGTATATGTAGGTTTTTTTATATATTTTTTTTGACCACTTACATTTGATCTACTACCGTCTTTTACCGAAAATAAGACATCCTCCGAAAATAAGCCCTATCGTGATTTTCGGAACTTTTTGTAAAATAAGACATCCTCTGAAAATAAGCACTAGTTAAAATAATGTGACAAAAAGAATTCGTTAAAAAATGCTGTTGATTTATTAAGTATAAGTAATGTGATGAACGTGTATTTTACATCAAAACACAATTTTTAAATATATAACAGTTTTTTTTGGGAGCAGGTTCAAACAGAAATTCGTTAATTCAAAAAGCCGACTTAACACTTTTTCTGTTTATTTACTGCTATCTTTTTTTTTGTTTCCATGACTTTTTATTTTTTTGATATTAACGCCACCTCTTAACGCTATCATAAGTGATATTACAATTGAATTGTTTGGTTTCAAATACCCTTAAGTCCAAATTTTTCGATTTTGAGAAAACGGCAAAAAAGTATTTTGGGATGATTTTGGCGTTAATAATTCAAACATAATTTATTTGTTATTAGAAGACTTACTGAAGTTTCAAAAATTCTATAACCACGTCTTTTGAAATAGATATAAAAATCACAAAGTGGATTTAAAAATGGTGTTTGGTTGCGTTTGCTACCAAACTGTGGATTAAGGCTCATTTGAATCTGAACAAAATGGATTAGGCATGAATTGAAAGTGAATCAAATCTCTTTGTAGCTAATAACAGGAAACTTTATTTTTTGAAAGATATGTTATTTAAAAACTGTACTTAAAAAACTGTTAAACTGTAACATCAGGTATATTTTCGGTTGATTCACATAAACTAGGCTCTTCGTCCCCACTGTCTTCTCGAGAATCGCCAGGAATATTATTGTTCTGAAATTTTCCCAACACATCTCTATAATAAGCCAAATTTTCTACCGCTCTCCAGTTCTTTCCATAATGTTTGCTTAACAAGTTATTTACATCTCTCATTTTCAGATCTTTTGGTTTCACTCCGGTAGGAATTTCTTTTGGCTGGATATTCATGGCGGTTTGGTTTTTTCTAAAAACTCCTTTGAATGTTCCGATGTCTGAACGGTAAGATAACTCACCTCGAATGGTGATGGCGTTTTTTTTGCCACGTCGTATAATATATCTCTTACATTGGTTAAATTTAAAATGCCACTGAGACACTGGCTTAAGGATTTTTTGACCAACACCTTTCCAATCACTATCGGGAACATCTTTTCCAAGTTTAAAAACAGTAGCATGTTCTTGAAAAATATTTATGTACTCTTCTGGCATTACAATTTCTTCTTTCTTTCTTATTTCTTTTTCGATAGTAGCAAAAACCCTGTCAGGTGGAATGTAGGAGTGCCCAACCACTGGGAATACCAGCTCGATTGTTCTAATAGAACTGCTTATACTGCTTAGCCATTTGAACAACATACATATCATAATGGTATTTTTATTTTGGCCGCCGCATCCATCGGCGACCAATCGAAGTGTATCTATTCCCTCTAAGTTACTATTGTTTAAAGTGTAAAAGACGCAGCTTGCGATTTCGTTGGCGCCCTTGGCATGTTCATCTTCAGTCCACGTGAAAATTTTAACATTATCTTTTGTTAACGGAGCATGTGAGTGCCCCACTACAGTAGTGAAGTTGTAAATGTACAGTTGTCTACTATAATAGGTACTTTGATCTGGTATTTTGGGCAATACCAAGTTTTTCTGACAATCAAAAGAAATTGTCAGAAGGCCGTCCCGTTTCTCTTTTAGCTGTTCAAAAAATGCTTTGGCCCTGAGCTTATGTATTCGGTATTCTGTAGTTAGCACTGTTTTAATAGATGCAACCTTTTCATTTTTAATTTTTTCCCGGAGTTCAAGACACTTAGAGCAAACATCGGTGCTAGGAGATCCAAAGCCGATGTTGAAGGAAGTATTAAAAATAAATCGAAAGTAGCTCTCTTTAATATCTAAAGGCTGTCTATTTGATTTGAATTTTTAAGGGATTCGCGCGTTTTTTAATACAAATCATTGAGTATTTTATAGAAAACAACTTTTTCTAACAAATGGCGTATATATCTCATTTTTGCCCAAAAATGGATTTAGGGGATATTGAAACCAGACAACTCAATTTCCCCATAATCAAAATTGGAAAATTTACAAACTTAGATGACGGAAATTTTACAATTCAACGTATCTTAAATTATTAATTTAAAATTAACGTTTTACAACAATTACGGTTTAAATTATCTTATAATTAATATCACTTCAAAATTCATGTTTCTATATCAAAATTAAGTTTCATATTTACATAACAGAGATACATGATATGTTCCTATTTCAACTTTTGAATTTTTATCAAATAAATCATAAGTGTCGTTATTTTTATTTATTATTCGGTATGGTCCATTATATGTTTTCATTAATTTTGCTACTATCTTATTTCTTTTATCAGTGACTCTTCTTGTTTTAATTAGTACTAAGTCATTTATGTTGAAATTGATCTTTCTGTTCTTTTTTTCCTGTTGTCTCTTTCGATACTGTGGTTTTTTAATAAGTCTTTCTTTTACTTTTTCTAATCTTATTTCTAAATTTTCTATTTCATCATTTTTCAAAATTCGGGGAGGAAATATTTCAGTCATTAAGAATGATGGAGTCTCTTGATGGGTAGTGTTTGGGGTATTATTTAACAATTTTTCTATTATTAAGACCTTTTTTATCCAAATGTGATGATTTTCACTTAACAATATTCTTAAATACTTGATCACCTCTTTTATAATTCTTTCACATGGGTTTCCCTGTGGATGTCGAATACTGCTGTAATATGTTTTAACTCCCATTCCATTCAAAGTTTGTCGATATCTTTCATTATTGAAATAGGTCGCGTTATCAGATAATATAGCTTTTGGTTTACCATATTTACTGAAAAATGATCACTGGATCACTGAATAGATAATGGCAAGCATCTCCTTTGAAGTAATAGAATATTTAGTTTCGCATGGTTTAAGTACTCTAGCAACAAATTGTATCGGAACTTCTATGTTATTTTGAATTTCACTCAACTCTCCCGCGATTGCATAATTAGAAGCGGCACACTTCAATTTAAATGGCAAGTTAAAATTTGGTCTATATAACAATATTTCTTTAATAAATGATTCTTTTAGGTCTTGGAAAGCCTCTTCTTGTTCTATGCACCATTTCCAAATCGTATCTTTTTTTATTAATTTTATCAATGGTACTGTTTTAACGGCATAGTCTTTTACAAATCTATGATAATAGTTTAATAACCCAAAAAATGCTCTTATATCTCTTATATTCTTTGGTTTAGGAAGATTCTGAATCTGTTCTACCCTCTTTGGATCTATTTTAATCCCTGATCGATTAATAATGTGTCCCAAATAAGTTACTTCTGATTGAAAAAATTTTCTTTTGTTTATATTAATTTTCATTCCGTTATGGGCTAATGTCGAAAACATAGTTTGTAAATGTTCTAGATGTTCTCCTTCAGTGTTAGAGAAAATCAAGATATCATCGAAGTAATGTACACAAAAATCTTCAAGTCTATTTAATATCCGATGTAAAAATCTAATGAAAGCTGAAGGACTACATTTTACTCCAAAAGGTGCTACTTTAAATTGATAAACATTTCCATTTATACTAAAAGCGCAATATTTTTTTGATTCTTCGGAAAGTTTTATTAACCAGAAAGTTGCTTTTAAATCAATTTTAGTAAAATACTTACTTGTTCCACATCTTGACATTAAAATATAGACAGTTTGTGATGTTTCGAAACCTGGTTTCACTCTTTTATTTATCTCTCTTGCATCTAGACAAATTCTTAAACTACCATCAGACTTTTTAACAATTACAATCGGACTTATAAAATAGGAATTTGATCTTTCGATAATTTGTTGATCTATCAATTTATTTATCTCTTCGTTAACTTGTTCTCGGAAATGAAAAGGTATAGGATAATTTTTACAATTTAAAGGTGAATGATCTTCTACTTGAATTTTATGGGTATAATTTTTAGCAACGTTATTTTATCATTAAATGTTATCGAATTATCCAACAAAATTTCCTTCAATCTCTCTTTACTTTCTTCCTTTATCTGAATATTCTTTACCAATTCTTCTATATACCATTCCTTATTTCCCTCATCAATAATTATATTTTCTTTTTTATTTTCATTTATTTTATTATTTTCAATTTCATTATTTATATTTATTTCTACCCCATTCATCATATTTATTTTCTTCATAAATATTTGTATAATAATTTTCCCCTTTATTTATATTATTGATTCTTTTTACATTTTCTTCATTCGTTTTCCTTTCAAAATGTTCATTCTTTTCTTTCTTAACACTTTCTTTATCTTCTATTTTATTTTCAATCATTAAATGACAATATTCATTTGTTTCGAATTTTATACAATTTTTAGCAATTCTTAATTCTTCTTTTTCAAAATCTAAGATCATTTCATGTTTTCGGATGTTGTCAATTCCTATCAAACACTCATAAGTTATGTTCTCAAAAAGATAAAATTCCATTAACTAAGTTTCATTATTAATTTCGGTTACTGAATATAATTTTTTACTCACTTGTCCTATTTTCTTCCGATTGGTTGCAAAAATTTCTAATTTTTTTATGTTTTCAAGATAATTTGCTAAGTTATCGATTGTTTTTGTTATGTTGGTATTAATTATTGATATTTCAGCAGCTGTATCTATTATTGCTTTAATTTCGATATTTTGAACTTTAATTTTAATAATTGGAATATAATTATATTGTATTAAATTAGTTTCTTCATTAAAGTTGAAGAAATTATGAGGGTTATCGTAAAATTTGGTATGAATTTTGAAGTGATTTATTTTACCATTCTTCTTCTGTTGGTACAGTCAGCGTTTTTTTTTTTTACATCATCCACATTTTGGTTATACTGTCGATTCTCATTCCTTCTTGAATTTCCCGTCTCATTGTTAGTTCTATCTTCGGAATAATCCTTATAAGTCACGTGATTCATATATACATTTTCTCGTTCTGGGGGATTTCCTCGATTCTGTGATAAAAAATTAAATCTACGTGGTGGTCCTCTGTTTTGATAGTCATTATTTTGGAATCTTGATTGAGAATTTCTATATCCATAATTATCGTGTCCATTTCCATTTCTATTTCGAGAGTAATTCTTATCATATCTATTATTACTACCGTAGGTATTATCATTATTATCACAGTTCGTATAGTTATTGTTATTGTAATTGTAGTTTCTTTGATTTTGCTCTGTTTTTTTTGTCGTAATTGTAGTTATAGTTTAGTTTTGTATGTCCGTAGTTTATATTTTGATAATTTAAATTCCTTTCTTTTCTTTGGTTTTCCGTAAAATCATATAATCTTCTTAAAATCTCCATTAATTCATTCGTGCTCGAAATATTTTGATAAACGACAGTTCACCACAAAGCTTCTTCGTCAATTTACGTTCCTTCTACCGGTTACGATAGTGCACGTGTTACCTGTATTTTGGCGATTCGTCTAAATGGCAAGAAAGTATCGCCATGTTTAATCACTAAAGGTAAAAAAGACCAGATTCAACGTGTTTCAGGAATTTATGTCATTGAAAGTGAAAAAGCCTGGTGCGCCCAAGCAGTTATAAGAAAGCGGGTTGATTTTATGCTGCTACCACTGTTGAGGGGTCAGAATAGAGGTTTACTAGTTTGGGATTTAGCCAGTACTCAGTCTTTAGCGCGGTTAAAGACATGAAAAACATTCTTGCTGAGAGGAAGATTGATCAAATAATGATTCCAGCATGAATGACTGGTTACCTCCAGTCACTTGACATTGCAATAAACAAGCCAGCCATTCAAGGATCATTTGCGGATGGAAATCAATGAATATATTGAAAACAGAATGGTGAGAAATCATCGAGGTAATTTTGTAAAACCAGGCTTACAAGAAGTTGTGGATTGGGTAAAAAATTCATGGGACAAAATAACTGATAATGATGTTTCCAATGCACTACGAACAGGCTACTTACAATAATTAGACAAGAAGTATTCATTTAACGATAGCTATATCGCAAGACATGAGAGATTCGGACTAATGATTCAACAGGAAATGGATTTGAAAGAAAATCAGAATATAATTCAAAGTTTTATTTATGACGATGTTCCAGAAGAAGAAGACATGACTGTAATTGAATAAATTTAAATTTCTGTATTCTGTGTAAAATAAATATTAAATAAAAATATATAAATATACTTTTATTTTTGTCCTCCCCCGAAAGTAAGCCCTAGCGCGTATTTTAGACCAAAAAAGAAAGTAAGAGAGTGTCTTATTTTCGGAAAAAGACGGTATCCGTGCAAAAAGTCAAGGCCCCTCACTTTAGAGATCGATATCTTCGCAACCGCTCGATAAAAAAAATTGCGACAAAGTTTGTTGTAATCACTACACATTTCTACGTAACATATGTTAATTTGAAAATTTTCGGTCCATGGTTTTCTTTTTATCGCGAGTTAAATGAAAAAAGTACCCGATTTTTTATGGTACCGGTAACTTTGTCAACTTTGCGATTCTTTTTCTCCAAAACTGTCGTACGAAAGAATTTGATTTTTGAACAGGTGGTAGCCTGATATGTTCTTAATGAGTGGCGTATTTTATTTTTTCGATTCCATACAGTTTCGCGGAAAATCGCGATTTAGTAAGACGCTGTTATGTCGAAAAGGGCTGGGTGGATTTCCTCGCGGATTTAACCAAAATATGTTAAATAATATCGGTTGTCAGATTCCGTTATCAGTTTTTCAAAATTATAGCTCCCTATTTTTTTAAGAGCGATTTACTGGAATTACGAATTAAAGGGAAACAGAAATAAGCTCTGCGGGGTGATGGGGGTTATGGGCAATCGGAACAGATGGTGCGTCCCAGACACGACGTCGCGCCTTATTTTTTTATGTAGGTAAGATAAAGGCGCGACGTACTGTCTAGGACACACCATCTGTTCCGTTCATCTGTTCTGTTTCTCTTTAATTTGTAATTCCACTAAATCGCTCGTAAAAAATTAGGGAACCCTAATTTTGAAAAACTGATAACGGAATCCGACAACCGACATTATTTAATATATTTTGGTAAAAACCGCGTTGAAATCCGCCAAGTCGTTTTCGAAATAACCGCATCCTACTAAACCGCGATTTTCCGCGAAACTATATGTAATATCGAAAAAATAAAATATGCCCCACATTAAGAACACATCGGTTTACCACCAGTTTAAATTTGGAATTTCTTCGTCAAATAGTTTTGGAGAAAAAAAAGTCGCAAAGTAGACAAAGTTGCTGGCACTCTCAAAAATCGGGTACTTTTTTCACTTAATTCGCGATAAAAGAAAAACCGTGGACCTGAAAATTTCCAAATTAACATGTCATACGCAGAAATGTTCACTGATTACAATAATTTACCGCAATTTTTTCCATCGAGCGGTTAGGAAGATATCGATCTCTAAAGTGAGAGGCCTCGAGTTTTTGCACGGATAATAGTATCAAAAGCGTTGTCGCAAGCGGCCTTTACTTTATTAGGGTAGAGAAACCAGTTATGGCCACATTTAGTACTTTTCAACTTTTAAAATTCGGTATCTTAGTTAAAAATTGGAATACATGCGAGAAAAAAATCAAAATAGTGTTTCTTAGCTCTTGTTGCATATAGGCACCTTCCATTTTATTTGCTTATCAAGTATTTTAAAACACAAAAAATAATTTTCAAAAGCAAATCAGCTTCTCCATTTATGACCACCAAAACCGCTGTTATGGCCATAAAAGTTTCTACTTATGGCCACCATAATTTGTTTGCGTATAAATCAACCGCAATAAAGTATATTTTAAGGAAATAACAAAGTTAAGGAGATGAATACATTTATCGTTTTTCAAATACGTCTGCGAAAAATAATCGTCATCTTTCGACCAACATTTTTCAGTTCGGGTTCTGGAAGCGTTCCTAGGATTTCTTCGTTTGTAATGTCACATTTGCCATTGTCTAACACTTTGAAATGTGTCTTACAATTTGTCTGGTCTAAGCTTTTTAGTCATTGTACTTCAAACTCATCGTCATTCAACACGCACAAAATTTTTGCAATACACTCCTGCAGGGCTGTAACTCCATACATATTAATTGTTTCTTGATTTTCTGTCTCAATATCGTCTACTTATCTAAGCTGCTCCCGCTTTCATTCCACTCTTCTTCCTCCTCTTCTTCTTCTAAACAGTTTTCCTTTGTCTTCTTCGTCTTCTTTGCCTTTTGCGCTTTCTCTACTTTATTTTTCTGTATTACCCTCTTCTTCTTTCTCTCCATTTTCAGCACTTGTTGAATTTTCTTCTCTCGTTTATGGTGTGGTCAAGGAATGACATCACTGAGGCAAGAGACCGTTTAGGCGTGGCAAGTATATTCGACGTTGATGGATCAACACTTTCAGCTTTGCTGTTGAAGTACAAATCCTGTAATTGTTGAGCAACAGCTTCATTCTCCTTTTCGGAGGATACGCCTTCTAGTAGACGAGGCAAGCATTCTTGGGAGTTTGAAATTTGGGGTGTTTGCACCTCAGTGACTCTTTCATTAGAAGCTTCGAATTCTTGCATCCTGCAATGAATGCAAACTGCCTGCATGCATTGACCGAAAATAAAGTTGTCACATTCCACATTCTCTTTATCCAAATTTGTAGATTCATTGTAAACGTTTTGTCCTCTTGGCCTGATAATGAGTCCTCCTTTTGGAGTCAAACAGAAGCAAGTCTCATCCATATTAAAGACGCGCTCTGGATCTCTTATTGCTATAATTTCTTCTTCTGTGAGTAAAATTTCAACTTCCTTAAACCAGTTGCGTATTTTTTCCTCAGTAACAGTGCCCCTTGCCTTGTTGACATATTTAACATGCTACTCAGTGTCTATTTAGGAAAGAAGTAATCCACTTTTTGCCGGGTTTATTGTTGGAAAATGGAGTTTTCAAAATCCATTAAAGCATCAAATTTAACAGAATGGCCATAACTGGGTTTACGCTAATTCACTACTGGCCATAACTGGTAAACTTCACAAAATTCGCTCTACTTATGGCCACGTTAACAAAAATTCGCTTAACCTCAATTTATAGTTATAATATTATTAAATAATTTGACACTAACGTGCTTGTGATCATTAGAGTCCAGAATTTATGCAAATTGTATATTATTTACCGCTGATAGTACGATTAAATGCGTTCGGATCTAGACGAATTACATGAATAGGAATTGAATGACGCCTATTAATTTTTACATATTTTGCATATTTCTAAGTTTTTCGCATATTTTTGCATATATTGCATATTTTCATATATTTTAGAGTATTATAAGTTTTGAAAGTACAACGTCGATTCCATATTTATTACTTGAGGTTTAATTCATATTATGCTCAACTCTTTTTTCTTATATTCGTTAGAAGCAGGGACTAAAAACGAAAAGTATTTTGTTCGTTTCCGATCAGAACGAAAACGAAAAATATCGTTTTCGTTCTTTTCGTTCATACCCAAAAAATATCGTTTTCGTGAACCGAAATGAAATAACGGTTAAAACCGGTTTTTTACTATTTTTCTAATAAAAGTATGCCAATATGCTTTTTTTATTTTTTTTTATATTTGACAAATAAGTCACTTGTCATAATTTTAATCATAGCTGGCAAAAATTACTATAGTAGAAACCACGAGAGCTGGCAGTGACAGATCGCCTAAAAATGGTATGAATCAAGATATGGACGTACGACTTAGATTATTTCACTACATACATTTAAATGTAGGTTATGTTAGTAATGGAGGTTATATGTCAAACATTGTCAAAGACATTATTTAATGATTTTCCTTTCAAAGAAAACATTTTCGGCTTGTGAAAACACTAATAGATTCATGACCATGACAACGCTCACAAGACGTTTCGATTTGAGGTTATAATTATAGAGTGACATCCCTTAGAAGAACAGACGTACTTTTTCGACGTGGCCATTTGAATTGTACAGCAGACATATTGAATTAAAGCTATCTCTTTCCAACACATTACTCTCTAGCGGTTTGTGAACTACGTATGGCATTTATAAGAGCGGAAAATGATGATTTACTGCCAGCTCTCGTGGTGTCTACTATAACATAAAATTTATGCTTTTAAAAACTTAAATGTTAAAAATTTCAATCAACTTCATTTTAAGTGGTGATGGCATTTTTGCTTTTTATAAATATTAAAAATAAAATTTAGAATGAATTGTTTGGGACCGTTTCTGTATTGGAGAGGCACGAATCTGTTTTAGTTTCTTTCATTTATTCCCATTAAATTTAGTTACTTGAAAACCACGCACAAACTGCTATGCAGTTTAGTGGTATGCCAGTGACAGATTCTTTTTGTTTTTTTTGCTTCATATTTTAAATAATAATATTTGTTTCTTTTCTCTCTGATCTTGCTTTATTTCAATTAACTTTTACTTATTTAAAAATTTTGTGTCATGGTTAATTTTTGGTTATTTGTAAATAAAGTTATTATTATTATTAAAAATAAGAGAAAAAAATTGTTAACATATTTATTTTATAGTAAAAATATATATAAATAATTCAGCATTCCAAAATAAATAAAAATTTTAGTTAATTAAACTAAAGATATATTCTAAAGTAAATCACAGGATAATAATTATTAATTTTAGTATACAGGGTGTACCCCGTTCAATTTATGCATAGATTTTTTTATGAAGATGATAAATACATTGGAAAAATTTCAGTTAGATAGATAAAACTACTGTCTCTCTGATGTTCTTCTAAAAATTAATAATCTATCTATGTAAAATTTTTCTAATGTATTTATCATCTGCATAAAAAAAATTTTAGCAAAAATGCAAAGGGGGTGGTTACGTTTAGTAGTTTAGAAAGGTAGGTTGAAAGTACAAATAGGGTCAAAACGTGCCCTAGTATGAGTTAAACATATTCCCCAAATTTCATTTTCCTAGCGTTTATGGTTTTTGAGAAAAAAAAATAAACCAGAATTTTCCGCCATTTTTGGTGGGGTGTAGCTCCTTAGGGGAGCCGAAGTCACCCATGGTTCATATATCAAAGTACCCTTAAAATTCATTAAATAATCACCCCTTGACGTTTGTTGCAGTCATTCAGATACACCTGTATATGAATATATTTATATAAAAATTAATTGTAACTATTTAATCTAAGAAGCAAGACATCTTCCAATAAATTTTCTTTTTTTTTTATTTTCTTTTTAAATTTTCGTTTTCCTTTGACAATTTAAAATATATTTCAGTGCTGAAAATGCTCGTTCAACACTCACTTGTGTCAAAAGTAAACCAATAATTTGTTTTGCAACGTTATACAATTCATTTGATGACGTTTCTTTTGCTGCCCAATATTTTAAGACGCACGATATCTCGCTTTTCGCGCGGTTCTTCATAATAACGATCTAACAACCATCGAATATCTGCTGTGTTATGAGATTTTGAGAAATATTTTCTTTTTGTTTTAAAAATTGCTCTATTTCATTTTCTTCTGTTGAAGTTGACTCTAGATGACTCTTCAACGAAGTTGTTACCTTCAACTTGCATGCCCGATATGTCTACTAGGAGTAGGTTACAAAAATATTGTGTCATTAAACCGGTTAAAACCGGTAACCGAAATTATTTATTTCGTTTTCAATCATGAACGAAAAATAAAAATTTCGTTTTAGTTTCCGTTTTCGTTCTTATAAATTATTCGGTTAATTTCGTTCTTGTTTTCGTTCCGTTCTTAGTCCCTGGTTAGAAGTAGCCAGGCCAACCGTCGCGACGCACTATCGGGCGTCGCACGTTCGTCGAGGGCCCGGCGTCTTTGGCGACTTAGGCCCAAAGCGGGTCTTTATGTAGCTGGCGTCTAAAATAAAAAATGATGTCCACGAAGTTAAATTTATTTGAAAACACATCATTCTACGAGTCGATCTTAAGCTGTTCGGATCTCTTTTTAGTTTTTGCTTTGTATGTACAGGTGTCCAAATTTCGATGGGTTTGCAGGATATCTCAGTTATTATGAAAGATAGAAGGTTGCGGTTTTCGCGAACCTGAGCTACTTTTTTGTGAAACTTATAATGCCGCAAACCAAATTTTCATAGACCTCTTCGTTTTTGATATACAGGGGGTATTTCAAAATTTACGATTTTCAGACACCCCCCGTATCTCGGCTATCCGGAAACTTAGTAAAAAAGTAAAAACGGGTTCTAATAGATTTTTTCACGGAGAATCCAATGGTGCACGTAGAATTTTTCTAGTCATCACGGTTTTTGAGTTATAAACACAACTTAGGTTTTTTTAAATGGAACCACCTATATTTTATTTTTTTATTGAACTGGATTTTTTTCAAGCTTTTCAATGATATATAATACTCTATACTTACCTTTATAATTAACCTCGAAATTGAAAAAAAATACATTATTTTATAAGTAGGCAATGATAAATAGACTGACGTCACAGAGATGGGCGGAGCTTATATCGACTCCAAACAATTTCGTTGCTAACCACAGTTGCTAATGACCGTAATAAAAATGTCATTTAAAATGTCATAAAAAGTCACTTAGTTTATTTTATTTTAACACTAATTGAAAAATTGCATATGGTGATTTACCGTTAGCAACACACTTAGCTATGAAAATGTTTGGAGTCGATATAAGCTCCGCCCATCTCTGTTACGTCAAGGCTTAGGTTGTCTATTAAGTGATCGCGTTGCTAGGATACCGGAATAAACAAAGTAAATATAGTTAATTACAGTCAAACTTAATTTTGAATTTTGTACTAACAATAAGTCGTGTGTTACTTACCTAATTACCTTTAATTAACTTAACTTAATTATCTTTTTCTTGAAATGGAGCGCTATGCAAATTATGAAAAATATAACATGCTAGCATGTTACATTCATGCAAATGAAAATGTTAATCAAGCTGCTGAATTATACATAAATAGGTAGAATGCAACATTTATCAGCAATAACATTTTATTAGCAGATTGTTTCACTTCAGATATCCAGAAAGAGCGCAACCAAATTCAAAAATTTTTTTGCGAATAAAGCGTAATTTGATCAATTATGGAAGTTTTTTGATGCCCAGGCCAAAAAAATATGATAAAGAAAATCGGAATAACAATGAAATTACCGTGTTAGGATGTGTGGAAGCCGCGCCTAAAACATCATGTAGGGAAATTAAATGTCAAGTTGGAATTAAAAAATCGACAGCCTGTGCGATTCTAAAAAAGTATAAATATAAACCCTACGAAGAACAAATAGTTCACCACTTACACCCGGGAGATGCCGAACGACGTTTGGAATTCTGTAACTGGTATTTGAACCATGCACAAAATAATATTGAATTTAGTTCCTCTATTATATGGTCTGATGAGGCATATTTTACCAGCACAGGAATCTATAATCGTCATAATAACAGGCATTGGCATCAAGAAAACCAACATATTGTAATTGAGCGGGAGCGTCAAGGAAAATTTGGTTTTAGCGTGGCATGTTTTATTATTGGGCCACGAATTGTTTACAAAATATTTGAAGGAAACCTTTGCGCTAATCGCTATTTGGCCATCTTGCAAGAGGCTTTGCCAGAGATTTTGGATGATATTCCTCTTATTCGGCTAAATAATATTTATTTTCAGCAGGACGGAGCTCCCGCTCATAATGCGCAGTTAGTGAGTCGCTACCTAACTGCAGAATTTCCTGGTAGGTGGATAGGCACACATGGTCCAACGCGATGGCCAGCAAGATCACCTGATTTATCTATTTTGGACTTCTTTTTATGGGGATATATCAAGAATCGGGTATATAGTACCCAGAATCGAACAAAATTGGAATTGAAAATTGCTGTAACTGATGTTTTTTCACATTTACAGCAACATCCCATAACTATTCTAAATGCAATTAAACGCATTACTAAACTTTGTGAACAATGTGTGCATCAAAATGGTAACAACTTTGAACAATTCTTGTAACTTGAAGCCATATTTGCATAATGTTTAGTTTTTAATAAATTTTCGTTTTTAGCAAACAAAATTTAATAGATACATTTTTTTAATAAGTCAATAATTAATATTATAGTATTTTCAAAATTCTTTGTTTATTCTGGTATCCTAGCAACGCGATCACCTAATTTATCATAGCCTACTTATAAAATAATGTGGTTTTTTTAATTTCGAGGTTAATTATAAAGGTAAGTATCGAGTATTATATATCATTGAAAAGCTTGAAAAAATTCTAGTTCAATAAAAAAATAAAATATAAGTGGTTCCATTTAAAAAAACCTAATTTGTGTTTATAACTCAAAAACCGTGATGTCTAGAAAAAATCTACGTGCATCATTGGATTCTACGTGAAAAAATCTATTAGAACCCGTTTTTACTTTTTTACTAACTTTCCGGATAGCCGAGATACAGGGGTGTCTGAAAATCGTAAATTTTGAAATACTCCCTGTATATCAAAAACGAAGAGGTCTATGAAAATTTGGTTTACGGCATTGTAAGTTTCACAAAAAAGTAGCTCAGGTTCGCGAAAACCGCAACTTTCTATCTTTCATAATAACTGAGATACCCTGCAAACCCATCGAAATTTGGACACCCTGTACAAACTTTTAAGTATTTCAAAAATGCCGAAGGTGAAAAATTATTTGGTGATGTCTTAGATAAAAGCAATTCCTGAACTTATTCTACAAGAAGAAAATGTGTTTTGTAAAGCATGTGGTAAAACGGTAAGTTTATATTTGTCATATTTTTCAATGTAAATTTAAATAAAACTAATAATTACACTTTATAAAGTCTAGATTAAAATTATAATCCATTCTACCAGTGAATTGTAGTTACGGGTGTAAATAATGGAAACGTACTCCTATAACCACTGACCAATTAAAGAACTGAGAACGTTTCCATTATTTACACCTGTAACTTAAATCACGTTTTTATTTAAGTCATCCTTAAGATTGTTGTTGTAATTTTGAATACTTTTCTTAATCTATTTTATTCCATGGGTTTTATATTAAATTAACTTTGTATGGCTACAGTCGATTCCAAAATGTTTGTTTCTTACTCTTAAGCTTTTGTTGCAGGTTGCTTGTGACCGCAAATCTCAGATCACACAACATGTTGCTACCGATTTACATAAGAAAAAAACTCACCAACTTAATCAAACTAAAATGGCTCAACAATCTCTGAAGCAAGCTATTCAATCAGAAACAACCAAAAATGAGCAGCAAATATTTAATGCAGGATTATGCAAAGCCTTCTTGGCAGCCAACATTCCATTTCAAAAATTGCAAAATCCTGAATTAAAAAAATTTTTAGAACAGTATTCTGGGCGTACTGTACCGGATGAAAGCACTTTGCGCAAGGGGTACGTAAATAAGGAGTATGTTAAAATAATTAGGACTATCAAAGAAGTAGTCAAAAACCACTACGTATATTTAATAGTTGACGAAACTACCGATTGTTGTGGAAGATATATTGCGAACTTGCTGATAGGTGTTTTAAGTAGTTCATTTCATCAATAATTCAGCAATCATATTTAATTGCTTGCAAACAATTAGACAAAACTAACCATCTTACAATTTTACGTTTCGTAAATGAAGCGTTAATGAATTTTTTTCTTCCGGAAATTGTACCAACTGAAAAAATATTGCTTTTGCTTTCGGATGCTGCCACATATGTGGTTAAAGCAGGTCAACAACGTAAAATGTTGTACCCCAATTTAATTCATGTGACGTGCTTAGCTCATGATTTGAATAGAGTAGCAGAGGAAATTAGGAATCAATTTTCAGAAATAAATGCGTTAATTAGCAATGTAAAAAAAATATTTTTGAAGTCTCCCCTTAGGATCCAACTATATAAGGAAAAATTGCCTAATGTTAATCTACCACCAGAGCCTGTCATTACACGGTGGGGTACCTGGTTAAATGCTGCAACATTTTATGCCCTACATTTTACGTCTATAAAGGAATTAATCATGGATTTTGAGGAGGAAAATAATCAAGCAATTAAAAAATGCAAAGCACTATTGAAAAAAGCGACATTAGGTTTAAAATTAGTGTTTATTCAAAGTAATTATGAGTTTGTCAGTAGGATTATTTTAAATTTAGAAACGCAAGCAATGTCACTAAATGAGTCTGTTGGATTAATAGAGGAATTTGAGACTGGTGTTAAAAAAGTAAAAGGTAAAGTAGGCCAAATTATTAATAAAAAGGTTTATGAAGTATTAGAAAAAAATCACGGTTATATATTGTTATCAAAGGCGGCTAAAATAGTTAGTGGATATTGAAGCGATCACATTAATATTGAGCCAAATTTAATTAGTAACTTTAAATATGCACCCATAACATCTGTAGATGAAGAGAGGAGTTTTGTCGAGCTACAAACAGATACTGTCTGATAGACGACGTAACTTCTTAGTTGAGAACATTGAAAAATATATAATTGTAAATTATAACATTACTGCAGGCATGTAAATATTTATATATACATCGATTTTTATGTATGCTGAAGTTTGTAGTCGCCTGTTTATAAATATATTTTATTTAGTTGTATTTTTTTTTATTTTAATAAAATAGAGTTTTTAAATCTTTAGATGTTATTTTGATTATTATTGAACCTATTAAAAAAATACCGACTTTATATATAATTTAATATACTATTTTAACAGTAGTACAAAATGCATGCATATTTTAACATAAACTTTGCATATTTTTATATGAAATTTGCATATTTTCTTATATTTACTGCATATATATGCGCATATTTTGCATAAATTTTGTGCATAAAATTCCGGACTCTAGTGATCATAAATGGTAAAAGGTATATAAATAAATTTTGTGTCTTTTAAAAAACACTTTATTTTAATACATCTAAATATATAATCTTATTCAAAATTATATAATTCTTCATGTTGTTTCAAATGTGTCTTCAACACGTAACTTTGTCGGGCTGAATAAGAACAATATTTACATTTATATTTTTTAATCCCTAAATGTATGTCAAGGTGGGACTTTAATGTAGATTTTTGGGCGAAACTTTTCAAACAAATCGAACATTTAAAGGGTTTAACATCAAAATGTAACTTTTCGTGTTCGGTTAGATGACTTTTTTGAATGAAACGGATCTTACAAGTGCCACACTGAAACGGTTTTTCCCCAGTATGAGTTCTTAAATGAGTTTTCAAGTCTGCCAACCGACAAAAAGTCTTGGAACATAATCTACAGCTTTGATCCTTGTCTCCGTGCAGTTTTAGATGGGTCCTCAATGTGCTAGATTGATTAAAAGTCTAAAAATGAAACAAAATTTAATGTCAGTTCTAGTTTTAGCTCAATATAAAATCTTCTTAACAGATAACGTGTATCGGTTAAAATTCAAAATTAAAATACGGATTTAAAGCTTTTATAGGCAATATCAAATTGTGTAAACTTGAGAATGGTGTAATACTTGACGAAAACAAGAGAAGAGGAAAAAAATGGAAATAAAACCAAGACCGGAAACAGAAAGAATGTTCTGATGAATGCGACACGTCTGATGGGAAGGATGAGGATCTATTTCTTCATTGTGATGGCAAAATAGCTCACATGTTTTGTGATCTTAATGAGTATGCAGGAGTATGCTTCAGTGTCTGATGTTTGTAGAAATTACAGTAGACACTAAAACGAAATTGGGGAAAATTCCACATAATCTAAGTGATCTCACACCATAGCGGTATGCCCGATAAAGTTCTCTCGCAATCCTAACATAAAATGAAAATTGACTCGCTTATTATCACCGAACAGTATGGTAAAGAACCAGGGTGATTCACGATTGGTGCTGTTACCATCCGGCTTCTAACTTTCCTGCTTACTCAAATTTAAGAATTTGCTATGATCGAACTCCTAGGCTGATAAAATATTATAATCAGCTCAAACTTCAGTTGGAGCAGCGTACTACTAACGGTGAACCTGACCTCTGAATACGCTATACCAATGGCACCCCGAAAATCGTAAAAAATATTTTAAACTGAATATACCACCCAGTTATAATGTCTTGTTATTACCAAAATGTCAGAGGTGTTCGTACGAAGACACCTACTCTTCTGAATTCAGTGTGTGAGTTTTGTTTTGATGTTGTGGCCTTGTGGGAGACATGGCTATCCAATGATATTTTTGATGCTGAATTTTGTCCCGGTGATTGGATTACGTTTCGGAGGGATCGTAACTTTTCTGCGCTTGGCCTGTCTAGGGGGGGGTGTTTTGACTTGTCTTAAGAACACCCTTAAAGCAAGTCAGCTTGATCTCTCTGATTTATCCAGAGTGGTACCAGTAATTGATGTGGTAGGAGCCAAGATTCAGGGTGTACGTGGGAAAATAATATATGTATTTGCTTTATATATACCACCTTCTGTCAGTTTTGATGCATTTGAACTATTTTTTGACACGTTTAATTTATTTGAATATCTGGCTAATGAATGCGTTGTTCTTCTTGGTGATTTTAATGTCCCCTCCTATGCTTCCATTGGTACCAATGATAGATTTAAAACGACCTTTAACAAATTTCCGACATTTCCATGATTTTCGTCAGTACAATACAATTGTGAACATCAACAATCGTTTACTTGATTTGATCTTTGCCAATATGAGCTGCGCAGTCACTCGCGATCTCGATCCTTTGCTTGCTGAGGATTCCCATCATCCCGTTTTAGCGATTGTTTTGGTTTATGCTCCCCAGGTTTCTATGTTTAAGCAACGGGGCGTACCCACCTACAACTTTAGACGTGCAGACTATCCTTTGTTGTATCGGATGTTGGGAGAGGTGAACTGGTCGGACCTAGATGGTATTGGAATGGTAGAAGATGCATGCCGGCTTCTTTATAACAAGCTACACGATGTTTTTGATTTAGCAGTGCCTAAAACTGTGAGAGATTCTACGAATCGTCGTTGGCCTGCTTGGTTCACGAGGGAAGTAAAGGATTGTATTCGCATGAAGGAGAATATGCGCGCAAAGCATAAGCGTACTGGTTCACTGTATTGTAAATCTCTATCGAAACACCTCATTACCGAAGCATATAATGCGTACATGAACGATGTAGAGCGATCTTTGATTTCTGATCCCAGTACCTTCTGGGCCTACGTTCGGACACGGAAGGGCGGTACTCGCATTCCAGGCCTTATGACAAATGGAAACCTGGAGTTCAGTTCAGGTCGAAGTATTGTGGACGCTTTTTCTGATTATTTTGAGTCCGTTTATATTCAATCTGATCCTGTTTTTGTGGGGTCTGATTTCCCCGATCATAGTCTTTGTTTGTCAGTGGAGAGCTTCAGCTTGGAGGAGGTTGAGGATGCGTTGAAGCGTGCAAAGAATACTCTTACTGCGAGAGTTGATGGGATAGCGAGCTTTTTACTGGGGGACTGTGCTTTCATTCTAGCCGCCCCATTGCTCTCGATTTTCAATCTGGTTCTGTCTACATCCACCTTTCCGTCGTTATGGAAAGAGTCGATACGTCTGTCCAATTTTGAAGAAGGGCAACCCTGCTGAGATTGTGAATTATAGGCCTATATCGCTGCTGTGTGGTTTCTCGAAGACTTTTGAAACCGTTCTTTTCAAGCACATCTCATATCATTTAAATAAGTACATAAGCCCAGTCCAACACGGATTTGTTTATGGTCGATCCGCTGTAACCAATCTGATATGCTTCGCCCAATTTGTTGCTGATGTAATCGACGCTAGAGGGCAGGCAGATGCCGTGTCTCTCGACTTTCGGAAGGCGTTTGATCAGCTGGATGACTTTATCTTATTAAAAAAGCTGAGTAACTTTGGATTAAGTGCCCCTCTGTTGTCGTTAATGAAATCTTATTTGCTAGGTCGGCAGCAGTTTGTTAATTATGGCGACTTCACTTCCAGAGGATTTTCCAACTTCAGGGATTCCCTAGGGATCAACCTCAGTCCATTGCTGTTCCTGGCTTTTATTAGTGACATAACCGAGATCTTGGATTGTGAGAAGCTGCTATTTGCTGATGATTTGAAGTTATTCTCAGCTGTTGGGGATCTCAGCGATTGTGAACGCTTACAAGAAAACCTGTTTCGTGTTGAGGATTGGTGCCTTAGCAACCGTTTATCACTTAATATTTCTAAATATTTTACCATGACATTTTCTAAAAAATTAAACGCAATCGGCTGTGCATATCACTTGGCCAGTCAACCGTTGATGTCCGAACGTAAGTGCTATGACCGGGTGCTGTTCGACAGTGGATTGATTTTTAACGAACACATTCTTAACTTAACACTATGCCGTCCGGCGACACCACAGTGGTGTCGGGCGAAAAATATTGCTCAACGGCCGGCGTCACCATATTGGTGTCGCCCGCTTACGTATGGATCTACTGAGTAATCTGAATTTTCTGCCGGCGCCAAGCGAATAAATTTTTGCGAAACGTGCGGACGGCAAAGTGTTAATTGCTAAATGCTATAAAATTTACGGTTTGTTCGAAACTGTAAGGGTCGTGCATCAGATGTTTATGTACGTTGTTTTTTGCGTTGATTAGATCGCGGTTGGAGTATGCGATAATTGTTTGGTATCTATTCTATGAGTTTTACGCGAATGCGCTTGAATCTATACAGAAGACATTTTTAAAGTATTTATGCTTTCGACTAGATCGTGTTTACCCGCTTAGGGGTGCAGATTACGCGTCTCTTTTCGCGGTTTAGTTTTCTTTCACTACAACAGCGCAAAGTTGGTTACATAGTTAAAATTATTCATAAACTGTTGCATTATGATATCGATTGCGGCTGGTTGTTGGAAAGGTTAACCTTTCTTGTACCGCGTCTCAACGTAGGCTGTCCCCTCATGTTCTATAATTGCCGTAGTAATAGTAACACTTTACGAAAATCTCCTGTCTCGTTAATCTCCGATTACGGCAATCAGGTTTCGCCGCATTGCGATATGTTTTTTGATTCCTTGAACACGGTGGTTAGGGTAACTTTTGATCATTTCGGCATGCAGTAGATTGATAGTAGTTATGATTACGATTAGTTTATGTGGTTGTATTAGTTTGTATTTTTGCTTATAGCTATATCTTTTTCATTTAGTTCATTTAAATTTAAATATTGTGATGTTATAATTTTTTTTCCTGTAACTGGGTGGTACTTGCGGGAAATAAAGTCTTATTATTATTATTAACCTCCTGTTTTAGCTATGAAGAAACTTCATTTAACTATTAAACGCGCAGAAGGTATTTTCGACAGTAATGAAGAGACTTTGTCAAGTGACAGCGAGTTTTGGAAAAAGAGAATCAAGCAACAAACTGAAAACAGTATTACGACATTGATGACTCCAACAAGAGCATACATTAGAGAAATCCGAAGACCGCTTGACTCCGAGCAATTTTGCATCGGCAGAAGGTAACCAATAAAATGCCGTAATACCTATAGCGTGTTTCACCAAAAATAAAAGCGATAATCACTCGGCGAGCTCGTGGCATTGAAATTTAACAAGATGTGGTTATATAAATTACACTCAAAAACAGCAGTTTCCACAATTTGTATGTAATTCTGTGCTCATGTATTTCCAAAAAAGTCTTCAACAATGTGACCTTTGCGAACGTTTCGGTATTTCTGATTTTTCATTTTTTGTATTGTTTTAACTGCATAACTACCATGATAGTCGACGGTACATTTATCTGTACAATGCACGTATTTTAGTTCTTGTTCTAGTGGTTTTTGGCAATTTTTCGTAAGATGTTTATCAGTTCATTTGACACACCTTCGCTCCTTCTCGCAGTATTTCCAGACATGATCATAGGCTTGGCATCTTTTGTGTTGCGGTACCAGCCTAGAACTCCTAACCGGTAGAATTATTACCCTCATGCACGTTAGGATGAACATATCTACAGCTTTTTCAGTTTCCCTTTTTATTTTCTTAGCATCTTGAAGAAATCACCTTAAACCAAGGAGCGAATCAAGAAAGAAATCAAAATGTCTAAAAAGCAGCAACTAAAAATAATGCTGTGAAATTCCAATGATCTTCGACAGCACCAAACTACACTACCAAAAATACTGAAAGAAAACAATATTGATATATGTCTTATCTCCGAAACTCACTTTACACGAGTATTGTATATAAACATCAACCATTATAATATTTATCACACAATTCGCCCTAGTAATGCGGCTCGAGGTGGAAGTGCAATTATCATTAAAAGTAATATTGAACAATACTACAGTGATGAAAGTTCAAACTGCTAATGGCTTAATATCTGTAGCAGCAACGTACATACCGCTGAGACATAATCTCAAAAGAGAAGATTATCAGGAAATTCTACTACATCATGAAAACAAATTTATACTTGGAGGAGACCTTAATGCAAAACATATGTTGAGGTTCTCGCTTGATAAATACAAAAGGAAGAGAACTGAAACATGCAATAGAGGCCCTAAATTGTGAGGTGCTGTCTACTGGCAAGCCAACTTACTGGCCAACAGATAGAATTAAAATTCCGGACCTGCTTGATTTTTTTATTACAAAAAATATATCGCTTAACTTCCGTAAACAGAAGAAGAATTAGGGCTGGACTCAGATCACTCACCAGTAATTATTACTTTAAATAACAAAGAACCCTTTTTATCACTAACTAATAAACTCACTAATTGGAATCTATTTCAACAAACATTAGATAATAAAATCCATCTTAATGCTTTTATGAAAACAAACGACGATATTGACAATGAAGTAGAAAAGTTCTTAAAAGACATACAAAACGCAGCCTGCGCCTCAACATCTATTTTAACACCAAAACCAAAATCTAATATTTATCCTAAATTCATTAGAGACAAAATTGCAAAAAAACGGAAAGTAAGAAAGAAATGGCAAACGAATTGAATTCCTAGTAATAAAACTAAATTAAATAAAATAACAGCCGAATTAAGAGCATTAACAGATAGCCACAAACAAAATAATATTCAAAATTACTTAAAAGACCTTACTGACGATGCGAAGGCAACACTACAGCTTAAAGTTCCAAAAACACATACACCTCCAATTCGAAATAGTAATGGAAATTGGGCTAAGAGCAATCAAGAAAAAGTTAATTTGTTTGTTGAACATCTGAAAGAAACTTTTACATCAGACAGTCCAACAATTATGTTAAATAGTGTTCCTAGCATAATTCAAAGTGATCAGTAGCGTAATATACCATGTGTAAGAATGAAAGAACTGTATTATGAAATACAAAAACTAAATATTAAGAAATCAGTGGACTATGACCTAACTAACGGAGAAACATTGAAACATTTGCCAAAACGGGCGATTGCAAAACTATTACACATGCTTAATGCTGCTTTTAAACAGAAACGTTTCCCAAGTATATGGAAAGTTGCTAAAATAATAATGATACCAAAACCTGGTAAACCCCC
This sequence comes from Onthophagus taurus, assembly GCF_036711975.1. Taxonomy (NCBI): domain Eukaryota; kingdom Metazoa; phylum Arthropoda; class Insecta; order Coleoptera; family Scarabaeidae; genus Onthophagus; species Onthophagus taurus. The sequence goes on along the minus strand of NC_091976.1, from coordinate 7,302,113 downwards.
CACATATGTTATAGTCTCCGATTTTTCTGGTGCTTTTTATGACCCTGAGAAACAGTAACGGCAATAATTATCATCTCGAAAAAGTACCTCCTGATCGTGATTTATGATAGGCCCTAATAGCGAACTAAGTCCAGGGACGCACTTCTTTTTTTTATTTTATTTCAATATAAATTATTTAACATTTCTAACCGGCGATTGTCGTTAATTCAAGATTCTTCACCAGTGTCAATACAGTTGTCACTTTCCGCGCATTCTAAGCTGTCGTCATCAGAAGAATCATCAACACTAATAATAAAACGCTGTACATGTGGGGACACATACGCATCTTCGACATCTTTCACGTGTTTTATGCACTGCGACCACAATTCGGTTGAAATATTATTCAACCGAATTGTACAACATTCCTCCCGAATTATAATAATAATAATAATAATAACTCACGCCGGAGTTTGGGGTTCGTCAACTACCTGTTTACATCCCCGTCTTTGTTCGTTACATGACTGCAATTAAGTCATAAAAACCACCAGAAAAATCGGAGACTATACATCATATAGGCCAATCTCATTGTTACCCTTACTATCAAAACTACTTGAAAAATTACTATTAAAAAGACTAAAACCTGTCATAGAAGAAAAAGCCCTAATACCAACACATCAATTTGGGTTTCGGAATAAGTATGCAACAATAGACCAAGCAAAGAAATTGTATATATAGAAGCCGCATCGCCTATGTTCGCCCGTATACCGGTTTGAAGCCAACGCAAGAGCATTTGTTTGGAAACAAAATTGACCTTGGTCCTAGCGACAGTGGCGTGTACGATTTAGATGAAATTGGTCAGACTTTATCCAGCGGCGTATCCAAAGAGCATCCTAATTTCTTATATAAAATTACAATTAAAAATTAATTGTTCAACTAACTACTAATTGAAAAATTATTGTCGTAACACTTTTATAAATTGTAGAATACATTTTTTTCTATATCTTTGTCAAGATTTAATAAGACTTGAAAGTATTAAATACAATAAATATAATGTAATTTTATAAATTAATCAGAGGACGTAGAAACAATATACTTGGTAAATGATACAAGAATGTATGTAGTATTTTGATTGATAAGTTTTATATCTAACTAAAAGTACTAGTATACTCTACATACAATATTTACAAAGAAAATATAAATAAATAAAAATGAAGAAAAACGAATCATTTATTGATTCGCAAGTAGGTTTATTTATTTTAGTGTATGCCTTATTCTACGGGCAATAATATTCGGGAATGTTCGGCGATAATCGGCCGCTGGTCCGATCTGTGCACGTTCATTGTTTCAACCGGTTTCGACAAGCGTTGTTAGTAAACAAACCGCGTGTTGCGTTGGCTTCAAGTTTTAGTGTTTACAACTGCTTCTATATATACAATTTCTTTGAGACCAAGTGCATAGATTCTATCGAAATAGCAATGGAAGAAAATAAAGTCTGATCCGCCGTATTTTTGGATGTTGCACAAGTTTTCGACAAAGTCTAGAGATGGTTTAAATTACAAACTAGACCAAATACTACCATCAACGTATAGTCAACTATTAAAATGGTATCTTTCTGATCGATATTTTAAAGCAGCGTTTCTTAAACTTTTTGATGAGTGAAACCCTCATCATTCAATAATTAGAGTTATTTTAAATAATATTTATTTGCTTCAAAAAGTACTTCCAAAATTAATGCAAAAGTTATTAAAATAACGTTTAATGGGAAGAGTGACGCTGCTTTTTATTACCGCAGATATACTTAATATTAGGCTTTATGGATGAAATTTGAATTCTCATGTCAGGTTCGGCGTCAAGTTTGTTGCGATATTTATTTTTTGTCGATACATAAGCTGAGAATCGCATTTCACACATATATGTAATAGGTAAAAGTGCCAACACGCCCTTTTGCGACAATTGAGGATATTCATCTTTAAAACTGCACCAAAATTACACTAACGGCATTGATTTAAATTTTTCTTGCAACTACGAATGAGATGTCATTTCAATCAAAGTTTCATATTCTTTTGACGACATGGTTGAAAGTCGTGTATTGATAATGAATGGGTTTTTAATCCACAGTTCTTGTTGATATTTAATCTGCCTGGCATTCGGAAAATATTCATTAAAAGCTTCACTTAAATCTTTCAGGTGTTGAAGAACTTCTTCAATAAATGTTTGTCCTATTTCAATCTTTTCCTCTTCCAAAGTCTTTTATAGTTGGGCAACTATCATATTAATTGGAGCGCCCACAAATTATCCAAAATTCTATCTTTTTCTTGAAAGCAAGAACTTTTTTGGTAGCAGTAAATACATTTACCTGTTTGCTCTGAAGTGCTTTTTCATTAATCGTTTTTGTAGTTTGAACCATAAATGTTTTTAACTTTACAAGTTCGTTAGACTTTCGCTTGAAAAATTCAACATATTTTTCGTTAAGGTCCCCATGAACAAATTCCAAATGTCGACGCATCTTACCTGGAGCCATAGAGCTATTTGGAAGAACATTGCTGCATATAATGCACTGCGGATCAGCATTACTGTTCATAAATCCTAAGGATATATAACTTTCATCATATCTCCTATGTTTTTTAGTACACTTAGTGCACTTGCAGAAGCATTTATAACTGGCTTATTTTCTTTTGGGGCGATTTGATTTGTATAGGTTTCATTGTTTTCATTAATATGTTTTTGAAAATAGCTAGACGTTGAAGCTGATGTTATGTAAAAAGTATCACGTACGATTCACGGAACTCTTGAGTGTTCTACACGGTACCCTAGGGTTCCGCGGAACAGAGTTTAAGAAACGCTGTTTTAGAGTAAAATACGAAAACGCTTATTCACTACATGAAATACAAGCCGGAGTTCCTCAGATACCAGAAACTTTAACAGCTACATTCGCAGATGACACAGCGATCTTGGCTGTTGCAGAAACTGAAGTAGTTGCAGCAAATAAGTTACAATTGGCCTTAAATTCAATAGAAAACTAGACCAAACGATGGCTAGTAAAATTAAATACAAATAAATCGACATACACCAACTTTACTTATAAGAAAGTAAACTACGTCCCAGTACACATAAATGGTAATGCAGTCCTTTACGCAGACACCGCAAAATATCTTGGTATGAGGCTGGATGCCAAATTCAAATGGAAAATTCACGTCAAAAAAAAACGTGAGGAACTTGATATCAAATTTAGACACCTATATTAGCTTATTGGCAGAAAATCAACGTTATCACTAAGTAACAAGTTGCTAAAATGGACGTACGGAATCTAACTGTGGGGTTGTACCTGCAAGATAAATGCAAGTCTGATTCAAAGATTCCAAAACAAAGTACTAAGGTGCATAGTGAATGCACCTTGGTATATAAGAAACACCGACCTGCATCGCGACTTGGAAGTAGCATCGGTGTCATCAGAAATTGCATCATTCGCATCTAGACATGAGAAGAGAATGCATGATCATCCTAACATTGAGGCCATCCAGCTTCTCGATAACGAGGATATCCTGCGTCGCCCTCAGAGTATGAAGCCGTTCGATTTAGTGACCTAGTCGATTCTAACGTGAGCAATAGTGCGGAATTATAACAAAAACAATAATACCCTAAACGTGTGTTCCGCGTATCGCAGTGCGCGCGTTTTGTGTTTTGATTAAAACGGTAAAAATATGACAATATTTATCTATATGTGTAAAGCAGACTGGACCACTGGGAAAAGCTGCAAAACATTATCTTTTCAATTTTCTGTCAAAAATAAGTAACTAATTAGTATGTATTTACTAGGTGTTATACAATTGTGCTATGCATAATATAAAAAAAAATTTAACATTTTTGCAAATTATTCCCAAACCGTGCAATAAAAGATTTATTTGACTTGCCAAGTAGGGTGGCTAAATACATATTGAATTTGGAGTTTCTATCTTGAAGTTTAGACGTCAAAGAAGCCTATACCACAACTAATGGGACATCCTGTATAAACCATCATTGTTAAAATACTATCATAATTTAAAGAAGTATACTGTAATAGGTTAGAATAGTAAAATAAAATAAATAGCTCATGAAAATCATTAGATTAAGTCATATATTGGTAGACTATGTACCAATAAATTGGTAGGGTTTGCAACAATGCTTGATAGCTTGTTTAACTTCTTCTACTGTTGAAGGTTTTATCTCTTCCACTCAAGACGTCATTCTTAGAACTTGACTATCTTCCTTCTCCTCTAGTGTCCCAAGCAAAGTTTAGATTAGTAACTTTGAAAGGCAGATTAGAAGTATAACTAGGGTTGAAACATGTCCTAACATGAGCTAAACTCACCACTTGAATTTCATTTTTCAAATTAATGTAGTATTATTAACCTTTACATACTAATTCATGTAAGATGTGTTAATATATAAAGTACCAAATAAATTTAGTTTACTTACCTTTCCACAAATATTACAAACATATCTTCTACATTCTCTGTGTATATTCTCATGCTGTTTTAAATTAGATCTCGTTTTTAATCTTTTATTACAAAATGTACAAATAAAAGGTTTCTCATTTGAATGAGATTTCAGATGAATCTTTAGCTTTGAATGGGTTTCAAATACTTTTCCACAAAAATTACATAATTGACTTTCAGATTGGACCTTTTCTCGTGGCACTTCAGATTCCATATCGATACTAATATCTTTCTGATCATTATTCTTATTATTGCTACATAAATGATGCAATAAGTGTTTAATTAGGTGTTCATTTAAAATAAAATTCTTTTTACAAAATTTACAACATAAATCGCCTTTAGAATGATTTTCTTTTTTGTGATGATCTAAATTTGGTGTTAATTTATTGCAAATTGAGCACCACTTGGTTTTTAATTCTTTATGTACAATTGAAACATGAGAAATTAATCCTTTTCTATTTATACCAAGGAAATTACATGATATACAATTAAGGTTGGAATAAAAGATTGTTTTTGCTTCTTTTATAGAGGCCATCACTTCATCATAAGTTATATCTGATAATAACTGAACTTGCGACTCATTTTGTACATTATTTTTTAATGGAGAAAAGTTTGAAATATCGTATTGTACACTTTCTAAATATAATTGTGTTCTTTTTGCAATTTGTATCAATGATGTAAAGCCTTCAAGTTTCTTTGTACAATCTTCACATAATGTTGTTAATGAAGTAAATGTTTCTGTTAACTAAAAGATAAATAATGTTTATTTGTATTTATTATTGTTTCTTATTACCTTAAAATTTAAAGGAAAATCCAACGAATCTAATCCTAATTTATCCATTTCAGTTATTTGATACATTAATTTACTTTTATTTAAACAAATTCGACACAATTCACTTATATTTTCATTATTTTGAGACATTATTATTAAACAATATTGGCTGCATAAATGTTTGTTGATGTTCGTCCTGTCAAAACAATCAAAGTGACAACCTAAGAAAATTAAACGATTATAAACTTAAATAAGGAAGTTAAATTAAAAAAATTATACAACAAATTAAGCGATAAATTAAGCAATTGTAAAAATAGTAAGTTTAATTTAATTTATAAATCATAAAATTTAATTTAAAATCGTGATGACATATATTAAAACTTAGATTGGTAGCTCTGAAATATAAGACAACGATATACAGAGTGTAACAAAAGTCTGTTATATGGCCTGTAAAAAGTTTAGCACTTATAAAATGTTATTTAAAGATAGTTAATTGAGTTATTGGGCATGAACACTTGTTCCCGGTAATTAACATACTGTAACAGGATACTTAAGGAATGTACTATCGTTGTAATTTTAGTAACGATTTCGGAATCTATTATAATAAGAAAACCTTTAATAGGTTTTGAAAGAGTGGGTAAATTCCTAAAATTAAACCGGTAAGAGTTTAAAGAAAGATAATAAGGTTAAAAACTACCAGAAACGGGTTAATATGAGGAACAAGAATTTATACACGAAGTAAAGTTACGCCAAAAAATCGAAAAGATAGGCAACACAATAGAGCTGAACGTATAGAGAGAAGCGTATACACTTACAAAGATAATGAAGAAGATTCTTTTTTGATGCTGCCAGGTTGAGGAGAGTAGCCCCTCTCGTAACTACGACCTACATGATGTTTTCTAACTTACGCCCTCCAAAGGTTTAGAGCAGATCCAGGTCCTTGATGAACCCTAGTATTGTTATAGTCTTGTTTCTTTATGACAGTAGGTGTTAGGCAAACTTTGACGACGCAGTCCTAGTGATGTAAAGGGTAATATTACCGAGGAAATGTTACCGGTAATTTTGGTAATATTACGTAATATTACCGTAAGATCGGTAACATTGGAAATATTGTTTTTTCCCGCTCTATACTCTCATTTATTTGCCCAGCTGTACATGGCGTCACTGGCGCCGCGCGGTCGCACATATCGATCGGGGGAATACCCGAAATCTAACTTGTGACAATTCCATGGTTCCCCGTGGCCCGTGGCAAGCGGCAAGCGATATTTTGTAAACAATCTTCATCATAATTAGTGACATTATTGTTATAAGAGGTGTTGTTTATAACTATCAGTGCGATTCCTATTAAATAACTGTAATTGTTTTGCCTTGTTACGTGATATTTGAACTGGTAAGTCTAGATATTTTTAAGTTGAGCTCTTCCCGAAATGCATGATGTTTATTTTGTAGTTGCGATAATATGGTTAAGCCGAAGACTGATGTTTGGAGGTACTACGATCTTAAAGATAAAGACAACTATTTCTGTAAATATTGTACAACCTCCTTTAAAAGAAATGCTACCAGACAATTCCAACATTGGCTAAAATGTGTTAAAATACTTGAAAATGTAGTACAAATTCTTAAAAAAGGGGAATGCCTATAATAAATGTTTCCAGTAGTAATAATAACACCACGCCAAGTTAAACCGATGTATTAGAAGATAGTGATGCTGATGCTACTGATACTACCTCTCAGCAGGGGCAGGAAGAATCTTTAGACTCAGAAATTGCTTCACTAGTCAGGCCTGTGCCTTCATCAGCTAGTTCTTCATTTTCAAGTACTACTAAAGCATCAAAGGGTACAATTTCTTCGTATTTTGATAACATGTCCTCTCAAGAAAACAATAAGATTGATGAAATACTCGCATGGGCTATTTATGTCTCAGGAGCCCCCATAGATATGACAACGAAAAAAGTATGGTTAGATGTATTCAAAGCAATGAGATGCGCATATAAACCACCCTCTCGTTACCAGTTGTCAAATCCACTTCTCGAATCCGAGTACACTAGAGTAAAAGCTGCAGTTTCTTCAAAAATTAGTGAAGCACCTATCTTAAGCCTACAAATGGATGGATGGATGGTCAAATTGCAGAAATGACTTTATATCTAATTGTGTTATTAATACACCTCTTCCGGTATTTTACAAATCAATACACACCGAAAATAACAGACATTTAGCAACATTTTTGGCCTCAGAAATTGAAAAAGTGTTGAAAGAATTAGGAGCTTCAAATTTTCTAGCTATTGTCACTGACAACGGAGCTAACATAAAAAAGGCTCGTGAAATAGTTAGCAAGTACGATTACATTACTAATTATGGTTGTATTTGCCACTGTCTAAACCTTCTGGTTGAAGACTTCTTGAAATTAGACCATTTTTCCAATTTTAAAAAGAACATAATTTCAATTGTATCTGAGCTGAAAAATTCGCAGATTTTACATGCAACGTTTGAAAAAATCCAGTTGGACAAAAGGGGGCGATACATCTCTTTAAAATTGCCGGTGAAAACAAGATGATTCCTTTGTTTGTTGTCTAAAAAGCTTTTTGGACACTAAACATTCATTAAAAAGTTTAGCAGTTGATGATAGCCCAGATATTTCTGATGTTCTTTCATCAAATACAGTAAGACTTCTTCTTCAAAACGAATTTTGGTTACAAATAGAAGCAACTTATGACTTGTTCCAACCAATCGCTAAGTGGATAACGATTTTTGAAGCTAACGGGCCAACAATCTCAAAAGTGTTTATCTGCTTTTTTGAAATAAGATCTATATTATGTGACAAAGTATCAACTTTATCTATTACTATGTTGGAATACCAGAAAAGTGTTCAATTCTTGAAAAACGACAAAATAAATGTTTAAAACCCGTTCATCTTGCTGCTTACCTATTAGAACCAAATCAACGCGGCGACAATTTAACTGAAGATGAAAATTTAATTGCAACGGAGTTCATCTATAGTCATCCAAAGTATTCTTCACAAGTAGATCTTATTATGGAAGCACTCGCACTGTACAAAATTAGAGGTAATAATTTTGCTAAGGAATTCGTTATTTCCAGCGAAAAATGTATGTCTGGACCTGTTTGGTGGGCAGGAATTTGCTCCAGTTCTAAAATAAGTAGGTTGGCTGTAGACATTTTAAATTTACCGTCGTCAACAGCCGCAACCGAAAGAACCTTTAGTACTTATGGATTTATTCATCTGCAAAGAAGAAACAGACTTACCGTGGAGAGGGCCGGAAAACTAACTTATATTGCCCATAATTATAATTTACTAAATGAAGACGATCATTCAAAAATAGTAGAAGCTACTGAAGAAGAAATAGAAAAAGAAGATATCGGTTTCGAAGTTATAGACTTTACTCAATTAACGAAAGAGAAAGAAGATTCAGATGACGAGGTTGGGGATGATTTACCATTATCCACTCTATTACATAGTGCATTGTGACTCTGACTAGTTTAAAAAACGTTCTTGTTGTTTTTCGTAATGTTTTTACAGTTTTAAAATAAAAAAAACTTGTATTACTTAAAAAGCTGATTTTTACAAATTACCATTGTTACCGTAATATTACGTAACATTACCGGTAATATTACCGATTTTTAAATTACCGGTAATTTTACATCACTACGCAGTTCACAGAATATGTTCAGCAGTCTCTGATTAAAGTAGGTAGAAGATTTGCTAAGAGAAATATATGGTAGACTCGATGATATAGACGAAAAGCTTATTAAATTAGATACTGATATAAATGAGATGAAAAAAGAAAATGAACAATTCAAAGATAAAGCCGAGAAAATTAAAAAGAATAGAGAAAAGACTTGATAACACTAGTCTACAAAAAAAATTCAAAAAATGTAGGTACATTTGACGCCACTGTATTTTTTAGTTTTCGAGACGAGACTTGAGACGATACTTGGACAAGACAAGACGAGACTTTCCTTGGTCTCGTCTCGAATCTCGTGCATGTGGTCTTGCGTCTCGTACGAGAGTCTCGCAGGTAAGTAGTTCTGCACATAATATCTGCAATATTTCTGTAAATATTTTCGTATCTACACGCTGGAATTCCAGTAATGATATGTTGAAAGTACCTCTTGAAGGTAGACATTTTGACACAATCCACCAGCATGCACCAGCATTGTGTCAAAATGTTGATTTGAAACCGTATGCTCTTGAGGACAAAGAATGGATACTAATAGAAGAAGTGCATAAATTACTAATCAACTTTCAAATAGTTTCCAAGAAACTCGGAGGAGAGAAGTACGTCAAATTACCTATGGTGGTTGTATGTATCCATATATAGATAATATTGAGAGCAAAATATTTGCATGGGAACGAAAGGCAGATCGAAACGCTGTCGAAGAGCAGCTTATTGTTAGTTTTCAGGATGCGAGAGGCAATATATTTAAGCATTATCGTAAAACTAATTAGATTTATGCTGCAGTTTTAATTCTCGATTCGCGGCATAAGATAGAAGTTTTTGATATGACAAGATGAAGCCAAGAATTAAAAGAGACTCCGATTCAGAAATTTGAAGATGTAACATATACACCGGCATTCGTGGAAGTGTCGCGTGGTTTCGTTAGTGAATCTAATTCATTAAAATGGCGGCCGATAAACGAGTCTCTCAGATGAGAGAAAGATTTTATTCACAGTTGTGTATTAAAACAAAATCAGCAACTACTAAAAACTGCACGTTTATTGACGATCAACGGTATAAACAATTGTTAGAAGAAATAAAAAATGCAAAAACAGCCAATAAGAAGTTACCCCCATTATTGGTTATTGCAGCATTATGATTTTATAACTGTTGGTCAAAAACATAGGTTAATATTTCCTGTGAATACCCCAAATAACAATATTATATATTATGTTGCTGATAGTGAATTATTCAAAGTACTTCACGAGGTACATCAAAGTATCGGCCATGGCGGTCGAGACCGTATGCTGAACGAGCTTTCTACACGATACAAGAATATAACTCGCCACGATGTTGAACTATATCTGCAACTTTACGAACCGTGCCAGCAAAAACAAAAAGGAGTAAAAAAAGGGACTGTCGTCAAACCCATACTTTCATCTGAATTTAATTCTCGCTGTCAAGTAGATTTGATTGACTATCAATCTCATCCAGATCGAGAATATAAATTTGTAATGGTCTATCAGGATCATCTCACGAAGTTTGTAATATTAAGAGTACTAAAAACAAAACGCGCAGAGGAAGTAGCTTACAATTAACTGGATATTTTTACATTGATTGGCACACCAGCGATCCTACAATCAGACAATGGTAGAGAATTCTCAAACCAAATTGTAAGCAGTCTTAAAACGTACTGGCCAACTTTAAAAATTGTACATGGTAAGCCTAGACATTCCCAAAGTCAGGGGAGTGTTGAACGAGCAAACCAGGACATCGAAAATATGCTAACAACTTGGATGCTAGATAGTGACAGTAATCGTTGGAGTGATGGTCTGCGCTTTGTACAACTCATGAAGAATAAAGCATTCCATTCAGGCATCAAAAGAACACCTAACGAAGCTCTTTTTGGATCTAAAGTAAAAGTTGGTATAGCTTTACCTCTCGATGATACTCACAACCTGGAGAGTGAAGAGGATCTAGAAAATATGATTAAGTCATCACCAAGTATTCTGATTCTTTCAGAATCTTTAATAGTAGATCGGGTTCGGACACAAAATCAACCTCTAGAGGCTCAACATCAACAAAGCCCCGACCACGAAAGTTCTGAGATCCGTAATGAAGTTTCGAATGCTCACACACATGACTATCCAAAGTGCCGAGACTCTTGATGAACTTGTGAATGTTGAAAGTCTTCCTTCTGAGGTACATGGACAATCCTTAGATGTTCTGAATTTTGTATCAGAACGTGAGCAATCATTGGATTCCCCACTCTTGTGCTGTGTTTGTACTGAGGAGACAACGGGTACTCATTCGTGTAGAACATGCAATAGACCCATTCATGCTATTTGTGGTGCTCCGGAGAAAGATATGGCAGAAGGCTATGGTTCTAAAGTTGTTTGCCCATTATGCTTAAAAAACGCTTTAGCTGTACAGAACCGGATCAGTTCCAAAGATAATTTAACATAGCAAGCTCAGAAAATGCTTAACACTTTTAGAAATCTCTATTTCTCTAATCTGAGAGACTCGTTTATCGGCTTAACACTTTGGAAAAAAATTTCCCCCTGTGCCATTGGGTACCACTGTAAGAATCCCTGTTCCGGAAGTCGACAGAGGTCGTGGTGATGCTCGCAATATACTAGCTGTAGTCTTACAAAAAACGGATGACGAACTTTATAAAATAGGAATAAAGCAGGGTGTTGTAAAGAATAGGTATTCAAGATAGCAGTTTACAGTTTGTCATCAAGAACTACTTAAAAAAGAAGATGTCCCTAATGAAGAAACGACGCTCCGTACAGTTGCGAATCTGCAATCTACGGGGACAGGTCAGGGATTTATTAAATGTAGTTGCAAAAAACACTGTGATACTAAAAAGTGTTCATGTCTTAAAAGTAAGATTTTATGCACTTCAAAGTGTCATAATAGTTCCGCATGTAAGAATAAATAAATATATTTTTTTACTTACTCAATTCTACGTCTTGTTTTTACACAATTATTTTGTTTCCTAAGTTTTTAATACTTATTACTTGATTACTTATAAGCAAATAACATTATGTTAGTGATCCCAGAAAAATTTTAAGTTTAATGTCATTTAACTGTGATTTTACTATAGTTACAGAAAGGTACTAGGTACCTTCTTTATACAATAACTTATAGATTATAAAAAAGTTTATTATGTGTAAAAATGGATAAATACAGACCAAAATCTATTTATTTTACACATTGCCAGTCGACCAACAGGTACTCTATGTAATCCCTAGGAATTCTATACATTACCTATAGTCGGGTCGTCGAATTTGTGCAGTGGTAAATCACCGTGACAGGTACTTACAAAAAAAGGGGTAGTCGGTTCCTTCGTTATGTAACCGCCTACTCCCACCAGGGTCTATAAGGCGCAGCTACACTATACGAGAATAAACCTTTCTTTACAGTCAGATAAGAAGTTATGAATACTGTTATTTCACAGTGCGTCGGCGGCTTTTATTATTTTTTTGTCTCCAGTAACGCGCTCAATGCGCTACCCCCAGAAGGGGTGTGGTCACTTACTTTGACGAATCCGGACAGGGCGACCGACGATGTGAGAAATTTACCTACTTGTCACGGTGATTTATCACTGCACAAATTCGACGGCTCGACTATAGGTAAAGTATCTAATGGACAATAATCTTCATAATATTTCATACATTGCCTAGACACCCCAGGTATTTTATATATTACCTAGGCATTGTATAGAATACCTGAATTATACAGATTGACGGTAACGTATACAAAGCCTATTTCCATCAATCAGAAGACCAACGTTCGAAAGTAACGGCATTGGAGGAACAAGAAGATTCTAGAGCGGAAAACTCGGATTTTGTAATTGGTTTTGATGTTTTGTATACAGTAACTCCTACGCCTAAACGATTGGGTGAAAAACAAAATCATTTGCGACCGACAGGCTGAGGGCTGTAATTCTCTCTTCCGACTCTTACATTATAGGAAGTATTTAAGTATTCCTTATTGCACTGAAACAATAAGATTATACATGACGTGATTTCGATACTTTTATGAGACTCTCGTACGAGAAACGAGACGAGACGAGACTTGAAACAAGACTTATTAGTTCATCGCCGAGACGAGACAAGACTTTATGAATATCTCGTCTCGTTGGTCACCACTAGTATTTTTCTTATGTAGTTTGGTCCCCTAAACTCAAAAATCAAATTTAAAATTTTTTCAATGGGTACGTTTTGGAGCTATGATTTTTTTAGGGGTAATTTGACTATTTGCAGCATATCTGAACCGATTGGAATAAGTTAATCCAATTGGTTCGGTAGTTTTAAAACAATGGTATTAATAAAATAGTATGCATAAGTCTTAGAAATAACTTTTACCCTCGCTTTACCTTCTGTTTCTTTGAGAATCCGTCTCTCTTATGTGGAACCAGATATAGTCTCCCATCATTCTTTCATCCCAAATTCCCTGATAACGCCGCTCAATGTTCTTCATTTGTTGGTGGAACCTTCCGCCATGTTCGTCACTTACGTCACCAAGGTTCTCCGGGAAGAAATTTAAGTGTGAGTGTAAAAAATGAATTTTTAGAGACATATACAGGCTGTTTCAAAACAACGTTTAAATATTTATAGGGGTAGTACTACAGTCGAAAACAAGTCGAAAAGTGTTAATCAACATGGGTCCGACAATAAACCGTTTTCGAAATACAGAATGTTCAAATTTCTTGGAACTCTACGTTTTTTCTTTTAAATTATAATCACTACAGATTTGATACTTGGCAAATCGATACAGTATGAAACTGTCTTTTTTTGAAAATAGTATGATGTTTCCATTGCTTCTGGTTGGACCGGAAGTGAAAATAAATACCACTATTTTTCAGAAAAGTCAAAAATTTTATTTAATAATTGGTTAGATAGCTTAATTCTAAACAACACTAATTCGAAAAAAAATTGTACTTAAGGTTTCCGAGAAAAAAAACATTTTTTAAAATAAATTATTAGAAAAATTGTATTGATACAATATAATACTAATACTTTCGGTTTTTATAAGTTTCACAAATCGATGCAGTATGAAACTGTCTCTTTTTGAGAGTAGTATGATGTTTCCATTGCTTCGAGTTGGTATAAGTTATTCCATTATAAAACGTTATGCCTAGTGTACGGCCATTAGTTACTAAAATTTGGCCATTACAAGGAGTCTTTGTCTTAAGTACAATCTGCTAAGATACATAAATTTTCCGTTTCGTTCAAATTACGAAATAAACAAACTCCAATAATTTGATTTTGCGAAACCTGAAGTGAAATCGTTTGCAATGGTCTTGTATTCAAATGCTGAAATGAGCGATATGGTGTTTATGTACGGCCGTGCCAATGGAAATAGTTTGAGAGCACGTCGTTTCTATGCTGAAACATTTCCCAATCGCCGGCTACCTTCACATATTACGTTTCAGTCACTTTTTCACCGTCTAAAAGAAACTGGATCGTTTAAAAAAAGGTTTTATAATACCGGACGGCAGAGATCTGTATGTACACCGGAAATAGAAGAACAAATTTTAAATAGAGTTGCTGAAAATCCCGAAACAATTGTGAGCAGAATTTCGGCTCAAGTGAGTACAAGTGGATATGTTGTTTGGAGAACTCTCCGTGAGCTACTTATTTACCCTTACCATATCCAACGTGTCCCAGCCCTCAATGCTCCGGATTACCAAGCACGGTAGATGTTCTGTCAATGGTTTTTACGAGAAACTGCTGAACATCGAGGATTCTCAGCTAACATACTTTTCACCGATGAAGCTGGTTTTACCAGAAATGGAATATTTAATTTGGATTTCTTTGAAAACACTCTACCTCAACTTTTGGAAGACTTGCCGTTAAATCAAAGACTCCCTTGTTTATGCAGGATGGAGCTCCCCCGCACTTTACGCGTATTGTTAGGCAAGATTTGAATGAAAGGTTTCCTGGGAGATGGATAGGACGAGGAGGCCCCATTGCATGGCCTGCACGTTCGCCGGATTTGAACCCGCTAGACTTTTGTTTATTGATGTTGCAGGTCGACATTTTGAACATCTTTAGTAAAAAGCTTCGGTTTGATTAGTATTAGTATTACGTTGTGTTAATTCAATTTTTCTAATAATTTATTTTAAAAAATGTCTTTTTTTCTCGGAAACCTTAAGGAGTACAAACTTTTTTCGAATTAATGTTGTTTAGAATTAAGCTATCTAACCAATTGTTAAATAAAATTTTGAATTTTCTGAAAAATAGTGGTATTTATTTTCACTTCCGGTCCAACCGGAAGCAATGGAAACATCATACTATTCTCAAAAAGAGACCGTTTCATACTGTATCGATTGGCCAAGTATCAAATCCGTAGTAGTTATAATTTAAAAGAAAAAACGTAGTCTCAAAAAATTTGAACATCCTGTATCTCGAAAATGGTTGATTTTGAGACCCATGTTGATTAACACTTTTCGACTTGTTTTCGACTGTAGCACTACCCCTATAAATATTTAAACGTTGTTTTAAAACATCCTGTATACACCTGTTGGAAAAAATTAAAATAAAATGAAACATATAACTGAAAATAATGTAATAACGTGTATTTGTAAACTGCCTGCATCCCCGTAGCTTTTGAAATGTACATCGAAGTTAAATTCAGAATAAAAACGTGTCATTCCTTTATTGTTTTTTTATTCTGAATCTAAATGTCTCTTAACTCGGAACCTGCTGGGATGCCGGTACTTTACGGATACCCGGAATAATAATAATAATAATAGTGATCCATACCCATTTTTGCATAATTCTGAAGCAAATTTTCAACAAATGTCTCGTAATTTCGGCTTTTATTGTTTCCAAGAAAATCAGAAACAATTAACTGAAACGAATTCCAGACTGCAGCTTCAACGGATGATAAATAGGTTTGAAATTTGTCATCTTTAAAAAGTTTTTTTATTTGTGGACCGTTGAAAACACCTTCCTTGATTTTAACGAATGAAAGATTTTCAAATAAGGTTCTTAAATAAGCAAATGCTTGGCCTTCTATATCCAGCGCTTTCATAAAATACTTGAAGAGTCCAAGTTTAATATGTAATGATGGTAGAAGGATATTTTCTTTTTTAATAAGAGGCAAGTATTTAATGTTGCCCTCGCTCAGGGTGTGGCTTCTTCTTTCAGGCCATTGCTTCCTCTTATAATGGTGTTCCCTTGCGCGGCTGTCCCAAAGACAAAGGAAACAACAATATTTTGTTAGTGTAGCCGCTTTGTAAACCACACAACATGCCTCTGACTTTTAAATCGGCACAAACTTTCCATTCATGGTCTTCGTAATTAAGAGATTTTAATAGTTTAACCATTGTTTCGTACGATTCTTTGGTATTTACAGCATGCGCGATCGGAATTGATGGTTTCTCATTTCCATTATGCAAGAGAACTGTTTTCAAACTATTTTTATTGCTCCTCGAACAAACCGGGAATGTCTTTGCAAAAGCATATGTTATCAGTTGACGTATAATACTTTGTGTAAGGCCTGTCACTGTCTCTGTAATATGTTATTTTAACACTCGTATCCAAAAAGTGATATTGCTTCATACGAGATGTGTCACAAACTAGCTCTCAAGAACTTCTCGTTTCCCGTAGTGGGTTTCCTAGCTAAGTCCACGGAGCGGCTCGCGTACCCAACTGTCCACGCACTACCCTTTTCTTGATAGCTAGCAATGACTAAGTTAGGGTTTGGCACACTGCATTCGTTCACTTGAAAGCGAACTGCAGAAATTTGGAATAAATAGATTGAAAGAAAACGAAATTTCACTGTTAAAGAATAAATTTACTTTATTTTTGAAAAAGAACGAATTATATTATATAAAAAAAGAAAGAAAGATTTTAAAAAGTAAAAATTATACGACGTAATCTATTCAACAATTTAGCTAATACATTTACTCTTATTACGAAATTTGCCGAGGTGGTTAGCAGGTTCAATGAGAAATCAGATGTTATAAGATTTTAATAACGCTCACGCATTTGTTAAAATAAAATATTCAACGAAGAAAAAGAATCCAGTATAACGAATTTTATAACTAAATTGTTATAAGTTCAAATCGCACGTCTCGAATTTAATACACACCAAAAACTTTAATGTCCCGGTTTCGCCCGATGCTTTGCCGTTCCAATCCCGTAACCGACTCCCTGATTTTTTCTTCATTGCTCCATCTACTCTTACTGCCACCTCGGCACATTCCTGCCAGAACCGCCTACGTAGTATTTAGTCTGGACCGTCGGTTCTCACGACGCAACTTCGTAATTAAATTACAAAGTTCTGCCTTTACAATGGTTCTTACTGTTTACTACAATGTATTGCGTTTACTGCTTAATCGGTTTTCTAATCCCTAAAATACTATTCGTTACAATTGCTACAATGTATTACTTTTTATTTTTTAATCGCTTTCGAATCCCAAAATGCAGTTTGTTACAGATGTATGTAATTCTGCTTTCTCCTTTGAAAGCTCCAAGTCTCTCGCCCAATCATTCAGTTCTTCCTGTGTTAGAAGATGCTGTTCATGCTGTCCTTAACATTCAATTAAATCACTTTGGAAATCTGACGTATCAGTACTTGAGGACTGAGATATAATGGAAGTTTGGGACTGATTGTGAGATTAATCAGGGCAGTTGGGGATGGGAAGTGTATCTGAATGCGGAACCGAAAAGTGACAGATGGTACATTTGCATAAACCCATCGCATATTTTTTCCAATTCCGGTTTGTTTACTTAGGCAAAAATAGCAGTCGGTTGTATGACAAAGTGGTTCTCTCCAAATCATTGGTACGCCAAATTTCTTGTACCGCCTAACGTTAAAAAAAAAGTTATAAACTATAAAGTATTTTTAACATTAAATACATACCCTGGCGCGCCGGACGTCCATCCACTACGATTTATATGGCAATTAAGACATAAAAAAACTTGGTGTCCATTGTCCAATTCTCAGCTGCTATTCCAAAATATTGGAGATAATTTTCTTGTACCGAATTAGTAAATTTACGCATGTTTGTCTTGATGACATATTCACCACACACATATCAGAAATTAAGGGGGTCGTTTTCACACTCAAAAATTCGTTGTCTGTTACTCACTTTTTAATCAAGTATACAATTAAACTATATTACACGATACAATTTGTGAATAACTGTTTAACGCTGAATATGGAACTCGAATGAAGAACTTTAGCAATCTTACTTTCCACGAAACCTTCCCTTACGATACCGTGGGGGTTTTTATGATGCTCACTTTTTTCTTAACATTCCGGGAAAAAAACTTTTCATTTGTCCACGAGAAATGTATTTATTTTAATATTGTTCAAGTAGGTAAAAAAAGATGGGACAAACCTGTATGCGAAGATCCTTTGTTCTAAAACCGATAGTTTTCCAAGAATAATAAAATGCACTGGTTCCTCAAATATCCATTTTCAGGTAAACTTAATTCACTGAGTAAAACAATATATGTTAGGAATACCGAAAAATATAGAAACAGTAAAAACCTGGGCATCTTCCTATTGTAAAAGTACAAACCCTATGTAAAAAATAAGACCGAGCTTTTGCGGCTCTCCAAGGCATTTGAGTGAATTTTGTATTGTGATTAAATATCCAATAAAAATTGCAGCATTCCGTTTAAAATAACGAACTTGTAGGCTACTTCCGATACACTGAATGTGGAAGCCATCTTGAAATTCTTTTAAATTGAAAGATTGGATTGAAAGCTCCTACACGTAAAATCTCAGAAACGTACGAAACATGAAACCTAAAAACTTTAACGGTCTAGTTGCGCGGAATTTCATGTACAAGAAAAAGCTGTGTTCTTACATATAGAAGATCATAATTTTTGGTAATTTCTCCACCGATTCTCATCCTGCATACCTTGTTGTCAATAATAAATAATTATTCGTGAGACGATCTTTTTTATAAAAAGAAACAATTTTATTTCATACTAATATTTCGATCGTTTTTTTCGATCTTCATCAGAGTATAACTAAAATACAAAAGCAACTAAAAATAACAATCTTACAATAAAAGTTAATTACTTACAAATTATGTTTCTTAAGGAAATAGCATAAATGAAACCATAAAACGTTTATAACAATAATTGGAGATGTAAAAAGTTTACGAAAAATAAAACGTGAAAAGTGACAACTATATTGAAATAAACAAATCAGTACTCGTCAATCATATTACGTCACAAATAAAATTCATTTATTTTTATTATTTTTATTTTTATCTATTTGAAAAAGATACGAATAAATGTTACTCAAATTTTCTGTATCTAACTTGAAATTTACAATGTTATTTTCAGCGTTAATATAAAACATTTCAAGGAATAATCTATTATGATAATTTGGTTCCTTATCCAAAGTTATTGTGTTTTCAAAATCAAAAATATGGTTATAGTCAATAGCGTGTTTTGAGAGAGCACTTAATGCTTTTTTCAATTTAGTGTCACTTTTGTGTTTATTAACTCTACTTTTTAACCATTGTTTAGTTTGTCCAATGTATTTACCATTACAATCTTTACAAGTAATGCAATATACAGGGTGATTCACATAAGAACCGACACAAAGCAGAGACATGTAGAGGACAATAAATTAAGATGATTTAACGTAACTTACCTCTATACTAAGTTGTACACCTCAGGAGTTATAGGCCTTCAAAGTTGGCTCTT
Source organism: Onthophagus taurus (assembly GCF_036711975.1). Lineage (NCBI taxonomy): Eukaryota > Metazoa > Arthropoda > Insecta > Coleoptera > Scarabaeidae > Onthophagus > Onthophagus taurus. The sequence goes on along the minus strand of NC_091976.1, from coordinate 7,282,522 downwards.
AAATTTTTAAAAAGTTCAATATCTTGGTAATACATTAAGCTAGAAAAACCAAATTTGGTATACGTTATGAGTGTACCAAGGGTATTAATTGGTAGCAAATTGAACTCAATTGAGGCATTTCATAGGGTTGATTAAGGGTGATGGTACCCTAAATTTTGGCAGATTTTTTTAACCTTTTGGCGGATTTAATACATTACTACTTCATTTCATGTGGAATTTAATTCTAAAACTTTTCTTACCCGTATTATTTTTTAAAAAACTTTGTCGTTTTCATAAAAAACTTAAATAACTAAAGACACGTATTTCGTAATGTTACTTAAAATAAGAGCAAATTTGGTAGTCGGCTATGAAATTGTACGTCAAACTTGACGACAAAGTTATAAAGTTATTTGACGACAAGGTTTTCTCCATCTTTTCTCCATCACCTTTCATTCTTGAGTTATGATCGATTTTAACACCAAAAGTAAAAGTGAAAATCATTACATCTAAACTAAATTTGTTTATGGATGATGTCTTCTTAGTTGACAATAAACAACTTATTCCTAAAAAACTTTTCTCCATCACCTTTCATCCTTGAGTTATGATCAATTTTAATACCAAAAGTACTCAATTTTGATATTTCGGTGATTTTCTCTTTATCATTAGAAAATCATTATAACTAAACCAAATCTGTTTATGAGTAATGTCCTTTTAGTTCATAATAAACAATTTATTTGAAGTATACTTTTCTCCATCACCTATAATTTTTGAGTTATGATCTATTTTAATACCAAAAGTACTCAATTTTAACATTTTGGTGATTTTTTCTTTATCACTAGAAAATCATTATACTTAAACTAAATTTGCTTATGGATGATGTTTTTTTAGTTCATAATAAACCATTTATTCCTAAAAAACTTTTCTCTATCACCTTTCATCTTTGAGTTATGATCAATTTTAATACCAAAAGTACTCAATTTTGATATTTCGATGATTTTCTCTTTTTATCATTAGAAAATCATTATAACTATACCAAATCTGTTTATGAGTAATGTCCTTTTAGTTCATAATAAACAATTTATTTCAAATAAACTTTTCTCCATCACCTTTAATTTTTGAGTTATGTTCTATTTTAATACCAAAAGTACTAAATTTTGACATTTTGGTGATTTTTTCTTTATCACTAGAAAATCATTATAACTAAACCAAATCTGTTTATGGATGATGTCTTTTTAGTTCATAATAAACAATGTATTTCAAAAAAACTTATCTCCATCACAATTAATTTTTGAGTAATGATCGATTTTGATAACAAAAGTACTCAATTTTGATATTATGGGGATTTTCTCTTTATCACTAGAAAATCATTACATCTAAACAAAATCTGTTTATCAATAATATCTTTTTAGTTCATAATAAACAATTTATTCCTAAACTTAATTTTGACATTTTGGGGATTTTCTCTTTATCACTAGAAAATTATTATGCCTAAACTAAATTGGTTTATGGATGATGTCTTTTTAGCTCATAATAAACAGTTTATTTCTCAAATTACGTACAATTTCACAGCCGACTACTGAATTTTCGATGATTTTAAGTAGTATTAACAAGATACGTGTCTTTAGTTTTTTGAGTTTTTTATGAAAACGACAATGTTTTTTAAAAAATAGTAAGAGTAAAAAAAGTTTTAGAATTAAATTCCACGTGAAATGAGGTAATAATGTATTAAATCCACAAAAAGGTTAAAAAAATCTGCCAAAATTTAGGGAACCATCACCCTTAATCAACCCTTTGAAATGCCTCAATTGGTCTCAATTGCTACCAATTAATACCTTCGGTACACTCATAACGTATACCAAATTTGGTTTTTCTACCTTAATGTATTACGAAGATATTCAATGTTTTAAAAATGTAAGACCCAACTTTGAAGGCCTATAACTCCTCAGGGATACAACTTAGTATTGAGATAAGTTGCGTTAAATCATCTTAATTTATTGTCCTCTACATGTCCCTGCTCTGTGTCGGTTCTTATATGAATCATCCTGTATAAGTTTCGATTCTAAGAATTTTTCTGTTTTATCTTTTAAAGTTGAGAAATATTTATTTAATTTTTTTTGGTATATATTAATGAATGTTAAATTATCTCGTTTTGAATGTATTCGAAGTAATTTTGTCAATCCAGTAATATATGGAATTTTTTTTATATTGTTTTACTTGTGTCGATGTATTAAATGGGATTCATCTTTGTGAATGGAATAAAGAAACTTTCCTAGCAGATTTGAGAAACTCTTTGACGCTTCCATGTTTACTTTTAAAAATAAAACATATCATCAAATTTCAGGAGTACCAATGGGATCACCTATTAGCCCGATTCGGTCTTTAATAGTGATGGATTATTGTGTGGATGAAATTTTACATAATAATGATTTACAATTAACATTCATAAGGAAATATGTAGACGATTTGATTTTGGCTTGTAAAGAAGATTATATTGATAATATTTTATATGTGTTTAACAAATTTCATCCTAACATTCGTTTTACGATCGAAAGAGAAAATAACAAAAGTATTCCATTTTTAGATACTATGATTACTAGAGATGAAAAAAATCAAATTATTTTTGATTGGTATAGAAAACCAACATATCCTGGTAGATATGTAAATTTTCATTCGAACCACACTTTCAAACATAAAATTGCTACGGTGCTTACTTTAAAACATAGAATATGTAGTATAGTCGAACCACAGTTTAAAGATAAGAATCTGAAAATTTTACGTAATATGTTTGAAAATAATGGTTATCCAAGAAAACTCCTTAATAAATTACTATTTTCCACTAATTTACAACATAACATTAGTAAAAATTTTAATATATCGACACAATTAAAACGATATAAAAAAATTCCATATATTCCTGGATTGACAGAATTACTTCGAATACATTTAAAACGAGATAATTTAACATTCATTAATATATACCCAAAAAAATTAAATAAATATTTCTCAACTTTAAAAGATAAAACAGAAAAATTCTTAGAATCGGAACTTATATATTGCATTACTTGTAAAGATTGTAATGGTAAATACATTGGACAAAGTAAACAATGGTTAAAAAGTAGAGTTAATAAACACAAAAGTGACACTAAATTAAAAAAACATCATGTGCTCTCTCAAAACACGCTGTTGACTATAACCATATTTTTAATTTTGAAAACACAATAATTTTGGATAAGGAATCAAATTATCATAATAGATTATTCCTTGAAATGTTTCATATTAATGCTGAAAATAATATTGTAAATTTCAAGTTAGATACAGAAAATTTGAGTAACATTTATTCATATCTTTTTCAAATAGATAAAAATAAAAATTGAATTTTATATGTGACGTAATATGATTGACGAGTACTGATTTATTTATTTCAATATAGTTGTTACTTTTCACGTTTTATTTTTCATAAACTTTTTACATCTCCAATTATTGTTATAATCGTTTTATGGTTTCATTTATGTTATTTCCTTAAGAGACATAATTTGTAAGTAATTAACTTTTATTGTAAGATTGTTATTTTTAGTTGCTTTTGTATTTTAGTTATACTCTGATGAAGATCGAAAAAAACGATCGAAATATTAGTATGAAATAAAATTGTTTTTTTTTTATAAAAAAGATCGTCTCACGAATAATTATTTAATATTATTATCAATTACGATCGATTAATTTCTTTTATTTACCTTGTTGTCTTCTAAAAAAAGCAAACTATGTAGAATATGGTTTATTTTGGATTTTTTTATAAAACTAGTTTTTATACATATATGAACAGATGTTTGTGTTGTTATATGATATTTTTAAGTTCAGTCGGAATAAAGAATTTTGTACAGAAATGTTGTACTTTATTACAAATTTTACATTGGCAACGAGAAAAATTGTTTTAAAAAGTTAGAGTGATCAAAGTGATTAAAAGAAGTACCGTATTAGTAAAAATGGCTACAGACGGGAAAGAAAAGCAAGAAACGACGACACATGGTCGATTACGTGAGTTCGATCCACACGTGGATGAATGAGCGATATTTAAGGCAACATTAGCCAATTATTTCACTGCAAATGATATTCAAGCTGAAGAAAAGAAGAAGGCGATATTATTAAATTGTTGCAGTGAAGAAGTAGAAGGTAAAAAAGAATTTTTCTGCGACTCTCCACGGATATTGAATGAATTTTTGGTTCACATTTTGTCTAAAAAAAAATCCCTTTTTCACATATTATGGGCCGATTGGAATAAGTATTAATACCATTTATTGGCTATACAATACTCTTTAATTTGATGAATAGCACGACTAGATCGGTCATATCTAACTCGAGATATGTTGTAAATAATTAAATTACTCCTAAAAAAATCATAGCTCCAAAACGTATCCATAAAAAAAATTTTAAATGTGATTTTTGGGTTTAGGAGACCAAACTACATAAGAAAAATATAGTGTCATACAGGGGTCAAATGTACATTTTATGATTTTTTTTTTGTAGACTGGTGTAATAGGAGTGACAGACGAAGATGGTCTTGGCGAGAGAGAAACATGTGTTAGACGGAGAAACGCGCCTGGATGACTATATGAGAATAGGTAAATAGAGCACGACAGGAACAAAGCCAACATTGATAGTATTGAAGAAATATAATAAAAAAATGAAGATTCTTAAAATGGCCAAGAACTTAAAAGACACAATTATATAGATCTACAACGTGAAGGAGGCGAGATCAAACGGTAAAAAAATTGAGAGGGTGAAAATATTAATGATAGTAAAAACGAAGAAAAAGGAAGGGACAACAGATATCTTTTGATGTGAGCGAAGTGAGACCTTAAAGAAACAGTAAGAAAGTGGAGATTACTGTCGGAAAAACCTGACAAGCATGAAAACATACTTTCAACATGAAGGTGGAAAGGGAACCAATAAAGAAAAGTTCTGGAAAGATTTAAATGAAGTAGTAAAAACAACCTTTTTTGACCATAAATCTCAACATAAGTATACATGGAACGACAATAGAAGCTTACTTGACTTATGTCAAATATTGGACGTAAAAACGCTGACTTCTGCAAATAGTGGAACAGATCATGGAATGGTACTTTGTAAGATAAATATGGATATAGCCCAAAAACCCAAGCTAAGATACAATACAACAGAAAAAATTAATACGGATATCTTGGAAGATCCTACCACACAGGATTTATATCAGTCTACATTACAAGAGAAACTGCCAAATACACCACATACAAAAAATCAAACTGTAGATGAGATATGGAATTCAATTAAATTAAATATAGAAAGCGAAGCTGTGGATGCATGTGGTACCAGAAAATCGAAAAGAATGACGAGATCGATACGTAAGAAGAATATGTAATAAATAAATAATAAGAAGAAGAACTACAAAGATATACTACAAATAAGAAATAAAATGAATTAAGAAATACGGAAACAAAAAGAATTCGGAAAAGGTTATGGACGCAAAGAATATGGAGTATGATCTATATAGTGTACAAAAACGGATATGGAAAATTCTACAGAAACAAAAGAAAAGTATCGATTAGTATAATCGGCCCAACTTTATCAGCAAAAAAGAGTGGATGGAATATTTTAAACAACAGTATGAGCAGACACATCTCAAATAAGACCGAAAAATGGAAGCAGAAATAACATCGACTTCAAAATATCCTGGGAACAATTTGGTGATAGTAAGAAACTGAAAACCAGAAAAAGCCCAGGTCAAGATCGACTGATTCACACTTTTTAATAAAATCATAAAAACAGGCAGGGTGCCCCAACAGTGGAAAAATAGCGTGACGGTAATTATTTACATAAAACGTAACCGCAAAAACCATGCCTGAAAACTACAGGGGAGTTACTCTCCTTGATACCACAATGAAAATACTTACATCAATAATACATGAATATCTGCAAAGAACACTCGAAACAGCAGAAGAGCAGCAGGGATTCCGGAAAAATAGAGGCACAACGGATGCAATCTTTATTATTAAGAAGATTATAGAAAAATCAATAGAATTTAATAATCCCGAGTTTTTCTGTTTCGTCGACTTGAATAAAGCCTTTGATCGAGTTAAGAAACAGGATCAATATACTAGAAAATGAAAATGTACTAGCACAAATAATAGACATAGTAAACGTATACACCAACAATACTACTAAAATAAGGACTACCTAATGCATAGGCGAAGAAATACTAGTGTTCGAAGAAGTTAGACAGGGGGATTCACTAAGTCCGTTCTTGTTCAACCTACTAATGAGCCGTATAATAGAAACCATCAGACCCAAACTAGGATACAAGATAGTGACCCAAAATGTTAACATAGTTTGCTATGCCGACGACGCGGTTTTGATTGCAAGTAACGAAGATGATCTGCAAAGATTAGTGTATCACTTCAACATAGCAGTTAAGCAATACAATATGAAAATATCAACGGATAAAAAATAATAAAAAATAAAATGTATGGTAATATCCAAAGAACCAAGACACTGCAGACTACAAGTTGAAGACTCTATAATAGAACAAGTTATGCATGTTAAACATCTTGGTGTAGAAATTACAAGCTATCGAGATCTATGTAAGGAAGCACAAGCATAAGTTACCGTCGTCTCGGTAAGCAGAAACAACGAAGACTAAACAGAAGATGCGGGTGATGAAGATAAAAGTCTGGAGATGAGAAAGATGTAACATGCAGGATGTAATAAAATAGACATAAGTATGAATGAAAAGGTGGAAAGAATGGATGAGGAGCCGAAAGGGAAAAGACTACAAGGATGACCACCTAAGAGATGGAAACAGAGCTGATTCACTTCGTCTGCGGAGTAAAGTCCAAAGATGAGGCTTGACAAACAGGGATGCATTTCTAGCTGAAAGTAGAAGTAAAAACAACCCGCAAGAGGCTATCTCAAGCCAAGTTGAAAAGGGTACGAGGTTGAGGAGTAATACCTTGCTTTAAACAGACTTCTGTTAAGATATGGCGAATGTGCTCTCTTTGTTATTAGATGTTAGCTCATCATTTGATCAAAGAAAAGAAACCTTGATCAAAAATTACCTAGTCTTCCAGGTTGGGGGTTGAAGCACTGAAGCAGGTTCATTATTTGCCCCATTATGATAATATGTAAATTAAAGGATAGTGACTACAAATCTTAATCAGATATTTCTAGCCACAGGTCTAGAAAAGAGCAGTTTTATTAACAACTTGAAGATTTACTAATAAAAGTCGATGATGAACGAGAATACATTCTTATGAGTAACTTTAATGCCTATACAGGAGGAAGGATAAATGATAAGGCACTGAAAAGTGTGGAGAACATAACCTGAATAATGATGTACAAAGGCTGATACTAATAAACATATACATAAGCACACATGACGTCAACACTAGAGGCTTATAAACTATAATCGCCTGTATAATTGCAAATCAACTTACTATTCCGTTCAGAGCCAATATATGGAAGTTTGTAATGACATGGTTGGTAAGGCAATTAAATTAATGAGGAAAATAGATAAGCTGTAGGACCGGAAGGCATCCCCACAAAGTTGCTAAAAATGGCACTATAAAAGTAATGAAAACGTTTCCACAACTTTTAAGATATTTATAAAGGGATAAACGATGCCAGAAATTTGAAAACATCGTAAAAAAGGAATCAGTGCCAATATCTGGCCAAAAATCTAATTACCACTACATGAAGTTGAAAATGTTTAATACCATTATAATACCATTTATGCTTCTAAAAGATCTACGCAGAAACCTTTATCACGTTTGTGAATAAGTTTTATATTTTCATAATCTATTTTGTGTCCGGTTTGTCCCGAATGTTTATATACATTAGAGTTGCATTTATTTTTATGTTTTATTATTCTGTTTTCTAGCTTTCGTCCTGTTTGTCCCACATATATGCTGTTACAATTATAACAATTGATAGAGTAAACTCCACATTCTTTAAGTATGTTGTATTTGTTAAAGTGAAAATTAGATAATAGATTCAGAATGGTGCTATTATTGGAGAAAGTTAAATTTATATTATATTCTGAAAAGACTTTTTTAAGCGATAAAGTGAAGTGATTGAAAGGAAGTGACTTGTAAATTTTATTATGTGTATCTTTCGTAAACAAGGGATCATGTTGTGCTTTAATTTTATGAATTAGATTGTTAATGGTTATTGTAGAATAGTTATTACTTTTAGCCAATTCAAAAATGAAATTCAATTCTTTATTTACTATAGGGTCATTTCGCAGGGTCATTTCAATGGCTGTACGCAGGTAATGAGTAAATTTTGAAATCGGGCATTTCCACCTTCGCATTCATTGTAGATCATACTTTCGATCGAGATGTTGATGACTAAAATTGGTCAATTAGTTAAGGAGATAATTGATGTGTTTGATTAATTTGTTTTTTGTGTTTTAATCAAAATTCTTAAATACTTCGAATCGGGCAAATACTTTGACAACTGCATTCAGCCAGGCGAAAGCTATCGATTGACATATACAACATTAAAATCCGTCAAACCGTTCTCTTATTATAGTCGATTTAATTTAAATTAATTTTTTTATATTGGGGGCTAGACTTTCGGGCGTTCATAAGTGCGTAAACAACGAGCCGAACACGGTGTCATTCCGTGGGCTGTACAAGGTTAACGGGAGAGAATTGAAATCGGGCATTTTGTGATTTCAATAGAAGAATGATGATGAATCGAATGACGTACAGATCTTGATCATCGGGTACATCGTTTACGAGTTATTACCACTTAAAAAAGGTCATTTTTGTGTTATTTTCGTGTACCTTCGCGAAATCGGGCATACTTTCGTATTGGCCAAGGATTGAGCTTTCGAATGAGACATTGTTTATCGAAATCGGTTGACTGGTTCTCTTCTTATAATAAAATACTATACATGTAAAATCCTATCTAATTGGGGGCTAGAAAAATTGGGGGCTAACTTCGCGTAGGTATAACTAAAGAGTATATTAATGAAAAATCTAAAGCTTGCCATTTTATTCGAAAAAGGATGATTTGAATCGAATGGAATTATAGTAGAAATTGAAGATGGTTTTCTATAAACATCGAAATGTATTGTGTTATCGATTTTTATTACAGCTAAATCCAAAAAGTTCAAAATGTTATCTCTTTCTAATTCCATAGTAAATTTTAAGTTGTCATGAAGTTGATTAATATAATTATAAAAATCATTTAACGTGGTTAGATCTCCTTCCCAAACACCGAAAATATCATCAACAAATCTTATCCATTTGACTATATGTTTTTTATATGGGTTCAAGTTGTTTAGTACATATTGTATTGGTACTGATTATGGAAGAAATATATATATCGATGAAGTAAAGTTCTTTTCAGGGTTCAATTGTGGATTCAGTTCAAAAGACCAATTTAATTAAAAAAAAAAAATAATAATAGCTTAATAAATTTATTGTTTAATTATTAATACGGGTTTAAATTTTATATCATGTGATGTTGTTAACTCGGACTAAATATTCTAAATCAAAATTAAATTCTCAAAAAAATTTAATTTATTAATGAACGAAAAAAAAAATGAATTAAAGACTTATCTTAATTAGAAGTAATTTGTTTCTCCTTCAAACAATGGTTTCTATGTACGCCTCCTCGTGGCCTCCTCTATCTCAATTTAAATCCTCGGTGATTTCACACGCTTGCGCTAGGTGTCCAATTTCAAATCGGTCGTATTAATTTTATTCTTCCTTTTTGTATCATTAAGTTATTTCTTCTTCTCCTTCACTCGGGTTATGTTCTTGTCTTTAGTCTCTTTTCGTTGTCGAATGTGTTCACAACAAAACGATTGCGCTTCAATTCTGATTGTTTGTTATTTTTTTTAAGCGTCGGTTTTTCAATTTTTTTATTAAAATTGCATAGCGACTAAGTTCTGGCAATCTTGGATTATTCCAAAAATAATTCAAATTTAGGTTTACAAGACACGTCAAAAGATAATTTATGTAGAATTTCGGAATGAAATACAATGTCGATCAAAATATTTTAAATGTTCTTCTTTTCGTTTTTCCAAAAAATGATGATTATCAATGATATTGTATCGATTTGTTGTTTATATTTCTTCAGTTTCAGAAACAAGATGGTTTTAAATAAGTCTTTATCATAATCGGTGAATTTTGAAAATAAGATTTTGGAATAGATATTCGTATCAGTCTGAATTACTACAACATTCACTTTCATAATGATCGAGGAATATATCTGCTAGTATACCAGATAAGAACATACCCATAGGTAAACCTTCATTTATTTTGTAGTTTTTATTATTGAAAGAGCAATAGTTCTGAGCGATAATGTGTTTAAGAATTTTATTCAGATTATTGACATTTATTATATTATCTATTTGATTTTCAAAAATTTTAGTTATTAAGTTTAAAGTTAGATGTATAGGAATGTTTGAATAAAGATTAACTATATCAAATGAAACCAAATAATTTCCTTTAAGATCTATATCTCGTATTTCTTTAATAAATTGTTTGGTATTATGTATTGTATATTTCGGTTGAAAATTTAAGTTTTTGAAAAATTGAAGCATGAAATTGGCTAGTTTTGCAGTAGGTGAATTGTTAAAAGAAGTTATTGGCCATATTTTGTTTATGTAATTTAGGAAGAGCGTAGAGTTTCGGAATTTTGGAATTCATGTGTATAAATAGAGTACTGAAAAAAGAAGAGGAGACTATTTTACTATTATGATCAATATGCGAGGAATATTCGATTAAGGTACTTCTGCATGTGTTTATAATTTCGCGGGTCTTTCTAATAACTGTGTCTAAGGGATTCTTTTCAAGTTTAACATAATGGTTTTCTGACATAAATTGTTCAGTGTTGTTGATATATGTTTCTTTATTTGATATTATAATGCCAGCCCCTTTGTCAGCTTTAGTGAATATGGCATTATTTTCTTTTAATTTACGTTTGATGTTTTTCAGAGTTTGCCATTGTTGAACCTGAGATCAATTATATTTTTTAATATTTTTTTCTGCCTTTTTAATGTATGATATTAGGTCGTTCTTCATTTTGTTATTTTCAGGCTGTTTTCTAATTATATTATCTAATTCAACAGTGAAGATATGTAAGTTAATTTTTGGGGTCAAAGAAAATTTGTAACCGTTATTTAAAAGATTTGTTTCTTCCTCCGTGAAGTTAATGTCAGTTAAGTTTTGGAACTGGGTTTATCATAGCAGAAATTAAGTGTCTTAAAATGTTTCCGTTTTTCTTCACGTAAAATCTTTTTATGTATGAAGTTCAAAGTTGATATTTTTATGTTTTTGCAGCTCACCTTAGCAAAATTTGGAATGATATTCTCTTTGATGCAGCAATTAATGAAATTTATGAAATTGAAGTTCTATAAGAATTTTAATTTTTAATTATTAAAAGTAATTAAAATATAATTGTAGATTCGGCTGAAGATGACTAAGTAAAAGTACTCGAAACCGGTTTCGTTAAAATAAATTGAATTTTGCAAGATAAGAAGTTATATTTATTTGTTTATTATTTTAATATTCAGTAAATTTATTCATTAAGAACTGATTCATTTATGTGTTATATTTTTATGATCATATACGTATGTAGAATTCTTCATACAGGCTGTTTGCCAAATTTAATCTTTCTAATACAAACCATATTGAAAATACATGTACAGGGTGTCCCGTTAAGCGTACGGAGCGGCTGTATCTCAACAACGGTAAGGCCTAGAGGTTTGGGAAAAAAATCCTTATGAGCAAAGTGGGCAAGAGAAATACCTGGAAATTATTTTGAAGTTCGTAATTCGACCGCTAGGGGGCGTAACTGACATAGAGAAACATAAAATTCCCGCTATCTCAGAAATTTAGACGATGAGCTATAACTTTGACAACATCATTTAGTAGCTTGGATAATACCGCATCGCTTTTGTTTTGCGATATTTCTCATATCTGTCATAATAAGGGAGGGGGAGGCCAATGCGTTTTCAAATGTTTACATTTTAATATTTCCTGGACCACTCAACCGATTTGAATATTTTTGGTCTTGTTTGAAAGAGCATTTCATGCTCTTTTAAAAGATATTTTCAGTAAGACCGCTTGGTTTAAAACAAGTAAGCTAGAGGGCGTTATCTGCAGCGGTTACATATTTTTGTGATTTTTGAAAAAAAGTTAAATGGAACGGTACTATTTACTTCACAGACCATTAATCACCATAAAATTTGCTAAATATTAGTGAAAATCGCATCTCGATATCTCCATCCATTCCCGAATTATAAAAGAAAATATTAAAAATTCGTATATCTTAATCGGATCAAGTTACCTTAGAGAGAACAAAAATTTTATTATCTAGAATCTTCCTTCACACTTTATCCAAGCTTAGAACGGCTTCAAAACTACTTTTGAGGCGTGTTGAAAAGCCAACGGATCAATGAAACATCAACAATGATAATAAAACAAAATAAACCAAAACACTTAGAATAACTTAATTTTTTGGCAAAATAACTCACTAATGTGTGAAATGCCTTCCATAAACGTCGATGCATTTATTTAATCTAGTTTCGACGAAAAAAAAAAACGCTGCTTAAGTCTCGGCCCTGGACACGTTTCTACTGGTATTTAATGTTTTGTCATATTTTCCCTGGTTATTGGTTTTTCTTGAAAAGTCAGGTCGTTTAGTCTACCCAATAGATAAAGGGGTGAAAGTAATGTGGGTTTTGCTCGAACCAAGAATGCATATTATGCAAGTTTACATCAGCTTGTGGACAGATGTTTCATGCATCCATAGCATTTGTGATAAAAGGTTTGGATTTGCCCAAATCATATTTAAAAGTCAATGGTAATAGTTCAGTCTATTATCATAATCGGTATCTGTTAAGAAATCTTGTGGACAATTGTTTTCGGAGTTCCCAGATTATGTGGGATCACATTGCACACCAATGTGATTTACGAATTCATAGAGGTGTCTGAATGGGCTACACGTTGCCAGTTTTCCGTAATCGCTAAGTCAATCTTAAAAACACTTCTAGAGAAAAATGTCTTTCTTTGTCGTAATTGCATTGCACATTTTTGCCATGCAGTTGCATCGTATTCAAAACATTGAAAATAAATCATCATACGCTCTATCATACGCTTCTGCGTTAGTAAATGACATGTTTACAGTTACCATGGTTATGTGATTTGTTTTTGTCGATGAGGTAACTGGATCCGATTGATGGCACTCGAGTTTTTAACATTTTCTTCTATAATTCGAGAACGAGTGGCGATATCGAGATGCGGTTTTCACTAAAATGTAGCAAATTTTAAGGTGATCAAGGGTCTGTGAAGTAAATAGTATCGTTCCATTTAACTTTTCTTCAAAAATCACAAAAATATGTAATCGCTGCAGATAACGCCCTCTAGCTCATTTGTTTTAAAGCAAACGGTCTTACTGAAAATATCTTTAAAAAGAGCATAAAATGCTCTTTTAAACAACACTGAAAATATTCAAATCGGTTGAATGGTCTAGGAGATATTAAAATGTAAACATGAAAACGCATTGGCCTCCCCCTCCCTTATTATGACAAATATGAGAAATATCGCAAAACAAAAGCGAAGCGGTATTATCCAAGCTATTAAATGATGTTGTCAAAGTTATAGCTCATCGTCTAAGTTTCTGAGATAGTGGGAACTTTATGTTTCTCAATGGCAGTTACGCCCCCTAGCGGTCGAATTACGAACTTCAAAATAATTTCCAGCTATTTCTCTTGGTCACTTTGCTTATAAGGATTTTTTCCCAAACCTCTAGGCCTTAACGTTCTAGAAATACAGCCGCTCCGTACGCTTAATGGGACACCTGTATACGAAAATGTTTAAACATTTCTTAACTTTAAAGGTCCATATCTTAGCCATTTGTGGGTTTAGACCAAAAATTTTTGCACGTGTCGTCATCATTTTTTACACTAGTATTTGTGATTAAAATTATGCCACGTCTTACAGAAACACTATATATAAATTTTGAAATTATTGTTTAACCTAAGCTTTGTTCGTTGGGACTGCACTACTTGCACTCACTTGCACTATGCAGTTTAGTGCAGATGTTGTGTGTTCGTTGGGGATAGTGCAGTTTAGTGCAGTTTATACACTTTTCTGACCTGCACTAAGTTGACATGACATTGCACTGACTTACACTTCATTGCACTATGACGTCATACGAGTGCCATGTCGTGCAGAGTAGTGCAGTCCCAACGAACAAAGCTCTAATTTAACTCTAATAATATTTTTCAATTCTTTTATATATATATTTTTTATGCTCGAGGAGAAAAATTTGAAACTCGCTTGTTTATTCTAGTCAGGATGGAAGGAATTATTAGGATTAATAGCGTCTATAGTCGTAGATTTATGAAAAATATCAAAATCCAAGCATTTGTTATTTATGTCTTTGCAAATCTTTGGATCTATAAAATTTATAGCATTGTCTTTTTATTTTCTGTTGTGAATTCTTGGGACCGGAGGATAAAATTTTTGAAATTTTGTATCATTTCCTGTGTAAACCAAAATAATATCAGCATATCTACCTTATATTATTGGTGAACGTTGTAAATTTATCTGAAAGTAGCTCTAACTCCACACTGTTGACAAATGTGTTCGCAAAGATACCCGAAATTGGGGAATACATCTGTAAGCCGTTTTTCATATGGTAAAATTTGTTAAAAGAAGTGAAGGTTTGTGATTTAGACTTAACAGTTTTTTGTCTGATTCTGAACGAATATAATTGCTTAACTTACTGAAACGGGAACAAAAAAAAATATATGTATATAAAATAATGATGATTAAAAACTTTTAGTATGCTTACTTGATTGTGTGTTGGTATACTGTTATTAGCATATATTCTTTTTGTTTCTATCGAATTCATGGTAGGCATTAATGATAAATCGTTAAATTAGCCCGTCATCCTATTTAGATTCTTCTGTGCGAGTAAATAAGGAAAACTGGAATTTACGTTACATCATCTCAATTTAGTTTTACTCTTCACCTTGACACTTGCGGTTTTAATCGAGCGACCACAATATGCTTAATTTACTTTGTGTACCTCTCCTTTGATTCCAAGACCTATTTTGCATATAATCGCATGTTTAATAAACGGTCTCGCGGCTAACTCATTATCATTATTATAGTTTTTTTTTCCTTTCAAAATTATATCCTGTTTATCCTACAAATTATTAAACGCTATTTTTTATGAATAAATTTTATTAATAATTTTTAAGATAATTATTTTATTTGATAAATGTGATGCAATCATTTAACGTACAATTACACATATAATTAAATATATTAAAAGTATTATAATTAATATATTAGAACTGAAGTTCACCTTAATTTACAATTATACAAGTTTTATGCAAAAGCAAATGTGTAAATTGGATATAAAACTATTGTATATGAAAAACATGTTATTAATTTAATAACAAAAACAACAACAAACAAAATAAATAAAATAATTTTTCTGTTAATGTGTGACGTTATATTTCATATACTTTCGATAATTATTATTAAGTTGAAATTTATAATAGTGGAAAGATATTTTCGGAGAAACCCTAATTAGAATTTTAAACACCATGTTTTATAAAAAGTCCCCTTTGAAATATCCGTTGGCTTTGAACGTTTGATCGTAATGTTATGTAATACATTATCACGTTTGGTCGGTTAGTTCGTGGCAAAATCGCATTAAATCTGAGTAATTATCAAGTTATATTCCCCGCGGGGCACTTCTTTTAGCGCATCCATTTATTTTTTTATTATTTTCAAGAAGACAGCGCTGTTACGCAACTAATTTGCATTGTCTTATATCTATAAAAACTGCAAACAATCAACGGCAGAAATAGACATATGCTCGAGATGAGACATTTACTAGTCTTTAGTTTGGTTCTGCTATCGTGCAGAGCCCAGCAGTCAAGGGGAAGATTGGGCATCCTCTACCCAGTAGATTTCTCCACCGGTGATAGATATTCGGAAAATTCTATTGAAGAACCTAAATCTAGACCAATTCCTGATAATGGCTTGATTATCATTCGATTAGTACCGAGTGAAACTTACGACGAATCCATTAATTACAATGAAGCATTCATTCCTTCTGGAAGAGTTCGAAGATCAGCCTATAAAAGTGGTGGAGGCGGAGGAGGAAAAGGCGGTGGTGGAGGATTTGGCGGTGGCGGTGGATTTGGCGGCGGCGGAGGTTTTGGTGGAGGCGGTGGCAAAGGAGGTGGATTTGGTGGCGGTGGAGGTTTTGGAGGAGGAGGAGGTGGAGGCGGCAGTGGATTAGGAGGAGGTGGAAGTCACGGCGGTGGAGGACTTGGTGGAGGAGGACTTGGAGGAGGTCACGGTGGTGGTGGACTTGGAGGAGGGAATGGTGGTGGAGGACTCGGAGGAGGTGGTCTTGGAGGTGGACATGGCGGCGGTGGTGGGGGAGGATTAGGAGGAGGCGGCGGTTTAGGAGGAGGTGGACATGGTGGAGGTGGTCTTGGAGGCGGAGGGTTAGGAGGAGGTGGTCATGGTGGAGGCGGAGGACTTGGTGGAGGACAAGGTGGAGGCCTTGGTGGGGGTGGTGGTCATGGAGGCGGAGGAGGTCTTGGAGGCGGTGGAGGACAAGGTGGTGGAGGTCATGGTGGTGGAGGACTAGGAGGAGGAGGACTTGGAGGTGGTCTAGGAGGTGGTGGAGGTCATGGGGGTGGTGGTGGCCTAGGAGGTGGCGGAGGTCACGGTGGTGGTGGTGGACTTGGCGGAGGAGGTGGACCAGGTGGCGGAGGATATGGAGGTAAAGGGCATGGAGGAAAAGGTGGAGCTTGGGCTACGTCATCGAGCGCCGCGGGTTCTTAGTAAGTTAAAACAATTATAGAAATACTTAGGGTTCTAAATTTATTTATTTTTTCTAGTGGAAGATAAAAACATAATTAAACAAAGCAACGTGATGTTTATTAAAACCCAAAATTTTAAATAAAGTAACTTTATCTACACCTGTCTTCGTCTTGTTTGTTTCCTTGTTCTGAAGCTTAGAAATGCAGTATCTCTGAACTAATAATACCAGTTGATACCATTGTTTAATAAAATTTAAATTTAATTGGTAATTCTAGATAATCGGTCTCGGAATATATTTTCAAATATCAAATTGTTAAAATAGATGATCTATTAAAACAGAAAGAATTAAATAAAATTCGTGTAACGATGATATAATTATTTATTTATATTATTCAGTGCTTACTATAGTATTCGACCATGTAGTGGTCTTCCTCAGGCAAAGCTACAATAACAAAAAATGTATTAGAAGGAACTTAGAATAATCCAGAAATTACCCTAAATATTATGATCTAAAAATATAAAAGTAAAGAACATAAATTACCGTCAAAGCATAATTTAGATATTAAATGACATCAATTTCTTTAGGATGAATGATCTTGACTCAAAGTTGTTCTAAAAATCAATAAAAAGGGAATACAAAATGGTCAATTGTACAAATAGCGTACTTACAATAATTATCCGTTAAAGAATATTTAAAAATCAATATGATGTCGGAAAGTAAAATAAACGACGATGTTAACATATTAAAAACATGCAAAAATCACGAACTTAACAACAAAACATAACAAATCGAACGACGAGATAGACTATTTCGATAAAGAATTATTGAAGAGAGAAGAAAGGCGATATCTCATTCTAGAAAGCGGAAACATGTTGTATCTATTCTATAACTTAAATTCTATTACTCATCTATATTTATAAATATGTAGATCTATATAAATAAATAAACATCTATCAATAGATTGCTTATTGCATGTATTTGATGAAATATCTATAATTAATAATTAATTAATAATTGAGGAGCAAAAGTAACAAAGGGGCTAAGTGCCAAAATTGTTAAACAGAGAAATTTAAAAAAAAACCTTCACATACCAAAACGACAGACTTTATTTCTAAATAATTATCTAACACATATTATTTGCCTTACGACTAAATATGCTACGACGAAAACAACCGAAAAAAAAATGAAAATTTTAATACAGGGTCATCCCCGACGACCGTCCATTAGAACTTTATAGGGCTAATTTCTGGCCAATACAAAAATTTGAAAATTCAGATTTAACTATTATTAATTGCGTTCTCTTCGACTAAAATAATTTCAGATTTCTAGCATTTCCGGTTATACCGGAAGTCGCCACCTACTTTATTTTTTTAAATGGAACACCCTATATATTTTTACATATTTGAATTTGTCTATTTTCAAGGTTTATGAATAACTTTACTTTTTGCAATTTGATTCAGCCGTTTTGAGTTATTCGAATTTTTCTAGAAAAATCCAAAAGCAAAAGTATTCATAAAAGTAAATTTACAAACAACTACAATATTACCCTCTCCATCTGGAAGGCTATAGTGGATGGTAGTTTGACGATGACTGTCATGAGGGTCTTCATATGAACCATGCCTTCTCCTTTTCACGCCAGTCAACTGTATTAAACCCATGATGTATGTTCCACGGACGTCAACTCTGCACTTGTAGTATTTTTCAAAAAGAGCTAGTCTATTTGCGTAATTCAACGACTTGCACCTGAATTTGCATTTATATGTTATCTGTAAGAGTTTTAGGGTTTACACAAAAAAATATGGTTCTAGTTCATGGCATTATTTACACACGTACAACTATATTAAAAATAATAACCCACTTCTAGATTAGGTCTCCTTTTTTCACCTACAGCATTTTAATTTTTGCTTTTATAGGATTGTCCGGCATTTTTAATCTTCCCAATCCTTATTTGCGACGTTATAAATTCATTTTGAAGTTCACTTTACACTGTTCAGCAGCCGTGTGATACGAAACGATATACTCGTATTCCGGTTGGATGTAAAAAAAACGAACGCTCAACACAACAATGCCTACTACGGCACTTGGCTCGTTTGATGTGGAAATGACCGAGCACTTGCAGGAAGCATCACCTATCTGCCTGATTGTTGACGGAATTTAAAGTCCTGGCACTTTACCCGTTTGATAGGATATAGTCGATGGCACATAGAACCTGTCTATCGAAATATCTTATTTTTTGGTAAATTGGCACTTAGCTCCTTTGTTACTTCTACTCCTCAATTCTATAATTATCAGTTTCACTATTAAAAGATTTAAAAAAGTTAAACCGATTTTTTCCGTTGACTTGAGCAACTTGAATTATATTAAATTTCTCCACGTTTCACTAATTTCACCAATACACTTTTTACAGGTAAAGAAACCGAAATTCTGGAACTGGGGCATAAATTTTCTTTACCCTTTAACACCAAATCTATTAACTTTGCTATTGATATGGAATCACAATTGATTAAAAGCTCTATAATCAAAGATATTTTTGTAAATAATCATAATATTATTTCTAGTTTGGATAAACATAATAATAGCACTAGCTTTACACACTCCATTAAAAAACAAATTAACAACAGCAAGAATAAAGTCAAAGATAACAATATTACGATAACTTTTGGAGACAAAAATGCTGGCGTAGTGATGTTAGACACCGATACATATATTGGAAAAACTTTGCAATTCTTCAAAGAGAATAATATTAATAAAATTAAGAACAACCCAACCATGCCATTTCATAATAAACTTAAGAAATTTGTCAAGGATAACCATAATATGCTTTCGAGGTTCGATATAACTGCTTTCAGAGTGGCTTCAATTTGAAATCGAATTTTCTAGAACCAACTAGATTACAAAATTGTCTAGCTAACCTCTTTATAAATTTTACTGATTCGGCCACCTATAACGTAATTGATACGTTTTTTTCTGGTCACTTAGCTATAATAATGGAATTTCAAACTCCTACGGTTACTAAAGGTAAATTATATAAAATGTTTGCACCGACAACGGTTGGGGGGCTCGAAACTTTTTTTGATATTATTTCAAATTATGACTTCAGTTTTGTTAATGATATGAAACTACACTTTAACTATAAAGCAACCACTTTAAATAATATCTTAAGGGATGCTGCTAAGTTTGCTTTTTCAACTATAACGGTCAATATTAATAAACGCGATTCACTGACCTTATCTTGGTACAATTCGGAACTTAAACAACATAAAGAAAAACTTAGTTTTCTTTGTGATCTATACAGATTCAATAAAAATTCGTACACACTTGCTGAACGTAACAAACGTCGTAAATCTTATAAGTTAGCAGTTAGTCAAGCTAAAAGAAATGGTACTGACAAATTTATTTTGAATCACACAAATCAATCTTCTGCTATTTGGAAAATAATCAATACTAATAAAGCCTCTCAAAGAGTCAACGAAATGGATAGTAATTTGGATGCTGAACAACTTAATGATTTCTTTTTGAATATCGCTGGTAAATTAGCTAAAAATATAAGTGGTGGTGCTGATCCTTTGTCATTATTTATTGAATTGTCTGATTCCAGTATTGACTGCTTTGTTTAACCAGCGTCTATCCGCTGGCTAGTTTCTTGACGGATTTGGGATTGCAAATGTCATACCGTTATTCAAAAAAGAGAAATTAATGAGGCTTCGAACTACAGACCAATTAGTATATTACCTGTACTATCAAAAATTTTTGAAAAACTATTAAAAAATCATTAATCAAATATTTTGAAGATAATAATATTTTTAATAAACAACAATTTGGTTTTAGAAAGGGAAAATCCACCGTTACAGCTATACAAAGCTTTATTGAGTATGTGGTCGATGGTTTCGAGACTTCAAAATATACCGAAGCAAGTTTTTTAGATCTCACAAAAGCTTTTGATTGTGTATCTCATTCAATTTTGATTCGTAAATTGTATGCGTATAATGTCGCCCCAGAGGCATGTAAACTTTTGTCAGTCTATCTTACAAATAGAAAACAATTTGTTAAATTTAACTCTTTGGTATCTAATCCTGGGATTATTCATAGTGGGGTTCCCCAGGGATCAATCTTGGGCCCTATCTTATTTTTAATATATATAAATGACTTGCCTTCATTTTTGAATCCTGAAAAATCAATTTTGTATGCAGACGACACAAGTTTGTTGGAAGCTGATGATAGTTTCAGATTTCTGGGCGTGCATGTTGACACCGGACTTACCTGGAGTTTTAATGGCGAAGCTTTAGCTTCTCGTTTGAGCTCCACAGCTTTTTTGTTAAGACGTCTTTCTGAATTTTCTTCTACGGAAGTATTGCGCACCGCTTATTTTGCGCTTTTTCAGAGTCATCTTAGTTAGGACTACTTGCCTGGGGACACACCGCGATTAATAAAAGAATATTTAGTATACAAAGAAGAGCCATTAGAAGTATCGCCAAATTAAACTATACTGAAAACTTCCGTAAAGACCTGATAAACTTCTTTTATCAATTTAAAAATTCTTGGAATGTTTAAAATTTACATTGTTACTTCATTGTCAACTAAAAAAAAATGGTGATTTTCACAATTACAAAACTAGGAGGGGGGTGACATCCGACATGATTCATTGAGACTGACCAGATCTAGGAACGCCTATAATTATTATGGAATAACAATTGTTAATAGTCTGCCTGGTAGTTATAGGAATTTAACATTTCAAGTTTTTGTAACTAGGATTAAGAATGTTTTATTGCGTAAAGCATATTACTCCATTGAAGAATTGTCGAATGATTTACAGGCCTTTGAATGTGTTTAGTATAAGAACAGATTAACTTTTTTTCCCTACCACTACTGTTCTGACACGGATTATTATGACTGTGTATTTGTTTTTATGTAAATGTTACGTGTAATATTTTATATATTATATTTTATTATATTTTCCGCCTTGCTTGTAAATTTTATATTGACGAATGTATGCCTTCGGGTTATTAGCATAATAAAGATTATTATTATTATTTAATTCAATGGAAATGAACCCTCTTGTACTAATCTTAAAAAGTCTAATCAAGCTTCATAAAACAGACAATAGCATTAGAACAATTATTGGGAATAATAATACCAATATTAACAGAATCGCGAACCACATTCAAAGGTTTTTGTTCAAAGTCTTTAGTAACCATTTCTGTTATAATATCAAAAATTCTATAGACCTCATCAATAAAATAAAAAATATTTCAGTATCCAAAAATAGTATACTTATATCATATGAAATTAAAAATCTGTATACTAATATCCCAATAGATAAATCTATTTCCATTATTGAGAAACTTTTTCTTAAGAACCAAAATTCAATAGATCTAGAAGAAGATAACATGTTTCTCTGGGTTAATAATTATTACCAGATGAAAGATGATTTCCCTATGGGTTCGCCCATCTCAGGTATAATAGCTGATATTTATGTCAATCATTACGAAAACAAGCTTTTCTCAGATAAATATAAGTGTATAACCAAAGATATCTCATTTTACGGGAAATATGCGGTAATGCAGCATGCGGCAATATATATGGTAATGCAGCAAAACTTTTACCATTAAATAATATTTTTAATAATATTAATAACCTGCAGATCACTTCTGAAATTGAAACAGACTGTAGGCTGAACTTTTTAGACTTAGTGATTTCAAGAGATCCTGATTATAGCTTGAGCTTTGATATATTTCGCAAACAAACAGCCACAGATGTAATAATTCCCAAACATTCATTCAACTCTACTGAACATAAACAGGCTTCATTTCGTTTTCTTGTCAATAGATTACAAAAAGTACCGTTAAATGATTCCAATTATCTCACAAAACTCCATAAAATTGTAAAAATCGGTTTGAATAATGGATACAACGTCAAAGACTTACAGGACATTCATAACATGGTACATAAATGTAACATCATTAAACCAAAAAAAAAAAATAATATATAAAATATGTATGTGCTAATATATCCGCACTATAAGAAAAGCGTTAAATATATAACCTTACCATTCGTCCTTTCCATTCAGTCAAAAGTCAAGAAAAATCTTGGTAAAGTTGATATTATCCCAGTTTTCTCATCGAATTCAAAAATATCTAAATATTTGTTAAATAATAAACACAAATTTGACAATACGTCATTGAACGGTGTATATAAGATTGAATGTTGAAATTGTAACATGTGCTATATAGGACAGAGTGGAAGAAACATCCACACTAGACTTAAAGAACACCTAAATAGAGATACTTCAGCTGTTTTTAAGCATTTAAAACTTAGTAACCATACTACAGACATTAATAATGTGAGTCTGTAGAAAAATATATAGAAATCGAAAAAACTTGATCTATTTGAGGAATACTTTATATACAGTGTGTCCCCGTAAGGTATAATTGACGATACATTTTTGAATTCAAATTCCATCTTTTGCAATTAAAGTCTGGATGTCATAAAACGAAATATAACCAAGTTTTACGTCAAATGTCCTCAAAGTACCAAAGTTAACGCAAGAAGTTTGTTAACCGTTGCAGGTAAAGTGGTGTTTCTGGGCAATGTACAACAAAAGTTGATTAAGATAAAATGTTTGTTATGTTAAATTATAGCGATATGCCGAATTTTATTAATTTAGGATATAAAAGCAAAATGCAGATTTTTAAATCATAAGATTAACAAAACATTTTCGATCTATACTAAATTAACATAAAAGCTTATTCAATGATACCACCACCAACACTAACACATAATTCAGCCCTTTTCCGACATTGTTTATAAGATTTTCTAATATGGACCAACGAAATTTCTCTTAATAACAGTTTCAATTTTTTGTTTTAAACGGTCTAAATTGTTATTAAAATTTTCAGTGTACACTTTTTGTTTTACATAACTCCAAAAATAAAAATCCATAATAGATAAATCCGGACTTCTTGGCGGTCATGGTTGCGGACCATATCTACCAATCCATTTTTTTTCCAAATAACCTATTTAAATAATTTCTAATTAAAATGGTCGAATGTGGGCCGCAACTATCTTGTTGAAAACACTTAGAATTTATTGGGTTTTTCTAAATTCACGCGCCGTGAAGATAATTAAATAAACAATTTTCTATTTCCAAATATCGGTGTTGATTCAAATTGCAGTTTATAACACCGTCCCACGAAACAGCACACCACACATTCATTTTCTGGGAATACTGGCGTTTACAAGCTATGCGATAATGTGCATTAGTCTTTGACCAGAATCGACAATTTTGTGATGTAACCACTCCATTAGTGGTGAACGATGCTTCGTCCGCAAATATTATGTTTCTTAAAAAAGTTCTGTCTTTCAAAATTTTGTACCCAAGCCACAAACAATAATCTAAACGTTTTGCTTCATCACCTAATTCGATAGTGTGGTTAAATTTTGGTTTATACGGCAATATTTTATTTTCTCGATAAATTCTTTGTAAATGGGATTTACTTATACCGACTTGAACTGCCATTTTTCTTAACGACACCTTACCGTAATCCATTGCGTTCGTTACTGCAACAATCGACCCCGCATTATGTTCATCTAAAAGCTTTTTTTCCTTCCTTTTATTTTCCACATTGCCCGTTTCCGAACATTTTTAACAACTTTCTTAATAATAATAATAATTTATTGCTCTGCAAGAAAATAATATATACATACATAAAAAAAGATAATTAACACCTTTAACACCTCGCTATAATAATAATCATTAAAGAAACCTGAACTCAAGTCCAGAAAAATAACAAATCCATAAAAAAAAAAGTCACACAGCAAACATAATGTCCGCACAGGCCAAGTATTTCCCCTCGATAATAGACAAATAATTAATAAAATCAATGGATAATAGGAGCAAATCACTGTAACGTCTCCAGGAGTTCTCGTATTACTTTCCTAAACTTAGGTCCATTACTACCATCTTTTAGTTAAATTTATCTTATAGATAAACCCATCTACTAGCCAATCAGAACGCGTGAAATAGCCGTAACCATAGTAATAATCCCTTAGATAGCTTAACCAGAAGATGGTAGTAACGAGCCTTAATCGGAGGCGCACATCTCGCCCAGTCGTATCGGGGATCATTCATTGTTCTGACAATCTGGTACGAAAAACACTTTTTAAAAAGGCAGTTATGGAAAACTGGAGGAGACAATCGACCCTTAAACCTAATTGTTTTTTAATCTACTAAAAATCCAGATTTTTATCTCAAATTGCCTTAAAACTGTTCCCCAATCCATAGCACCGCACTATAAATATTTTATGTTGTAATGTAAACATGATCAATTAATATTTGACAATAGGCTAAAACTAAGCTATCAAATGATAATTGTTAGTTCACTCAGATCATTTGTTTTTATTGTAAAACGGAATATTAGAAAAAAAATTTCAAGAAAAAACTCATTTTTTCTTTTATATGCTAAATTAATAAAATATCGGCATATCGCTATAATTTACCGAGATTCAATTTTTTTAGTCGTATATATAAACCACCTCTTCTCAGTGTTAATTTGTTTTATTTTTTATAAAATTAAAACATTATTTCTTCGACGTTTCGAGCTTTATATTGCTCATTATCAAGAAATTATCATCTAAAATTAAATTAAAACATCAAAACTATACAACGATATACCAAATACAATAATTTAAAACGTTTAAAGTTATATTTCTATAAACAATTACGTACCCTCTTAGCGCAATCTTACATTTTAAATTATATTCTAATAATATCACGTATCGGTGACTGCAAAGTTATCGATGGAATAATTCCATGTTGTTTGAAACGTGTATCGAAAACTTGTATACTCAGGTGGGGGAAAAACGTATTCTTGTATTACTTCAACATCTATATTATTATATCTTTATGGAATTTGTTAAAAGAAACTTTATATATTTAAATCATGAATTATTCCTGCTTAATGTATCCCGATTCCACCAGCGTCCGTTTTATAATTTACCGTGCTATCTATGTTTTTTGTTATAAATATAGATTCTAAATTTTTTCTATTTAGTGTATTTCCAGTAGTTGATAATACTTTTGGGTTATCAAAATTAAAGGATGGTGTTCTTGTTTACTATGATAACATAGAGCTGTTTTATGTATGTTTTTTATTTGTTTTGTGTCGTATTCATGTTGTCGCAGTCTTTTCTTTAAATGTTGTTTTGATTCACCAATGTATGATTTGTCACAATTGTTACATTTTAATTGATATATTGTATTAATTTTGTCCTTTATTTTTATTTTATCTTTCATGTTTGTTAAGTAATCTTTTACTTTGTTATTATTATATTTGGCGAATCCTATTTCGTTAAATTCATATTGTTTAAAAATAGATGTTATTTTATTTGTTAATTGTGGAATGTAATTAATTTTTTAATGAATGTTTTAATTTTTCATCAAATACATGCAATAAGTGATTTTTCCATATAATCTATTGATAGATGTTTCATATTTATAGATATAGATGAGAAATAGAATTTAAGTTATAGAATAGATACAACATGTTTCCGCTTTCTAGAATGAGATATCACCTTTCTTTTCTCTTCAATAATTCTTTATCGAAACCAATCTATCTTGTCCTTTTGTGTGAAGAATACTCTTTTTCGATTTGTTATGTTTTGTTGTTAAGTTCGTGATTTTTGCATGTTATTAATATCGTTGTGATAGATATACGATAGGCTAATTATTGTAAATGCATTGGTTATTGATTTTGCTTTTATGTTCATCATAAATATGTTTTGTCCATAATACTGGCTCCATCTGTTTTAATTCTTGAGAAATGACACATTTTTTTATGAAAACCATACATTTTAACACCATAAGCCGTTACGCAGAAATTTCAACGGAATGCAAACGATTACAAGCTTTGTTTTTAGATCATTAAAACACTTTTGCTATACAAGATTTTACTTCATCAGTTTTTGTTTTCGAATAGATAGATTTTTTTAATATTGATCATCTATTCGTATAAAATTGATTCAATGATCATCGTGATATTAATTAAAATAGAAAGAATTAAATAAAATTCGTGTAACGATGACAGAATTATTTATTTATATTATTCAGTGCTTACTATAGTATTCGACCATGTAGTGGTCTTCCTCAGGCACAACTACAATAACAAAAAACGTATTAGAAGGAACATAGAATGATCCAGAAATTACCCTAAATATTGTGTTATTATATTATTAGAATCCATGTTGCGAGATTAATTAATAAAAATAAGATATAATAAAACAACAATGTGTTTTAAACTTCAGTTTCTCGCGTTTATTTTAAATTTCCTCGGTACTGGTTTCGACACTATATTAGGTCATCATCAGCCGAATGGTCAAGAATAAAACTGATTTAAAATTGGAAACATCGGTGAAACATAAATCCTTTCAGATTTATGTTTCATGTCTTGTGTCAAGTGTTGTCTTTTCGTGAAAATAATTTTAAATTGTTAGTTACGTGTGAAATTTTATCTCTAATGACCAAACAGATGTTTCCAATTTCAAATCAGTTTTATTCTTGACCATTCGGCTGATGACGACCTAATATAGTGTCGAAACCGGTACCAAATTCCATCTTTTGCAATTAAGGTCTGGATGTCATAAAACGAAATATAACCAAGTTTTACGTCAAATGTCCTCAAAATACCAAAGTTAACGCAAGAAGTTTGTTAACCGTTGCAAGCAAAGTGGTCTTTTTGAGTCACCTTCTAGAATATTCTTGCATCATAATACTTATTAGAAATTTACAGTTTTATTATAAATATTTAATTTAATAGCAAAATTAGTAACGATCTTTCCTTTTTTAGAAATAAAATTTTATTGGGTATACATTCCTCTCTCTCACGTGATATCCAAGTATCGAAAATGTTATTATTAATTTTTTCTAATTATACGAAGCAGTGTAAGGTTTCTATTTTCTAATTCTCTAAATAAGTCAAGTCTTGTAAAAAAATAGCACTTCTCACATTTCTCTCTGCTTCTTCCAATCCCTTTATCATATTGTCAAGACAACATGTTGCCCTTGCTTATGTTATTATTAGTTTATTTGGTAATTGTAAACTTACGAAGTTATATCGTCATAGGCAGCTTATACCTTTATACCATACTACCCTGGTTTAGAAGGAATATACTGTTTGAAGGGACCTTCCAGGGAATGTAAGTAACTGTCCGTCGACACTTCTATTTCCATTTGGTACGTCTGCCTCTTATAGTGTGGGTAGCCGTAACTTAAAGAACTTAAAAACTTTTTTCTCCGAGATTCTGCATTATCAAAACAGAAAAATTGAGAAATTGTGGTGCAACTGTTTCAGATTTTAAGTTAGATGAATTTTCGAGGTTATATCATTCAGAAAAAACTTATTTACCGCTGCCATCTGATTTGGCAGCGACATCGTGATAACCTTCACCATCAATATCATTTCAAGAATTTTCAAAAAACTTTTCACTGTGACATCACACACAAATCTGGGAACTTAACGTTGAAGAGAGACGTTTACACCGACATTGCAATTACAATATCAAAATGTATGTCAAAATGTATGGTTCACTTGTCAACTGAACATCGTCTCTGTTCTTATACTAATAGCTGATTACGATGAATTTGACCTGTGTGTTCGTTTTGAGAGAATTCGCTACTCTACTACTATGCAAATTCATTTCGATCACCGTGAAAGCTGTGGATTTGCGTCCTTCAATATGCAGAGTGACCAGAATTAACGGAAAATTTCGAAATGCCATGTCGGGCGTAATTTATTGGCCCTTTCTTTCCGTCGTACAAAAAGCATTTTTATTCATTACTTCGTTATGTGCTACCTACCCTTGAAAGATCTTTAAATTAACTTAGCTTTTTATTAGACTCTTTCCCCAACCAACCTTAATTCAACTGATTTTCAGCAGGGTAGCAGATTTCCGTTCGTTTAGTTAGACGTTAGACGATAGACTTAGGTAGCATCTGGGTGTTCTCTACCGTTAGTTTTATTTTAAATCTTTGCTCAGTGCAACCTTTGGAAAACCTTTGCAAGATCGCCAAGGATCTCTTTTAATTATTTACTTATGGTTGGTTGGTTTCACACCCCTCTGCAGCTTATGCTGTATTTTCTTATCCCCTCGATTGCTTTAATAAGTCTGGCAATAAGTATTCCCTTATAGCCTTAATCAATTTACATTTAACCCAAACTCTCCCATCTTTTCGTAACCTTCCCAAACCAAGTGAAAATGTCATATTCCACCTTGTTTCGGACACTACTGCTATAGGCACGGCAATGCATAGAAATGTCCTTTAGTAGCGCAACCAGATCTTTTATCGTCGTTATTAATTAGCCCCCTCTCCTTTATGTTATGGTCTCTTTCAATTTCATTCGTCTTTATTGGACGTTGTAGCAAAGTTCCCCATCAACGAAGACGAACTTAGACTACATTTTTATGGTTGTTATCCAGTTCCCGTTGGACCTTCTTATTGAGCACCATAATAGGGCAATCCTGGCAAAGGGATTAAACTAATCCATGCCTGCTTGTATGTTATAACGAGTATTTTCTAAACCTTTTGCATTTCCATGTTTTCTTTTCTGTTCCCGGTTGTTCTCAGGTATTTTCACTAATTTGCTTTCTTATTATTTGTATAGATGTGTTTGTTCTCGAACACTTCAGCAATAAAACTTGAATAAGCTTGGTTGTGTACCTACGAGCGCTACAAAATTAGCACCAGATAAAGGAAATCGAAACACATACGCTCTCGTCGTATCGACAAAAGAAGTACCATTCATGGAACGATTAAAGAAAGTTAAAAACGTGTTCATAAGAGAAAATGTAGAGGAAGGAACGTGAAGTCTTCGCAGTACAAGGGACGGATAACTCATCATAACGATGGAAAAAGAGAAACTCGTTATGGAAAAAGTATGCCAAGGTATAACAAAAAGTTTTAATATGGATAATACGTACGTGGTAAAACTAAGAACTGACACAGAAATACTACATATTAGAACAATAGATGGTGTGATGGACAAAGAGGTAGTAAAGGAAAAGATTCACAAAATTCTTGAGAAAACCCATGAGGAATAGCAGGCAGGCAACGATTATTAAGATAGAGAAGAAGAAAGCACAAAGCCTTTTAGACATGAAGAATAGCGGCATAACGGGGAAAACAACAAATAATTGATAAAGGTGGCTGCAATAATACGAGAGATGAGAAGAATTACTAATATACTAATATACTAATTGATGGAAAAACAGTGGAGAAGAATGACTTACATGTGATAATTGGATGTGAACTAAATCTTAGGTATAATAAAGGCTAGTGATAAGAGCTGTGATACTTTTATAGATGTTCATGCGAATATGACTGATATATTTATTATATTATTATTTTTATTATTATATTGTTATTATGAATGTTGGAGGGTCTATAGAAGAAGAAATGACTGGTAAAAAGTAAAGTTGGTTTCTGAATCGAATTTGTCTTACATTTTTGTTGTTGAATAATACGCGGCATTTTATTTCGTTTCGTACAATCTCCTATATTTTTTAAGGATTACTTCAATGGTTTGTATGTCTTTAGCGGCAAGAAACAGTACGCAATCAAGCAAATCAAGTTGCTTAGATGAATTATATTGTTTTGTGAAAACGGTATACAACGAGGTGTATTTCGATTATAAAATCGTCCTCAGCCACTACTTCGTGAAGGTATATTAAGAAGTAAAATTCCAATGGAATGTTTTATAACTATATGTTTGTTCATCTAAGATACTATTTTTAACTTCTATATAAAAAAGAGATGGTAATAGAGGTAATAATTTTTTTATTTAACGTGGTCTTTAAGAAATTCACCAACGGAATGTTTATTGAATCAAAAAGCAGGAAATAGAAGCTATAATTATTGTACACAATCGATGAAAATTAAACACTTCAAATTAACAAAAATAACGCTACACCAATAAAGTATGTAAATGACCGTGACAAATAAAATTTGAAAATTTGAAGGTCAAGCAGACGTAAATGAGATGGAAATAACATTAAAAGGCAACAAAGAAAACTGCAAATTGTTCTTAAAAGTAATTGCAGATTTCATTTAAAATTTATTTTAAAATTAATGAGAAAAAAAATGTGCGGATTTACTATTTGGAAAGGGAAACTGCAGAAAATTAATTTAATTTTTTATGTATTTTAAGAAATATCTGTTGTTGTTAAAAAATAATTGATGTCATTCAATGTATAAAAACAATGTATAAAAAACTCTTGATATAGGTCGAATTCCATGGATTTGTTAAGATGTTTTAGTAATTTTATACTTTCAATATCTGCAGAGTGCTCGCGTTCTTTCATTTGTTTGAAGAAAGTGGAGGAATCCTTAGTAAGATGTTCTCGTATTCTGACTCTTCCTGCTTCGATTCCTGCCCGTCTGACCAATATAGATCCTCTCACAATCTTTACAAGACACCTCATATACTTAGAATTGAGCGGAGTATAACACTTGCTTTATTTGAAAAGCGTTGACAATAGGTTTTACCTTCGAATTATATTGAATCAATATTACAGTATGAATCCTATTTACCAAGAAGAGAGAAATATCGAGTAAGACGAATATGAATATCTACAAAGCGATATTTAGACCAATATTGGCTTCTCGATGCGAAACTTGAATACTTACATACTTAAATAGAAGTAAATGGCAGTTCAGATGAGGTACCTGAGAAAAGTGAAAGAAATATTAAACCGTTGAGTGTCTTTACTGGGAAGTGACAATTAAGTTGGTGGGCTCACAACAAAAGCAGGCGTGGCAGGCTAAGTTGTAGGGAACTAGAAGGAGAGAAAGATCAGGACAAACTTTAGACAAAGCAGTATTGTACATCATCGTCAAGAGAGGGAAAACTATGCAGAAAGTTATGGCAAAGAATAAAATAGATTACTATTAAAGGGCGATTTTTCAACAAAAATTAAGATTAAGGTCTTAATTTTTTGTTCAAAACCCCTTCTCCTCCAAGTTACAGGAAAAAATTGTTTTTATTTGATGTATCCACTATGGAAGAATTTAGAAGAATAGAATTTAGCAGATAACTGTTGCCAATAAAATAGTACTTTTTGACGATTTTTGTAACCATTCATTTACAAAAACATTGTAGAACTAAAATAATTAAATAGAACAGAGTTAATATCTATACAGAACAATAATAAAAATAATAAAATACAGAGGATCCAGAAAGTAAAACGATAAAGTAAGAATACAAAAAAAACCATAGAAGACAAAATATGCTTTTAAAAATATTCTGTTCTAACGTGGCACGCTCCTGATGATGAATGCGGTTAGCATTTGAAACCGGTTGAGCCAAAATAAAATTATCCATGTAAATACATATAGATCAGATACAAATACATACAGACCATCTTGTAACATTTGCCACAAAAGACGTCCATGTGGAGTTAAATCTTTAAAGATTTTAAAAATTTTTACGTTTATTTTAAGTAGGTAAATTATGTGACAATAATAATTTAATTTGTTCACCGTTTTATATTTTCGATGTTAATTTCCTGTAAAATTTATTGACTTTTGTCTCTGATGATAAAAGTACAACAAAATTCGAAATTTTTTCTATCACGTTAAATACATATAGTTTATGCTTTTATGTTATTATATTATAACTAAATTTCCTAAGTGTCTAAAACTGATTTAGCAAGTAGTTGACCTCTTTAATGTAACATATCCTGATCGCCAACTCATTAGCCAAAGTATGGTAAGCCTAGCTGTGATTAAATTTATAAAGGATGAACATCTACCAGATTTCTCGAAGTCTGGCCGACCAAATGTTTTCCGGGAGATTCAACAAAACAATTGGGTCAAATTTGGCACAAAATTTTAAAAACCGCAAAATATCATTCCCATAAAGTAAACCTCATTGACGAGCAATGAGTCGTAACTTTTGCAACAATAATTTTGTAACGACAACGAAGGCTTTGTCAAAAACATAGTTTTTTCCGGCGAGGAAACATTTACATTGAGTGGACAAGTAAATAGTTAAATTGTCGGATCCTTACTTTTTTGATTTTTTCAAAACATCATTCCTACCATAACAGCCTCATCCCGATAATGTTGACCTAACTCAATTCCAGCGGCACTTATTGCAATATATGGCATTAAAATAAGTAGTTACCATAGTTACTCATGGCTACTGCAATTGTTATAATGTCTAGCAAATTTAAACATTGATTGTATATACTAGATTCAGAAAAAAAACCTCTTTCATATTCCGTAATAACAATGGGGGATTGCCATTTGAAAAAAACATCGATGACGTCATAACTCGTTTGAAAAGTCGGAAAAAAATTAAAATCTACACCAAAAAAATACAAAAAATTTAAATGTTTAAACCTGTTTACGGGATTTTTCCATAAACCATTTAGAATGATTTTATCGTCTATATCCGCTGCTTTACGGACGCACTGTATACCGCCGAATTTTCTTACATTTTTATTAATTAATATCATAAAAACTAAAAATCTATGTAAGTGAAAGCCTTCGCTTTCACGGCCGGTTAATTAAATTAAAACTAGAACTAACACTAGCACTATCACTGAAACTAACTCTAGACAAAAAGCGTTTCTGAAATAGACAGGAAAGTTGTGGTTCTAAAATCTGCTTAAAAAGGATTAAATTCGTTAACTTCGTATTTGTTTCTGAAGAAGGTTGCAACATGGCATCCGAAACGTCAAACTTTTTTTCAAAAGGCGCACGGCGTAACCCTAAAGTTTCTAGTTCTAGGTGTAGTGTTAGTTCTTGTGATAATACTAGTGTTAGTTCGAGTTTTAGTTTAATAAAAAGCTGTGTTTCGAGTTATGAAGATATCTGGAACCGTTTTCAAATTAGACAGGGGGGTTTACTTATGACCCGTACTGTATATAAAATGTAAAATAATGGCACAAAAATAAGATAATATACGAATTGGGAGGTAAATTTGAAAAAAGGTTAATAGCAGTTATGATACCAACTGTGCCAAATATTTGTACGAAGAAATAGAAATTTTAGTAACATGTTTCCTTAGACCGGTGTGAAAACAGCACGCCAAACATAGCAACCCGTTTTACCGAAGACATCCGAGTATACGCTAAAGTCGGTTTTACACGATCATTTTTAGGTAAAATAAAAAGTATAACCCCACGTAAACGAGATTGTGCTCCGCTAGCCTATTAATCAGCTTTTCGACTGCCAACGCTTATCAACTGATAGCCTATTAATCGGCTTTTAGTTATCGACGGGTTTCGTCTGACTATATGTCTGAGACAAACAAACGTGTATCAACGTGTATAGTAGTTAGCTGTCCTCTCCGTATCCTTACAAATTATAATATTTTTACTTTTTACTGTTTACAATGGATAAAGATCGTCCAGATGAAGAGGTTTGCTTAGATACTTTGTCAGACTATAATTGTTATTCAGAAAGTGATAGTGATGGTGATAGCAGTGATTCTTCTATAAACATTCGGAAGCCACGCAAATTATTGCCACTGCAATCTAGCGATTCAGAAAGTGATAATGATGACACTGCTGAAGTAAACATCGATACGTGGTCAACAAATGACAAATCAATTATTTTGGAACCTTTCGAAGGAAGCCCAGGTATAAAAATTCTACCAAAATACGAAGAAAGTGTAATAGACATTGGAGATACAACTTATTTATTGGAGATGACTTTTTGGAATATTTGGTTAAAGAATCGAATAGATATCACTATCAAATAATCAATAAATAGAAAACTATCTCAAGAACGAAGAAATGGATGGATATTACGTTGCCAGAAATGAAAAATTTTTTAGGTCTAATGATTCTAATGGGACAAGTAAAAAAAGACAGACTTCACGATTACTGGTCAACTGACCCAAGCATCGAAACTCCGTTTTTTTCTAAAGTAATGAGCAGAACCAGATTTATGCAGATACTGCAGAGCTGGTACAATGAAGATATACCCACAAATTCAAACAGACTTGTAAAAGTTCAGCCAGTTATAAATTATTTAAAGAATAGATTTGTTGATGTATATAAACCTTGTCAACAATTATCATTAGATGAATGTATTATTCCGTGGCGGGGAAGACTGTCATTCAGAACCTACATTCCCGTTTGTAATTTTGAAGTGTATGCTTGCCAAGGAATGAAATTGGAAAACACTATTCTACAAGTTATTGATCCTTATAAAAATATTTGGCATCACATTTATCAGGATAATTATTACAACAGTGTCCATATGGCTGAAGTTCTCTTGCAAAATAAAGTACGGGTATGTGGAACTATTCGTAAAAATAGAGGTCTTCCTCAATGTCTCCAAAAAGTAACCCTTTCAAATGGTCAAACTACATTTCGTAGAAAACACGATATTCTGTTACAAATATGGAATAACGGTAAACGAAATGTATACATGATATCTACGATACATTCGGCGCGAATAATGGAATCCGGAAGTGTAAATAGAAGATCACATATATCAATTCAAAAGCCTGAGTCAATAATTGATTACAACAAGTACATGAAGGGGGTAGATCGCGCTGATCAATATCTGTCTTACTACTCTATTTTTAGAAAAACGAAGAAGTGGACCAAACGAGTAGTAATGTTTTTAATCAATTGTGCGCTTTTTAATGCATTTAAAACGTACACAACTTTGAACGGAAAGAAGTTGACATATAAGCAATTCTTACACCAGGTGGCAATTGCGTGGATACCCGATTTATCATCAACAGATTCTGAAAGTGACGACACAGCAGACTCAACGAACAAATCAAATACTTCAGAGCCTACGAGAAGAGCACCAAGATCAGATCCGCCAAAAAGATTATCATGCATAAAGAAGCATAAACTTATAAGAATAGTGACAAGTAGTAAAAGCAAAACACCTCAAAAATAATGTAGAGTATGTGCGTCGAAAAAGATAACAAGTAGAACATGTTTCGTATGTAAATTTTGTAATATTCCGTTGCATAAGGGTGACTGTTACGAGCGATATCACCCTCTAAAAAATTATTAAAAATTGAATTACTATTACCTTGAATATATTCAATGTAAGTATATTAGTTTATAATAAGGCCCTTTATTTTTTAAATAAATGCAAAATAAAGTATAAATATCAATAAAATTACATTCCTTTGAAACAAAAACAATAAGCACAACACAATGAATAGGGAAAATTTAGCCGGTACTGGGATCAAATACGTGCGCAACTAAGCCGGTCCTTACTGAGTGGCAGCCTCAACCATGACCGGTCGATAAAGTGTTAAGAAACACTTACAATGAATTGTTTAATTACCAAACAGATCAGGTCATAATAAACTTATTATCGTTGTGCGCTGTCTCGCATCTATCCATCGGCATCGTAAACTTTTATCTTGTTTCTGTGGTAGGTTTTACATTATTTCGGTTTTTATTTTTTGTGATATTATTTGTTTCATACTCGTATATTAGGTTTTAGTTTACTTACTTAACTTCTGCACAAATCACGTGTTTTTCTTGATTGACGGGAAAACCGTCTTTAGGAAATGAGTGCAACAAAATCTGGCCACGCTATCTTATAGAGAATAATTTTAGATACAATTAGTAGTAATCAGATACGCGGAGCACATTTGCGTTTACTTGTGGCAAATTTTTTTCGTTTGGGGGTGGTTAAAACCGTCTTTAGGAAATGAGTGCAACAAGATCTGGCCACGCTGTCTTATAGAGAATAATTTTAGATACAATTAGCAGTAGTCAGATACACGGAGCACATTTGTGTTTACTTGTGGCGAATTTTTCTCTTTAGGAGGTGGCTAAAAGCGTCCATAGGAAATGACTGCAAGAAAATCTGGGCACGCTATCTCATAGGGGGTAATTATAGGTATATTTTACAGTCATCAGATCCGCGGAGTACAATCTCGTTTACACGTGAGGATTTTTTTTCTTGGGGGTGGCTAAAAGCTTCTTTAGGATATGACCGCAACAAAATCTGACCACTCTATTTCAAAAGGGGTAGTTTTAGATACACTTTACAGCAGTCAGATTCGCGGAGCACAACCGGAGACAATTTTTGTCCGGTATTAAAAACCGGTATTGATGGCAAAATACCTGTATTTCGGTATTATTTTTATTTAGCGCTCTCGATGGCCGGGGCGGCCGATGTCTTCAAAAACGGCCGTGCTAGTTTGAAGTTGTGCTGGAAAATGACGTAGAGGATTCTTGTTTGTTTGTTCTACATTTTCAAATCACATTTTTTGACGTTTCATTAAAAAAATGCTAGCCGGAGGCGACTGATCGAAAATAGCCGTGTTTGTTTAAAGCTGTGCTGGAAAATGATGTTGACCAAACAGAACTTTGTTATCCATCTTATGTCCGTACTAACCTCATTTTTTCAAGTGACATTTTTTGATCAGTGTGAATACCGTCTACAAGAAATATCATTTTGCACTCTGTTGAAGATAACGAAGACTCAACCTTTGATGACGACAACTTAATGTTCGTGTTCAATAAATTTGTCATAGCTAATAGCTATAAAATACTCTCTGCATACAACTATTTTTGGATTTTTACTCCATAATGGTGCTTCAGGTCAGTTTGATTCGTGTAGTGTCCCACCAAGTATAACAGTAGTATGATAAGTCTGACAAATTACCAAGAGCCATTATGCTAAAGTTTCTTTCTTGAATCAGCACCTTTCCAGAAAATTCCAAAGCAGGATTTCGAAAGAATTCCATAGAGCTTCAGATGTTGAAATGTAATTTTATTTTTTGACGCGGCAGTGAAGTTGAACCTTTGGATCAAGTGAAAGACAACATAACAATAATGGTATCCAGACCTTTAAGTTTATTGGTACTTTGTACAGATTCCTAATATCTTTCCATTTTTTGATTATCTTCTCAGATTCTGTATCTTATGTTTTGATTATCTTTTTAATTGTTAATATATTAAGTTAATATATGTAGTTGTTAATTAGATATATCTATCTAGTGATTGTAATTTAGTGAGTAAACTTTTTTATAGTAATACCGGTATTAATACCGGTATCCCGGTTTTAAAAATTTTGAATACCGAATACCGGTATTGAGATTTTGGTCCGGTATTTCAAGTCCTAATTGCTAAGTTTGGCGTGCTGTTTTCACACCGGTTTTCCTTAGTATGAATGCCCCATAGTATAGTTTTATTTTTGATTTATTTAAGATGCTTCCAAATGATTACAAACTTTGGCAGTGAGTGTTGCATCACAAGAGTGACCATTTTTAATGGTTAAAATAATAAAAAATATTCAAGAAAATTTTGGTTACATGAACGAGATTTTTAGACGTACAGAGTTGGGTTTTTTGTTTGTTGTTGACGCAATTTTTGTGGGATAGGTTTTGGACTAGGGAGTGTCCAAAGTATGTGTTCAACGTATAGAGTAAAAAATTTACTCCATACGTTGAGATAGCGATTTTATTTTCCTTTGTTTCAACGATGGATTTTAAAGGATTTTAAATTCGTTGAAACCGGTGATTACCACGATGTTTAGTGGTTAAGACCGTTATAGGAGTAAACTTGCTTTCACATAAATTTCAAATAAGTCGTTGCGCGTTTAAAAACGTGTCTACTTTATTGGAATTATCCTATTGTTTTCGGAATTTTTATTGGAACGGGAATTTCCTAATTGCCTTGAGACGGATTTGAGGCTGGTTTTAGTACTTTATTTTGAAGAATTTTCAGGTGTATCCGGATTTAAAAAAGAACATATTCTTTTTTAAGCAGATTTTAGAGCCACAACTATCCAGTCTATTTCAGAAACGCTTTTTAATTTAAGTATACTTAAAAATGTGTACTTATCCATTTCATAAATTGAACAATATTTAGAAAGGTTATAATGAGAAGAAAGTTTGTTACTTTTTACAGCTTGAAATTGGCTGATTTATTTGTATTAGAAACTCTATTTATAAGATCATTAATAAGTAAAAATTATTTTGATAATTTGAGACATAATAATTAAATTCGTTTTTTATTTACCTTATTATTGAGGTAACAAAGATAATTATAAATTCTATTGACGAAGATCTCGTAACCCGTTAAAGGTTATCTGTCTATTTATCTCCTTATTTTTTTTTACTTTTACCAACCTATAATTTTCGGATGAAAGTCCCGTGAATAATTTTCACAACATTCTTAAAATATCAATAACACATCCGTGTGTTCCATGTGTATAAGTGTTAAGTTCATGCGTAAACAAATTCATGCAGATGTACTCGTTGCAGGAAACGTTTACTAAATCATAAAAAAGCAAACTATCCGGATTGTCTAATAATAAGTTGTTAATCATTTATCGCCGATTACGTAACGTTGGCCCGTGTCTGAACGCAAGTTCACGACATTAACATCTTCTTTCTATTGTTTCACCGCTTGTTGGAAATCCTGCACATTGCGCAACGACTCAGGGCCTTACTAATCGTATAAAAACTGCACACGAACAAATTAACACATCAGATGCGCTAAAGATGCGTTTCTTGTTGGTGTGCAGTTTACTTTTCCTTGGCTCGCTACGAGCTCAAGAGAACACAGGCGAAGAGGGTATAGTATATTTTTGAACGCTAGATAATTATCCGAATGATACTAATTTTTTTTTAGAGGAATCTAAAGATTTTCGAAAACTGCGAGATAATGGTTTATTAATATTAACAGTTTTACCAAAAACTCAAGATTTAGACAATTCCGCAGATTTGAAGAGGGTGAGAAGGTCGTCATATGGTGGTGGATATGGCGCAGCCAAAGGTTACGGAGGAGGATATGGTGGCGGTGGAGGAGGTGGCGGTGGCGGAGGTGGAGGTGGATTTGGAGGTGGATTTGGAGGAGGTGTTGGGGGAGGTGTTGGGGGAGGAAGTGGGTTTGGAAGTGGACTTATTGGAGGATTACTGGGAGGTTTAACAGGCGGTGGAAAAGGAGGTCTAAGCGGTGGGGGAGGTTTGGGCGGCGGCGGCGGCCTGGGCGTCGGCGGAGGTCTAGGCGCACATGGAGGTGGTGGATTAGGAAGTGGAGGTGGATTAGGAAGCGGAGGTGGATTAGGAAGCGGCGGTGGAGGTTTAGGCGGTCATGGAAGCGGTGGTGGATTAGGAAGTGGGGGTGGGTTAGGTAGTGGCGGTGGTCATGGAGGCGGTTTGGGCAGTGGTGGTTTTGGAGGTGCTGGAGGAAGCGGTGGTGGTCTTGGAAGTGGTGGTTATGGAGGAGGCATAGGAGGCGCTGGAGGAAGTAGTGGAGGCCTAGGAGGTCATGGGGGTGGATTGGGAAGTGGCGGCGGTTCAGGAGGTGGTGGTGATCTCGGAAGTGGGGGAAATGGTGGTTTCGGAGGAGGGCTTGGAGGATCTGGAGGTCATGGAGGAGGTTCTGGCGGTGCTGGAGGATATGGTGGAGGCATTGGTGGTGCTGGGGGAGGCGGTGGGTTAGGAAGCGGGGGTGGATTAGGAAGCGGTGGTGGCGTTGGAGGTGGGGGTAGTGGTGGTTTTGGAGGTGGCCTTGGAGGAGCTGGAGGAAGTGGTGGAGGTCATGGCGGTGGATTAGGAGGCGGTGGTGGTCTTGGAAGTGGCGGAAGTGGTGGTTTTGGAGGTGGCCTTGGAGGAAGTGGTGGAGGTCATGGTGGTGGATTAGGAAGCGGTGGTGGCCTTGGAAGTGGCGGAAGTGGTAGTTTTGGAGGAAGCTTTGGTGGAGCTGGAGGTCACGGAGGAGGTTCTGGCGGTGCTGGAGGATATGGAGGTGGCTTGGGTGGAGCTGGGGGAGGCGGCGGATTAGGTAGTGGGGGTGGATTGGGAGGTGGAGGTGGATTAGGTGGCGGTGGCGGCCATGGGGGAGGCGGAAGTGGTGGTTTTGGAGGTGGGGGTAGTGGAGGTTTCGGGGGAGGCCTTGGAGGTGCTGGAGGACATGGTGGTGGAGGCGGAGGACATGGTGGTGGAGGCGGAGGACATGGTGGTGGAGGCGGAGGAAGTGGTGGCTATGGAGGTGGTGGATGCTGCGGGGGACATAAAGGTGGATATGGGGGAGGGAAAGGAAAAGGTGGTGCTTGGGCAACATCATCGAGTTCAGCCGGAACATTGTAAGCAGTTTGATATATTTATATAACTGGAATATTTAATTTTGTTTGTTTTAGCCGGAAATAAAAGAATTGCAAGAAGAGCTTTTTTACCAGAATTGATATATGGTGGTCTTCAAATTAATGTGTATATAGCCTAGACTTTTCCAATTTAATAAAGTACTGGTATAAACCAGGAGTTAAATCTGATGCCAATTAAATCATATTAGAATAAATATCAAAACGATTCAACCAAACTCCCAAATCCTACCCAAAATTAAAGCTATTAATAGAAAGAAACATTCTTAGTTGGATCAATACATGATGTCATAATAGTTATAAAGTTTGATATACTGTATTATTTTTTTTCTTTCTTTTTCAACCGCTACTTTCAATCAATAAAACGTTATAGATTTCTTTGTAACAACAGATGTTACTGCAAATTTATAATTATTAAACATCAAGTATGGTCAGCAAATAGAGTCAGTATTATATTAATATTAAAAGAATATACGTAAGTAAAAATATACTCATGTGCATTTCAATTAATTGGTAAGTATATATAAAGTTATTTCATCCTGAGAAAAAAATGAAAAAACGTTGTCTAGAACTTTGGCTAGCTCCCATATTTTGAATAATTAAATTTTCATTGTTTTGGTTATTGTGTTAGCTCTAACATCAATAAATTTTGAATGCGTATTCTTATAAATGAGTATTGAAAATTGATGCATATAATATTCGTTTTATATGCCGTTTTATTAAAGGAGTGCTATTAAAACGAAATCGTTAATAACGTTGCAACAACTTATTGCAAAAAAAGGTTTTGCTGTTTATTTTAGGTTATGTTATATAAATGTAAATTACAACTATATAATGTATAATTAATGTAATAAAAATATAATTTATCAAAACAACAAATACGAGTGAGATATGGCATCGTATGCGAAAAAGAATTCAAAAACAAAATGACTCGGTAATGCGGTACTATTATGATAAGTATACACTTTGCGAAGCATCACATTTAAATACTAATGAGATAAACGAGGGTTTTCAATCAAAAATAAATTTCAAGGCAACGGAGACGGATTATTAAGCCAACAAACTATAAATTAAAACCTTCCGATAGCAAACTTAGATAAACACCTACAAAATATAATGAAATTAGAAATTAATAAAAATATAATGCTAAATTCATTACGACATTAAATTTGGTAGTTCGAGCTTTCAGCCCAAATGATGAGTGATAACTTCAGAACAAGTTTTACAGGTTTCTGAAAATTCATAACATAATACGGTATAAAACATTGTTTAAACTTAAATGTGGAGATATCGGAGATATTATTATTATGTGAATTATACAGGGTGTCACACAAAAAACGCCCCAAGCTGTAACTCTGTCATTTACATTCCGATTTTCATGAGCGGGGCATCAAATGAAATGGTTTCATGAATACTATTCATGCTACAAATAAATTTTTTCCAAGGCGATCTTCAATTTTAAGCGATTATTAACTTTTGCTTTACAAATTGCTCTATATATTTTTCTTTACGTCATTGGATAGAGATTGTTTTTCTGAATGCACTGATGTACAATACATCTATTTTGACTATAATTTTAGCAGAGAAAAGACACCTGTATATAGAGATTGTCAAACAAGAATGCCGCAAGGTGTAATTCTGTCATTTACATTCCGATTTTCATCTTTTTCCAACGCCATCTTCAATTTCAAGCGATTAACAACTTTTGATTTTCAAATTGCTCGGTATGTTTTTCATCACGTTATTGGATAGAGATTTTTTTTCTGAACCCATTGATATACAATAGATTAACATTAATTGTAATTTTAGCAGAGAAAAACAATCAAAACATTTTCCGAACATTGTCTCTAGTGTGCCATAGAAAAAAATAACGGGCAAAACTGATAACAGTCATTAAATGTTATTTCAATGCCCGAAGCAGTTGTAAATAATACTTATAAGTTGTTTTTTTTTTATTTTTTCCCATGGCACACTGCAGTATACCACAAGTAGCTTTAAGAGAATGTTCGGAAACTATTTTAATGTTTTTCTCTACTACAATTATAATTAATGTTGATGTATTGTACATTCATGGATTCAGAAAAAAAATCTCTATCCAATAACGTGAAGAAAAACTTACCGAGCAATTTGAAAATCAAAAGTTGATAATCGTTTTTAATTGAAGATGGCGTTGGAAAAAGTTTATTTGTAGCATGAATCATAGTATTCAGCAAACCTTTTCATTTGATACCTCGCTCATGAAAATTGGAATGTAAATGACAAAATTACAGCTTGCGGCACTTTTGTGTGACAACCTGTATCTACAGGTGTCTTTTCTCTGCTAAACTTAAATTCAAAATGGATGTATTGTACATCAATGGATTTAGAAGAACAATCTCTATCAATATTGATATCCTAGATTTAGGGAATGGACTTTGTTGCCATATGGCTACATATGTTGATAAACCGACAAGAATAGGTCATAATTCCACGCTCCTCGATATCATTGCTGTTTCTGAGTGCGTTTCGATCATGGATTCACAGGTGATTGATGTTCACGAACTTTCGGATCACTGCCTGACGTTTTGTGAATTAAAATTGAAGGCTGAGGTGCAACTTGGGAAGCCAGTGTCGTTTCGTTCGTATAGACTCTTCGACTATGAATTATTTTCTCGGGATTTAGCCAACATTGATTGGCATTTAGTATTTCACATGGATAGTGTGGATGATATGGTCGATTTCCTA
Source organism: Onthophagus taurus (assembly GCF_036711975.1). Taxonomy (NCBI): domain Eukaryota; kingdom Metazoa; phylum Arthropoda; class Insecta; order Coleoptera; family Scarabaeidae; genus Onthophagus; species Onthophagus taurus. The sequence continues at coordinate 7,238,877 of NC_091976.1, read as the reverse complement.
AGCTGTAATATCTCCAATCTTTTCGATATACATGCGCCAATTTGTACAATTATTCCTAGACAGTCTAGTCCGTGGATTACCAATAATGTAAAATTGATGATGTCGTTGCGTGACAAAGCTTTAAATAAATTTAAACACACTAATCATGTAGCTCACTGGGACTATTATAAGCAATTGCGGAATTATACGACTAATGCAATTAAGTGTGAAAAAAGAGCTTACTTAACTGAGCAAATGAGAACTGGGAGCACTCAAAATTTGTGGAGGGAGCTGCGCAAGTTGAATATTTACAATAAAAAAAACCCTGCCTACCGACGAGTCTGAGAGATGTTGAAGCTTTGAATAGGTACTTTTCTTCGATTTCGGGACGATCAATATTATCTTGACGAAGATGTCGAGTCAAGTGGTGGGGATTGATGGTATAAGCCTTAGGATGTTGGGTTTCTGTTGTCCACACATAACTCCCTACCTCCTGCATGTAATTAACTTTTGTTTAGAGTTTGGTGTCTTTCCTGAGAAATGGAAATCTGCCAAAGTTGTTCCTATACCTAAGTCATCGACTGCTTCTTCCTTCTCGGATGTGAGGCCAATTAGTATCTTAAGTACTTTGTCGGGAATTTTGGAAAGGGTCGTTGCGGAACAAATACGTGAGCACTTGGAACGGTTTCATATTCTGCCCTCCATCCAATCAGGATTTAGGCCTGGGTATAGTTGTGCAACCGCACTTTCGACAATTATTGATGATGTTATGTCTGCAACGGACAATGGCGCGGCTACTGTTTTGGTTTTACTTGACTTCTCTAAAGCGTTTGACACTATTAATCATCAACTTCTCTTAGCAATTCTTCATTATATTGGGTTCAATAATACAGCCTTAAATTTTTTTAATAATTATCTGTGCGGGAGAAGTCAGTATGTGGTTATTGATAATGATGTGTCGGATCCTGCCGTATTGAGGTCTGGTGTGCCGCAGGGCTCTACATTGGGTCCTCTTTTGTTCACTATCTATACGTCTCAAATGTTGATCTTTGTCCGCTTTTGCTCAAAATTTCATATCTATGCGGATGACACACAACTTTACCACAGCTTCAGCTCAAATAATGTGCTAGAGTCTGTTGCAGATGTAAACAATGATCTAGATAAATTTTTAAATATTACTAAGAAACATGGTCTTTTGTTAAATGGGAATAAATCGGTCTATATGGTGTTCGGGGGTAGGGAATCCAAAGCGCTTGTCAGCAGTATGGTCCATATCTTTATAGATGGAATTGAATTGGAGAGGAAGGTCTGTGTCAAGGATCTTGGTCTTTACATTGACGACAGCTTAAGGTTTACACGTAACACAAGTGAACTGATCAGGCGTGCTTACGCAAAATTGAAAATGCTGTTTGCTCATAGGCAAGTCTTGAACGCCGATATTAAAAAGAATCTTTGCGAGTCTGTAATTTTATCCAACTTTACATACTGTGACACAATTTACGGCCACTGCCTGTTGACTGATGATGCGCGACGTATTCACGTAGTTCAGAATTCTTGTATTCGTTTTATATTTGGTATACGCCGACGTCAGAGAGTATCGTATAAGCTGGGGGAGTTGAAGTGGCTGAGTATGTCAAGTCGTCGTCGGTTACATTTTGGTTGTTTTCTTTATAAAGTTGTGTCAAGTAAACTACCACCTTACCTCACCAACAAAATTACTTACAGAACGGACATTCATAATATTAATGTACGGCGTAAGGACCTCATTGACATTCCTCGTCACCGTACCCAATTGTTCAAGAGGTCTTTTAGTTATAACGCGGCATGTATTTTGAATAAGTACAGTCTGCTTTTTGCTCAACCATCGTTTCGCACTTTTAAAGAGTCTCTGCTTCTTAAATTGCTTAATGACTAGCGCGTCGTTCTACCTTCAACTCGAATTAGTGTATATATATATATATTTTCTTTTTAGTTTGTTAGGGACATTTATTAATTTTTATTTGTTTAGGCTCCTCATTTTTTATATTTTTTTCGTTTTTTACTTATCGGCCACGATAATTGTTTCAGGTTGAATTTAATTTTGATTTGTTATTACTTTATTTTGTTTTTTTTATATATTTCTTTTTTTTGTGTATGGGATTTCCAGGAAGACCAGGACGCCATAATTTGGCTTACTGATGGAAATACCCTTTGGCAAACTCTATACTTAGTTATTTTAATGTATTACCTATATTGTATTGTTATGCCAATAAACTATTATTATTATTATGTATTCCAATTATCATACTGCTATTAGCGCTGTTAAACCATAAACTACAAAACTACAAAACATTCCTATAAGGCCAATAATAAGTTCTGTAGATTCAAGTACATGTAAAACATAAAAATTCCTTGTCAATTACTTTAAACACCATATATCCTTCCAACCTTTGAAAAATTAAATACTATCACTTTGCCAAAAGATAATAAAATCTTCTCTTTTGATATTACAAACCTCTATACGGGTATACCTGTAAAAGAGACCCTCGCCTTAATTCAGGATATCCTTGATCAAAAAATAAAGGATAAACATGAAAAAACGAACGTCATGAAAATATTTAAAATATGCTAAAAAATAAACTAAATATATAAAATATATTAATTGTCAATATATAGAGATAATAAAAAGGTTTGTTAAACTGTTAAAACATATCACGCATAATTTTAATAAAATCCAAATGTATATAATTTGTTTAGACACCAGATGCAGAAGATAAATCGAATGAAAAGGAAGTTTCGTATAAAATGTTCAAGAAAAATTACCTTAAAGTTCCATAATTTACAATTCAATTAAGACAGAAAAATAGCAGTAGTCAAGATAACCAACCGTTTCAGATTTCAAAAATTAATCATTGTCTTAATAAAATATCTGAAACAATTGATTGCCATAGTTACGCATGTCTATTATTATTTTTTTTAAGGTATCTTTTCTCAAAAACTTTCTTATGTAGCTAATATTAAATTTGACTGTATTAAATTCAGAAAATATTCCTCTTCCGTATTCCGCAACAAGAATGGGGAATTGCTATTTGAAAACAATATCGGTGACGTCATAATTCGTTCAAAAATGCGCAACAGACCAAATTAATAATAGAGGAAAACGTTTAAGTTTTCATTTAAATAAAAAATCATTTTATAATTGTAAAAATAAAAAGATTTTGATATGTTGGACTTTAGTAACTCTACTATTATCACAATTTTCCCTTTTTATTCTACGCTTTATTTAAACATTAATTTGAATATTTATATTTTATTGTTCATCTACGTTTAAAGGAAATTATAATTCATTAATGTATAATAAGAAAAAAATACCTACAATTTAAATGAGTTAAAGAATAGTACACCCAATTAAAATAAACATTTTAAATCATGTTTTATAACAACGTTTTTCTTATCGTCACTACATAATTAACCATTTACTTTTTTTTTGTTATGCTTTAAAAATATACCTATAGTTGAGGTATTTGAATACGTTTATTTTAGTTTAGTTTCAGGTTACATGGTCACTAATTTTTATATGTATTGTCACTACATATAAAATTTACATAACCTGTTTTTAAATCTTGTCTTTATCCTCATCGTCTACCTACTGCTTTTAAAACGTTTTCTGTGCTTCTTCGAACCTAAAGCTTCAAGTTAAATTTAAGAAAACTAAGTAGATATAAAGTATGATGAAAGACGGAGTTATTTGTTTACCAAATGATAACCAATTGAAACTAATTAAGGAGGAATTGGGCGAGACTAGCGAAAGACTCAAAAATCGTATTCAATTAATTAACGAATGGTTAAAATATCAAAATCATTTACCAAACGAAATTGGTAAGTATTTGTTTTTATTTTGAATTAATCGTTTCAAGCATAAATTGTAGATGAAAAACTACTTGAAAATTTTATTCGTTTATGCAAATTCGACGTCGGAAAAATCAAGAAAAAATTAGACCTCTATTTTATTTCGAGAGAAAAGTTTAAATTGTTTTATGAAAATCGCGAAATGCCAAGAGAATATTTACAAAAATTTTATATTTCAAAGTAAGATTTTTACTAATCAGAGTTACCTGTTTAAATTAATAATATTTTTGAAGATTTATGTGTTATTTGCCAAGCTTAACGGAAAATGGTTACAGAATGGTTTTAGTTCAGCCCAAAGATATCGAAGATTTAAATTTTAATTCAGTTTTAAAATACGGAACGATTTTATGTAAATCTTTAATTATTATTAACATTAATAAAAATATTTTTTTATAGTCGACTATTTATTACACGAAGATTTAAGTTCTGGCGTGGTAATAATCTACGATTTTAAAAACGTAACCGCTTCCTTAATGGCTAAAGTAGACTTAATTGCTATGCATAATTACATTAAAATGTACGTTGATGTTTTACCATTTCGGATAAGAAGCATTCATATCTTAAATCTCCACCCAATAGCAATGCCAGCGGTCATTATTTTAAAAGCAATTTTAGCTCAAAAATTAAAAGAAAGAGTGAGTTTTTATTTTTAAATAGAATAACTTAATATAAAATTGTATTAATTAGCTTATGGTACACAAGAATTTTGAAGATTTCTACAAAGAAATCCCTAAAAATCTCCTTCCGGTTGAAATAGGAGGTACAAATAGCACGCTGGAGGAATTATCTGCAAATTGGGAGATTTTGATCACCGAAAACTCGAAATTAAAGACAAAATTGGATGCAATTAAGTTATGTGGGCTCGTTCCAAACCGAGAAAACTATTTCAAATCGTACGAGTACGGTATTGATGGTAGCTTCCGACAATTAGAAATTGATTAAAAACAGAAATGTATAGTAAAAACTGAAATTTTGATTTATTTAATACTTGTTAGTGTGTTGTCATTTTTTTTTATTATATTATATTAAAAACGTTTAAGACAAGATAATAAAATGATCTCTCCCTCAAATCGGCACACTTCAGCATATGATCCAATTTTCCACATCTCTATTTCTATTCTCCAACCCCTTCTTCTTTGTAGTTCCTCTGTTGAATATTTATTTATTTATTTACAATTTATGGGTACAGAAACAGGACAAACCCAAATGATCTGTACCACAAAAAAAATTTACAATAAAAAAAAGAATACGTGTACCAACGAAAAATGTATAAACCAAAAAATAAAAATTATCTAAATTAAGGCGAGCAATAAAAATAAAATTAAACATGAAATGAAACTTAAACTAAAAATATCGGAAATCAAATATTAATATATATACAGTAAAGCTTCGCTAATTCGAACACCCCCAAATCCGAATTCCCTTGTAATCCGAACAAAATTAGAAAACGTGAAATTTGCATTATGTCCCTTGCAATCCGAATTGCTAGAAGATTCGCTAATCGGAATTAACGGTCTTTTTGTGTGGCCGTTTAAACAAGTTGGAACACGTTTAGTTTTATAGTTTATAGTTACTTGTTTACGTTATACTAACCCAATTGTACTCCACTTATCCAACCTATGGATCAAAATGCAATTCGTTTAACGAAAGTGTATTACCGGAAAAGTCTCTTAGAACATGTTCTATCTATAAAGGAAGACGATATTTCCAAAGCACTGAAGAATATTTCTATTAAGGATGCTGTGTTCATGCTTGCCAATGCTTGGGACAAACTATCGGCTAATTTAATAGCAATTAAAAGTAAAACATGAGAATGCTATTAAAAGCTTCATGTATTCAATGGGCGGAGGAGAATGCAGTCGATTTAAACACCGTAACAACCCTTAGAATTCTACGGCAACGCGCCATGAAATTTAAACAAGATGCAGTCTTGACAAACAAAGTTGTTGATTTTTTTAAATAAACTGTATAAAACATGTATTGCATATATTATCTACTACAATAAATCTATAAATAAGTATTTATAAGACTTTTTTTGATAATATTTAAATATGACTTCAATAATCCGCATGCTTCCATAATCTGAATTGAGCTGGTTTTAATTGATTCGGATTAGCGAAGTTTTACTGTATACAAAAAAAGATAAAATAAAATAAAACAATAATAATAATACAATAAAGCAAAAAAGCCAAAAAGTAAAGTAAAGTAAAACAATACCCAACAGTAATTAGGCATTGTTTCATTTAACAGTAACGGCGAAATTAAACATTACACAAAAACAGAACCAACGAGCTAGCAAAACGTAGGAGGCAATTCGTTGACTGCATTAAAAAGTAAGCGCCTAAACGTAAATGAATGCTGAAACAAATCAATATTGAGCTTATCGGTCTGGCGAGCCATTCGCAACATAGGAGAGTTTCGAAAAGCATTGGTGCGCGGAATAGGGGTACAGAACAAGAAATTAAATCGAAGAAGACGGGGAGGTACATGAATATTGACCGAATTCAAAAGAACTGTGGAATCACACATATTGTCCCAGTAAACAAGAAACATCTGTGAAACATTTCAATTTTAACGTACAATGAATTAAATGAATCATTTTACAACTACGTTTCATATACGTAACAGATACGATTGTTACGAAACGTATCTAAAGATATGTATCAAATACATTTCAGTAGGAATATTTATGAAATATCATTAAAATATGTAGCAGAAACATTTCATTTGAAACATTTCTCTACAAATGTGTCTGAAACATGTCTCAATATCTTCATCAGCGCCTGTGAACGTATGCGCATGTTCCAGGACGCGGTGACTCATCAGCGTCTTGTCACGACTTGTTCTATTGTGTGTTTTGTTCTGTTCAGTGCTGTTCTCAGTTCCTTCGAATCGTTTTCTATATATCTGTTCTGTGGCTCGAATATTGGTTTAGAATGGTGCAGGTAAGTTTTATATAAGTTTTTTTATATATCACCACTAGGTTTAGTTATTTTTAAATTTATCTAAAAACATTCTTGTTTAAAATGCTGACTTAAATCTTGTGATTGAATTTAACCGAAAAATATTATATTGACATAAAGTTATTCCTTAACCAACACAATTTATTCGCTGCGACGGCGATTGTTACGATTGATAATGTTGTCGCCAAGTCGACACGGCGGCAAATGAACATGCACAAACGTGCCCAAACCGACTTTTTCAACTGTCAGGTGACAACGACAAAAACCGTGGGTGTAGCGATACTTTCGCGTCGGTCTGGGTATGTTCATTTGCCGCGGCTTCGTGTTGACCTGGCGACAACGTCATGCGAAACAATCGCCGTTACAGCGAATAAATCGCGTTGGTTAAGGAGGAGTTTAAAACTTTTTCCATGACCCAATTCTAATTTAAACATACATTTTAGTGGCAGTTAGGAAGAGCTTCTATTTAACTGATAAAGAATATGAAGTGGTAGTAAGCAATTGGTTACGACAAGCGAATTTACGTTATAATAGGCGAAATAAGGAAACTGCAGATGAGATAATAAAGAATATTGTTATTTTCTTTTAGTATTCTTTCTTTCGTTTACTCGTCGCAATACTGAAAACGTAGTGCAAGAATCGCATCTCAAATATGAAACAAATTTAAAAATTTTGTGTTGCCATTTCTCCATATATGTATATTTTATGTAGTTTTGTACTTTTATGTTTTAGTTTTATGTAGGTTATTTAAATTTTAGTTTCTACTGCTCGAGTAGACGATCACCACGTCTCCGACGAACTAAAATTCGCGCATCACCGGTGCTCAATTCGAATCTTGATTCGTCGGAAAACAAAATGTCCCTCTACTCGGCAACCCACTAATGCCTAGCGTTGACCCACTCGTGACGTATGCTGCGGTGCTCGGATGTTACTGGAATCCGCTGTTTCGCACGACGCACGCGCAGTCCACTATCTACCAAACGCCGCCGTACAGTTCGCGTAGTGAGTGCGCCTTCCCCTGCCGGTGGCCAAACAGCTCCAAGTTGCCTTGAGGAGGACTCACACGACGCTAAAGCGCTGAGCACAAGAGCGCGATCCTCGTGTGCTGGGGTCACGCATGGCCCTCCCGGCCGAGGCTGAAGGTACCTATGTCCTACCTCAGACCATTCTCGCCATGCCCGTTGCACTGCCGATAACGACCGGCCGAGACGACGCGCAACTTCACGGAACCATACACCCTCAATGTGCATACCCTCAAACATTCCTCGCTCAAACTCGCTTAAGTAACGCGATCGTCCATCCATTGCGCACAGAGTACGATAACAATGTGGTTCCTCACACCACACTAAAAACGACCGGTATTTTCCATCCACTTCGGTCTCCATAGCGACGGAATGTTCCACTTGGAAGAGCGGCTCAGTCAACAATGCCGCGACGGAACAACTCGAAACTCGATGAATAAACTCGTCTACAGTAAATCTTTGTGCTCCACAAATATCATGGATTTATCTTCACGCGTTCAGATTATATAGGGTGTGCTCGTGAATTATGTCCAACAGTGTAATTCAGTCTTGGCCAAAGCGTATTTTCTTCCAAAAATCCATAAGGAAGATAACCCTTTAAGACCTATTATTTCTTCTGTGGGCACCCCTTCCTATGAATTGTCTGGTTACATGGCAAACATACTAAGCTTAGCTTTTAACGACAGAACTGATTATAATATCAAAAACACTTTTCAATTTGTTAACGATTATAACGGTTACAAGCTGCCACGGGATTACATATTGATTTCTTGACGTTATCAGCTTATTTACGGTGATTCCTTTGGACTTGGTCAATAAAATTATAGAGGAAAAATGGGATTTGGTAGCGGACCAGTGTGGTTGGGATAAGGACACGTTTTTGTTGGGTTTGAGGTTAATCTTTGAAGCTTCAGTCTTTACTTTTAATGGAACAATCTACCGTCAAATTGAAGGAACCCCTATGGGCTCCAAAATCTCTCCGATACTGGCTCTGATAGTGATGGACCACGTCATTGATAACATTTTAAAGAAAAATAACATAAACTTCAGAATTAATTTCATCAAAAAATATGTAGACGATCTAATTTTGGGTGTCCACAAAGACGATGCAGGAGCAATTTTAAATCAATTTAACAGTTTCCACCCTAGCATACAATTCACACTTGATCACGAAGTCGACGGGGGGTTACCCTTTTTTGACACTAAAGTCATCAGAAACTTGGGTAACTCCATCGTTTTTGATTGGTATAGAAAGCCTACTTATTCTGGGAGATATTTAAACTTTCATTCTAACCACACTTTTGGCCACAAGATAGCAACAGTTTTGACAATGAAACATAGAATAACACATATTAGTGATCCGATGTTCCTTGATAAAAATTGAGATTTTTAAGCAATGCCTTTGTTAATAATGGGTATCCCCAAAACTTGTTAATAAATTGTTATTCTCTACCAACATCTTAAATACAACAACAAACACAACTGAACAGATTGTTAAATATCGTAAAATTCCTTACGTAAATGAACTTACGGGTAAAATTAAAAAAGTCGTTAAGAATATCAAAGTTGTGGATTGTTACGATAATAAATTACAAAAATATTTCACTAAAGTCAAGGACAGCGCTGATCCACTATTAAAATCAGGTGTTATCTATTGCATTTCGTGTGGGGAATGCAATGGCAAATACATTGGGCAAACCAATCAGTGGCTAAAAAGTAGGATTTCGAAACACAAAAGCGATTGCAGGTTATTAAAAACCTCCTGTGCTCTGTCACAACATACCACAGACACAGGACATAAATTTGACTTTGATAATGTCAAAGTTTTGGATGTTGAAAAGAACTATCATAACAGAAACCTCTTAGAAGTTCTTTACATTAACTACACTGATGACTCAATTAACTTCAAAACGGATACACAATCCTTAAGCAACATTTATGCTTACATCATTTCTAATGACAAAAGCAAGAATAGGCTGGCCCCCTAGACATTTTGTTTTTCCGTTTACATAAAATTTTCCTACATTTAATGTTTAACTTTTCAACAAATTAATATTTTAAAATTGTTATTTAATTTAAACAATCTAAATTTGTGTGCAGATTGTGAATTTGTATCGCTGGGGTTACTTGAAATTTAGTTATGTTAACTTTTATCATCAATTTAAATTTTTAAATTTTGAATTTCAATTACAGTTTTCTCTTTATATTTTAATGCACGCGCTGGGCGTATTGTTCCAGTTTTGTTCAAATAAAACTAGAATTTCAGAACCAAAAAAAAAAAGAAAAAACGAAAGTAAAATTTTAACGTGTATCTCGTTCGTCTCAATGATTTTAACTTTTAATTCCAAGTTTTAATTTAATTAAACGTAATAATATCTATGTAATGTGTTCAATAATGTTTTTGGTTTATCCACTTCATAAACAAGTAAGTTTTTCAACTTATTTTGTAAAATTTCTACCATTTTAAGAAATTTTTTTTTCTCTTTAACAGCAAATGTAATTCGCTCTGATGAAGGTTGTAATTCGACAACCGAAATATATTAGAAAATTGTAAAAAGTTGTTCCTGTGCTTATTTGACCGTTCACCCCGAATAGATCGTTTTAAATTGAGTCTGGTATAAACCAGTTTCTCTAAAACCTTACCAAACACAGACAATATAGATATTGGGCGATAGTTAGATATAAGGTTACGACTACCGGATTTGAAAACGGGCAAAATATATGCACGTTTCCAAAAGGCAGGAAACGTACCTTCATTTACAGATTTGTTAAATAAGATGGAAAGTGGTAGAGAAAGAGATTCAAAACATGATTTTATTAGGATAGGAGGAATACCATCAGTGCCTGGACCCTTATTTATGTTTAAAGCAATAAGTGCTTCCTCAATCTCAGGCCGCTCAAAGCGCATCGGACCCAAACGTGTAGTATCATTAAGGTCAGCATTAGCAGAGTGAAGTGAATTAATTGAATTAACAGAGGGAGGGACATACATCGAAGAGAAATATGTTGCGAATAGCGAGCAGACACCCTTACCGTCCTCGGCAACAGCCCCATTTAATATCATAAGTGTAGGAATTGTATCCGCACCTTTCTTGTTTTTAATATAAGACCAAAAGTATTTAGGATTAGCTTTAATACTGCTCTCGACACCACCAACATACTTCCCATAGTCGCGCCGAATGAGAAACTTGAAACGCCCTCGTAATAATGAAAAATTCAAATAATCTATTTGTTTTCCATACCGTTTCCACTTAACATGAGCCCTTCGCTTTTCTTTGATCACTCTGATAGTATCTCGCGAAAACCACAACGGAAAACCATTAGTGAATTTGCGCTTGATCGGAGTAAATTTTTGAATGGCAAAATTTAAATGGTAATAAAAGAAATCAACAGCAGGGTCTACTTCACGAGTATTTAGCTCTGTATCCCAGTTAATAGTAGACAGGTACAAATCAATGTCAGAGAAATTAGCACGTCTGAAGTTAAACACGTTAGAAGATTCAGTGGGAAGACGGTGTGGCATTTCAAACGAGTAAAACAATTCTAAAGTGTTGTGAGCACTATCTTCAGGGATTAGAGGATGAGTGCTTAATGAAATAGAAGATATATTAGAAAAATTAGCAAAAATTAAGTCGAAAGTGTTCTGAAAGGCATTCCTGTGAAAATTGAATTGGTTGAGACCACATAAGGCGAGGGCATCCAGAAACTCACTCGAACGAGCAGAAGAAGTGGAGGCATCGGTTGCAAGATCGGTCGACCACCGAATTTCAGCTAGGTTAAAATCGCCACAAATCAAGAATTTGTCGTTAGGATGGTCTTCAATGATTAAATTAATTTCATTAATAAAATTAAGCAATGCATTTTGATCAGAAGGAGGAATATAAACGCAGCAAATGTGTAAAGTAATAGAACCGGTCCGTAGAGTAACACACACTGCCTCAAGGTCCACAAATCATGTTGATTGCGGAAGGACAGACAGGGAAGATGCTACTCAATCAAAACGCCACCACCACGTTTATAATATTATATCAGCACAATATCCTATGCTGATTAAGAAGTAAAGTTGGAAAAATCCATTTTATATATTACATTTATATGTAAATAAGGTTTAAATAAAATTTTTTTTTTGTACTTTCACTGGTTTATTTTGTTATATTTTTGTCTGACTAGTTTCGCCCTAAGGGCATTCTCAGAGACTCTTCAAAAATATCGATATTTAACATTAGCAAATTTATCAAACATTATTCAATTAATGCATCGTAAAAAAGTATAGATTAACTTACAAAAGTACTTACTTATTTAAAATTTAATATACAACCAAATCTTGAAAAACATTGCAGTTTGTTCAATAAAACATCTTGATAAATAATATTTAATTCCAAAATTACATGAAAAATTCTTTAAAAATCTTAAACAGTTGATATAATATTCCTTTCTTTCTTGTTATTCATACTGTCCCACCCCAGTGTTAGCTAAGGTTAAGTGTTTTTAAATATGAATTACTTTATTTTGGAAAGATATGTATATGTATATTATAAAAAATTGATACATGTGTACGTGACGAGTAATAAATTTTGAATGAATAAATAATCTATGACAATAAACAAGTTGTATATTATCTTGGAGTTCGGATAGTCACTTGATCTTATAAAAAATAATGTAGAGGTTGACCTAAACCGCTACATAGGGTGATTAATAAAGTCTTGCGAAACCTTAGAGAAATGCGGGTGTTCCATTTAAAACAACAAAGTTGTGGTTCTCTAAACATTACATAAATTAATCGCTTCTGGTAAACACCTTGTATAATAACATCCAATAGTATTAGCGGTATTGGAAAGACACAAGCTTTGTTCATCGACATGCCAAATTGCAATCTACAATATTTAATAATAATGCTTATAACGAATTTTAAGTGATCTAATGAATTTTAAACATTTTCACAAAATAATTAATAACTTGGCAACCTTACATTCAAAATTTGAAAACAAGATATACAGCTGTAGCATTTAAGATAGTTAATCAGCATATGTTAACAAATACATAGAGTTCCATCTTTGTATATAGATAGAGTTGGGTTGCTCTAGCACGTGCTGCCTCTAACAGCAAACGAGAAAAACATCATTTATGAATGAATTGAATAAAATTGGAATACCAACTTGTAGTAGAAGTTGCATACTCAGAATAAAAGATTAATTGAATTTATGTGATTGAACACGAAATTGTTTAACATATAAAATATTTAATTACATTAAACATTACATCTAAATATTTTAAAAAATATCTGTCCTTCTTTTATAACAGAGAACCAAAAATTGATTTGCTAATGAAATAAATCAATTAGGACTTTTCTCTTTTAAAATGAAAGAAAAACAAATACTTATTTTCGATTAAAATTGTAGTAGAACTACAAAAGGTGAGTTTTGATTTTTGTTCGTCCTATTGCAAACTTAATTTCAGACGTAGTAGCGCCGAGCGTTCTTTTGAGCAATCATATAATTTGAGCACTATCAAACGAGCAGGTAGTATAAACTAAGTATTTTTTCAACTACTCGAGTTTGGATAAATGACTTCACGTAACAACACAAATTCGTTCTTTATTATTTCGTCGTCGAGAATTCTTTGGTTAAAATACAAATACGAAAATTACGCGGTGTCTTTCATATAACTTTTTGTTTAAAAACAAGTTATAGTCCTTTGAAATTAAGGGAAAAAATCTAAAATTCCCAAAAATTATTTTATTTTTCACTATTTAAATCAAGTTTTAGTAAAACAGAAAAATGTAGACGTATTAAAAAGTTCTAATGCAAAGTATTATGGGGTTGATTTTTTCAGCCTCTTGTAATAACATTTTCTGGTTATAAAAATCGTCAAACAGTGTCATTTTATTAAACAACAGTTACCTGCCAAATTTCTATCTTATAAATTCCTCCATAGTGGATTTATTAAATAAAAAGCATTTTTTCCCATAACTTTAGAGTGCTGTATCTCGGTGGGGAAGGGGTTCTCAACAAAAAGTTATATAAAAGACCCTCCTTAATTTTTGCTGAAAAATCACTCCTTGAAATCCTTCGCATTAATTTAGAAACACCTGTATATTAATGAACTTTTTTAAGGTTGACTTTATTGTGTTGACTGAAAATAATGAAAATCATGAATACAGAATAACAAAAAACAACACATTCTGCTAACTACTTATAATTGTAAATTACAAATTACTTATGTTGTAAAATAGTAACTTTATTTTAATTATGCATGGAAAAATTGCTGAAAAAACTAAAATGAATTTTGTTTATGGAGCAGTCAGAGATATTAATGTTGCCCAAAATTTATTCGAACCAAGATTTCTAGACAGAAACATCCAATCTTCAATAGAGAAAAAGGCGGTACAAGAAATTCAATGTTTGAGCTGCTCTTCGTAATAATCCATATATTTCTTCTCGAGTAATTTCTTATGACTTTGCTGTATACCAACGCAGTGTACTTAGATTTTTACATTGCAATAAATTTCACCCGTACGCTCTTTGTATCAAGAGCATCAGGAGAATGATATCCAAAAGCCAATTTCATTTTGTCATTGAATACAAGTATGCTTTATTGGTTACTAGAAAATTCTTATTGGTTACGTGAAATGAATTACTAACGACATTGGGCAGTTAATATATTGTGTGAGATTAAAGGCAACTTTTCAATTGGCCCTTTCTTAGAAAAAACATGTACCCCTTGAAAAGCATACTTAACAATTGAAAAATATTGATGGCGCTTCTATAATGCAATAAAAATCGTTTAGAATACTTTCCTCCTTTATACGATGAAAGTTTTACCTGAAACTTTTTTGATAAAATTGATGTTTTATGAGTTATTAGGTAGTCTCAATTTGAATGCCTTACTCGGTATATTAAATATAGTCTTTTAAACAAACTTCTTAAAAAGATACTAACTACTTAAAAAAATTTGGCGTCTGCAAATCGGTATCTACCGACGAATAGTCTCCAACAATTCGGTATTATTTTCGAAGGACACATTATCGATTCTTTTCTATGCAAGAAATACTAAAATATATGCAACTTATTTTACGATTGTCGTAGTAATACGTTTGGGCGCGTATAGTAAAATTTAAATTTTTATGAATGGCGACACGTAAGTTTCAATCTAGGCATCACGACCACGAACTAAATTCTTTGGATAACTATGTAACAAACCGCCCTGTATATTAAATTGCGTTTTGTATAATTAATTTGCTTAAGTCAGCTCTATTCTATTATATTTAGTCAGCTCTCTAACGCCTCAGCGCGTGAGGCGTTGATGCGCAACCGAGTTCGACTCGGGGAGTCGAGTACCAACTACCAAGGTATATATAGGGTCATCCACGACGACCGTCCATTAGAACTTTAAAGGATTCTGGCCAAAACCCCACTCAGTTCACTTTCTTTATATCTGTGTTTATTTTTGAATATATGTTTATACAATTTATTTTCGGAGAAATAGACAGCAGTTATTCCAAATTTATCTAAATTTTTTGCAAGAGTATTAGTTAAGGAAGGTTGATAAGGTAAGCTGATGTAAAAAACTGTTTAAGCTTGGTACGTGTGTAAATTATATTGTTAGTGTATGAGTTATGGAGTTTAAAATAGATGTTTTGCATTTCAGTTAAAGAAAAGTGGTTATTGAGACCTATTTTTACAATTTTCTTAATTTCTGAGATAATATTTTCTGAATTGAGGAGAATATTATAAAGTCTGTTGAAGAAAAATTTAAGCCTGCATGTTTATGCTGATTACATGTAGAGGAGTGTTTTGGAATGATATTATCTGTACTTGTAGGTTTTCTATAGACGTTAAAAATCAAATGTTGATTAATGTTATCCGTAGTAATTTGTAGGTCTAAAAAATTTAAAGTAAGATTTTCTTCCTTTTCTATGGTGAAAGCTAAATTGTTTATGTTATTGAAGATATTAAAAAGTGCATGTAATTTCGCTAGATTTCCATTAAAACAATAAATATGTGGAATCTACATATCTGGAATAAAAGGCAATGTCGATGTCGTTAATAAAAAGTTTATATTTATCAGAAAACAACTCAGATTCAAAAAAGTTGACATAAATGTCAGAAAGTATTCCCGAAATGGGAGAACCCAATGGGAGTTCATCACTCATAGTGTAAAATTTATCATTGAAGGAGAAGAAATTTTGTTTGCATACTAAACCAAGCAATTCCAAGAAGCAATCAATTTCCAAAATATTAAAGCCAGTGAGATCTTGAGTATCAATGAGATGTTTTCTTATTATAAGAATGGTTTGGTGTATTGGGATATTAGCGTAGAGGTTTTTTTATATCAAACAAAAGAAGTGTGCTATTTTTATGTAGTTGGAGTTTATGGATGAGACTAGAAGAGTTACTAACAGTATTACTACTGTTACTGTACTAGATTCAGAAAAAAATTCTCTTTCATACTCCGTAATAAAAATGGGGGATTACGATTTGAAAAAATATCGATGACGTCATAAGTCGTTTATAAAGGCGGAAAAAATTTAAAGTCTACACTAAAAAAATGATTTAGGGATTTTTTCATAAACCGTTTAGAATGATTTTATCGTCTACTCTTAACCTATACGCATAAACTTGGGGATTTATTCCTCATGACAAATAATTACTAATAGGTGAAAAAAATTTTAGTAAAAGTTTTTTAATTTCCTAGATATCCGACATATGCGGCGACATCTAGATAATATGTTTCGCGGAAGATGGATAGGTCGAGAGGATGGTTCAACGAAGATATTTATTTTTTGGGGTCAATTGCAACGATTTGGGGTCAAACAACAAAAATTAGAATGCAAAGTTTCGGACTTAGAATAATTTAAATAAATTAAAAAACAGCACTTGAACGATGACATTTATTGTAAAAAGCTTAGTTTTCTACCGGTTTCGACTGTGCAACAGTCATCCTCAGGAAAACGACCTATATAAAACAAGGATTACATTAATAACTTTAAGTATCGTAAAAGAACGTGTGCTTATTCATGTCTATCTTAAAATATGAAGAAATATAAAAATTAATACAGATAACTTACGGCAACGAACATTTGAGGTTATATTTCAGTTGCAAATCACATATTTGCGCGCCTAAAAGTTTTCACAGTTTATCATTTCTAAATTAAGTTATATTAATAGCTTTTTGTGAAGTTGAATGGGTTTTGAACAAACTTTTTCTTTTATGCAACCCCAATAAAAAATAAAGGGAATTTAGCAAAGGTGCCATAGTACTCCTTTTCTTAAAAAAAAATGTATCAAACTTAATAGACATAATTTTTCAATGGGTTTTGAACAAACTTTTTCTTTTATGCAACCCCAATAAAAAATAAAGGGAATTTAGCAAAGGTGCCATAGTACTCCTTAAAAAACTTAAAAAAAAAATGTATCAAACTTAATAGACATAATTTTTTTGAACCTTAACTCAATCAAACTAATATTCTTATTACAATTAAGTAATAAGTACAATTAAGTAATTAAGTTACTAAGGATTACATTATTAAAAAAATCACTATTAAATTAGGAACATTTCTGACCATAGCACTTACAGATATGATCTACTTAACTAAAAGACATCTTTCTTATTTTTACCAAAACAGGTATAATAATAATAATAATACATTTATTGAGATACCAAATGTTACAAACAACAATAATAGAAACAAATAAAATATAAAATCAAATAAAAAAATTACGCTGGTATTTCTCAAAAGGAACTGCGTCAGTGCTAACGCAACATTTTGCGATTTGAAACAAACAATATTTATTCAATAATTAACAAAAATAAAATATTCAATAAAAGAAAATAATGTACTATACTTCAGTGAGCAAATAGAAAAAAAAATAAACAAAAGAGAAAACTATAAAATGAGGTTACAATAAGAATTATGTAACCAAATAATAAATGCGTAGCATCTCCAACTAGCCGAAAGTCGAAAAGTTTAATAAACAAATGCTATAAGATAAGAAAATAGACAAATGATCTGATATATCACAAATCGAACTGTCGCATACTTAAAAGGAATCTAAATTGCTTTTTAAACGTTAGTGTTCCCAAGGCTGTGTTTACATGGTGGCATATATCATTAAACAGAAATGGTACGCAATATGAAAATGATCTTTTAAATATTTGTTAAATATTATAGTAACGGTGACACGACGCAGACACGCCGCGGCGTGTCTGCGTCGGACATTGATATTGTGTACATCAGTTCTGACTCTAATTTTATTGTACAAGTAGGGTGGACTTTTAAATTTTAATATTTTATGATAAAGCAGACACAATGTAATATTCTGCGATTTTCCATATTCAACCAACGCGCCCAAGTTAAAGTATGTGAGATATGAATCTTCGGATTCCAAATATAAACCGTAAACATGCATTCTGCACCCCCTGTATACGAGCACTGTCAACGTGATCTAAGCAGAAACGGTACAGCTGGTCACCATAATTAAAAATTGACAAGATAAGTGTGTCACATAACTGAAGCCTCAGTCTTCGGTTTAAAAGATGCTTGCTGCTATATAAGACTTTAAGAGTATAATATGCACGCCTAATCAGAGTGTTTACATGTTTTTTAAATCGGAGGGAAGAATCTATTGTGACACCCAAGTTACGCGCTGTACCAAAAATTTCAATCCGATTATTCGAAACAAAAATTTCTAGTTCTTCCCGAGCACGTCCAGCAACATTTTTACCCCCCAACATGATAGCAGACGTTTTTGCAGCATTAATGTTAAGGCAGTGACTTTTAGCAAAACTAATAAGAGACTGTAAATGTCACTCAATTCAAAACTACAAAACAACTGTGTATCATCTGCGTACATGTGAGGTTTGCAAAATTCCAATGAACTGCACAACTTTAGAGTGTAAATTAGATAAAGAAGAGTGCCCAATATTGATCCTTGAGGTACTTCAGAACTAACAGGCTTCTCTTTAGATCTTTTGTCATTGCAGACAACTACCTGGAATCTTCCTGACAAGTAAGAATTGAATAATTGTATAGATCGCTCTGATAATCCAATAAAATGTAAAATAGACAGCAAGGTTTTATGGTGAAGGGTGTCGAAAACCTTAGAAAAATCAAGTAATATTAACAAAGAAATCATATTAGAATCTATAGCATGTATGATGTCATCAGTAACATCAAGGAGAGCAGTCGTACAATTATAACCTGGACGAAATCCAGACTGAAAAGTAGGCAAGATGTTCATATTTACCAATATGACACCATAGCTCAGATGAGACAACCCTTTCAAAGACCTTCATATGGGTTGGCTTCTCGTCCGATACCCGCCAGACGTTGAGTTTCGGGATTTCAAAAAAAAAAATAAATTAAATTAAAATATGACCTTTCAAAAAATAATTGTGACCTTCAATCAAAATTCTAAGTCCCAAAAAATCGGAATAAAATTTCGATTTGGAAAATTTCTCCGACACAGTTCCCAGAAATATGCAGTCGTTCGTGCAGCCATCAAATAAGATAAATTATAATTTTGTCGATTGATTGGAATAATAAAATTATTAAAATTCTAGCTAAATTATTCTAAGTCCGAAACTTTGCATTCTAATGAATATCTTCTTAATTGCTCCTAGAAACAAACACATAATTAAACAAAAGGTCAGACAGGCGGTTAATTCTATTTCGAATTTGAATAATTCTGTTTTGAATATAACCCCTTTAAAAGAGTTAGGATTTCAAGAAGAATTCACACAATCTCTCACACCACCAGTGAGTGCCATTAGTTAGGCAACCAACCAATCAATCGACTAAACAAAAATGAAAACTATAATTTTATTAGGCATGTTGATTAGTGCAATCACGTCGCAATCAGTCGAACAAACCGAATCTAACGGTAAGTTGTAACTAATTTTATTTTAATTTCGTATACCGTATATCCGTTACTTTACGGACGTCTGTATACCGACGTATTTTCTCAAATTTTTATGAATTAATATCATAAAAAAATAATATACGAATAGGGAGGAAAATTTGAAAAATGTTAATAACAGTTATGATACCATCTGTGCTAAAGATTTGTACGAAGAAATAGAAATTTTACTAACATGTTTGTTCCTTAGTATGAATGCAATGAATGCCCCAGATTATATCAGTATTTTGGATTTATTTAAGATGCTTCCAAATGTTTACAAACTTTGCCAGTCAGTGTTGCATCACAAGAGTGACCGTTTTTTAATGCTTAAAATATTAAAAAATATTTAAGAATATTTTGATTACATGAACGAGATTTTTAGACGTAGAGTTTTGTTTTTTATTTGTTGTTGACGCAAACTTTTTAGAGTAGATGTTGGACTAGGTAGTGTTGTAACATTATGGAGTAAAAAAATTTTATTTTGAAGAATTTTCAGATGTATCCGTCTTTAAAAAAGAACATATTCCTTTTTAAGCAGATTTTAGAACCACAACTTTTCTGTCTATTTTAGAAACGCATTTTAATTTAAGTATACTTAAAAATATGTACCTACTTATCTATATCGTAAATTGAATAATATTTAGAAATTAGCGGATTTATTTGTTTAGAAATTCTATTTATGACATCATTAATAAGTTAATAAGTGAAAAATTATTTTGATAATTTGATATACAGAGTGTCAGATAAAAAACGCCCTAACCTGTAACTCTGTCATTTACATTCCGATTTTCATGGGCGAGGTATGAAATGAAATGGTTTGATGAATACTCATGCTACAAATAAATTTATTCCAACGTCATCTTCAATTTCAAGCGATTATTAACTTTTGTTTTTCAAATGGCTGCCTATATCTTTCTTCACGTCATTGGATAGAGTTTGTTTTTCTGAATCCATTGATGTACAATACATCCATTTTAAATGTAATATTAGTAGACAAAAGACACCTGTATATACAGGTTGTCACACAAGGATGCCGGAAGCTGTAACTCTGTCATTTACATTCGGATTTTCAAATAAACTTTTTCCAACGCCATCTTCAATTTCAACCGATTATCAATTTTTGATTTTCGAATTGCTCGGAATGTTTTTCTTCACGTTATTGGATAGCGATTTTCTTTCTGAACCCATTGCTGTACAATACATTAACATTAGGTGTAATTGTAGTAGAGAAAAACATTAAAATAGTTTCCGAACATTCTCTTAAAGTCACTTGTGTTATACTGCTTCAGGACTTGAAATATCATTTAATGACTGTTATCAGTTTTGCCCGTTATTTTTTTCCATGGCACACTACAGTACTACAGAAGTGACTAAAACAATGTTCGGAAAATGCTGTAATTGTTATTCTCTGCTAAAATTACAATTGATGTTAATGTATTGTACAGCAATGGATTCAGAAAAAAACCTCTATCCGATAACGTGAAGAAAAACATACCGAGCAGTTTGAAAATCAAAACTTGATAACGATTGAAATTGAAGATGGCGTTGGAAAAAGTTTATTTATAGCATGAATAAGTAGTAGTAATAATTTATAGTAGTATTCATCAAACCATTTTATTTGATACCTCGCTCATAAAAATCGGAAGATAAATAACAGAGTTATACTTTGCGGTGTTCTTGTGTGACAACCTGTATATAAAGGCTGCCTTTTCTCTGCTAAAATTACATTTGAAATGGATGTATTGTACAGGGTGGTTCAAATTCGATGTCCGAATAGACTAACTCGGAAACTATAAGAGTTAGAAAAAAAGGAGCTTCCATGTCATGATCTCGATTTTCGAGTAACTGCTAATGCCGAAAACCTCATACCGCTATCGTCTTTTGTTTTTCCGCTAGAGGCCAAAATTGAAAATATCGTAAAACCAGCAAGTGCAATTATCTTCGTTATTATTCTAGGTGGAGTATTATAACTAAGACATTATATGGACACTTTTTTACAGAGAATTTGATGATGTAGACAAAAAAATTTTTAAGATTTTAGATTTTGAGATATCATGACAATTTTCATTTTTTTAAATGGAAACAACCACTGATTATTCGTTTATTAAATTCTTTATTTTTTTCTGATTACAAAAATATGGGGTTAGATAGGTCTATTTCTTATTGTTTTAGAATAAAGCTAAAAATAAACTTTTTTTATAAAATTTCCATCTAGTGTCGTCGACGAAATTAAATTTACAGTTTCCTGTAAATTACGGTATTATAACTAAAAATTATTCTACTAAAAATTTATATAAAATTTACTTTATTTTCTAATATGTAACATTCTAATATGTTAAACTTTTCGTAATTTTCGTAATCCATCTTAAAAAACAGGATTTTTAAAGTGACACTTCAGAAAATTTTTGAATACAAATGTTGCTGTTTATTTGAATTAAAAAAAAACATATGGCGCCATCTATCAATAATTTATTAAGTCATTTAAGAATAATATTAAATATTAATAAAAAATGTGAAATAATGCAATCTATTTCAACTTTTGCATAATTACATATATAAATTAAATAGTTCAACAAATATATTTGTTTCAAATATCAGAAATATGTTTTTTTTTTTTCATTTTTAATTATAGTACCGTAATTTACAGGAAACTGTAAATTTAATTTTTTGGAAGACACTAAAAGAAAAGTAAATTTTTAGCTTTATTCTAAAACAATAAGAAATAGACCTTTCGAACCCTATATTTTTGTAATCAGAAAAAAATAACGAATTTAATAAGCGAATAATCAGTGGTTGTTTCCATTTAAAAAAACGAACATTGTGATAATATCTCAAAATCTAAAACCAAAAAAATTTTTTTGACTACGTCATCAAATTCTCTGTAAAAAAGTGTCCATATAATGTCTTAGTTATAATACTCCAGCTATAATAATAACCAAGATAATTGCGCTTGCTGGTTTTACGATATTTTCAATTTTAGCCTCTAGCGGAAAAACAAAAGACGATAGCGCTATGTGGTTTTCGGCATTAGCAGTTTCTCGAAAAACGAGATCATGACATGTAAGCTACTTTTTTTCTAACTCTTATAGTTTCCGAGTTAGCCTATTCGGACATCGAATTTGAACCACCCTGTACATCAATGGATTCAGAAAAACAATCTTTATCCAATGACGTGAAGAAAAATATATGGAGCAATTTGAAAAACAAAAGTTAATAATCACTTGAAATTGAAGATGGCGTTGGCAAAAATTTATTTGTAGCATGAATCACAGTATTCATCAAACCATTTCATTTGATACCTCGTTCATGAAAATCGGAATGTAAATGACAGAATTAAAGCTTGGGGCGTTTTTTATCTAACACCCTGTATAATAATTAAATTCGTTTTTTATATTGTATTTATATTTTATATTGAGGTAACAAAGATAATTATAAATTCTATTGACGAAGATCGCATAACCCGTATAAAGGTTATCTGTGTTTCTTGTCTATTTATCTCCTTATCTTTTTAATTTTTACCAACCTATAATTTTCGGATGAAAGGCCCGTGGATAATTTTGACAACATTCTCAGAATATCAACAACACATCCGTATTATCTATGTGTATAAGTGTTAAGTTCATGCGTAAACAAATTCATGCAGATGTACTCGTTGCAGTAAACGTTTACTAAACCATAAAAAAGCAAACTATCCGGATTGTCTAATTATAAGTTTTTAATCATTTATCGCCGATTACGTAACGTTGGCCCGTATCTGAACGCAAGTTCACAACATTAACATTTTCTTTCTATTGTTTCACCTCTTGTTGGAAATCCTGCACATTGCGCAACGACTCAGGGCCTTACTAATCGTATAAAAACTGCACACGAACAAATTAACACATCAGATGCGCTAAAGACGCGTCTCTTGTTGGTGTGCAGTTTACTTTTCCTTGGCTCGCTACGAGCTCAAGAGAACACAGGCGAAGAGAGTATAGTTTGTTTTTGAACGCTAGATAATTATCCGAATGATACTAACTTTTTTTTTTAGAAGAATCTAAAGATTTTCGAGATAATGGTTTATTTATATTATTACAAGACAATTCCGCAGTCTTGAAGAGGGTGGGCAGGTCGCCATATGGTGGCGCCGACTTGGGCGGCGGTGTAAGCACCAGCTTCGTCGTGGGCGTGGGCGCCCGCTTCGGCGCCGGCGTGGCCGCCAGCTTAGGCGCCGGCGTGGACGGCCGTCTGGATGGCCGTCTGGATGGCCGTGTGGACGGCCGCGTGGGCACAGGTAGTTATGGTGGTTATGGATCGGCATAGGAGGAGCTGGACGAAGTAGTGGAGGTCTAGGAGGTCATGGGGTTGGAGTGGGAAGTGGCGGCGGTTCGGGAGGTGTTGGTGGTCTCGGAAATGGAGGAAGTGGTGGTTTCAGAGGGGTCTTGGAGGATCTGGAGGTCATGGAGGAGGTTCTGAAAAGGTGGTGCTTGTCGTGTTTTCTACCAGAATTGATATATGGTGTTCTTCAAATTAATGTGTATATAGCCTAGACTTTTCCAATTTAATAAAATACTGGTATAAACCAGAAGCTAAATCTGATGCCAATTAAATCATATCATTAGAATAAATATCAAAACGATTCAACCAAACTCCTAAATCCTACCCATATTTAAAGCTGTTAGAAGAAAAGAATGAATAAGCAAGAAATCTGTGTTGTTTGATCCTGTAACCAGTAACAAAAAACCAATAAATTTCAGGAGTAGGATCTGGGATAATTAAAACAACTATTTTTGTTAAGATTTATTTTAATAGCAATTTGGGTTGCATAAAGTATTCAATTTTATTTTCAATTTTGGTTAAATCGAGAACCACTTTTTGTGTTCCAAAAAGATATAAAAGAGCCTGTGTGCACAAAATTTTCCCCGTCCGTCTTTTGATATTCTTCACATTGTATCAGTCATAGCAGTAAAACTTCGCAATTACACAAAGTACGTTAAATCTCGTAATCATACTCCGTATAAAGAAAAAGTGTAAAGCAAATAAGATAAAGAATAATTTAATTTACAAAAAAGCAATGTTTGAATCAGCGCAATCCAGAAAAATTAAGTAACACAAAATGGTCCTTCGAGTCTGATTGTAAAAACAAAATCGAAATAAAAATGGTATCCAAGCACTGAAGCGGCGTGTCAAATCCTTTTCCACGACGTCGTCCATATTGGGAGTGCTTTTGCTGACCCGTCCAAGACGACCCAGGAATTCCAGACCACGCGACTTAGAAATCCATCAAAAGTGTAACGAAATCAAGGGAAATGGACTTAATTGAAGAATTTCACATACATAATAATAATTACAATAACCTTTTAATGAATGATTAACCCATATAGACAATTCATCGAATATATTTAATTTTTCAAATTACACATTCAACGCATGCGCAATTTCAGTTTAATAATATCTTAATTCAGTCTCCCAAAGTTGATAATACAAAATAGATCACTCAGTTTTCAAATTTTAATAAGTCTGTAGATTCAGTAAGTTACATTCACTAAATAATCACATTTACAGTTTTTCATCTTCTTTTACAGATAAATTCTTAATTTAATTCAATAAACCACATTTTTACGTTAAAACCAATAAGTCAACTTTTACATTACTTATAAGACATGCTCTTCAAGGCATAAATAACTATTCTCACATTTTTTCACATTTAAGAAATTTTAAATTTGTACAGGGGATAAACTCCTAAACATATACGCCTAAATTATTCATGAACGTAGAAATGAATTTTAATTATAAAAAGGAGTTCCTCTGAGATCTGACGGTGAGCTGTTTCCTTTAATTTTCATTTAATCCTTATATATGTTGTTTTTGCTCCTTAATTGTTTTAATCTTTAGTTAATTTGTTAAATCAATTTGATAATGTCATGGTATTTTCAGTCGTGCCTGAAGAAGAAAAGAAATTCCGAAACATATGCAGCGCTGAAAAACAAATAAATTTGCTTCATGGTTAAACATAGTTTAATTATTAAATAAAATTTGCGATGAACACCGAATCTACTATATCTAAATTAGAAATCCATGTTGGAGGCCTGGTAGCCAGAAACGACGCCATTGTGACGTGCTGTAAGTCCTTTTCCTTCCTTCCTTTTCGGTAACATCCTTCCTTTTCAGCAACAAACTTCTTCCTTTAAATTTCCACCTACTTCTAGGGCCCATATCTTCGTTATCTAGAAAGATAGCGAAAAATGAAGCACACGGTTGGAAAGCTTGGTCTTTTTTCTATCTTTCGTCCGCCGATATGTTGATAATAAGAGCAAGAAAAAATAAGAAACGTCGCACTGCATTCAATTTACCTCAAAATTACCAAATTTCACGGCCTTGTGCAGCCGTTACCAGACGGAAATTCAATAAATGGTTTACATATTCGGAAAGAGCTGACCTTGGACTATCTTATTCCGAGTTTTCGTCCGTCAATATCTGTCGGCGTCTGTCAAAAAAACGCTCCTGAAAAGGAGCCTACAGTTGGCAACAAACTTTACTTTTGTATTTCCATCTATGTACTTTTCAGACGGATATCTTTGTTATTTATAACACTAGCGAAAAACTAAGCACACGGTTGGAAAGCTTGGTCGTTTTTCTATCTTAAACCGAGTTTTCGTCCGCCGATATGTTGATAATGAGAGCAAGAAAAAATAAGAAACGTCGCGCTGCCACGAATTTTTGCCGCGGCTAAACCACGCTTGGGTCAATAACTCTCTTATATGACGGGGAGAAAACTCCAGAACTATGTTCATCTTATGGGAAACTTTCTGCTCTTTTCATCGGTATATAACACATCTCAATCACACGTTTGCACAATCGTTTATCAGCCCAGCAACAAACTTTTCCCTTGTATTTCCGTCTACTTTTCGGGCCAATATTTTGGTTATCTAGAAAGATAGCGAAAAACTAAGAACACGTTTGGAAAGCTTGATCTTTTCTCTATCTTAAACCAAGTTTTCGTCCGCCGATACGTTGATGATAAGAGCAAGAAAAAATAAGAAACGTCGCGCTGTATTTAATTTACCTCAAAATTACCAAACTTCACAGCCTTGTGCAGCTGTTGCCAGATGGAAATTCAATAAATGGTTTATATATTCGGAAAGAGCTGACCTTGGACTACCTTATTCCGAGTTTTAACGCATGTATTTCTTGCACTAATAACTTTCCTATTTGATGGGGGAAAACTCTACAACTATATTCAGCTTATGGGAAATTTCCTGCTCTTTCCAACGATGTGTGACACGCCGTGATCACACGTTTGCACAATCCTTTTTTCTAACTATGAACTACCTAAACCACGAATTCTTGCCGCGGCTAAACCACGCTTAGGTCAATAACTCTCTTGTATGACGAGGAGAAAATTGAATGAGAATTGAACTGAGTTAAAAACCATCAAAACACAATTCGAATCTAAAATTGCTCAAATTCTTCGAGATTCTGATAAAATAGGTGTAACATGAAATAATCTTTCCGTTTTGAACAGTTTAACATGTTTCTAAACGTAAAACTAAAACTAGAACTAACACTAGCACTATCAGTAGAACTAACACTAGACCTAGAACTAGAAACTTTCGGGTTCCAACTAGTTTTCTGAAGAAGGTGGCACCCGAAACGTCAAACATTTGTTCAAAAAACGCACGGCTCAACCCGAAAGTTTCTAGTTCTAGGTCTAGTGTTAGTTATAGTGATAGTGCTAGTGTTAGTTTTATTAACACCGGCCGTGAAAGCCTTCGTACTTATATGTTTTTAAACGGTTTTAAATAAATTAAGACTGAATAGGAAAATAAGACTGACATGGTCAGCTCTTTCCGAATATGTAAACCATTTATTGAATTTCCGTCTGGTAATGGCTGCACAAGGCCGTGAAGTTTGGTAATTTTGAGGTAAATTGAATGCAGCGCGACGTTTCTTATTTTTTCTTGCTCTTATTATCAACATATCGGACGAAAACGCGGTTTAAGATAGAGAAAAGACCAAGCTTTCCAACCGTGTGCTTAGTTTTTCGCTATGGTAAAGCGTTGAAATTTGGTACAGTGTAAACTTATTTCACGTAAATCACTAGGCAATTTTTGAGTTGGATCGGTACGCATGAACAATGTTATACAGCCTGTTCCTAAACTTTGTTTGCTCAGAACTTTTTTTTTCTATCATAACCCTACATTTATTTTTGCAGTTTCTAATAGTAAATTTAGTTTAGAATCTTTTATCACTCTTAGAGAATATTGATAAAAACAACCGTTTTCGTATTAAATACAAAAATGTTAGGCTCCGAATTCAATAACATTAAAAAAAAAGAAGTAAATAAATAATCTGAATTGTCAATGACAAGTGAAAATCGAACTGAGCTGTCATAACTATTATGTATGCAACATGTCCAAGTGTAGATTAAGCTAAATCACATTTTTAATTTGTTTTAGTTGGTTTAATAAAAGAATTCGAAAACAATAAATTAAAAATCAACAAAAAATAAACAAATAAACGACAACACTAACAGGAATAATAAAAACATACATAAAATAACAAGACAAGTAATAAAAAATACTAAAGGAAATGTTCAAAAACTTAGATTTCCTTTTTTTTAGTGCTATTAATGAAATCGGAACCCAACATTTTTGCATTTAACACGAAAACGGTGACTTTTATCAATATTATCTAAGAGTAATAAAAGTTTCTAAACTAAATTTGCTATTAGAAACTGCAAACATAAATGTACGGTTATGATAGAATAAAAAAGTTCTGAACAAACAAACTTTAGGAACAGCCTGTATAGCATTGTTCCCGATGACCGATCCAATTCATAAATTGCCTAACGATTTTACATGACATTGATTTACCCTGTACCAAATTTCAACGCTTTACTGTAAATAGTGGTTAAGATATTTGGAAAAATGTGTTAAAATTTCCTAACTTACATGGCCTGTATCGTCGAAATTTGAAAACTTTTTCTAATTTTTTTTTACGTGAATCGTCATCATTTTGACTCTAGTATATATGGTTAAATTTGTTCCCCGAGTCACCGAAACACCCTGTATAGTGACGAAAATGTTTTGGTTCGTTTAATATGCGCGAAATCTAGGGTTGCACCGTTAAAAAAGGGTACAGTACCACGGGTGGAACTAATGGGCGCGTTATTACTCACGGAACTGGTAATAAACGTAAAATCTGTATTAAAGATAAACGTTAGTCGGGAAATTTATTGGACCGATTCTAGCGTGGTTTTGGGTTCGTTGTCGACGAGCCCTTGCAGTTACAAATATTTGTCGGTAATCGGGTGGCGCGAATAACCGAACAATCAAAAATTGGTGATTAGAAATACGTACGTAGTAGCGATAATGCCGCAGATCCAGTATCAAGAGTGGCTGTGAATTGGCCGGTTTGGAGCTATATTCGGTCGGGCCCAGATGGCTGAAAGAGAATGAAAACATGTGGGCGGTTAGAGACTTTCGAAACGAGTATTTACCTGAAATTAAGAAAACGGTTTTTTCGATAGCTGTGGCGTCGGGAGATCATTTTGTTCAGTTTCTCATCATTAAATCGTTTACAGCGAACAACTGCATACATTTTTTGGTTTTGAAAAAGTGTAAAACAAATAAAATAAAGAATAATTTAATATACAAAAAAGCAGTGTGTTTGAATCAGCGAAATCCAGAAAAATTAAGTGACAATTTTAACATGCCAATATTTCGATTAAATTTGTAATTTTCCTCAGGGCTTCTTTCTACAACAACAAAATATCAATAGAAAAACAGCATTAAAAAATTTAACCTCTTAAACATACCTAAGTTCTTGAAACTGGCAAACATTAATACAAAAAACGTCGAAAACAATAAATTATTATCAAACTTTCATAACAGAAAAATCTTTTCTCTTGATAACATGGAAACGCACGTGTAAAAGTCAACGCGTACAATGAAAGGTTAAAAATCTTAAAAACTAAAAAACAACTAACGCCCTCCTCCGTGAAGCGGTTGGGAACGAGAATTACATGTAATAACTTGGTCCCTTTTGGGGTTTCATATAGGGTATTTAATTGTGTTTCATTAAAAACCATAAAATAATTTGCTTAACAACTAACTTTATTGATAGCTAAAATAATACTCTTTGCAATATTAATTATTACACTATTCAAACGGTTCATTGTGCGTGCTCATCAATTAGGCAATCGGTGAACGACCAAAAATGCTTACTCCACGAGCCGCACAGTTCATCGTCTTTTATTTAATGCTACTTATGCTATTTTTTATAATTTACACTTATTTCTAATTAATTTCTAATTCTAATTTTATTTATTCCACTACATCTCCCTTATTGTTAAAGAAAATTTAAACATCTTAATGTTTTAAATTTTCATGTTCAATTTATTTATTCCACTACATTTCTATAACAATTAAATCTTAAATTCTATAATCTATTATAATTAAATTTACATAACACTACACGTAACAGTCTCTTTTTTATGCACTGTATTTTTTCACTCTGTATTTATGCACAGTTACTAATTTATATATTGTTAATTTTTATAATTATGTTAGGGGATTCATTTTTAATTACTTTGTATGGACCCTTATAAATAGCTTCTAGTTTATTGTTAATTTCGCTTTTTAATAATACTTTATCATTAAACTTAAAGTTAATTTCCTTACAATTTTTATCTAACCTACATTTTCTCTTATTTTTAGATTCAATTAAATTCGTCCTAGCATCGTCTAATGCAGATTTCAATCTAAATCTCAATTCATGGTTATAATCGTCAAAATTATATACTGGTTGATTGTTATTAAGCAAACTAGTTGGCAATTTACATGTTTTTCCAAATACTAATTCAAACGGTGTGTATTTTGTTTCTGAATGCACGGTGTTATTAAAAGCAAATGCCCAAAACGGTACCCATGCACTCCAAGTATCTTGAAATTTGGAAGTTTGAATTCGCAAATATGCGCCTAAGCTTTTATGTGTGTTTTCCAAAGATCCCAAAGTTTCATGATGATAAGCACATGAATGTAATTGTTTTATACCTAAAACCTTTGCTGATTCTTTAAAAACACTTGCTAAAAACTCAGTACCTTGATCCGTAACAATTTCCTGTGGAATACCGTACTGTAATACGAAATTTTGAACAAAAGATTTTGCTACAGTTTCGGCTTCTTTGCTTTTAATAGGATATGCTCCTACGAATTTAGTAAGTTCACATTGAACGGTTAAAATGTACCTGTTATCTTCATTATCTTGATTCAAAGGACCTACCAAATCTAAGAAAATTTTTTCAAAGGCTGATGATGCGGTGGTGTTGAGTGTTAACGGTTCTTTATGAGATCTCGAGTGTTTGTACCGTTGACACTCATCACATTTATTTACGAATCTCGTTACATCATGTTTTAACTTATTCCAACAGTAGTATCGCTTAATATTGTTAAACATACGATTGATACCAGCGTGACCTCCAGTAGGTAAAATATGAAATTCATTTAAAATTAATTGACGTGTTTCTTTACACTCAATGTAAGTTCCTTTATTTATTATGTTAAATTTTACGCGTAACTCTTTGATTATTTGTGAATATTTCGCTAAATTGGCAATTAACTTATCATTTTCTTTACATTTAAATATACACAGCTGTGAAATTTCATTATCAATGCATATAGCTTCTAAGTGTCTCAACTTTGCGTCTAGGGCTGAAATTGATCGACAACTTAAATTTATATAAATTATTTGATGCCTTTTATCATATAAAATTTCATTATAATTAATTATATCCATATCATTATAGTTATAGTTCACTAATTCATTATTGTTCAAATTTCTTAATTCGACTGAACCTATTGGCCGCTTTAGCAATTCAACAATTCCTGGATGGCCAGTCCATTTATCAGTATCATTGCCAGAGCTTACCACAGATTCAGAGTTTCTTAATTTTTGCTGTGCACGTGTCGTTACAAAAACATCGTGTGACATATTTTTTAGATCTGTAGAGTCAAGAGTAATTCTTGATAACGCGTCCGCTACGGAATTCTCTTTTCCCTTTATATAGTGCACAGAAAAATCAAATTCCTCTAACACTAACCTAAATTTAGTCAATTTCGAAGAAGGATTCGTCATGCTGAACAAATATATCAATGGTTTATGATCGGTAAATATTTCAAATTTTCTACCGTACAAATATGGTCTAAAGTGCTTTACGGACCATACAATTGCCAAAAGTTCTTTCTCAATGACTGGATAATTAATTTCTGCTTTATTCAATGACCTACTAGCATATGCAACAGGCTTATCATCAGAATTTGAGAGTACTGCGCCAATTGCATAACCAGAAGCATCAGTTTTAAGAATAAACCTATTACTCTCTGAAAAATTAGGATATTGTAAAACCGGTGGGTTTATTACAGAATTTTTTAGAATTTCAAACGTTTTTTGGCAAGTGTCATCCCATCGAAACTGTACAGACTTCCGGCATAATTTATTCAACGGATATGCGATTTCAGCAAAATTTTCAATGAACCTACGATAATAGTTTACGAATGCTACAAAACGCTTACATTCGTCGGCATTTTTCGGTATTGGGTAATTTTTTATTGCATTTATTTTAGCAGGATCTGGTGAAATTCCGTCTGCAGAAATAATATGACCTAAATATAACATTTTTTTTTCTAAAAATTGACATTTGACTGGATTTAATTTTAAATTTACTGTTCTAAGCCTATTGAGTACTTTTATTAAATTTTTGTTATGATTTTGTAAACTATTTCCGAACACTATAAGATCATCCATATAAACAAAACATGAATCATAGTTTAAACCTCACATCGCAATGGTCAAAACCCGTGAAAATGAACTAGGGCTTGTTTTTAATCCCATTGGTAGCCTAGTCATTTGAAACTGGCCTTTGTTGGTAGTGAAAGCTGTACAATTTCGACTGGATGGTTCCAATTCTACTTGGTAATATCCTTGAGAAAGATCTAAATGGGTAAAATATAACGCGCCTGATAAGGAGTCAAAAATGTCAGTAATGTTAGGTAACGGAAATCTGTCATCCTCAATATTTTTATTTAACAACCTATAGTCGATAACAATTCGCCATTGTTTGCTTCCCTGACTATCATTTTTCTTAGGAACTATTAGCAATGGTGAGGACCAACTTGACTTTGTTTCTTCAATTATTCCGTCATTTAACAATTTATTTATTTGAGAGTCGATTTCGGTTTTTTGCGCTTGAGGTAACCGATAAGGTTTGAGATAAACTGGATGTGCGTCTTTTTTTAATTTAATAGTTTCTTTAATAATATTCGTAACACTCAAAGGATCATCTTTTAATAAGAAAACATCTGCATACTTAGCACAGATTTTATGAATTGCGTCTACCTCTTCTTTGTTTAAATGTTTTACATCAAGTAAATCCAAAAGTTTATTTACTCTATTTAAATTTATATTAGTGTTTTCAAAATTTAGCAATTCGAATTTTGATAAACATACATTTGAAGGTCTAAAATTTTTAATTTTAATTTCCCTATCGTTAGTATTTAAAATTCTAACTGGGACCTTATTCAAATCTGGTCGAACAATGATTCCTGCAGTGAAGACACCTTCAGATATCTCACTTGGCAAAATCACACAGTCTCCAGACGAATCTGTCGAGAAATACTTTATAACTTCGCAACGTGGTGGTATAGTTACAAAACTGTCAATTTAAATTCTAAGTTGATCATAATTTTACAAGAATTAATCCAAAATGAAAATGAAAATTTTTCGTAATCTATGGTTGCACGATATTTTTCAAAAAAATCCGATCCTATGATGCCATTCACACCACAATCAAAATCATTCATAACAACAAATTCATGAGTAATATTATAATTATAAATGATTAAAGGAATGTTTACTAAACCCATTGACTTTACTGAACCTGCAATTCCTCTTATATCTATTTGTTTAGTGGTATCAATTATTTCATTTTTGTGTAAAAATTTTGAAAAAATTACACTTAATGTTGCACCCGTATCCAAAAGAAATAATAGATCATTAGAAGAAATAATTCATACCATTCATACTACATATTACTTCATCTGTAGAGTTATTCACGAAAAAACCGTTGTTCGTTTATGTCATTGGCTGTATTTTTATTGGTAACCTCAGGAATTCCCATCGCGTCAGATTCTGCAAAATACGCATGATTTCTACGAAAAGAACCTAAGATTCCTCTATGACCTCGAAAGTTACCGCGACTGCGATATGATCCTCTCTGACTACCACGATCGTTACTTCTAAAATCAGCATAATTACCTCGGTTGTTATTGTGGCTATTGAAATTATTAAATCCGCGATTATTGTTATGAGGAACAAAATTATTATTTCCTCGATTGTTTCGGTTATACCCGTTAAATGGTCTAGAATTCCGAAAATTTGTTCTTCTGATTTGATTACCTCTACCATTCATTTGAAAAACAGTAGATGACGAGGGTTTATTTATTTCCTCATCTAATGCAACGTTAATTGCGTCTTTTAGGGTTTTACAATTTCGTGCTTTAAGGATTGTTCTTAATTCATGATTTTTCAACCCGTTACAAAACGAATTTATCGCGAGTTTTTCATTAACAATGCGTAACGAACTTAGTAAATTTTCATCATCACCCGCTTGTGCCAAAGTTAAATCAGTAAGTAACTGTTCAATGTCCCTACCAAAATCATCAACTGTTTTATTCTGTTGCCGGGAATTATGGAGTTGATTGGACAGAGTAGTGGCAGATTTTCGAGTTGTAAAATTTTCTCTTATATCTCTTACAAGCGTTTCAACGGTATCATACTTTTTATTTAACCTTACTTTAGCATTGCCAGATAGTCTGGTTTTTAAAACATAATTAATTAAGAGTTTTTTACCATCTGTATTTAACAATTCAGAATATAATTCAATTGAATCTATTAATTGTTTTGTAGTTTCCTCTTTTCCATCCATTAATGGAAGTAAACTACCTGCTGTTTTTAGATCAAAAGTTTCCCCCATACTTATTTCTAAAGCTTCACTATTTATATTTAACCTATCATCTAAAATACCCTGAATTTCTAGAACTATACTATCTATCCCTGAACTATAATATTTAATGGAAGAGGCAAATCGTAAAATTGACGATTTAGAGCAATATACACGGAGAGAAAATTTAAGAATTTTTGGTGTTAAGGAAACTAAGGATGAATTCACTGATGATATTGTGATAAAATATGCCGTGAAAAATTAGGAGTTACGATTCAGGCTAGTGAAATTAGCGTCTCACATAGATTGAAAGCAAAAGAAGATAGGGTGAGGCCCATTATAGTGCGATTCACGAATCGCAATATCAAGAAAATAATTTACGCCAAGAAGAGTAAATTGAAAGGCACTAACATTGTAATCAAGGAGGATCTGACGTTACGTAGAATGTTGCTGTTGAAGGAAACAATTAAAAGAGTGGGCTCTCGTTCGGCGGTATGGACCAATAACTGTAATGTTTATACCAAAAAGGATAATAGAATTGTTGAAATTAGGTGCCTGGAAGATATTTATGAGCTGGTGGGAAGAAATGGAGAAGGAAGGAAGGGGAAGGATACTAAGTAGTTAAGTTTTTATACGTTTTTATTCAATTTTTTTGTAGTTATATAAATTTATTTCATTTGTTATTGATTTCTGACTTAAATGCAGGGGAGTTTTGGTATCGTCTTAATCTAGCGGTATGGTCTGATGAGTAATAAAGAATTAACCGTGGCGCATCTGAACGTTCGCTCGCTTTTGCCAAAGATTTCTGAGGTTAAACAGCTGTTGGAGTGTCATGGGATTGATATTTTTTGCATCTCTGAAACCTGGCTGTCACCGGAGATTAGTAACGATGTTGTAGGGATTGACGGCTATACCTTCTTTCGTAAGGATAGGATTGGGCGTGGCGGGGGTGTGGGCGTATTTGTGCGTAACACTTTGAACTGCTGTTTGGTTGATTGTATTGATGAGATGGCTTACGAGTGGATATGGGTTTTAATTAGGTTGGGATCTCGGAGTCATGTTATTGGTTGTTTGTATAAACCACCGTCTCTGAATAATGTAATCTTTGTTGAACAGTTGGAAATACAATTAACTGAATTTAAGTTACAATATGATAATGTTTTGTGCCTTGGTGATCTTAATATTAATTTGCTGGAAACTAGCAATAATGATACAATTAGTTTGCTTACTTTATTTGATTCTTTACAAATGACTCAAGTAATTACTGAGTCGACTCGTGTCACTGAGTCTTCCGCGACGTTATTGGATGTTGTAGTTGTATCTGATGTTTCAGTTGTTGCTAGAAGTGGTGTCTTGTGCTCGGAAATTTCTGATCATGATCTTGTTTTTTGTAAGTGTAGGTTTCCTAACTTCTGCCGTAAACCCTTCTACTATTCCTTTAGAGATTTCTCTAATTTTGAATATCGTCAGTTTGCTAGTCACTTGTCTGCAATTCCGTTTGACATTATTTATTCTTTAGACATAGATGCTAAAGTAAAATTTTTCAATGATGCGCTTTTGCAGTTGTTCAATGTGTTTGCGCCAATCAAAACCGTTAAAATTACCAAACCAAGAACACCTTGGCTTACTGACAATGTCAAACTTTTGCAGAGGCTTAGGGATAGAGCTAAATTAAAGTATAAAAGATCTAAAACGGACGGTCACTGGAATTACTATAAAGAGCTGCGTAATTTTACAACATTAGCGGTGCGTAATGAAAAGAAGGCGTACTTTGAGCAGTTGAGCCGAAATTCTGGTTCTGGTGCTCTATGGAAAACGCTTAAAAGACTCAATGTTGTTCCCAATAAGATCAAAGAGGTTCCTGCTCATCTAGCAGACGCTGATTTAATAAATCAGGCCTTTGTGAATGATGTTCCTCAGCCTACTTATGATCCCTCTGACATGATAGATTTCTATCAGAATTCTGTAAATAACCTGAATCCTTCCTTTCGATTAACTGGTGTGGATGAGGATACGATCATGCGATTACTAACGGAAATTAAGAGTAAGTCTTCTGGCGCGGACGGTATCAGTATAAATATGTTAAAGTTGGTTGTTCCTCAGCTTCTGCGCCACATATATATATAGGGTTTCATATAGGGTATTTAATTGTGTTTCATTAAAAACCATAAAATAATTTGCTTAACAACTAACTTTATTGATAGCTAAAATAATACTCCTTGCAATATTAATTATTACACTATTCAAACGGTT
Organism: Onthophagus taurus; assembly: GCF_036711975.1. Classification (NCBI taxonomy): domain Eukaryota; kingdom Metazoa; phylum Arthropoda; class Insecta; order Coleoptera; family Scarabaeidae; genus Onthophagus; species Onthophagus taurus. The sequence goes on along the minus strand of NC_091976.1, from coordinate 7,201,892 downwards.
CATTGTGCGTGCTCATCAATTAGGCGACCAAAAATGCTTACTCCACGAGCCGCACAGTTCATCGTCTTTTATTTAATGCTACTTATGCTATTTTTTATAATTTACACTTATTTCTAATTAATTTCTAATTCTAATTTTATTTATTCCACTACATACAAAGAGCATGTGATTATTTATTTTTATCTGGTGGGCGCTGGTTAACAACAAAATCTTGGTTTTACGTTTCCATAAACTTTATTATTAATTACACTTAAACTATACATATAAATTGCGCTTAGTTATATAGGGAGCCTTGCTCCGCGTGAACTGAAGGGGTACTGTTTCGGTGGGTGTTAAATCGAAGACTGACTGAATGACTGATACGAGTTGAGCTCGCAGGCTCCTTCTTTATTTTAGGTCATAACTAAAAACCCTTACCTAAACACCGAAATATACACCCCAACGCATTCCCACACTTAACTGAACCCAATAAATAATACGATAAAAAACCCTAATCTTGCGACTGGAGATACTTCAAATCCAGACTAAACAAATGAGGCGATACAAATAAATCTAATATGAACGAACTAATATAATATAAATCTATCAAATCTAATATAAATTAACCAATATAATATAAAATCTAACAGCATGTACACAAATGAAAAAAGGAAAAGTACAAAAAACAAAGTGAAATTTCATAAAAATAACTAACAATCACTATCAACGACCAACAATTTGGTGTGTTTTCCCCTCAAAACTTATTATAAATATCGAAAATTAAAGAATAAATATTGCTAAGTCATTCTGTGTCCGTTTTAAAGTTAACAGTATGTTTTTCATTTCTAATGTGAAACATTTCCAGAAACAAACGGTTATACGATGTTACACGAACGTATGTTGGTTCATACGATTTTTGGCCAATATAACAACAATGTCACTCTCCACAAGGGACACGATAAATGACGTTAGATTGGTACCTTAAGTAAGTAGAGAAATCTTTTTTAGTGATGCTATCCGACCAGGAACAAAAGTTAACTTCTTGTATCTAACAGGATCCTTTATAGTGTCATTATTGGTATTAACAAGGTTACTGATATTAAATAAAATTTTGTTGAGAAGTTTATGTGGATATTGATTTTGTAAAAAGATGTTTTTTAAAATATTTAAATTCTTATGTTCGCACCTAAAAACAGGTGCTGGTAAGCGAAGTAAAAAAATGAGTAATAAATGAAATTGTATTAATAAAACAAATTAAACTTATAATGTGGTTAATGAGCAAAATTGAAAAAATAATAAAGAAAATAAAAAAAATAATAATTATACATACACTAAATGCGGTGTGAGAGCGAGCGGGTAATGCAGCAAAAGACCTGATACGCGCGAGCAATACATGCGGAATACTTAAAATCACAAAAATTCATACAAAAATCTCGATCGATGCGCGATCGATTGCGCGTGAGCGAACATCTTATGTAAAAATTTAGCATCTGAAATGTTAGTGATACGATGTTTCATAGCTAAAACAGTCTTTATTTTATGTTTAGTCTTATGGAAAGAACTGAAATGAATGTATCTACCTGAAAAAGTTTTTTTTGTATACCAATCAAACGTTAGCTCATTCTCAGAGTATCTGATGACTTTGGTGTCCAAAAAGGGGACGAAGTGGCCTTCATTTTCAACCTCTATTGTGAATTGTATGTGTTTATTCAAATTATTGAAGGTTGTCAACACGTGGTCAACTGCAGTTTTGGGAATTGACAGTATGATATCATCTACATTTAATGAAAGGAACTTGAAAATTTAGTTTCGGAATGATTTTGTCTAACGTGTAGTCCATAATTTGTGGTAGAATGGGTGAGATGGGTGAACCCATTGGAGTACCAAAAATTTGTTTATAAGTGGTGTTATAGAAGGTGAAATAAGTGTTATCACAAACAACATTCAAAGCTTTTACAAATAAATCCTGATCAATGTCAAAATTGCGAAATTTGTATTCCAAATGCGAGACTTTTCTTTTTATATGTTCCCCTCTTCATCTACCATTAAATGTTGCTATGCCATGTGTATGTCAAGTACAAAAAATTCTGTATTGCCTCTGAGACTATTTAGTACATCGTTTATTAAGGGAATTGGATAACTTGCGCTTTGAAGATTTGGATTTACGGTCGTCTTATAATCAACGTAGAAACGTACTCCTCTCCTACTTAAGCAGTAGGGGAGAGCGGGGCAAAACGGGGTGGAGGGCAAGACGGGGCTTTTGCAATTACTGCCACGGTAGGTGTAGCAACCTAGTGGAAAATAGTTCACTAGTAGGCTGGTGCTGTGTGAGTGTCGGATAGAGCTTGCAGCCATTTCGAACAAACCATTCGGAGTGTACCCATCAAAATGTGTTTTTCACCTGTGCTGATGTAATTTTTCGTTGTTTTTAGACGTGAAAGGTAAGTGAAGTAATTTTTTATCGTACTATTAAGTATTATTATCAGATAAAGCGTTTTTTTAGGAATAAATTAATGCATGAAATAACCTAATAGAATATATCCTTTGTTCTATAATATTAACCTAACTTAAAAATTGTCCCTGGGGGCAAGACGGGGTTCTCAGTGGGAGGGTCGTTTGCTTGGTTTGACTTGTAATGAGGTAAACCGGCTGGCATACCAGTTAGCAGTGAGAAATAACAAGCGGCATAATTTTAACCAAACTAAAGAATCAGCCGGAAAGGATTGGCTTAGAGGATTTTTGCAAAGAAACCCAAGTTTATCATTTAGGAAACCTGAGCAAACCTCCGCAACTAAGGCCATGGCTTTTAACAAAGTTAACGTATCCCAATTCTTTGGTTTATTAGGGGAAGTATATGACCAGCACAAATTTACAGCAGATCGAATCTACAACTGCGATGAAAGTGGGATTTCTGCTGTTTCAAAGAATACTTCCAAAATACTGGCAACAAAAGGGAGGAAACAAGTAGGCTCATTATCATTTGCCGAAAGGGGAAAAGTGCAGCTGGAGGTTTTATGCCACCCATGTTAGTGTATCCTCGACAGCGAATGAAACCAGAATTGCTGAACAATTGTTCACCTGGAATGTGGGCAGAATGCCATGTCTCTCGCTGGATGCAGAAAAACATTTTTGAGAAGTGGTTCGACAAATTCATCGTATTTTCTTAAGCAACCAAGGAGAAACCAGTCCTGCTATTGTTGGATGGTCATTCAACTCATATACAAAGTCTGACCATAATTGATAAAGCAAGGGCTAATGGTGTGGTCATTCTCTGTTGGAATTGGCTACTATCAAATCCAGGAAAAGTTGTTACTTAGTTTCAAATCGTTGAGATTTTGGGCAAAGCCTTTCTCAGGACTGCAACTATATTGACTGCGATAAATGGTTTCAAAAAAACTGGAATTTGCCCTTACGAACCAAATATCTTTCCAGATTCAGTGTTTAAAGCTTCTATCACAACAGACATTCCTTTAATTACAAATGAAGCCGCTAACATTATTGTCAATAGTGACCAAGGAAGTGCTTCAAATGGCTCGCGTAAGCAGGTTATACCACAGACAAACGATGGTTCTGTCACCAAGCCGAACCTAAAGAGCAAGATGCGTTTGCTGAACCTTCGTGCTCACATTGGAATGATAGTAACTCCAATAACCACACCACAAACCAACAAGCTCCCAAGAACAACACCTATCATCAATTAAGATCCTTTGCGGTTTCTCCTGAACAAATTGTTCCTGTTCCTCATGTCAGAAAGAAAAACATCCGGAAATCATTCCACACAACAGGAAAAACTGTTGTTGTAACTAGCTCGCCTTACATAAAAGAACTTCTAGAGAGTGTAAATAAAGTTAAGCTCGGTAAAAAGAAGGACCAAGAAGGAAAGCATGCAGAAGGAAAGAATGCAGAAGGAAAGAATGCAGAAGTGAAGAATGCTCCTAAGAAAAATGTTAAAAAATTGCTATTTATTCGTAAAGAAAAAAGGGGAAACATAAAAAACAATAACTAATCTGCCAAAAGAGATAAAAAAAGAAAAAAAGGAAGCACGTCAGATGAAGATGGCACTGCGTGTCTGTATTGTGACCATTTCTACTCTCAGTCTACAGAAGGATGGCTGTCATGCGTCTCCTGCAAAAAGTAGGGTTACTGTTCTTGTGCGGGAGAGGAGGACGAGGATGCCGAGGTACACCATATCTGTGAATTTTGCTTACAAAAGGACGATGAGAACTGAATAATAAATCCGTAACTTTTCAGATGATACAAACTAAATGTTACTTGCGACTAAAGCATTTATCCTTTTGAACATTTTTTTCAAACAATGTCAAGATTTTTTTTAATTACTGAAATAAGTTTTTTGCATTTGAATAAATCTGTAATTTAAAAACCTATGCATTTCCAATTATTGAGCCACCCCATCTTACCCTCACTATAGGGTAAGATGGGGTACTTGAAAAACCCTGAAAAAAATTTTTTTCCTACCATAAATACTAATTTTTTTTAGTCCTAATTTTTGAAATTAACTTCAGAAATACTGAAGCTTTAATTACCTTACCTTGTATTTGTATTGAGCATTTATTACGACTACAAAAAAATTTTAAGTGCTTAAGTACCCCGTCTTGCCCTACCTTCCCCTATGCACAAAACTGTTCCGACATGTCCTACCAATGGGCTGCGGCAGACATTTTAAGTACTGATATCAATGTGCTATCAATGCTATCAGATTTGGCGGGATCACTATCAGTGATTAATGCTCTATACCAGATTGTACTTGAACGACAGTCCTGGATCGAAAACGAAAATTGTCTGGTTCAGGAGATATTTGCATATTCACAGATGGATCAAAAACTCCGGAAGGGGTCGGAGCAGGAGTATACTGCCAGACACCTCGGATTAAGAAAGCTTACTTGGGTACGTACAGTACTGTGTTTCAGGCGGAAGTATTTGATAAGTTATTGATATGGGTGCTAAAATCCTTTTTGAGAGAGGGCTGAAGAACATGACGATTTGATGAGTACGATTTTTCTCAGACAAGCCGCTCTCCAGGCACTGCAAGCCGTGAAAACGGTGACGGCTCTGGTTAATGACTTAAGAGAGCATTAAACACACTTAGTTATGATAATAGAATTTCTCTGATCTGGGTCTCAGGTCACTTGGGGGTTGCTGGCAATGAAGCGGCAGATGTGCTAGCACGAGAGGGCAGCGCTAAAGCGTTTGTGGGGCCAGAACCAATAGGCAAACATAAGATTGAACTGTGGGCTGAAGGGAGACTTCGCCTACTGTGGACCAGTTCTCCTGGAAGGAGACATGCTAAGGTGTTTATTAACATCGCCACTGTCAAACCCGGGAATATTTTAGGACTTGCTCGTAACCGCATTAAAGTTCTAATGGGTATCTTTACTGGGCACACCGGGTTGGGAATGTGAGTGGTCCATTTAGTCCTCTGTTGTAGCGTATGTGTGTTCAGAGGTGATAATAATAAGAAATGATCTGGTGTGAGGGGTTGGAGATCATTAGAAATTCCTCGAAAGTTAGTACTTTGTTCCCTATGACCCTTTGCAGATGCGATTTCACGGACTTAACTCCAGCTTCGCTAAGTCCGTTGAAGTTAGGCAATACACTATATATCGTTTAAAGATAAATTAATAAAAATTAAATCTTAAGGTGCTCCACCAAAAGGTACTACACCTATATATTTACCAAGAACAAACTTCATTCAATAAAAATTTAATCTAAATGATTAATTGATAAATACAATTTACCAATGACTTTCTCTTTCTTTTTTAGGCAATACAGGAGGGTTGAAGAGCCATTCGATTCCAAGTTTATCACCCGCCTCAAACATACGATTTGAACGTCTTGGCACAACGATGTTTACGGGCGATAGTAGAAAATGGACGGGCGTAATCAATTCCAACCGTGAAAAATGGTTTCATCTGTTGCAATCGGAATTTTGGTAAGTCAGATATCAATGGTGTGAACGACTTACGATTTGTCTTGAAGCACTTAATACATCGAGATATAATCCTGTATATGACATTTCTAGGCGATAGTATCCAGAATTGGTTAGCTACTATAGCGGAGAGTGTACGAAAGCGAGGATGTAAATGCTCTTTATGCAGCTTTTCGATAATCAGTTCGCTCAATCGACACTTCTTTGGCAATAGAATGGGATGTTTAGCCTCGTAAGGAATTTCGGCGACCACCCTCGCGAATTAATTTTTCTTGACATATAAAAGGTGATAATTTACGGAATGATTTTGCGATTATTTTACCAGTCTGGATCTGGTCTTTAAGTTGGGAAAACGATTCAGATTGTACTTGACGTGCAAGAACATAAAGAGCGGCTTGCTTTTCGCGAATTGTAATTGATGAATTGAAATGGTTCTTTTCGACAACCTGCAACAAATCTTAGAATATAAGCAATTATATTTTGTATCTTATTTAAATCGGAGAAGCTATTCATTAAGGTATGTAAAAAGTATTCTTCTATTTGTTCTGCAATGTTGACGATAACCACTCGTTTTTCTTCTGATATGCTCTCATCTGGACATGTAAGTGGTGATTTCGATGGCCATTGCGAATGATGAGATGACAACCATGCAGGTTCGTTCCACCATAATTTACATCGTATCATCTCGGAAGGTAAAAGTCCTCTTGAACCAGGATCGGCGGGATTATCTTTTGATTGTACATAACGCCAACGATTTCCAGGTAAAATAACATGAATATGACTGGTACGGTTCGTCAGAAAAGTTTTCCATCGGTGAGGTGACGAATCTAGCCAGTTCAGCACCACCATTGAATCGGACCATGCGAAGATCTCAGGTTGAACGATACCGGAGATATTTGATGAGATAAATTTCGCCATATCAGCCAACAGGACGGCGCCACAGAGTTCCAGTCGAGGTAACGAAATAGTTTTTAGCGGGGCTACTCTAGACTTAGCACAAATCAAACTGACATTAATATTGTTATTAGGCAAAATGTATCGAAGGTACGCCACCGCACAGTAGCCAACTGAAGATGCATCAGAAAACAGATGGAGCTCAACGTGTAAATCTTTAGCAGTAAGAATTAGCCTGGGAATCCTCAACTATGACAACATTGGGATTTGAAACTGATACTGAGTCCACCAATAATTTTGAATTTCTTCAAAAGAGAGATCGTCCCAATTCAATTTTTCTAACCATAATCGTTGCATGAGGCATTTTGCAGCGAGAATACATGGTTTAATTAAACCAAGGGGATCAAAGATGCGTGCGATATTGGATAATATAGCCCTTTTACTGCAGATGTGATCACGGAGTTGATAAGAGAACCCAAAATTATCGTTATATTGCTCCCAGTGAAGACTCAGAACCTTGACGACACCATCTTCTTTATTATCCAATGATACCGGTTTTACACGAAGATCAGCACTAACGTTTTTTTAATAGTTTAGGTTTTTTAACTTAAAACCAGCCAATAACATAATGTTTATAATTTGATTTTGCAAGTCCAACGCGTCACGAACCGAAAAACTTCCCATTACAACATCATCAACTATATATGTCATGTAATAATACGCGGAAAGCTTCAGGAAATTGTGCTGCATTAAGTCGCGTAAGCTCTTGGATAGTACGCAAGGCCAAGTACGGAGCAGAAGAAACTCCGTAGGTAACGGTATTTAATTGGTATTCATTAAGTTCACCACTTTTATAATCTCTCCATAAGATGCGCTGATAATCGCGTTGATGGGGAACTATTAAGATTTGTCGATACATTTGTTGAATATCACACATGAAGGCAATCGGGTAACATCGAAACTTGATTAAAATTGAACATATATCGTTTTGAAGTTTGGGACCTGGCAACAAAAGATCGTTCAACGAATTTCCGGTAGAGGTTTTTGCAGATGGATCAAAGACCACACGGAGTTTGTCTGAGGAATTAAGGACATAATGATGAGGGCTATTATAAGCGTTCTTGTTGTGGTGATCTTCTTTGCTAATCAGAGACATGTGCTTCTTTAGAAGATAATCGTTCATAAATTCTTTGTACTTATTGAAAATTTCAGAATTTTTAGTCAACCTTTTTTCTAAGTATACAAAACGTCAAAGTGCCTGGGAATATGATTCACCTAATTCTAGGTTAGCATTTTTAAAGGGTAGAGCTACCATAAATCGACCATCAGCGGTACGGCTGTGCGTTGATATGAAGTGATTCGCGCTTCGAGTATCTTCTGGAGTAACTGGAGTAGTTTCCTTTATCTGTTCAAGCTCCCAAAACTTCTGAAGGTAGACGTCAGTCGATGGTTCAACCAAAAGTGACAATTGAGATGTTGGAGAAGGTAAATCAGCGGATTTTTCCATTAAAAGCCATCCGAAAATCAAAGCTGCTGGTTCATTCAAGGCACCAGCACGACGCTCACCGATGAGGATATAAGGGACCAGTTCAGCTCCCAATAACAAATCGATAGGTCCTGGTAATGTTTGGTTTTTATGAATGACAAATCTTGTAAATGTGAATATTTAGAAACATCAACGGGTACTGTGGGATGAGTTGAGCATATGCGTTGACTTATGACAGCTGTGAATCGTAGTATAGGTTGGTACACATCGCATGGTTTAGCATAACATTCCACAGAGGCTTTATTACAAGTAGAAGACATGCTGTTCAAACCCTCAATGGGTACAGAATGAATACTACGCACAAGTTGGAGTCGTTTTTGAAGGTCTTCTGTGTTGAAGTTGGTCATGCTGCAAGAATCGATCAAAGCTCTTACTCTATGGTATCTTCCAAAACGGTCTTGAATGTCCAACTCAGCAATAGGTAGAAGAACAGTCATAAATGTATTAGTTACAGAGGCGACAGTATTTTTAGGAATTGATGAACTGACATCAGGTGCAGTTGTATCATGTGAAGAGCTGTTAAAATGTAACAGTGTATGATGACGCCTGCGGCAGACTCGACATGTTTTATTGGAGTTACATTTACTGATAGTATGGCGATAGCCCAAGCAGTTTTTACAAAATTTATGGTGGGAAATGAATTCGAATCTTTGCGAAGGGGTTTTTTCTAGCAACTTATCACATTGATAGAGATTGTGATTAGATTGACATAAGATACAATTTAAATTCGATTTAATTTCAGTAGTAAAGGTTGATTAAATCTGTTTCGTAATTAATTTGCTCCCTTTTGCAGAAGATGTAAGCTTAACGGCATCTAAGGCTTCTGCTTGATTCTCCAAAAATTCCATTATTCGAGTATATTAAATAACATAAAATCCCAAGACTCAACCGGGAATCCCAAAGTTTTTGAGCCTCTAACGTTTTCTGAGAACGTATCAATTAACAGCCGATATGCCTTTGATGAACCTTCTTATTTTATTGTGACAGAGTGAATTTCGTTGTAATATAGTGTAGCTAAATGTCTCTTATTTTGGTATCTCTCTTTTAAGATTTCGAAAGCAATGGGCTAGTTTGCATCAGTCATAGGCAACTCTTTGATAAGGTGTAAGGGTTCTCCGGATAATGAGGTCAAAAAGTACTGATATTTCTCAACGTCGGATAAAGTACCGTTATCGCGCACCAAGGATCGGTATAAATCGTAGAAACTCGGCCAAGATTTGTAATTTTCAGTAAATATGGGAATGGTGATTTAATTTCGGCGATACAACAGATTTGACAGGATCTTGCGTGTCAGGATTGGAAGAGGTGATTTTATGCAAAGTGGCTTTGGTACGAAAGTAAGCAACTTCAGCTTGACGACGTATAGCATCATGAGTATCGAAAGCTTCTTCTTCAATGAGACCAATTATTTGATTATGAAGAGTTTTAAATTCTTTGTAAGTGTCGTCAGAATCAGAAGCGCGTGCCATAAAAATCAATTTTAAATCTGGGGATTGGTCGATGGTATCAATAGATTATCAGATACGGCCATAATAAATTTAAAGAAAATAATAAATCAAAAGAATAATCGAATAAAAGATGAATGACAGCCCAAAATTGTCGACCTTGTAAACGAAAATTCGCAAACACCAGATGTGGTGCGACAAAAAAGGCAACAAGCTGTCTCGGAACTGGACGTGAATAAATGCAAATAAATCGATGCGAGAAATTGGCGTAAAGAAAAGAAATAAAATAAACTATACGTGAATGGAATATTAGAAATCATCCGGCTCGAAGGACCAAAAATTTGTTCGTACCAAAAGGGTTGAACCTAAAACCAGGTGCTGGTAAGCAAGAAAAGAAAATGCGAAATAAAAAAAAATAGGGTTAAAAAATAAAAGAAATTGTATTAATAATAAGTGTTTTAGACAGCATTTTAAGTTAATTTTCTTAAGTGAATAAAATGCATCTAAAACACGCATGCAATACAACATTTTATCTACAATCACACTCATTTAGAATCACAATCGCCAAAATTTCATCTGATGTTATCAAATAATGATTTGACATTTCACTCTGACAACGGATGTCACCTCAATAATCATTGCAATTAACTAATAGTTATTTAGATTACAAGTGGGCTAGAAACATAATTACTGTACGAGTGTGGAGAATTGCACGACGAGGTCGTAGACCGAGTCGTGTAATCACACGAGTACTGTAATTATGCTCTAGCCCACATGTGATATACAGCACTTTATCTATGACTGCTAAAAATTACTAAAAAATCAATTTCTTTAAAAAAGTCTATTTGACATTTATAAAAATATTTTGAAATGATTGTTGACAATTTTGAATTATCAGTTTCAACAACATGTTTAGTCATCTGGAATAAGTGTTTCGAAATGTAAAAACATAACAATTAATGTTTATAATGAATAGTATTGTTTCTCTGTAAGTAGATAGCACTTTTTCTTTTGTATTGTTGCTCGTTTCAATAAATTAAGTCTGTTCTGATTAGGCTAAAAATGCGTTACGTAATGAAACCAGTGCGGTAATGAACTTCATTACATAACTCAAATCACCTCAAATGAGTGCGGTAATGATGACTTATCCAAGCAGTCGTAGATAAAAAAATTAATGCGTTCTGGAAGCGATTACAATTAAAAGCTGGTTATTAATGGAAAGGAAGTAAAACATGACAAATCAAAGAATGAGAAAATGTCTATTAATATAAATGTTAATGTTAATATAAATGATAAATAGGATGATTTATTAATTGATTTAAGATTGTATTTTTCATTATTCCATTATTAAAGTAACTTTATTCCACTAGTGGATAAAGTGGTACTTTATACGATTCATAAGTGTGAATAAAACTTCAATTATAAGGTGATTGTGGATAAAAGAAATTAAACATAATGCGTTAAACATATTTGCTATTTGAAAAAAATATGGGTAACGTCATAATAACTCGTTCAAAAATGGCGGAAAGACTTTGAAATCTGTACTAAAAAATTGCAAAAAAATTAAATCTTTTGATCCGTCTCAACGATTTTTCCATAAACTGTTCTTAATTGTTTTGACGAATTTATCCGTTACTTTGTATATTGTATATGAACAGATGTTGAGCAAATTAATAAATTCCAGGTGAGCCATGTTGCAAGTATAGAATAATTTTAAACAGAAAATTTTACTTCAAAACTTGCTTTTATTAAATATGTTCAGTACATCTTTCGAAAGAAACCTCTCATCTTCAGCTGAATCTAATATAAAGATTGGATACAATATTAATATACATTACTAAACAATTTTAAAAAATAAAAAACTTACGTCATAATTAACTATATATTATAAAACCTATGTAGAATGTGAAAAAATTGAACTACAAAAAACGAATTAAAATCGATTACGAATAAAAAACTTATTAAAATATTAAAAACTTACTAAAAATAGAAGAAAAACGAAAAATAATTTGAGAAAAATGGGAAGATGAATGGTGGACGAAAAGAAGAGACACGACTGACGACAAACACGACAATCAAGGTTACGAAAAAGAGACAAAGACCAAAGTCGCAAGAGAGAGGAGGAGAAATTTCAAAAAGAAAAGCACTCACAAAAAGATGATGCGTGAAGAGAAGAGGCGATACTTTAAAGCACTTAATACTATATATCAGAGGTACCCAAACATTTTTCTCATAGACCACTTTAAAAACTTTGCTGGTTCCGGTGGACCCCCTAGCTACATTCCTACCATATTCCCAAAACTCGACAAAAGAAGATTAGATCTAACTATGGAAATTTGTGTTGCAGCTGAGTTCCAACCACGAATTAACAGTTTTCGAAAAAAAGTGAGAATTAATTGGTTAATTAATTAATTGGGTACGTTCAGCAGGTATCAACAGTTGAATTAAATCAGTCAGCTCATTGTATGAGCTTTAATACAGCGGAACGAAATCGGCTGAACAAGCAATTGAGAATTAGCGGTTCTGCATAACCTAAAACTATGACCAACAATAATATTTTTGAAACAGCGCTTACTTAGCGTATCGTTCAGCCGCGACTGCTAATATAGCAACTCAACAGTTGACACCGGCTTAACGTGCCCATTGATTGTGCTGAGAGTAGATGTCAAAAAAGTAAAGTTGGCGAATCGAAAAAGTGATTCCATCCAACTTTACTTTTTTGACATCTACTCACAGCACAAGAAACCAATCAATTCTCACATATTTTATTTAGAAACCTCCCCATTCGGAGTGGTAAAAATAAAAAAAAAGTAGTATACTTTCTTGTGTTGTATTTCTTCAAATATATAAATATTACACTATTAATTATTCTTGTTACCATATTACAATGTAATTACATTTTGCCCAACTTGTCACACATATAATAATTGGCGAGTTTATTTATTAATATTAGTTTTTGTGATAGATAGTTGTAGTTTAGTGCATGAATAGATATAATGATAAGCAAACATTCACTTCCCAACGTTTATAGAAACTAGTTAACAGGTCTCTGAAGACGGTAATGTAACCGAAACTAGTAAGACAAATATATAAATAATCACCATAGTATATAATTTTAATTAATATTTACCTTAATTCTACAACGGTGATATGGATAAACAAATTCATAGAATATTGTTTTTGATGAAAAGGAAAAGAATTTTTTAAATAAAGGTTTTAAATTCGCTATTTCACCTAAAAATAAATTAACTGACATCGCAATTGATTTTGATATTGCTATTAAAAATCATCCGAAAAGTATAGATTTGAAAAATGAACTCATAGGGTTTTTAAAGAGAACTGAGAAAATATCTTACCATTGTAATCATAATGAATATACTAATGTCGTAAAATCTATGAAACAAAAACTTAACGAGAACGATGCAATATTCATAAAAGCTGATAAGGGAGCTGGTATCGTTATCCTTAATAAAACCGATTATATAAATAAGCTACACGATTTTATAAAAAACAACAATTATGTCGAATTGAAAAGCGATGCTTTAGATAATATCACCCGTAAAACCAGGGATGTAATTAATAAATGTAAAGTGACGCTTGTCGAGTATACACCATTCTTAAATAATTCTAACACAAAGTTTTTTAACAGTTCACTCTTCATAGATATGAATCCCACAATCCCAAGGCTATATTCCCTTCCCAAACTGCACAAAGAAAACATGCCCATTCGTCCCATAACCTCCTTTATAAAATCCCCTACCTATAAAGTCACTAAATTTATGCTTAATATCTTCAAAACGATTAACTTTACACCTATATTTTCAATTAAAAATTCTTATCAATTCATACAAAAAACTAAAAATATAGACTTTAAAGATAAACTGTTAGTTTCATTCGATATCAATAAACTCTTTGTTAACTTTTTTAATGATGATATTATAATAATTAATAATCTTAATCCCATTCTTACACATATCATTACACAAAATTACTGCAATTTTAATAATAAAATGTATAAAATTACTGAAGGTCTTCCAATGGGAATGCCTTTATCGGGCATATTAGCTGATATATTCCTTAACTTCATTGAAGAAAATAGCATTATTAACAATACAAACCCTTACAAAAATAATATCCATGCATAGATTAGGTATGTTGACGACGTCTTTTGCGTTTGGGATTCATTCCCATCCCTACTTGATGATTTTCTTAAATACTTGAACAACCTTCATAAAAATTTAAATTTCACCATGAAGATTGAGGAGAATAAAACTTTAAACTTTCTCGACTTAACTGTAAATCATTTAAATAATGACAAGGTATCATACAATATATATAGAAAACCCACTATGATACCTACTACAATTCCTGATGATTCCTCACATCCTCTTAACCAAAAATTGGCCAATTTTAGGTTCCTTGTTAACAGAGCTTTAAAATATCCGCTTTCACAAGAAAACAGATCAAATGAATTTAACTACATACAAAATCTTGCAATAGAAAATAAATTTCCTCTTAATATTATTAATAGTCTCTTCTATAAAATACATATTCAATCCGATCCCTTATATGTTAACCCTATAAAGGAAAACTTTATTTACAAACCTATCAAATATAATCACTTCACTTCCCAATCTAGATTCATCTTTTCTAAATATAATATCTCGTTAGCTTTTTCTAATAATAATAATAATATATTAAATATTTTTTCTAACTATTATTTTAAACATAACAATAAATTAAAAGAAAGTGGTGTATACTCGATAAGTTGCTCTAATTGTGATAATATGTATATTGGCCAAACCGGTAGGAGACTTGAATCACGTGTCCAGGAACATAAAACTAAAATCACTTCGAATGTTTATAAACATACTAAAGAAACCGGACATAGAATTAATTATGACAATATTTCATTAATACATAAATGTGATAAAAGTTACAGACTTGATCTTCTTGAAACTTTAGAAATTCTGAAACATAAATCTAAAAATGTAAATTTGCTTAATGATCAAATTCAAATACAATATAAACCCCTTTTTATGTCTTTAAAAAACCTGGTTTCGTGATTCATTGATTCCCGATTTTTGTCGTCATGTTTTTCTTTTCTCTTCTTGCGAGTGCTTTTCTTTTTGAAATTTCTCCTCCTCTCTCTTGCGACTTTGGTCTTTGTCTCATTTTCGTAACCTTGATTGTTGTGTTTGTCGTCAGCAGTCGTCAGTCGTGTCTCTTCTTTTCGTCCGCCATTCATCTTGCAATTTTTCTCAAATTATTTTTCGTTTTTCTTCTATTTTAAGTTTTTAATATTTTAATAAGTTTTTTATTCTTAATAGATTTTAATTAAGATTCAGCTGAAGATGAGAGGTTTCTCTCGAAACATGTACTGAGCATATTTAATAAAAGCAAGTTTTGAAGTAAAATTTTTTGTTCAAATTAATAAAGGAAAACGTTTAAGTTTTGATTTAAATAAAAAATCAATTTGTAATTATAAAAATAAAAAGATTTTGATATGTTGGACTTTAATAACTCTACTATTATCAGTTATTTACCACAATTGTCTCTTTTTATTCTACGCTTTATTTAAACATTAATTGGAATATTTATATTTTATTGCTCATTTACGTTTAAGGCAAATTATAATTCATTAATGTATAATAACAAAAAAATACCTGCAATTTCAAATGAATTAAAAAATAATACACCCAATTAAAACAAACATTTTAGATCAGGTTTTATAACAACATTTTTCTTATCATCACTACATAATTAACCTTTTACTTTTTTTTCGTTATGCTTTAAATATACTATATATTTCAGTTATTGGAATACGCTTATTTTAGTTTAGTTTCAGGTTATATAGTCACCAGTTTTTATATGTATTTTCACAACATATAAAATTAAAATTTTTTTTTAAATCTTGTTTTTAACCTCATCGTCTGCCTACTGCTTTTAAAACATTTTCTGTGCTTCTTCGAACCTAAAGTTTCAAGTTAAATTTAAGAAAACTAAGTAAATATAAAGTATGATGAAAGACGGAGTTATTTGTTTACCAAATGATAACCAATTGAAACTAATTAAGGAGGAATTGGGTGAGACTAGCGAAAGACTCAAAAATCGTATTCAATTAATTAACGAATGGTTAAAATATCAAAATCATTTACCAAACGAAATTGGTAAGTACTTGTTTTTATTTTGAATTAATCGTTTCAAACATAAATTGTAGATGAAAAACTACTTGAAAATTTTATTCGTTTATGCAAATTCGACATCGGAAAAATCAAGAAAAAATTAGACCTCTATTTTATTTCGAGAGAAAAGTTTAAACTGTTTTATGAAAATCGCGAAATGCCAAGAGAATATTTACAAAAATTTTATATTTCAAAGTAAGATTTTTACTAATCAATGTTACTTATTTTACTTAATACTATTTTCGAAGGTTTATGTGTTATTTGCCAAACTTAACGGAAAATGGTTGCAGAATGGTTTTAGTTCAGCCCAAAGATATCGAAGATTTAAATTTTTATTCGGTTCTAAAATACGGAACGATTTTATGTAAGACTTTAAATATTATTAACATTAATAAAAATATTTTTTTATAGTCGACTATTTATTACACGAAGATTTAAGTTCTGGCGTGGTAATAATTTACGATTTTAAAAACGTAACAGCTTCCTTAATGGGTAAAGTAGACTTAATTGCAATGCATAATTACTTTAAAATGTACATTGATGTTTTACCGTTTCGAATAAAAAGCATTCATATCTTAAATCTCCACCCAATAGCAATGCCAGCGGTCACTATTTTAAAAGCGATTTTAGCTCAAAAATTAAAAGAAAGAGTGAGTTTTTACTTTTAAATAGAATAACTTAATGTAAAATTGTATTAATTAGCTTATGGTACACAAGAATTTTGAAGATTTCTACAAGGAAATCCCTAAAAATCTCCTTCCGGTTGAAATAGGAGGTACAAATAGCACGCTGGAGGAATTATCGGCAAATTGGGAGATTTTGATCACCGAAAACTCGAAATTAAAGACAAAATTGGAAGCAATTAAGTTATGTGGGCTCGTTCCAAATCAAGAAGACTATTTCAAATCGTACGAGTACGGTGCTGATGGTAGCTTCCGACAATTAGAAATTGATTAAAAATAGAAATGTAGTCAAAATTGCAATTTTGATTTATATTAATTAATTAATACTTCTTAGTGATCATGTTTTTAGTAATTATTTTGTTTGTTGGTATTGATTATATTATATGTAAAAGGTTTAAGACAAGGTAATAAAATGATACAATAAATAATATACAACTTACACACTAATGCTCGCTCCTCTCCCTCAAATCGTCACACTTCAGCACATAGTTCCTCTGTTGAGTACCCTATGCTGATATAATATTCCCTTCTTGCTTGTTGTTCATACTGCCCCACCCCGGTATTAACTTCACTCCAACACTCTCCTAAAATCTTGAAGTCGCTCTTCTGCTCCAGCCCATCCTCGTACTTTATCGCCCTTCTACCTGCTTCCACCCTCATCTTCACTTCAAGTCCTTTCTCAATATAAATATATCTCAGAGCCTTCTCACTCAATCCCAAGACCCACCTCCAATGTTTCTTCTGGATCTCGTGCACCATTATATGTTTCTTCCAACCCCCTACTTCCGCTCAATTCATTATCACACTTCTCACTAATCCATCAAACATTATTTTCCGTCTGCGAAATTCTTTTCAAAATATTGGTTCCCCCAGCTGGATATCTGCCCCGCTAATCTACTTGCTTTTCTGAATCTCTAAGGCTATTATCAAGTTGAGTTAGAGCCCTCTAGCAGAAAATTTACATCATTTACTACAAGGAAGGGACAGTTTCAAATGACAAGATTGCCGAGTGGTTTAAAAACTAACCCCAGTGCATTTTCAAGAGTGCTGATAATAGCTATGTCCGGGTTAAACTATGATTCTTGTTTTGTTTATCTTGATGACCTTATCGCGTTTAATCTTAATTAAACAAAAAAGATTTTTTTTTAATATTAGAAACAAATTAGTAAATAAATTAAAATAGTGATAAGCAAGGTCCGACCCAGTTAGCGGTCGCAACAACACTTGACGAAGCGCTGCAACTCAGCAGGTTCATCGATCAATTGCCGATTAAGGATCGATATCGGCAGTGTTCAAACAAGAATTGAGGACGCAAAATAATTGTTAATTTAATTTTTGTAAATAAGACACGATTGTTTTGGAATCAATAGCACAGTGTAGTTTTAAGGTTTTATATACAGTGTGTTCCATCTCAGACGAGCCACCCCGTATATTTCTTATCCCATAGTGATTAGAAAAGTTTCCCGAAACCCGTCGAATGATTTTGTTTGGGGGACATCTTTTGACGTCATTTGAGGCTTGAACGAGCAACCCCCTAAGAGGGGGTGCTTCAACCCCTCAAAATTGAATAGGGGAGAGGGGTTGAGTGATACTTCATTTGAAAGGTCTTGGAAGCCTCTTTACAACGGTGTATGAAAAACGTAAATTTGATGAACCGTTTTCGCCAAAAATCAATTTTTTAGCTCAAATGAGCAACCTTGAATATTTTGGTTATGAATAAAAAAATTGAATTGTTTTATCATATTGTTTTATTTATCACAATCAAAAAATCAAATCTGCGTTTTTAAATCAAATGTTCAAATTGTCCTCCATTGACACCATACAATAATAAATTCTCTCAAACTAAAAAATAAACAAAAATCAAAACATTTCCATATGTTGCCTTCATTGTTTGTTCTTAGAAGGTGTTTATCTGGTTATAATACGTTTAAATCAATCTGTTGAGTTATTACTTTGCTGATTTGTTTAAAATTTTAAAAATAATAAATTATAAAAAAAAAATTGTGCTATACACATTGCAAGAACGTGTTGAGCTGGTTAGCCTCTATTACCAAAATCAAAATTGTGGCCGAGCGACTGCAAGGATATTTAACCAAAACCATCCTGAACGTAGTGTTCGCCATAAGTACGTAATGAAATTGATTTCAAAATTTCTTGAGACGGGTTCAGTAATGGATAAAAAAAGGGCACCCATTGGAATTGTGAATGATGAAGGAGCAGCGGTGGCGGTCTTGGGTCATGTCCAACTTATGCCAAATACGCAATCTGTACGACAACTTTCTGCAGCTTCCGGTATTAGCCAATCTAACGTTTTCAGAATTTTACATAAACACAAGTTCCATCCGTACAAAATTAAATTAATTCACGAATTAAATGATGATGATTTGGATCGAAGGCAAGAGCTTTGCGAAATTATGGCCGAGCGTATCAACAATAACCCAAATTTCTTGTACAACGTTTGCTTTTCTGACGAATGCACTTTTTTACGTAATGGAGACGTTAACCGGCATAACTGTAGAATTTGGAGCGATACAAATCCTCATGTATTTCGAGAAGCTTACACTCAACATCCGGAAAAGCTAAACGTTTGGGTAGGAATTTTGGGAGACCACATAATTGGACCTCTGTTTATTCCTGGTAATTTAAATGTCGAAATTTATCTTGAAATGCTGGAAAATGTGATTGATCCGTTAATAACAGAAAAATTAGAAAACGATCCTCTACTACTTGAACAACAATTGCATTTCCAACAAGACAGAGCTCCTCCTCACTACGCCGCACCAGTTCGCCAATACCTCAATTTGCAATACCCCGGTCGTTGGATTGGAAGAAGAGATCCTATAGAGTGGCCTGCCCGTTCTCCTGACCTGAACCCTCTGGACTTCTTCTTGTGGGGACATCTTAAATCCAAGATTTTTGTGACTCAGCCTGAAAATTTGGACGAACTACGCCAACGAATTGTAAATGAGTGTCGTCACATAACTCCAATTATGCTGAACCATGTTAGTGACGTTTTTCAGTCAAGATTGTATTGTTGTATGGAAGTCAATGGAGGACAATTTGAACATTTGATTTAAAAACGCAGATTTGATTTTTTGATTGTGATAAATAAAACAACGTGATAAAACAATTCCATTTTTTTATTTATAACCAAAATATTCAAGGTTGCTCATTTGAGCTAAAAAATTGATTTTTGGCGAGAACGGTTCATCAAATTTACATTTTTCATACACCGTTGTAAAGAGGCTTCCAAGACCTTTCAAATGAAGTATCACTCAACCCCTCTCCCCTATTCAATTTTGAGGGGTTGAAGCACCCCCTCTTAGGGGGTTGCTCGTTCAAGCCTCAAATGACGTCAAAAGATGTCCCCCAAACAAAATCATTCGACGGGTTTCGGGAAACTTTTCTAATCACTATGGGATAAGAAATATACGGGGTGGCTCGTCTGAGATGGAACACCCTGTATAAACTGAAAATTTTTATAATAAAATTTAGTATGAATTAATTATCTACTCGTCTTTACTTCACCACCTTCCTACAACAGATAACCAGGTATAGTCCGGATCTGTTCAAATGTTATAAGTAAAGGGATAAAAATAAGGATAAGGATAAAATAAAGGATAAAAATGGGGGATTGCTATTTGAAAAAATATTCGTGACGTTATCACTCGTTCAAAAATGGCGGAAAGAATTTAAAATCTATATTAAAAAATTGCAAAAAATTTAAATCTTTAGATCCGCCTCAGCGATTTTTCCATAAACTGTTCTTAATTGTTTTGACGAATTTATCCGTTACTTTGTACATATACCTATTGTATATGAACAGATGTTGAACGCAACAAACCAAATTAATAGATAAATAAAAAATCATTTTGTAATTATAAAAATAAAAAGATTTTGATATGTTGGACTTTAATAACTCTAATAGTATCAGTTATTTACCACAATTTTCTCGTTTTTATTCTACGCTTTATTTTAACATTAATTTGAATATTTATATTTTATTGCTTATTTACGTTTAAGGTAATTAATGTATAATAACCAAAAAATACCTGCAATTTAAACGAATTAAAAAATAGTACACCCAATTATAATCAACGTTTTAAATCATATTTTATAACAATTACATAAATAAATCAATTTTTCAATCAATTTCAATCAATTTTCAATCGTAATTTTCTTATCGTCACTACATAATTAAACTATTTTTTTTTTCGTTATGCCATAAATATATATATTATACTTAAATTACTTGAATACGCTTATTTTAGTTTAGTTTAGTTTCAGGTTACATGGTCACTAGTTTTTATATGAATTTTCACAACATATAAAATTTACATAACTTGCTTTTAAATCTTGTCTTTATCCTCATCGTCTGCCTACTGTTTTTCAAGTGTTTTCTGTGCTTCTTCGAATCTACGGCTTGAAGTTATATTTAAAAAAATTAAGTAAATATATAGTATCATGAAAAACGGAGTTATTTGTTTACCAAATGATAACCAATTGAAACTAATTAAGGAGGAATTGGGTGAGACAAGTGAAAGACTCAAAAATCGTGTTCGAATGGAAAAACGAATGGTTAAAATATCAAAATCATTTACCAAAAGAGATTGGTAAGTATCTGTTTTTATTTTGAATTAATCGTTTTAAGCATAAATTGTAGATGAAAAAAAAACTGCTTGAACATTTTTTTCGTTTATGTAAATTCGACTTAGGAAAAGTTCGAGCGTAGCCGTTAAAGCGATAGTCACGTTTAACGCAAACTTATAACTTTCTTAAATACACAAAATAAGTAATAGTTACTTACCACTCTGTTTAAACTAATAAAAATCGATACTAGGATAAACTTATCGAAAATGTGCGACTCAGAAGAGTCGTACTCTACATCTTCAACCATCATCAACTCCAACGAAACAAGTTCAGGCGAACAAACAAGGAACATCAAAAGAGGTATTTATAAAACCTCTTTATGACAATCCTTCAGATATAAATAGTAGACAAACAAATACTCAAAACAAAACAAACTCTTTTACAAATAGATACTAATAAAAACAAAACAAAAAATCAACCTAACACAGCGACAAAATTAAAGAACTAAACAAAGAATTTATGTCACATTTCATTCTTGTTCCACAAAACAAATCTTTAACCCGTGCAGAACTAGCATTAAAATGGACTAAAATTCAAAAAGAATACAATACAATGAATGAAGACGTTATTTCTTTCAATAGAGACGGATTTCTCTTAAAAAGCAAGGCTTCAAAACCTCATATAAAAATTTTACTACATTCACTAAAAAACAGAAATACTATATCCGAATACAAAGAAAGTCAATCAAAAAACTTTGCAACCAAACACGAAAATACTGAATCATACTCGGCAATAATTTACAATGTTGAAACAGAAATAAGAGATGAAAAAAACATGACATATATTATATTGTAAACGTTTTATCTCCCGCATAACTAACAAACCTACACTTAAAATCCGAATCATAACAGGAGATGTAAATGCCTTTCAAAAGTTGGTTAAAAGAAGGACTTTACTACATGTTCAACTATTACAAAATAATAGTAAGCGACGCGCCTCCACCAGCACCAATAGCTTGTGCCAAATGTTCATCATTCTCCCACACAACCCAAAACTGCGACGAAACAATAACCTGCGGTAAATGCAAGGAAAAACACAGAACAGACAAATGCCCCACAAACATCACCCGAAATCTACAAGGTCGGGGGCCTATTAAATAATTCTACAAGGGATAGAAGGTCACCAAGCGTGGTCCCTCAAATGCAAAAAGCGACCAACACAACCAATAGAAAGAATCCCATCTATAAAAATTAAATCCGCCAACAAGAAAACCAATGAAATAGAAAGTTCAATAACCCAAAACTCTAGAATACACAAACCAATTACCACACACGACTTCATTATCGACACATCACATACAACAAACCTTCCAACTCTAACAGACAAGAATTTATTAGCGCCTTTTACACCAAGAGTTTTTCGACAGTTTTGGAGCGTACGTTTGGAGCGCACACAAGCGTGCATGTTGGATCGCGCTCTTGGAGCGTCCGCTCACGGCATGTGACCAGCAAAAGTAACGACGTGCCAAACCTGCTTTCCGAACAACCGGTTTTGACGCGTACAACTCATAAGTGGCATATAAATGCAAAAATATAACATTTTACTGACTTTTGGAGTGGAGCGTAGAATTTCTGCCAAGTTGAAATTTTTGAAGACACTCCTATACTTTGTTTAGTCACCTTTGCGAAAACATTTCAGTTACAATTATTGTTTCTATTTCAATTCAATTTCTATTTTTATATTCATTACATTTTACTTTCCATAAACAAGGATTATCTCTGTACATTTCTATAAATACACTGTTGGACATAATTCACGAGCATACTCTATATAATCTGAATTCTCTGTATTCTTAAGTTTTGTGTTCCTTCAAAATGTAAATCTTGGCGCTTTCAAATCTAAACTCTACTGTGAAGTAAACAAGTATAAACACTGTGCAGGTTCTAACCTGCGTTCCAACCACGTGAGCCGCGAACGCGTGCGGAGCACGTCTAAGATCGGCATGTTTACAAGGGCAGTTTTGGTACGCGCGCTATGGATTGTACGCTTCAAAACTGTCGAAAAAACTCTTGGTGTAAATGACGCTATTGAGAAACTCAGAGCGCGCTTCGCCGAAAACTTTAGCATCGACATCTTCGTAAATATTTCCGGTAATCATGCGTACATTGTGATGCTTGATCGTATGATGCTCCCGCGATTAACGGCAACCAAACGATGATGGAAATATCAG
Source organism: Onthophagus taurus (assembly GCF_036711975.1). Taxonomy (NCBI): domain Eukaryota; kingdom Metazoa; phylum Arthropoda; class Insecta; order Coleoptera; family Scarabaeidae; genus Onthophagus; species Onthophagus taurus. The sequence continues at coordinate 7,178,393 of NC_091976.1, read as the reverse complement.
AGGTTTTACCTACTGAACCTGGCTACTTGTAGCAACCATCAGATACATCACCCACCGATCAAGAAGATGAATACAGTAACACCGCAAACAATCACATCAAAGTAATATACACTAATGTCAACAGCTTTCACAACAAAAAACATCTAATTCCTAATTACATACAACAAAACGATATTGACCTAGCCCTACTGACAGAAACCAAAATGAAGACAGACCACACTATTCAGTACAGAGACTGGGATACTATCCAAATGCAAGGCTTCCAAACAGCAAATGCCAGAGGAGGTTCAATAATAATGTCGAACCCAAAATACGAACTAAAGAAAGCAAAGCCCCCTTTCTTAAACAATCCTTATAATGAATGCCTACACTACTCCATCCCTTTTAATGACGAACAGCTACATATTTTCCTAGTATATTTCCACCCTCGCTATCCACTAGAAACAAATGTATTTCGAAAAGCGTCACAATACTCATACGCTATAATAATTGGCGACTTCAATCTCAGCCCGACAAAAAGAAAGCAACTTCAATCATTTCTGGACAACTCAGCTTTCATAAAACGGCTCACACACCCAACGTTCATTATGACGGGAAACAGTGACACCACACCAGACATCATCATCCACACCGACAACCTAAAAGATGTCATTAGCAACATAGCTACAACTGAAGACATGTGTTCGGATCATCTGGGTATTTCTTTCAACATCGAAATCGACACGTCAATACTTCCTATCCTAAATTAACAAAAAATAAAATACGACCAAAAACGTACCAACATAAAAGAAGTGAACAAGGACATGGACAATTATCTTAGATCCATACAATACTCGTCCCTAACTATGAAAACCATCACAGACTTCCAACAGGAAATCACAAAATCAATCGTTACGCACACACCAAAAATAATAAATACGCCCTTCCTATACTATCTGCCAGGTGAAATCGTCAATATGATGAAAATGTACAGAGAGTACATCAAGTCGAAAGATCCAACCAAAAAAAAACAGAATTTAACAAAGCTAACAAACAGATTCAAAGAGCGATCAGAACATTTCATCCAACTATGCGAAGAAATAAATGAAGACCAAGGACGATCCTTTTGGCAGAAAATTAAGAAAGTTACTAAGTATCGCAAAACTAGGTTAATTCCACCGTTAATATGGGAAGATAAAGAACACAAAACAACCCCAGAAAAATACGATGTATTAGCAAAACACTTTAACATCGCGTTTAGCCCAAAAGAAAATATTTTGTTTGACGTCAACAATAAGAATATTGTAGAGAATTGGTACAGAAATGTCATTAAAAATACAACTGAGTCGGAAGCAATTACCGATATTGAAGAAGACGAATACATGGACCACATCTATAAAGGAAAAAATTCATCCCAGGAAAATACCTAGTAACAAAACACCTACTAAGGAACCTCAATTCCAACACACACAAATTCATACGTATGTTTATGAATTATTGTTTAAAATCGAGACAAATACCGAATATATGAAAAACCGGTAGCATTATTGCTATCCCTAAACCCGATTCAAACCATCATCTACCCAAAAACTGCAGACCAATCACACTCCTTCCGGTCATAAGCAAAATCCTAGAAAGCATAATAAATCACCGAATCCTTAAATACGCAAATAATTCAATCCCGATTTACCAATTTGAATTCAAACCAAACAACTCTACAATACATCCGTTAGTTCTGCTTGTAAACAATATCCAACTGAATCTCAAATTAAATAAGAAAACTATTACTTTGTTCCTGGACATTAACAAAGCGTTCGATACAGTTTGGCATATGGTATTGTTATTCAAAATGGAAAAAATGGGCATCAAAAGAAACATAATTACTTCAATACATGAATTTTTGAAAAATAGAACGCTTCAAGTAAGAATCGACGACACATTCTCATTCCCTTTCACACCTAAACAAGGTGTCCCTCAGGGTTTCCCCATTTCTCCCACCTTATACAACATATACTGTTATGACATCTGCGCAGAAGATCCTAACCATTTCAATCCTGACCTCTACATCTTGCAATATGAAGACGACACGACGCTCATCTCACATAGCAATACATTGGACAAAGTCACATCAAATTTACAAACGCTATATAATGAAGTATTGAAGTGGTTACATAAATGGAGACTTATTCCCAGTCCGGGAAAATTCCAAGTCATGGTTCTCAACCACTGCATTTGCGAAAAATCTCCAACAGTGTATGCTGGCAACCTACGCGTAAGACCATCCCCTTCCGTTAAATACCTGGGCATTATTTTGGATAATGCCCTAAAACTATCCAAGCATATTACAACTGTCGAATTGCGGTTGCACGCGTTTTCGTCGGCTCCGTACGTTTGAGTGGTTTTCTTTGAGTTATTGGTGCGTATTTGGATTATTTCTGATAACAATCGATATTTTATCGTGCGGTGAGTACGCTGTTTCACTTTTCGTAATATTGGAACTGGTATTTTGTCTTTGATTTTCGATCTTAATTTTTCGGTTCTTGCATTCGTGAGCTCTGACGGACCCGTTCGGTGGGGTTGTTTTTTGCTCCGCTTACGTACTTGCTCGGCTCTCGATTCGAATGGAGTGCGTAACCTGTCGCGGTAAAATTTTAAAAAGGTATCCCGATTTACAATGCACAGGAAGTTGCGGTGCGTTTTTTCACGCCAAATGCGTGGGTTTATTGGTGGAGGATCTTCGCCGTTTTAAGACCGATCATGTGTCATGGAGATGTCACAAGTGTTCCTCTCGTCTCAATCAATCTATTATTCTTGACGATGAGCCATCTCTAACTCATGAGTTACTAGCGGTTGTACCGTCTCCGGTTAAGAGTCCCGTTGGGTAATCTATGGAGAGTATGTTTGCTCTACTAACGGAAATTCAAACAGATGTGAAGGGCCTGTCGGCAAAGTATGATGAACTTCTACGCGCCATTTCATTCTACGGTGATAAAATATCCGATTTTGAGAGCAAGGTTAACGAGGTGGACGTAAAATTGAGGCAGATGGAGACATTAAAAAAGGAGAATGCTGCTCTTCGGACAGGATTGGAAGGTGTTACGGCGCGTTTGGAGAGCCTGGAGCAGTACTCTAGACGCAATAATGTTATTATTACTGGAGTGGTTTAGAAGGAATCCGAATCATTGGGCAATGTAGTTGCTTCGATTGGTGAAGTCCTTAATTGCCCCGTCTCTTCTGCGGATGTTGATGCAGGCTGGCATGGTGGAATGCCCAGATCGTTTGTGGTCTTTTGTAAAAAACAGAAGAGGTGGATGCGCGGGTATCCCTACCGTAATGAAACTTGGTAACGATTTTGCAAATAATGTACAAGATATTTGTTCCCTATTCGCACGTCAGTTCGGTGCGGCTTTCATTCGCAGTGATATTTCTAATTTCTCTAAAGTTGGTTCTGGGGGTATACGGCCGTGGTTTGGTGAAGAGGACGTATTACGCGCTCTTGATAAGGTTGACCCAAACGCTGGACCCGGTCCAGATGATTTACCTGGTAATTTCATTAAAAGCTGCGCGAGTGGTCTCGCTAGACCTGTATTCTTAATCTTCTCTCTTTCTTTGGAAACTGGCTCTTTCCCAGTTCAGTGGAAGAGGGGGTTTGTGCTGCCGATTTTTAAGTCTGGCGACCGCTGTGACGTATCAAATTACTGACCTATATCTATTTTGTCATTGATATCCAAGGTATTTCAAAGAATCGTATATTCCCAACTATTTTACTTTTTGGAACCCTATCTGATCACGGAACAACATGGCTTTTTTCCCGGAAGATCCGTTGAAACTAATTTAATTTCTTATACTAATTACATTCATAACTCTCTTAATTGTTCTAATCAGGTAGATGCAATCTATACTGATTTTAGCAAAGCCTTTGACAAGATTGATCACAACATTTTAATGCATAAGTTAAGCCGATTTAATGTTCCGCAAGGACTCTTGTCGTGGTTGGGATCGTACGTCGCGGGTCGGTGCCAGGCCGTGAGAGTTGGTAGTGTGACCTCTTCTTTCGATGCACTTACTCGGGTGTTCCCCAGGGAAGCCACCTTGGTCCAATTTTATTTCTAGCATATATTAATGATATATGTATCTACGTGTTTTCACCATGCAAAATTTTTATTATATGCTGACGATTGCAAAATTTTTTTGAATGTTACGAGTACCCGTGACTGAAAATCTTCAGGGTGATATGGACCGGTTCCAACAATATTGCGCTGATAATAGCCTTTTTCTCAATTACAATAAGTGTTCTACAATCACATTTACGCGTAAACGTTACCCACTGAACCATACTTACCGTTTGGGAACTGCTGCACTCGTTTCGTGTGACCACATTAACGATCTTGGTGTTATTCTTGACAGCCGACTTATGTTTAATTTATACGTGGATTTTATTGTTACTAAGGCTTTGAGGAGATTGGGTTTTGTGATTAGGGTATGTCGTCTGTTCACGAACATTCAATGCATTAAATCGCTGTACATGGCCTTCGTTAGCAGTGTCCTTGGGTACGCGTCGACGGTGTGGAACCCTCAGTATGCTGCACATATCAATCGCATTGAATCCGTTCAACGACGATTTGTAAGGTACTTAGCGCACAAAACGTTTTTACCTTACTGTGATTACCTTCGACGGTGTAGAGTACTAGGATTCCATACACTGCGGCAGCGGAGACTGAGCTGTGATTTATTTTTTTTGTATAAATGGGTCAACAACTTCTTGGATGCTTCAGATTTGGTGGGTGAATTATGTTTTTATGTCCCTCCTTATCAAACGCGTGGAGGATTATTGTTTAGGATTGGTCGCTCATCTTCAAATATTCATCTTAACTCTCCTTTAGTCCGGATAATGAATACGCACGACTCTCATTGTCAAGTGGACATTTTTAATATATCTATTGCGTCCTTTAAACGATTTTTGCGGGGCATGGTTGTGGCATGGTCCTAATATTGATATTACGAGTAATTTAATGGATTGTTATTAAATGTATATTTTTTGTGGATTGTTGTCAGTATTAGTATTAGTAACGAATGGTCGTTTAATAATGTTTTTTTGTTATTGCTAGTGGATACCGCTATTGGGGGTTTCCCTGTTGGCATCCCAACCAAATAAATAAATAAAAATAAATAAATTACAAAACCAAAACAGACGAAGCAATCAGAAGGGCAAAATACTTCCGAGCACTAACTTATAAAAACAAAGGGATACACACCAACACTGCAATGAAAATCTATAAAGCCATATGCAGACCAGTATTAAACTATGGACACATATTAACTATTAACGCGAGTAATAAGACCAAAGATATTATTGATAAAGCAGAAAGGAAATGCATAAGAATAATAACTAAAATACGACATCCAAGAAATCCTCTGCACAATATAAGCAACGAAAGCCTATACGCTCAAACACAAATAAAACCAATAAGACTGAATATGTGTTTAAAAAGAGACGTAAAGGATAATGGCAATAAACATTGGACAATATATGAAGCACTTACGATGGATACAGAAGAAGATATTTGAAATTATATATTATATATATTTATAAATTATATATAATTTGATTTAAAAAATGAACTAACTGTACTTTTGTACTGGTTTATTATAAAAAACATGCGGCTACACCCAACTCCTTTCTACACCCTATCCTTGTTTCCCAATCCTGTATTATTTATTAATTTAAAGACCAAATTTTATTACCCCATTCCCTTACCTTACAGTTTAATGCGTGGAAAAATGTTTCCTTTTTACGGCTCGAGATGAGACTTTTTTAATAATAATTTTTACATAAACATTTAAATACAGTCATTATTTTTTGATTCTTTATAAAAATGTTGTTGGTGTTGCCTCGCTTACATTATGATGAAAACTCATTTTTCATCTATTTTTTCACATTTTTCATTATTTAATACTCGCAGAAATGATTTGATTTCTTTCTGAACACCTTTATATAATTTTATATTATTTTTCAAATTTTCAACACATAAAAACTCATAAAAAGTGGTCACCTCTTGCAATTTTCAACCATTTTATTTTTGTATCTTTTCGTGTAACGTTGTTTTAAGTTTTAAACTTTATATTTTACAATTTTAACATGTTAGTTTCATAGTTTTTTAAATTTAATATTTGCAATTGTTGTTTAATTATCGCCTTGTATGATGTTCTGACCACGTTTTCCGCTTTCATGCGAAGTTTTTTGAAGATGACTAATTAGTCGAAACATGTAAAGCGAAATATTTTTATAATAAACCAATACAAAAGTACAGTTAGTTGATTTTTTAAATTAAATTAAATCAAATTTTATTCACATTTACTGGTAAAATGGATTTTACTATTAACATTGATCAAACACAAGATATAACACCAAGATTTGATCTAATTTTCAACTTTTTTTGTTTTTTTTTGATATTTATGCATCTGAGGATAAAGCGTAAAACAGAAATATTTTAAAAAAGAAAGTTTGCTACAACGTTTATACTAAAACCTTTTTTCTAAAACCTTCCGAATCCCGTGTTCTACCAACAACAAGATTTAAAACTTTCGTATTAGCAAAGGATTAAACTTTGGAATTAGATATTGTTCATCGAAATTGGTTGAAAGGTTGTCTTGTTGTAATCAAAATACTATATCATTGGGGATTATCTACGTAAGGTTGTATTTGGTTGCTTTTAGAAATAATTTAAAAATAAATTTAAATGCAAGCAACCAGTTATACATCCATTTATACATCCTTTTGTTAAAGTTTTTTTAATAATAATTTACAATCTTTCTAATTGTTCTATTTACAAAAAAATTTACAAAATTTGAGCAAATATAATTCCTTTCTCATCTGATTTATAGATATTTAGATACTTCTGAAGAAACATTTTTTCTCCATTCTTTATTGTTTCTATAAGAAGTCTGAAAAAGAGTTAATTCAAGTCAAAAAGTTTGTCAACAAACCTTACGTATGATTTACCTTTAAAGCGTCGTTCAATTCTATGTTATAAAGTCTTAATAACCCCTTTAAATTCCTCCTTAAAATTCTATTTAATTCGCTTCTTGTTAACATATAAGGTGCTTCTGTTGTTGATCCGTTTGTTGGAGGAGGTTCTGTTTTGGCTTTACGTCTCTAAAAAATTAACATCTCAAGTTATTGAACTATTTTTTCGAATTATTTTTATTTGATGTTTGCTGCAAAAGCTAATATATTGTAACTACATTCGATATTGATGAATGTTGAATCAGTAGAATTGATGAATCTGCATTTATAAAAGGTATTTCTTAAAGAGGGGTAATATAATTGGTGGAGACAAAGAAGGAAATGGAATGAATAACACGGTCTCAATTTTGAAAAGATGAACACAATACTTTGAGGAGATACTATTTCAACACTGTAAGCACTTAGAACAGGACCTACCCAACAAGAAATTATAAGTGCCATTAAAGAGCTAAAAAATAATAAATCTTCTTGCACTGATGAATTATGCAACGAACTATACAAGAAAGGTGGAGATGAGATGGTTGAAACGTTGTATAGCCTGATGAGATCAATATGGGAGAGAGAAGGAGTGCCTCAAGATGGCAATGCGGAATAATATGCGCAATAAATAAAAAAGGCGATCCTCTCAACTGCGATGACAAATGGATAACTCTCCTCATAGCAGCATACAAAATACTGAGCAGTATACTATGCAGCAGATTTTACTTCTATGACCAGGAAGGGTCGATCAGTATCAGCGAAGATTTACCCCCAGAAGGTCGATCATCGTCCAAATTCACTCATTGCGACAAATTCTGAAGAGACCCTTAGCATAACGTCAATACGCACCATCTGTTTGGACAGTATCAATACATCCATCCTTATTGACGATGTGATAAAATTTGGGATACAACAGAATCTTGTACGTCTAATCATTCATTACATCATTTGTACGATGATTGTATCTGTAGGATACAAACAGAAGTCTTCAAGTGCTTCCAAATAAAGCAAAGTCTGATGCTTATTCTTTAATCTCTCGATGGAAAAGACAGTCTGAGAAATTTAAATAAAAAGAGACTTTTATAAATTGAAACAACTGTTTGTTGGGATACACCGATGATATTGTTATTGTGGGTCGCAGTAAAAGAGATGTGGAAAAATGCTTCATCGGACTGGAATAAGCTGCAAAGAGAGTTGGCTTGACTATTAACCAGGAGAAAACAAAGTACATAGTTCCACTAGAGATCCGCCAAGCAACACTTTAGCAACAATTCAGTTTGGCGAATACTTTTTCGAACAAATTGATAGTTTTGTGTACTTTAGAGTTCTCGTCGAACACTACTAATAAATGCAGGGCTTAATTTAGATGTTTAGAAGACCTTCATGGTCTTCAGAAACATATCTGTTCACGAGCTTTCACCCGCAGGACAAGGATAACAACATACAAGACGCTAGTGTGGTCGGTCCTCATGTATGGAGCAGACACGTGGACATTGAGCCAAAACGATGAACAAGCAAAGATGAACATGGCATCTGAACGTAAGGTCCTCAGAAACATTTTTGGACCCGTGTTCGAACAGGGTCAGTGGCGCAGAAGATGTAATTTTTAGCTATATGGGATTTACGATGACCCAGATATAGTTAAAACCATAAGGATAAATCACTTGAGATTGGCGGGTCATGTGTATTCTAAGAAAGTCACGACAGGTAAACCGGAGGGAAGAAGAAATAGAGGCCGCCCCTGTGCGTGTTGGATGGATGCTGTCGAAGATGATTTTGAGACCATGAACGTGTCTGATAGTGGGAGGTTGTTAGAGACAGAGCAGAATGGAAGAGACTTTTGGAGCGGGAGAGGATCCACTGTGGATTGTCGAACCGATGATCATATAACTATATATCATATAACAGCAACAAACTGGTGCTGTTTATGGCAAGTAAAATGCAAAATCTAACAGTCTCAATGGGAGAAATAGATTGCCAAGTTAATAAAATAATTTAGTTATGCATGTTTAGAGTATAACTCCTTATACTGAGTTGGATTGGGTCCTGATAGTAGCAGGTAAATTATTAGGTACTTATTTCTTCATTGTTATATCAAAAATAAAGAAAAAGGGTAGTAAAGAAGTAATAATAGATAAAGGATATAAACTGATCTCAGGTTTGCCACTGGGAACAAGAGCAAAAGTTAACCAAATAACTGACTGGGAATGTATAAACTCGTGAATTACATTAGATATGGTGCTGTGTGAGAAGGTAAGAAACCACAGTGACGGAGACGGGTTAAAGAGAGATCTAGACATATTGTTATAAGGGACAAAAGAATCATTGATTTCTGTATTGCAGAAATCGATTTTGTTGATAGTTGGATAGGTCGATAGTTGAGGACGGAGAGACAAGTTTGTAAGAGGATTGAGAGGCGGAGGAAAAGTAAGAGGAATTGTTTGAAAAAATCGTTTATTATTGTGAAATATACAAACTAACATTGTTTCATAAACAATCGGGCTTTATTTAAAAAGGAAAGCCTTAGACAACCAAATTCCAGTAATATTATCAACAAACTGTTAGTCGGAAATTGCTGGTTTAAGAGTAAGGAGATACATAAGATTACCTACACGGCAAACAGACGAAATGCCAAAAGTACAATAGACTATTGTACCTACAGTCCAGAAACCAAATATGTTATACTAGATATAAAAGTTGTTAGGTTTAGGATTTAATATTTTATTTTTGAAAATGTAATCTGTTAAAGGAGTCTATTTAAGTTTCTTTTTCTTGTTTTTAAGTATTCGGTCACACTCGACACACTCGTCGATATTCGGCAAAATGTACACGTGTGGTGTCGATAGGAGCGCTAGGCGGCGAGTCGAGCTAGAGAGCTCGTACTGAACGCATCAAATTTTCTTATCCAATATACCAATATACATAAAGCAAACTTAAGTGTTTTAATTAAGAAAAGAACACATCAGTGTTTACTACAAAAAACTACGCGGACAACGCCCCAACAAAAGTCATATAAAGAATTAAGGACAAAACAGGGAAAAGTTAAATAAATTGTTAATGCAACATGACAGGAAGGAAAAACAAGGGCAACAATGAACGATAGAAGAAACATGGATAAAAGCTAAAACTAAAAAGGCTTCAAGGCTTAAACGAACAAAATGGTTGACTGAGGAAGTGAAACAGATTGTCAAAGAAAAGAACGAAACAAGGGAAATAGTCGGAGAAGCAAAGAATAAAGTATGGGAAGATTTCGGGAAAAAAATAGCGGGAAAGTTTAAAGACAACACAAACAATAAGAAAATGCTTTCTTATTATGCCTGGACGACAGTTAAACATCTAAGAGGAAAATATGGCAAAACAGCATGGTCTATAAAGGATAAGAATGGAAATATGGTGACAGAAGAAATGGAGGGGTAAGAAGCATACATAGGATGAAAATGAGAAATACAGCCGGAAGTGACGAAATCAGCCCCGGACGGTGAAATACGACGAAATATCGAAATATCATCACACCATTGATATACTTAAGGATAAGGTCTCCAGACAAGAATCAGACGTTATCTGATCGTTAGGTCTGCATGCCGTAATATTTTTGGACTTAATTATCTTCACACATCACATATTTAAGAGTCGGATTTGCAGTACTAAAATTAAACAAGATATACTGTATCAAAACTATTCAGCTATACACACCAACATCACGCGTACCGATGAGGCATACTCTTTTATAAAGACATAAGTTTAGTTTGGAGAATTCCCTTTAAATTTCTGAGCGGTGATTTCAACGCCAAGGTTGGTTTGATGTCTGACGACTCAGAGACTGTTACAGAATAACTTGTTCCTTATGAACAGCTTCTACCATACGATCTGAAGGATACATATGGTTTCTAGGGGTGTATTAGTGTCCTATTGGAACAACCTCATATGGAAACAAACGTGGATATTTTAAATGACGTTATAGTCATAGCTATAACAGAAAGTCAGGAAAGGAACTATCCTAAAACACAAATGGAGAAAAACATTAATGGAAGAACCAAACAACTAATGCAAGACAGAAGAAACAAGAAAAGCAAAAGAACAATCACAAATGAAGAGATCAAAGAAATAAACAAACATGTATCTAAAGCAATAAGAAAAAAAAGAAAATATAAAAGAGAAATGATAGAACAAACTATAGAGAGGAACAAAATTACGAAAGTGTTACGTAGGAATCTTACGAACGGAAAGAAATAAATGTGTAAATTAAGAGACCCACAAGGAAACCTTACAATAAAAAAAAGCAAATACTTAACATTTTAGAGGAACTCTATAAAATGCTATACAATAAAAGTATATGAGGTTGACGAGACATACGAACCAGATTTTATCACATATAAAAAAGTTATTGTCAACCAAGGATCAGAGGAAATACCTGATATTACCATAGAGGAGATAGAACTAGCCTTGAGAAAATCACCAGGTGAAGACAATGTATTTTCAGATGCAATTAAAATAGATGGCCAACGTTTACTTGAAACATTAAGAGATCTTTTTATCCTTTGACAACTGCACGAATGCGGAGTCGAAGAACATTTTTTATTTTTTCATTAAAAATTCATTCCAACGTTTGATAGACAACCCCGTTGTTTAACGTGCAGTGTTTGCTTTATTATTTTTTTTCTCAAAAATTAGTGGTTTTTGTAAAAATTTTAGAGATACAAAAAAGTTTTAGAATACTTTCAACTATCTAGATAAATTTTTTTAATGTATTTATTATCTGCATAAAAAAATATTAGCAAAAATGTGAAGGGGGTGGTTACGTTTAGTAGTTTAGAAGGGTAGGCTGAAAGTACAAGTACGGTCAAAACATGCCCTATTACGAGTTAAACATATTCCCCAAATTTCATTTTCCTAGCGTTTATGGTTTTTGAGAAAAACAAATTAAACCAAAATTTTCCGCCATTTTTGGAGGGGTGTAGCTCCTTAGGGGAGCCGAAGTCGCCCATGGTTCATATATCAAAGTACCCTTAAAATTCACTAAAGAATCACCCCTTGAAGTTTGTTGCAGTCATTCAGATACACCCTGTATACTAATCTCTCCCATTAATGAGTCTATCTCCATCATAGTAGGGTTTTTGATTTCCAAATTAAATTTGAATAAAAAGAAATGTTGAAATGCGTGTGTAAGCAGAATTTCTTTGTTTTTAATAACGAATTATTAATGCTGATGACCTACCAATGGGTTCTCTCTCTATCTCTGGAATTATCGCCGACATCTTTGTCAGCAAAATCGAAAAAAAAAACTGTTTTTGGACAAATACGAAATATTTAATAAAATCATCAGCTTCGACGGGCGCTGTATCTATGATATATTTATCATATATAGCGGTAACAAAGCTAACCTTATTGAATTACAAAACATCTTAAATAATCAGCAAATTACAATTTACAACAGAAATTGAATCTAATCGTAGTATTGAAGAACTAGAAGGATTGATAATTGCTCACTGAATTACAAAATATATAGAACAGATACGACTACATACACCATCATACTTAAATTTTCGTTTCATGCTAGACAACACAAAGAAGCTAGTTTCTTGTTCCTTTTTAACCGCTTGAACAATATTCCAATGGATAATAATAATTATATTGAAGAGTTGTATACAATTTTGAGCATTGGAGTGAACAATTATAGGATCTCTGACTTGCAATGTATATACATATAATAAAATATACAAAAACAATATTAACAAACTAATTTACCCTCGTTTCTATACTAAACAACAACACATTGCTTTACCATAAAACCCTGCAATACAAAAACTTTTTTAAAACAATGCGTCCATGTTTAATACAAAAATAACTTTTTTTTCTATTGAGAAGACCTTAATTATTAATAATAACCATAAATTTGATCAATTAGAGTTGAGTGGCATATATAAGATATGTTGTGAAGACTGTCAAGTTTTATTTATTGATTTAAATAAACCAATCTTTATTATATATTTATACCGGGTGTTCCTCAAAAGTGGCTCACCCCCATATTTTTCTTTATTATTGATGATAGAAGAAAACCATTTGGAATGCATAGTTAGGTCGCTAAAACGGATTATTACGACATGAAATAATTCTTTTTGTACTTCCGGTTATACCGGATGTGAGTACTAATTTCGCTATTTTTTTAAATCTATAATTTTTTTTTCTTCAGTTGGGTTGATAGTATAATTTCACATAACTTTTACTTGAAAGAATTTTCACGATAGCTTATAATTTTTGAAAAAAAAATTATTTTCGTTATTTTATAACGTTTTAGTACCTTCGGAAAATATATTACAACTTTTGACGCATAGTAGCTAGGTTAATAGTATAAACTACGTTATGTCCCTCTTGATTTGCTATTTCTCGAGCAGTGATCACTGCTATGCTTTAGTCAGTGGTTCTTTTTTAATAATGGTGTAAATTAACAGTTGTATTAAATTAGTTTTAAAAGAAAAACGCGATGAAACAATTAAGTTTAATTCAATTATTTTTGATTTTTTTCTTTATTTTTTGTTCTTTTACACTAAATGTTCTGTAGCTGATAGTAACTTACAATGTCCATTGTACATTATAATTTGGATTATTTACTTTATTTTGGTTAAAACCTCTCAGATCACCTGACCTCACACCTTTAGATTCTTTTTATGGGGCAAAATCAAAAATGAGCTGTATAATACACCAGTAAGGTCTCGTGAGGTATTAATAATAAATCGAGTATTAATAATAAGAGATTGTATTACCTAAATATCTCCGCAGGAATAACGTCGAGTCGTTAGTCGACAATACGCAAGATACAATTATGTCAAAATCGAGGCGGGAGCATTTTGAAAATTAGTTTTTTTGAACTTACAATTGAATTAAATTTAATTGTTGGATAGCGTTTTTCTTTTAAAACTAATTTAATACAACTATTAATTTACATCATTATTAAAAAAGAACCACTAACTAAAGCACAGCAGTGATCACTGCTCGAGGAATAGCAAATCAAGAGGGACATAACGTAGTTTGTACTATTAACCTAGCTACTATACGTCAACAGATGTAATACATTTTCCGAAGGTACTAAAACGTTAAAAAATAACGAAAATAATTTTTTTTTTCAAAAATTATAAGCGTTCGTGAAATTTTTTTCAAGTAAAAGTTATGTGAAATTGTACTGTCTACCCAACTGAAGAAAAAAAATTATAGGTTTAAAAAAATAGTGAAATTAGTACTCACATCCGGTGTAACCGGAAGTACAAAAAGAATGATTTCATGTCGTAATAATCCGTTTTAGCGACCTAACTATGCATTCCAAATGGTTTTCTTATATCACCAATCATAAAGAAAAATATAGGGGTGAACCACTTTTGAGGGACACCCGGTATATACAGATGAAATAATAAATACAACAATTTCTGCATTTATGTTTGTTTATTTATATAAAAAAAAGCAAAAACTTTTAATGCGTTAATTTTACGCAGACTATCTTCGTAGGGTTAAAGAATATACAACCCCAAAACAAATCGAGCTTCCATAAACTTCTTACACAACACATTCACAAAATGAATGTAAATAGAAGTTCACTTATAAGGTAGCTGAAAAAATCAAAAGAAATGGATATCTCCGATTTTAATATACGAAGATTTTTTATGAAATTTTTGTAATTCATCATCCTTTTTTAGATGTACTGTTAAATGGATTTTTATACTTTAATACCTGTGTTCATGTCAGTCCTTCACAGTTCGTGTTAACCATCGGTTCGTTATTTTATATAGTATATTCATAACACAATTTAATGCTTGTAATAATCTAGTGCGTAACGTGTTGTGTATCATATATTAACTACCTTTTGAAATAATTTGACGGTAATTTTATTCTTTGTTTTTATTCTATATATTTGATAATTAAGTGTTTGTAATTAACAGTTTTCTATCACAGTTTTCTTTCTTCTTTCAGGGGTCTACGGGAAACTTAGAAACATTTTCAAGAGTGATATTCCCATACATTTGAAAAGAAAGGCTTTGAATCAGTCACCAAATCAATCACCAAAGAAAGGCTTGTGTGTGCGTGGTGCCGCTTGTAACATACGGCTCTGAAACATTAATATTAATGATTATCACGCCAGGAAGCTCAAAGTAACGCAAAGAAAGATGGAGAGATCGATGCTTGGTGTAGCTCTGATAAAGACCTGACCACGTATGAAATAAAGACCTACCTACACCCAATAACGCGGCTAAAATGCAATATAGAACCATAGAGAATACTTTCGCCCATCATATGATGAAAGTTTTACATGAAATTTTTTCGATAAAATTGATGGTTTTTGACTTATTAGATTATCTTAATTTAAATGTTATGCAATAAATCGTCAATATTGAAATTTGGCCTATAGGTGTTTTTACATTGTTAGAAAATAATCATACCTAGATTTCCATTGTTTAGATATATTTGTATACTTTGGATTTATTCTTAAGTATTTTTATAGACGTTACATTCTTTTAACGATTTTCTATTTTAACTTGTTCTCGATTTTAATGACACACATCGAGCATTTTGAGATTATGAGGATTTTTAACATAACATAACATAATATATATATTTATTGCCATAAATAATTACAAAATATTGTTGTTTTCTTTTCTTTCTATTGTTGAAATTTAACAAATAAAAATGGTTTTCGCACTTAGACAATGGATTTTTATTTTTACTGATCAGCTTCTACCGGTTTCGCCTATTTATTTCGGCATCTTCAGAAAGCTTTGGCTGAATCGAACACTTAAAAAAATTTTGACAAATTATATGGAAAAATCCGACAGCAAAACAACGTTGTAACATTATTAAAACGTATATAAAATTAGTAGAACGTCGAATAAGTAGGTCGTACATCAAAAAACATGACATCAAGATAAAAGTGATTTTGAGGTTCTCAAACTCATATAATTTGTCAAAATTTGTTTTAAGTGTTCGATCCAGACAAAGCTTTCTGAAGATGTCGAAATAAATAGGCGAAACCGGTAAAAGCTGATTAGTAAAAATAAAAATCCATTATCTAAGTGCGAAAACCATTTTTATTTATTAAATTACAAAATAGATTTACAAAAAAATGAAAACACATTCAATATTATTACATAATTATTAGACAAATGAATCAATTTATAGCCTACGGCGATATTTTCTAAGTGATCCAATTGATAAAAGAAAATTAATAAACTTAAATAATAATATCCAATATGGCATTATAAGAACTCGAAAAGAAAAGAAAAGGGAACATTGTCAAGAAGAAACGAATTACAGTAACGTAAACATGTAAAGTATTTTAGCACACGCAAACATTAAAAGAACAAGGTTTAGTGTGACGAGACTTGACGAGAGAACAATAGATGAGCAAGGGATACCCTAAAAGATGGAAGGCTAGGAGTATTGCGAATAACAGCAGGAAGATTGTTCCAGAGTGAAATCCCTTGCAATGTAAAAGACTTATGATAAGTATTGGTGTGATGTATTGCGAACATGAGTAACGAATCGGATTGCGATCGTGTGGATCTGTTATGAGCTGACAAAAAGGTGAAATTGTTAAACAAATATCTGGGAGTTTGATGATGAAGAATATATACAAATTTAAAATTATACAAATTTAATAATGCACGAAAGGATCGTCAGTTTAACGTTAACAATTTTAACTTATTACGATAGGAAGAGATGTGGCAATAGCGATCCACATCAAATATGAAACATACACAATTGTTCTGTAATCTTTGCAACTTTTTAGCACAGATTACGACGAATAAAAAGCGGAAGGAAACATCTAAGCCTTTGCAGTGAATGAAAACAAGAATACACTTTTTTGCAGATAAGTTGAATTTGGGGGCGCCAGGACAGTGTTGAATCCATCATAACACCCAGATTTTTCACCACATCCGAAAATTCTATGACGACGCCATCGTCGTAGTTGTGAATTAATAAAAGCGGGTAATCTATTTAAAAAAGAATTTGTACCAAACACAATTGCTCGAGTTTTAGTAGCATTTAGCTTTAACCCAAAAAGCTTAGACCAGTTATGCACTTTAGTAAGGTCACGATTTAGACGCTCCACAGCCAAGGGGAATTCACTAATGGTTGTACTGGTGTAAATCTGGAGATCATCTGCATATAAATGATAACCAGAAGAAATTACTGTTGTGACACTATTGATAAAAATAGAGAAAAGCAACGGACCCAAAACACTTCCTTGGGGCACCCCACAAAGAAGTTCGTGAGTGGACGAAGGGCCTGTGTCAGTGCGAACACATACGATGTTCGATGGGCGATAGAAAAGGTATCGGAACCGTAACAAAGAAGTAGGAGAAAAACCGATAGATGAAAGAGTTGCAAGGATAATATCATGATCGACTGAATCAAAGGCTTTACTGAAATCAAGCAGTACTAGCAAAGTCAAACGTCGGTTATCACAAGCGTATCTTATATCATCAGTAATCTTGATCAGTGCAGTTGTAGTACTGTGACCTGGCCGGAAACTAGACTGCAAATCATTAATTATACGACGCTCCTCAAGATTATTAAATACTTGATTATACACAATACGCTCAAAACCCTTTGACAGGATAGAGGGAATTGATATAGGACGAAAGACACAAGGGGAAACTGGAGTTTTTAACTTAGGAATAGGCACAACATGCGCAAGTTTCGACATGGACGGAAAGGATGATGTTTCAATGGAATAGTTATAGATATAAGTTAACGGAGACATAATAATATGAAGAATCGGTAAAATCTGTTTCAAGCTAATACCGTCTGCACCGGCGCTGTTAGAACTAGAATAAGTTACTTCCTTGTACACCTCGTCCCCATCAATCACAGTGAGCGAAAAGCTAGAAGAAATAAGATTAGATGCCTCAATAGTTTGAATTAAGGTTATTTTGGAAGCAGTATTAAGAGTTGCTGGTGGTTTAGCGAAACGGCTCGCTAAGGAATTTCCGTCCACAACACCTTGTGTAGGAGCAGAATCAATGATACCAAGAGACCTTAAAAATAAAAAAAATAATAAAACCGTAAAAATATGCTTTCTTCGCATTTTTACATCTATGATTAGCGATTACGCAGTACACGATACCTTTCATAGTTAATATTCGATGAGTTGCGTTTAAGAAGCATTTTAGCTCTGTTTCGTTTACGCATAAGGTCTCTAATCTCATCATTTAGACAGGGGGCACGGAAATGCTTTACTTTTCTCTGTTTAAGCGGGGCATGTTTATTATACAAACATGTAATTTTGTCAAAGAAAAGAAAAGTAATAATAAATTAATAAGGTTCTTGAGCTGATTAACGGCAGTTTGAACATCAACATGGCGCGTAATTGGATTGATCGGTGTCATGCAGTTGGCCAATCTACGAAACACGGTACGCAAACTATCCTCGTTAAATTTGTGAGGCCCATTGTAAATCCGCGCAAAATATCTCATTTCTGGAGGATCTAACGAGGGAGCGCCACCGGTTGTATTAAGAAGCGGTGAAAAAATTTCATTACAGAGCTGTTTGGTCCTTGGATGGGAACATCTTTGTGAACAGGAATGGCATTAAATTTAAAATTAAGTCGTTCGCTCATCTGGATAAATTAGGGTGCTCTGAGTTAATTAAATAGAAAATAAATATATAAAATAAAGTAAATTAAATTAAAATTATTAAAATAAATAAATGAATAAACTTCTTAAATGTAGCTGTATGTGGTTACGGCGGAGTGGAGACTAGGTATTTCGTGCCTCTCTCTTTCGTGTCTCCTTCGTCTTTGTTTTTTCTTTTTGTTTTTGTTAATTTCGTCTGTATATAAAATAACTTTAGTTTATTATTTGTATGCATTTGATACGCCTTGCACATCTAAATGTCAGATCGCTTTTGCCTAAATTAGTAGATGTTAAAAGTATATTATGTGATAATCATTTTGATGTTTTGGTTTTGACCGAAACGTACTTGAATCCAAATACTGAGTACGATTTTGGATTTGATGGTTACATAATTGTCAGATTTGATATAGGACTGATCGTGGTGGGGGTCTTGCGATAGTCTTCCTTGATTACTTTGACTATAAACTTATTGCGGTTGGTGGTGATATTGAGCAGGTCTGCGCTTCAATTTTCCTTTCCTAAGATCTCTATTTTTGTCGGTGGGATATACGAACCGCCTCACATTAATTGTAGAGACTTTTCGAGTAGTGTTGAGGAAGTATACACTACTTGTGTTGCTGAAACCGAAAACATTTTTTGTTTGGGTGACCTGAACATCGATCTTCTGAACGTGGATGGTCCATTTATTAACCTGTTTCATGAATTCTTGGATGTATGCTCGGCTGTGCAGCTAATACTCGTGTGACCAATGCTGTTATGACATTGTTGGATGTCATCGTCACATATTGCTGACGTTTCTTGAGTGTTAGTGGTGTATTGCCTTGTGATTTGTCTGATCATGACTTGATTTTTTGCGAAATTAATTTGAAAGTACCTAAGATTCCTCCTCGGTTATTAACCGTGCGTATACTGCGTGGTGTCGATGAGTAGTGTGCTTTCAATAGCGATTTGCAGTCGGTGCCTTTTCACAAAATATTTTTCATGGATAACATTAATTGTAAAGTTCAAAACTTTAATAACTTGTTGCTGGCTTTATTTGACAGACATGCCCCTTTAACCGTAAGGAGGTTTACCGAAACGGTCGTACCTTGGTTAACACCAAATATTAAATTACTCGCGTACTCGTTCCGGTGCTAATTGGGTTGCTTATAAGGAGCTGAGGAATTTAACTACAACCTGCATTAGAAGAGAAAGTATCTGACGTATTTGAAAAACGTATCTTAAATATTTACATCAGACGTCTCGGGGTGCTGAACTGTGGAAACAATTGAATAATTTGGATATTTGTGGTACGAAATGTTCACAGCAAATCCCTGCTCACTTGAATCGACCAGATGTGGTTAACAATTTCTTTATTGATTCAGTCCCTTCTTTGAAAATTGCAACACATTTCAGTTTTCATGACTTACCGACTTTAAATTTGATTCAAACTAATTTTAAGTTTGTCTTTGTATCCGAATCTGATATAATAAAAGCTATTTTCTGAATTTCTTCTAGAGCTGCCGGCGCTAATAATATCAGTATGAGTATGTTGAATATGTGTCTTCCATTTATATTACCCTACTTGACACATTTACTCAATGTTTGCATTGAAACTTCGGAAGTACCTGACTGTTGGAAGTTGTCAATTGTGGTTCCTATCCCAAAAAAACGTGACCCATCTGAGCCTAAAGATCTGCAGCCGATTAGCATATTGCCAATTTTATCTAAAGTTCTGGAAAGAATTATGTTTAATCAGTTGCATCAATTTGTTCAACTTAATAATATTTTACCGAAGCATCAATCTGGTTTTCGTAGAAACCATAGCTGCGGTACTGCTCTTCTCAAGGTAACTAATGATATTTTACAAGCTCGAGATAAAGGATTATGTACGTTGGTAGTGTTGTTGGATTTTAGTAGGGATTTTGATACTGTTTGTCATGACTTGCTTGTGGAATTGTTAAAGTATATTGGCTTCAGTGAATCCGCTTTAAAGTTAATTGAAAATTATTTAAGTAATAGGCATCAGTCGGTTAGAATCGGTGATGCTTTGTCTGAATTTCGCTGTTTGAACAAGGGTGTACTACAAGGTACTATTTTAGGGCCTATTCTATTTTCTTTATATACATCTCAAATCGTTAGGAGGTTAAATCATTGTGAGTACCATATGTATGCGGATGATTTGCAGATGTATGTTTCCTTTGATCCACGCGACTTCGCGTTGGGTATTACGAATATGCAAAAAGACCTTCATTACTTTCATAAAGTGGCTCGGGAACACGGTTTACATCTTAATCCGAGTAAATCCAATGCTATACTTTTTGGAAATTCCGCTATATGTAATGGTTTTCGGGAAAGTATTGATTTGCAAATTGATGGTTGTAACATTCCTTTGGTTAGTGAGGTAAAGAATTTGGGTATGATTATGGATAACAGTTTTCGCTATAAGAAGCATGTCTCCAACTGTATATTCATAGCTTATTATCATCTGAAGATATACTTTCCTCATCGACACTACCTTGGTATTCACCCTTCTATCGTTTGTCTTTATTTCAGAGGTCATACATATTTCAAATAACTTTGAAATATAATGAGCTGGACGATAATTGTAAGGGGCTCTCACTAGGAAGGTTTAAATTTACACAGAAAAATTGTTGTTTTCTTCAACAATGTCTACATGGGGGCAAACGCTGATCTGACATGTTTTGCAATCTTGTTGTTGGCCGAGTCACGTTTGTCTTTTTTTGTTTCTTAGGTTAGTTAGACCAGCTGTACTAACTAGTACAAGCTGGAACTCGCCTATTTTCTTTTGTATGTTTTTTTATACAATTAAGCTTATTTTCTAATAAAGGCATTTATTATTATTACAGTAACTAACTTTTGAATCAATGTCACGCATACAATACAATGGCTGCCAATCAATCAGCAATGCATCAGATTTGAGGTGTTCATAATCAATGTGCCTAACCACGGTAAGTAAACATGCGATGAGAAGAGACAGGCTGCCGAACTTGAACAGCACAGTAAATCAGATCATGACAAGAAAACTGTTCAGCAGGTAATTGACCATGTGTTAAAATTTTATCTGGACAGGTCGTAATGATGAGATCAAGAAGAGATTATGACAATGGCAGACGATGCGTATTTTGGGAGGGTAATATAGTTAGGGTTTATTATGTTGTAATAAATCGAAGTTTTTCACTACGCGTATCATTTTTCAGAATACATGTGTTAAAATCCCCCATTAACAGAATACTATCATAATTAACCCCATGCCTCTCCAGGAGGTCTTCAAAATAGTCGAAATAAATCACTCCTGGGGGACAGTAGAACACACCCAGTAGTAACCTATCACAACGACACTTAACCTTAATCAATAAGAATTCCATTCCACCAGTTTAGTTTGAAAATGATTCCTGATAAAAATCCCAACCCCACCACCCCAGGAATATTCATGATCATTTCTAAGTAAACAATAACCTGGTAAGACAAACATGGACGAGGCCTAAACCAAGTTTCACTACATCAAGATTACATCAAATATGTTTGACTAAAAAGTATATAAGAAAGAAGTCATCAAAATGAGCATAAAGACTCTGGGCATTAATATGACATACAGAAATATGGCTCGCAAATCCACAAAAAAGATTAGTCGGAGATATTCCCGTGTAAGAATCCGCCTCATCCACATTACTCATATTCCCAGAGGAAAAATTTTGGGTATTCCCAAAAGAGAATTCCAGGAAAGGGGTAGAGGAAGAAGGAGAAAAATGTGAAGTAGAAGAGTAACTTGTATCCATTACGAAAAAATCAACGAATGAAAAAGAAATAACCTAGTAAACTGTAACAATCTCCTAAGGGACAAAAGAAGAAAAACAAACAAGAGTAATACACACAAATCAAATACAAAATACTTCAGTGGCAGTACATAGCCGGAACGATTTGTTGTTAAAAACTATCAAAAATAGCAAACACGAGAACTGATAACACATGAATGATAGTGAGAAAAACATAAAGAAAATAAGTAGAATGGAGAGATTGTTCCCAACAAAATATTACAAATCTTAACTACAATACTGATGCTGGAAATGGTTAACCCTTCATTATTAAGTGCAGACGAAAAATATTATTATTAAACAAATAAAACAAAAGTTACGCACTCGAGAAAAAAAGAAAAATAATAATTGCTGGTAATAAACAAAAATTTTTTTGCATCGTACAAGAATTAAGAAAAGAAAAATAATTAGGGATCATTATCACGAATTATTAGAAATACTTACAGCAGCTTCCCTGTCGTCAATAATATTTTCGTTAACCATTTTCGACACTGTGTTAACTGTGTCTTTTGTATCAGCCCATTGCTAAAGAAACAGTAAAAAAAAAACAATTTTAATAATAAAAGAAATAAATAAAATAATTAATTAAAAAAGAACTAACCTCATAGATAACTGAAAATAACGTTTTAAAAAATCCCGGTTTTTGTGACGCTCTTTTCTGAATTTTATGTTGGTTATTTTGTTCCTGATTTGATGTTGAATCAAACGATAAAACCACGCTTGCCGTTATTAAAAACAACAACGTCGTTTTGAAGATAAATTTATGTCTCATAATCTACAACTAGAAAAGAAAACTTTAAATACATCATTAGTGTATTAAGAAACACAAACATTTAAACATTTTTAAAAGTTTTTCGACATCTTACTTACAATTAGATAAAATCCAATCAAGAAAACATTTCGTCACTTTCGCGTGTACAACTGGAATTCCGGATAAAGACTATGTACCCACATTACATTCGCAATACACTTGACCGAAGTAGAAAGTGAGTTTAGCCAACTTTAAAAATTGTCGGTGGTATTTTAATGTTAAATTTAACGATAATTTCATGTCCGTGTTAAAAGAATATAAGGATTCATAAAAAAAATATGATTTTTTAAATTGAATTTGAAAAAATAAAACCCAATTTTATTTCATAATTTTATGGTCTTATATAATTTATTATAAAATAGTAGGAGGAGATTGAAGAGTTTGTTAACTTTTCACTTTCACTACTTTCTTTGGGTTTTCCGTTTACTTTTTACGTAACAGTTAGCGTTGAAGTGATAAAATCTATTTTAGTAAAAATATTTAACTTACTTGTTTTAAATGGTTGACTTAAATATCTTGTTAATGTTGGTGTCTACTTTTTGTAAAGATGCTACTTCATAGTACGAAGCTTTGAAGCTTACTGATGTATTAGTGTGACCAATGGACTGTGGACTGTTGTTACGTGTGACCTCGTTTTCTCCACATTGTGCATTCAAGGTTGTTCTTATGATTACGTTTTGCAAAATTGTATAAGAAAAAATAAATAAAAACAATTTCTATTAAAACTTTCTTTTATATAAAATTGCTGTACAATTAATCTACCTAAGATATAAAATTTAATACATAGTAAATTGAGCACCACCAATCTAGAGATGTTGTTATTTTTTAAGTTATTTTTTAATTTCGTTTTTTTCGTTAGGATCTGTAAATATTGGTTTATCCGTTGTTGCTTCGATTACGAAACCTTTCTTTCCAAAAATTTTCCAAAAGAATGGTCTCATTGACTCTAATAACCGATGAGCGCGAAATCCGGAATCCTAAAAGGTTTTCGATTCTTCAATATAAATATTATTTTTGTGAAATTTTTAAATACCTACCAACATAAAGTCTCCAATTCTCTTTGAAACGTTTGTAATTAATTGAAATCCGCTGTTAAATAATTCCGGTGGTAAATCAATAGATACAGGTTGATTTTTTTCGAAAATAACTATATCTTCTGTTGTTGTTGTGTATATTTTTGGTTTGCGTGTTGTTTTGTGTGAATATGAAGATTGTGAGCTTGGCTAAAAAAATTGTTATCAATTTATTTTAATCACTGTTTAATATGATTTTTATTAATTATTATTAATTAATCTAACATCATCAGTTGCAAAAGAATTATTTCGAAAGATTATATATTTGAATGATATCCCCATTGTACCGAGTGTCCTGATAAGGGTAAGGAGCGGCTGTATTTTGAGAATGGGAAGGTTTAGAGGTTTGGGAAAAATCTTTATCAGCAAAGTGGGCACGAGAAATAGCTGGAAATTATTTTGAAGTTTTTGAAGATCATTTCTTCCCGGAAAATGAATTGGTAGACGAGGTAGTATTGAATGTAGTGGCCGAGTTTCTGTTTCAGCCAAAAATAGAATAAACCTTCGGCAAGAACCGAAATTTCATTCATCGAGTCTCGGTTGGTGCTCGTCACTTCTCGTATCTTGGCTTATCGGTAGCTTGTGCGTACGGAAGTTTCATCTTATTTGTCCCAATTTCACAATTGGACGGGAAGGAAAATAAAGTTATGTTAAAAAAGAAAGATGTGACAAACATTAATGATAACAATCGAATCTCTTACAATGTAACTTGGTGGATCTAGCAAAAATAATGACGAAGGAAACGCAATGGAGAGATGATCATGCAACCAGAAAACTGATAGGTGGTCAAAATCGTGTGGACTTCCCACTGGCTCTTTACTACAGGACATAGAAGTGCGGTGGAATAGCAAGTACCTAATGTAGCAACGATTGGTTGAACAAAAACGTGCATTATTAAGATTACCTTTATACCGGGTGAGGCATTTAAATTGAGACGACCTTATAGCTCATAAACCACTTGGAAAAGAGACTTGTAAAAGGGCAAATGGGTGGGGTGGTGATAGAAGGAATAAAGGTGCAAGCCTTGGCGTATGCGGACGATTTGGTGGTCATGGCTAGAGCGGCGGTGGAGATGAAGGAGATGATGAGGTCCCTGGAAAAATATTTTAAACGAAGATAATGAAGTTCTGCAAAGGGGGGGGGGGGAAGAAAGAAAGAGGAATGAAGGTGGCAGGGAAGAGAGATAAAGCAAGTGAAAGAGTACACGTACCTGGGATATGGGTTCGCGGAAAGTAATAAGGTCGGGGCGTACGTGAGGGCGATGGCAAAAAGAGCGAACAGGGTGATGGGACAGGTTTGGGGATGGGGGGAAAGAACTTTTGGGAGGGACATGGGAAAAAGAAAGGTTATGTTTGATCGCTTGGTAAGGAGTACAATGATGTACGGCGCAGAAGTGTGGGGATGGAGAGAACAAGGTTTGCTGGAGGATTTACAAACAAGGTATTGGAGATAAATACTAGGGTTGGTAAGGGAGACTCCGGGGTATGTAGTGAAAGAGGAGGTTAAGGTGGATGCAGTAAGGGTGGAGGTTGGGAGAAGAGCAGTGAAGTATGAGGAAATGATAGAAGCAAGACCGCATTGCAGATCCTGGGAGAGTGCTGGAGGGAAATTAATGAGAGGAGGCTGATCTATGGGCAAAGAGACAGGGAAGAAGGGAATATTATACAAGAGTGGGATACTCACTAACTGGGATCGAAAACAGAAGAGCGGAAAGGGGTGAAATGCGGAAAGAACTGAGAGATAGGGACAGGACATACAGAGGCAGGAAAGAAGGGAGATACAATGAAAGGTATGGGGAGATAGTGACAGAGGAACTGCCAAAGTATTTGTTGATGTAGGGGGATGATGAAGGGAAGAGATTGGTGGCAAGATTCCGCTGTGGCAATGAGGAGAGGGGGAATAGGTACTGGGCGGACGATGTGGAGAGGTGGTGTAGGCTGTGTGGAGAGGATTAGGAGACGCTGGAACACATGCTGAGAGGGTGTAGTGAGCTAAGGGAGGAGGCAATGGACAGGAAGCAGATTTTGGGAGAGGGGGCGAGGACAAAAGATGGATGAGGGAGGTGATGGGGGCGAGGAGGCGAAGGTGTGGAAAGGAGGGAGGAGGGTAGAGGATCTGGAGGTATATATTATGCATTAGGAAAGGGAAAATTGTAAATATAAAGAAACAATAAAATGCTTATTAATTATAACTCATAATCCATTAATTTTGTGGAAAAAAGTTTCAGATAAAACTTTCATCATATGAAGGGGGAAAATATTCTGTATGGTTATCATTACATTTTAGAAGCGCCATCTATGTATTTAATGGATGATAAAATATACATATTTTATCATGACTATGCTATTTTTCATGACTTCAATCACTATTTATTCAATCACGTGGGCTACATCAGTAGATGTGACAAATCAGCATTCATAGAACAATAAGACAAAATACAATAGTAAATTATATAATACGTTTTAACTAATAAAAATCACTACCCCCTGCTAGGTTTATATTATTTGGGGCACTCCTGAGATCTAATCAACCGGGGTAATCCATTATAAATTTTTGGGAAGTCATAAAAGGGTCTTCTTTCAAATGTGGAGGTGACATGTCGAGAGAGAACCAGATTATCTCTATCACGGGTATCATATTTTTGAGTACAAATTACAAAACGGTTCATAAAAACTAGTTAACAAATATTTGGTAGTGGGGATTCGAATTTTTTAGCTCTATTAGTTAATGTTATAATATACATTTAAGGAGTTCCATTAAAAAAAACAAAATTAACTTATTTTCCGGAAAAACTATAAGTTTAGAACGTCTAAAATCGACGTGTTTCGATCGGCACATGTCGATATCTTGAACCGTTTTCTAATTAGACAGAGGACTAAACAATATCATGTTCTCAGACTTTTCATAATATTCATTTTACTACAAAAAGTTGATCCGTCGTGTACCTGCCACATTTGAATCCCGCTTGATATTCGCAAATTATAATTTTCGCCAGAGTTTGTAGGCGTTATTTTATGATGTACATAGAAGAGATATATTCAGCGATAATTGCAACATTTTAGTAATAGATAGATTTTGTCAGTTGTTCACCACCTAGTTAATAGTTAATATAATTTCCAAGGTTATTTAATCTATTCTTGGTGTCTTGTTATACTTGATCTCCCCTCAACTCTCAGATTTACATCTTCTTTGATTTCAGTTTCTTCTTGCGTTGCTAGAAGTGTTTGGAAACATTATTTCCAGATGTCTTTTATTATTTGAGAGTCACATTTTATTTGACTCCTTTCGTTTCTACAGATATTTTTTCTGGGTTTTGTATCCTTCATTGGTAATTATTTCTGAAGTCTTCTTCTGCGTTTGGAGTGAGGTCGTTCTCACATTTCCTTTTGTTGCTTCTGCACATTTTATCCATATGTTTTCTAGCTTCCTCGAATTCTGTTTTTCGTTCTCTTGTTCTTCTTCCTATGTACTTCTTGTATTGTATGTCGCCTTTCTGCATTCTTCATCTAACTAGGTTATTCTTATTTTCTTTGTCTATTATTTACAACTACATTATCTGTATGCTTTCTTCCCACTATACCATTACGTTTTTTACGTTTACCATTTACGTTCGAAAAATTCATCTTTAGGTAGTCCTTATTTACCACATGTACTTCTATGATGATTACTTTATATCCATGTATTAGATCCATCCTTATGATTCTTTCATTCATCAGATGCCCTAGTATAACTGTAATTGGAAAAATGAAACTTCTTACTTGATTTTTATAGGAAGTAAAATATAAATAAGTATATAAAAAGCAAGTAAGAAGTTTCATTTTTCCAATTTTACTAAATTATTAATTTGTAACATGGATTTTCAAACTAGCCATATTACGTATGTCTAAGGTTTCTGTGTATAACAATAGATACTCCCTGCTTGGTTCTCTAGTCCTTTGTGACATCACAGTGGAAATAAATGTATGTTCCCCAGTTTTCCGATTCTTTACTTTTTTTGTTTATCTCCAGCAAGATTGCTATATCAACATGTAGGTATAGCTGCATGTGTACACTTTTCACGTTGAGGTTCATTGTCCCTATATTTTCGTATGCATTGAGTTTCAATCGTTATACGTAAATTCGTATTACAAATAGGTACTGTAGTGTATCGCGTTGCTATCGCTGTAGTGTTTAGAAAAGTAATAATTTTTTTTGTTTAACACCTACAGCTTTGCAAATCCATCTTGGCCGGTTAGTTTCGCAGAAAATGTAGTACAAGCAAATACGCTTTGGCGGAGATATAACATAACTATGCAAGGTTGCAATCAAAAAATAAGTGCGGAATTTGAGAATTCTAAGGAATGCTCTTCAATTCATTAAATACTAAATAAATGTTCTTTAAATTGCTTGTTATTACATGATGATATCTCAATTAGTTTTTGAGATACGTGAAGATCTAGTATTCTAACATTTACGTTTAAGGTTATACAAAGTTGCAATCAATAAATCATAGCTCCGAAATTTGAAGGAATGATCTTTATTGAACTAATAGATAAATTTGCCAAACTGGTGCCATTAAGGTTCTATTAATGAAAAAACGGGAGTTGTTTATAATGGAAGACAAATTAGTAATTTTAAGAAGGAAGTGAGCATTGTGAAGATTGCATTGAAATAAGACTAGCAGGGGAAAATACTATTTTGTCGAAATTGGGCTATACATTGTATCAAAGAAACGCCAAAGAAACACAAAATAGAACTAGCCAAGGAGGCGTGGCCTTCCTCTTAAACAGAAAAATAGGACACCTAGTAACCAACTTCAAATCTATCTTTGACATAGTTATCCACAATGTGATCAAACTAAACAAGAGTAGTTGGAAACGTTTCTCGGTGTCCTATCTAATGCAGTAGAAGCAGAAAAATGCAAATATAAAATACCGCAATGAATTTATATTTGCATTTCTCTGCTTCTAATGCCAAATTGTCTTGTTGCTTGAAACCTACGTAGACAAATGTTGGAAAATTATCTAAACCAGGAAATCCTGTGTTACCTTAACACCTTTTTCAAAACCCCCAAGCAGAGAAAGTGGACATAGGCAAGCCCGAATGGTAGAACAAAGAATGAGATTGATTACATTACAACTAATATCAGAATCATCTACACAAATGTATCAGTGTTAATCCTGTTTGACACGGGAAGTGAACATAAGTTGGTAAGAGCATTACTAATATTTAATCTAAGGATCGAAATAAACAAACTGATACATAAAGTCAAAATTTCCACACTCGAAGAAGTAAAACAAAACAAAGACTAATACCTATAGGAGCTGAAGAAATGATCGAACTGCTCATCGCCCTGAGCAAATTGGAAATGGACAAAAATGATTTGAACAGGAAAATTACCACAAATGTTCAGAATGCTATTACGAAAACAAGTGACAGAATCAGAGGCAAAGGTACCAGATTTGCGCAACGGAGAGAAATCACAAGTGAAAAGTATTACCAAAGAAATCAAAGTTATTTGAATATATAATACAGAAATGATAAAAACTGTTATAGAGAAAAATTTTAAAGCTTTCGCGGAAAAGGTCGTATTTAGAGGTTGGAGGACAAATGGTCGGAATAAGAATGAATAGAGGAGGAAGGTTTGGGACGCTAGGACTCGCACAGGATTATGGACATCGGTTTATCGTGTGTTAACAATTTAACGTGTTCAGACGAAGGACACGTTTAAGGTGTGGGCAGAGGAAAATTCCGAGATTGAAAAACGACAATCATTTGCCTTATTTATAAGAAGGGGATAGATTGACGCGTAGTAGTTCTAAAGGGATATCCTTGTTACCTACAGCTTATAAATTATTAACTGCAATTTTAAATGAAAGAATCGAACCATACACACAAAGAATTATAGGTGAATATCAGGCATCTTTTGGACTAAATAGATTACAGACCATCTGTTTGTCCTGAGATAAATTACGGAGAAGTGCTAGGAATTTAATATAGACATTTACATGTGCTCTATCGATTTTCGATAAGCATATGATACCACAAGAAGGGATAAAATAAGAATGATCTTATCGAGTTTTGGAATACTAATTAAATTAGGTATGCTAACTATGAGTGAAACTGTCAATCAAGTTAAAATCCAAAATAAGCTTACAGATAGTTTGTAAGTAGTCAGGGATTGAAGTAGGGTGGCAATTTGGCATCATCAGTATTCAATCTTTTCCTGGAATATGTTATGAAGCAATATAAAATAGATGCTAAAAGCTCAACACCATATAAAACAGCACAAATCATGAGATACTGCGATGACATTGTAATTATATCTCAATCTCGAATAGGAATGAAAGAAGCCTATAAAGAAATTAAATTGGTGGATAGGACAGTAAGTTTGGAGGTGAATGTAAACAAAACCAAGGTAATGATTCAATCACGTAGACATCAAATTGAACCAACAAATATAAATATAGAAAAGGAGTCCATACAATTGGTTGATGGGTTCATATATTTGGGGTCCAGCTTTGGAAGGGACGATGAGGACTGTCATGAAATAAGGAAAAGGATAAATTTAGCCAATAAAACTTATTTTTCCCTCTTACCAATATTCAAACCTAAGGGGGTACATAGAGTTATGAATAAAACTATAATAAGGACTGTACTCTGTTATGAATGTGAAAGCTGAACATTCAATAGAAGAGAGGAATTTCAGTTACAGTTTTAATTATCAGTTTTCGATGGGTGGGGGTGGAGAATGAGATACAACAAAGAGCGTTATAGTTTGTAAGATTAAAAGATTGCAATGGGCGGATTATATACAGTGCGTGGGAACAGAACGTATCTGTAAGAAGATATTAATTAGCGATTTTGTTGGTAAGAGAAGAGCCAGAGAGCTAAGAAGTAGATGGGTGGATGCTGTGGAGGAGGACATGAGAGGGATTCCGGGTGTCAGGTGTTGGAAGTGGTATGCTAGGGATGGATAGAAATGGAGGAGTTTGATAAAGGCGGCCAAGGGCCGACATCGGGCTATCGCGCCATAGAAGAAGAAGAAGACGAAAAAGGATGGTTATTATTGATTGCTAGAATCAGACTTTATACTAAGGATGTACATTTCTGAACGTTGTACTTGAACCCGTCTACTTTACCAGAGGGTAGCCTAAGGTTGTAGATTTCGCTGATAAGTTATAGATATTTGATATGTTGGATTGGAATATTTTACAGCAAATTTAATGAAGACCCTGTGACAGGTTCAAAAATCGTTATTCATTTATCTAAAAAGAATTAGGTTTAAAATTTTATTTGTATTACATTTGATTAATAAATGGCGCTAGCGGTTTGCCATTTGGTTTGCATGACACGAATGGAGCATGTTTTCAATTTGACTGATAAATATTGTTAAAAAGTGTCGTTTACGTTAGCTACCAGTTACTTAATTTTGCGAAGTTTTGTCAATCAAAATGGGTAAAAAGGATTCTATGGTCAATCCTATCTACATAAAATTTTGCTAGTACGTTACCTACCAAGTTGGCAAAAAATGTAAACGTATAAAGTGTAGAATTTGTGATAGAGTCATTATTACTCACTGGCAAGTGACACTGGTACTGACAAATTAACCCATAAAGTTGTAAGCGATATTACAAAATATTATTTGTTTAGCCAAAAGAAGTAATTCTAATTCTGTCGAGAAAATAAAGAACGTTCTACCACAAAAGTTCGACTAACAACAAAGTACATCATGATTATTGCCTTCATTGAGAGATAGATGGTGTAAGTGGCGACAAGTGGAGATAGTCGGTGTAAGTGGTATTCTTAGTATTTTTCATCATAACAAGCCGCCGTCAAAAGGATACAGTTCTTGATGTTATAAAGGCAAACAACAATGATTTGACATCAACAAGTTTGTTAGAAAGATGTCTAGGAGCCACTAAATTCTCTTATTTGGACTTTTGCTCCAAAACATGTGCATTCTGGTGTAAAGACTTTTGGCAACTTCAATTTTTAACGACGATTTCTCACCAATTTCATCCAACATAGATACTATAAGCATTACAATCGGGAGTGAAGCGCACCTTACGCTTCTAGTCGAGATGAGAAATGCATCAATCGATTTGAACAACGTATATCTGATGCTGCTAAGAACGCCAGAATTGTCAGAACTGGCGGCTGGGCGAGATTTCTTTATGGACCAGGCATAGCAGAATAATAGTAAGTGCAATGACCGAAGGGAATATAATTTATGGTTTAATAATTGTTTATAGAATTAACAAGGAGAGAGGTTAGGTTTGTTTTGATGAATGAATATGAATGAAAATATATTAAAAAATTCTTTGATAATCATTTAATTTAAGTGAATTGAAAAACTATCGTCTCTTTTTAAGATTTAAAAGAAATAATAAAAATAAACACAACAATGGTAATACTAAAATTTTATTTTTAACTTCGTTTCTAAGACACCTTAATTGTATTAGGTAGTGGTACATAATGGATGCTGGAACATTTTTAATTGAAAAGTACTTAATTTCTACTATGCACATAATTACAACTAATCGTTACGTTACTAAATCGTTACAGTAAAGTAGTTTAGAAAAAAAAGGAAGAATGATTTTTTAATAAGATTGAAACGTCGGAAAGTTTGGAAATTATTCAATAATGGAAAATTGAGCAAAATCGTTTTCGAAACGAATAATTTACAAGGTTTATAATAATAAATATTTATACAAAATAGATGTTATATTACATAATAAATCCAAAAAAGAAAAACAATTTATCATCAAATAATAAAGATAATAATTTAAAAATTTTCTACAGAGTATTTTGAAATTAAAAATTTAATTTAAGTTTAATGACTCAGGGGACTTTCTGATTTTTTTAAAAATAAAATTAAAAGGCAAAACTATAAAAATAATTTCCGGCGAGAAACAAGATTTCTTTTTCTCAATCCCGTTCTCGTTTTTTCTTACATAACACGTTTTTAACTTCATTTAGAATTAATTTTTTTAAACTTTCTCTCTTCATTCTTATTGTCCCCATTATTTTATTATCTTTTTACCCCCATAAATAAAAAAATCACTATTTCTTGTGGTACCCAACAGCTCCTCCTCCTGCGTGTCCACCAGCTCCACCTCCGATTCCACCTAAGAGTCCCCCTAAATTAAATCCGGCTGAAACTCCAGCACCACCGTGTCCTCCACCACCTCCGTGTCCACCTGAAGCTCCACCAAGCAATCCTCCAGATCCACTAGTTATTTTTTGAATCGCAACTCCCAAAAATGGCCCGGCTGCTTGTAATTTTTGCCCAACAACGTCTGTTATTAAACCGGAAAGAGAAATAACGGGGTCTTTTGGTGGGTAAATTCCTTGGGCTTTATTCTTTGCGATGTTTGCGTGATCCAATTGGTTCACCCATTGGGTTTTTTGGTCGATGAATTGATTGATTTTCTAAAGATATTAGAGGGGAGGGAAAAATACTTAGTTAAGAGACGATAGTTTTTTTGTGCAAAAATGTGTGAGTATTAAGTTAAAATAAAATTTTTAAATGTTAAATTTAATTGCAAACTTACGTTGAAAACTAAGCCGATTAATGCGTTTTTAAAACCCCATTTAGCTTCTACTTTCTTCTTATCCCTAAAAGCATCGTCGTGGTGGTCACCCTAAATAAAAAAATAAATTAATTAAATTCAAGTAATTTTCCATTCGTTTTCGAAATAGTTAATGAGTTTTAATGTTACGTTCACTTCTTAGATATAAGAATATATAATTAGCGTAAAAAATATTAAATGGTTATTTTGAAATTGAATGAATTAAGGTGAATTTAACAATAAAAATTAAACGTTGGATACATGTTAACTTATCGGACGATATAGTTTTCGAAACGTTTTAAAATTTTCGTAACACCTAAAAGACGTTGTCCTACTTTGTAAACATGCAATGATGTAATTTTGCGATCACTTCGAATACATTTAAACACATATGGCCGTGATAAAATAAACGTGGAAAATAAGAAATTAAGAAATTTATAGCGGGTCAACAACATCGAATTTGTTGTATAAAAAAATTTTGTCCCTGATTTTAAAATATTCATAAAGTAAATAATTAATGTTATGTACGGTTTATTAGAATTGAAAAGCACCTTGAATTGATTAAATATACGCCCTAGTAAAAGTGAAATGAACGCGGC
This sequence comes from Onthophagus taurus, assembly GCF_036711975.1. NCBI lineage: Eukaryota > Metazoa > Arthropoda > Insecta > Coleoptera > Scarabaeidae > Onthophagus > Onthophagus taurus. Next base: position 7,143,935 of record NC_091976.1, on the reverse strand, counting down.
AATGATTTTTTTATTTATTTATCCCATAACATTACTTAAGTATGCGTAAAGTACCGTTCGAATTAATTTATTTTATTTATTCCTTCACTTTCCGAATTAAATTGCGCGAAAAATGACCTTTAAGATTCTATTTTTATTCTTACTCAATTTTGATTGTTACTTTCTCTTGATATTTATAAATGATAACGAATAATTATTGCGCAAACAAAGAAGTGGTCATTTTTATTGGTGGTTAGTTGTGTATGCATTTCAGACCACAATGGAAATTTCTCTCTAACGCATTTTGTGTAAGAGGTGAATTTGCATATAGAAAAGCGAGTTAAGTGCGAAATGACCTATTAAAATGTGACATAATCTACGAAATTATTTATTCTTATCTTTGCAATAGTTAAACAAAAAAAAAACAAGGTATTGTAATTATTAGAAATTAGGTTTTTATTTCGTTTCGTTTACCGCAAAAGTATTACTACATTTTAAGATAATTCATCAATTATTATCCAACAAAAAATATATAAAACAAAAAGGAATGATTATTATTTAAATAATATATGTGAGTGTTAATGACCAGAAAAAGAGCTGTCTCATTTATGTTCTTATACGTTTCCGTTTTGAGAAGAAGAAAGTGATCTCCGCAAGCGGTTATATAACGTGACTTTCATCGAGGTCTTCAAGTATAAAGTTAGAGAGACGACACGATTTCTCTATTACTTTACGACTTATTTATATAAAATAAAACATGTTTAACTTAAAAAAGAAATAAAAAATACGTACGTGACCAGGTTCTATCGCTGCATGTCCATGTTCTAATTGTCTTTTAACCAAACTCCTACTTTCCGCCGATTGCCATAAAGTAACTAGAAGAACCAAACCGAAAGCGCACGTCAATTGCCTCATCTTGATGTTGAAAAATTTATAAATAAAAAGACTGAAACGAAATAAAACAAAAAAAAATTAAAAACGAATTTATTTTAACAAAAAATAATCACTAAAAAACTAAAACTAAATCACTAAAAATCACTAAGACAATTTTTTTTAATCTTATTTTAAACATTTTTTATAACTTAAAATTTTGAATTATTTTCAAAAACAAAGATGGCTGCCAAAAATAAAGATGGCGCCTCGAAGATGTTTAGATTTGATAATCAAAAAAAGGAAAAAAAAATTGTTGATAAACAATCGTAAAAACGTCTTACACTCTACTGTGGAAGCCGAGAAGTGAATGCGCTCAAAGCTTTAAACTTCTTCTTATTTCTAGTATGTATGTGGGTCGTGTGCGCGTGCAACACGAGTGAGGGCGCCACTGGTCGCCACTCGACGACGAAATGAACTCGACGATTGCGAATGAAGAAGAGGGTCAAGGAATAGACCACCGATATCAACAATCATTTAATCCCCACCTTGTTTTTTAAAAATATTTTAGTTAATTCATTTCGAAAGTTACCATCGCAAATTTCGATCTAAATTGTATTTTATTTTTCAATGATTTTTGTGTTAATACACTTGAACTTGATGGGTTTCACACGTTTAATCAAGTATGAACTTTATTACTTTTAGTTTTAAAAGTTAAATATGTTCCATTAAGAAGAATTTTATTGTTACATGGAAAGAAATTAGTTTTTTAATTGAAAAATAACTCAGGTAAAAAATATTTATAAACAAAAACAGTAAATTATATTCTCCTATTTTTGATACGCAAAATTCGAATATTTCGATTATTTATACAATTTTCGAGACATCTAAGGGATTTCGTCAATTTTTAAAGACTCCGGTCTAGAATTCCGATTTTTAAAAGAATTTTGCTATCGTATCAAACAACTTTTTTCGAAAACTGTGTGTTCTAAAGTTCATAAATTAACAAAACCACCAAATTAAATAATGATATTTAGAATTCATTTTATATTATGTAAATCAATTTTTTTTTTTTTGATGTCACATATTCTCTGATATTTTGATGACTATGAAAACGAACTAAACAAAAACAAACAGAGTAAATAATAAGAATTTAAGAGTAACAAGTATTGTTTATTAACAATTAATATTTTATATTTTGTGGCATTACAAAAATAAGAAGTGTCTTATTAAAACAATACTTTAAGAAGTGTCTGAAACAGCAAAAACTGCAATTTATGGACTTATTCCCAATCAATAGGGCGGTTGCTTATAAAATATTTAAAGTATGTTGCAAGAAATTGAAAAATGTATCTGACGGCTTTACATTGGCATATTTTATTTATTTATTTATACATGGAGGTAGCGACAGGACAAGTCCCATTAGGAGATACCTCACAACTATACTATACATAGTAACTTAAAAAAAGGTACTATGTCACGACGGTATGTACAAAAACAAAATTAATCCTATCTGGGTACAAAACTGAGTATGGCGCTTGAACAACACGTCTAAAATTGTTTGACATGAGGACAACTATGTCCAATCTAAGGCGATTTACTGCTCTTTCCATCCGTACGATTGGAGAATTCTTATAAGAGCTGGTTCGAGCTATTGGTGCGTAAAATAAGAAATCATATCGTAATCGACGAGGAGGAATATTCAAGTCAATTCTTGAAAGAAGATATGAGGAGTCGCAACCTGAACAAAAAGCGAACATCACTACAATATCTACGCTGCTGAAGCATGGGCATATGGTAGATTTGGCAGGCAGACAAATAATCTGCATAAGGATGCCGGAATCGATAGGAAAAGTATTTCAGAAACCTAGTCTGAACCCTCTGAGAAAAAATTTTAAGGTCATCACCATACATGAGATATCTGGAGTTAGGAAATATATGATTACCTGAATCCGGTTGGAAATTCTTATACCTCTTATGGCAAACCACACTTATGGCGACTTCTACGCGTTCCAAGTTTAAGAGTAATAAACTGTGATCAACCTTATCAAAAGCTTTGCTGAAATCGGTATAAATAGCATCCACCTGAACGTGCTTACCAAAATTTGAAAAAAGGAAATCAGTATACTCTAATAGATTGGACTCAACAGAACGTCCAGGATAGAATCCGTGTTGTTCCATACCAATACATGGCTTAATTTGAAAAAATAATCTATTATAAATGAGTTTTTGCAAAAAAATTCCAATTATTAATATAATGGATATAGGGTGATAGTTGTTTACAAGGTTTCGATGGCCAGACTTAAAAATAGAAGTAATTTTAGACTGTTTTCATACAGAAGAAAAGACGCCGTAGCGCACTGACTTATTAAATATTAACCATAGAGGTTTTACGAGTGCTTGAGAGCAGTTGCTAATAAAAGTAGATGTAGTATGACTTTGATTCTCCTTAAGATATGCACCAATAAACGAGTACAGACTTCTTCCCCATTACCAGAGGAAACGCCATTATGACAGACAACCCCAGGCATTCCAACACTACCTGTTTTCTGTTTAGCATATCCTCAAAATTGTTTGGCGTTAGAGGCAATCGAATCTTGAACATGAACTAAATAAGTTTTATGGTCGCGATAAGATACTTAGAACGCCATCTCAACATGGAGAAATTGTGGTAATCGAGTTGATTCTTATACCGTTTCCATTTTCAGTGCGAACTTCTTTTTCACGCAATGTGTTAATTGTGTCCCGAGAGAACCATATAGGGTAACTTTTATTAGGCAACCATCTGCGCGGAACAAACCTTTCAATGTTGAACATAAAATAAAGAAAGTGCAGCCAAGCGAATGCTGAATATCAAGCAAAACATGGATATAAGGAAAATATTAAAAACTAATATCGTATTTAAAAAATTAAACATATATAGATTGATTTTTTTTATCGTCCTAAAAATCAAAAATTTTGACTAAAGTCGAAATTGACAAATTTTTGCAATGAGCTCTAGATGAATTTTAGTTAGAGCAGGTTATTTTAATATTTGGTATTTATGGACTTTGTAGAAAAATTGAATTTAACAATAGATGACATCGAAGAGTTCCTACATCATTCATTGATTTGAAACCCGTAATATTACATAAACAAGAGTTTGTAATTATATAAACAAAAGATTTTTTTAAATTAATCCTAAGTAATTAAATTAATTAACAATATAGGTTATTCAAAACAAAAGGGTACTTTCACTGCAAGTGTTCTACCAAAGCCCCTGTATATGTAACAACAAGAAAAAAAAAAGAAAAACACCAAATAAAACAAACTAAACAGCAAAATCAAAACAAAATTGAATTAAACCCGAGACAAAACAAAAAATCTTGCTATCATCTATAATTGTTTATAATTTCAATTTCGCATAGTTTCGCGAATCACTTGCCCTCGCATAAACCGATCACTCATTAAAAAACCAAACCTCGAAATCAGCGGGTTTAGACAATCCACCACTCCGTATGAAAAACTGCGTTTGAATAACTGAGAATTATGATTTCAAATACTGAGAAGGTTACTGCTATGGATGTTAACCTCATGAGACGCTCTTTTCAGTTGTAACCGTTCATAAAAGTACACCAGGACACCACTTTTCAGGATCCGATAATAGAACATAGTACTATGGAGGTGGCGTTGTTCCATGGATAACCTTTCACCTCTTCTGGTACCATATATTAAACAACAGTTCTGCATTTTCTGGATTCTATAATAATCACTCGCTCTTAGGAACCCGTCATAAACTACATCGGCAAAATTTAGGTTTCTGAGCACCAGCAACTCGCACAGCATTCTTCTGAAATTTCGATCCAAAACACGTCTATTATGGTAGTATTAACAAAATCAGAACTATTCCAAGAGAAGTTGCATCATATTTAAATTTATCAGAACCAGAGAGCTACAGTGGTCACTGTTCTTGTGGATCTTTAAAAGTCTGTTACGTTCTGGATGTAGAAGACTTTTACGCTTTGTAGACAAAAAAAATATCGTTTTGAACTTTTATTTTTAATTATATTTTCCTGTTTTTGATATGTGAAATTCGAATATTTCGGTTAATTATATAATATTCGAAATATTGTGCTTTACTTTGGAGTTTCCAAAGTAAATTTCCCATTCTTTTATGGAGGCTCTCAATCTAAAGTCTTGTAAAGCTGAGCAGTCACACAGAATGTGTTTGATCGTCTAATCGCTTGTTCACAAAACAATTAGACATAATATATCCTGTAACGATGTGTAGGTCATTTTTATCTGGCCGTACAAAAACTAAGTTACCTTCACTGATGGAGAGCATGACATTTCGAAGAATTAGTGTAACGTGGTAGCTAAAATTATCCAACCAAAGGCGGTTTACTCGTCTTATCATACGTAAAATTGAGAAATTCTTATACGAATTAATTAGTAACATTATCGTATTACTATATGATTCTGCTCTCAATCTAGTCTGTTTCTTTAAACTGTCTGAACTAGATAAAGTAAATTAACATTATATCATATTATAACTACTTTTTATGTAAACATTTAGTAAAATCTTTTCGTGATCGGAAAGTAGTTAGAAAATGCTTACACAAAAGGCTCAGTGGATAAGTCATAAGTCATTGCTCTGATAATTGATACTGAATAAACGGAGTAATGTTATAGAGATTGCTAAAGGAAAAAACATTAAAACTGTTCAAAAATAAGAGCAACATTACATACTCTACCATCGAAGATAAATCTCATAGGATTAGATCTGATTATGGAAAGATTTGGAACGGAGGGAAAACGTCGACACCCTATTGACTATAAAACAGCAGAAAGTAATGCAACAGAAAATGATAATTAAAACTACTAACAAATACTAGTAAAGTATTAGTAGACTACATCAAAATGTGCAGTAGCCTCAAGTATAGCTGACTAATAGCAATACTATAAACTTTGAATTTTGAACTTTGAATGTTGAAGAAACGTTCGAATCATCGGTACAATACATATTATGGCTGGACGCATCCACGACGTTCAAGAAAGCGTAGTATCATGGCATATCGTGTTCCAAATCAAAGTTGAGCATCATTGAGTTATGGCTCATATCATGACAGCAGGAGAAGTATAAGAGTCAGGTCAGCACTTTCTTCTTTGTTATTCAACACCTTCATGAATGTTAAACCACATGTACTGCAAGTAAACTTGGTGTTGTATGCGAACGAAGGCTACATCTTCAAACGATACATGACGCTAGACACCATCGAAAGAAAATTTCAACAGTCCTTGCGAAATAAGGAAACATGGTACCGTACAGGACGAAGAAAAGGACTCTGCAATAATCCAGTCCCACTGAAGATCTTCGAGGAAGGTCACCTTTTAGCGTCACCAAACTAAGTAGTTCGGAGTCAGCATGGGCAGTTAGTGTGCGATAGGTGGTGGTGGTTTTGTATGCAACGCGTAACAGCCAAGTAAGCTTGATCCTGCTCACATGATCAGGCTCTACAAGGCTGTTATATTACTGACCTACGTACTAGTTTATCGCAACATAGGCGGCGACGGCGAAGTGTCATATACAGATTCCAAGTTGTATGACCCCCGATGCATATTGGTATGTGAAAAACGATACCATCCAGTAGAGCCAAGACGATACTGGATGACACTGAAAGTCATTCGATTCAGAAAGACGGGATGGTGTCCTTACATAATATATTTGAGAACGAATCGAGTACTCAACAAGTTTACAGAAATAATGTCGAATCGACGTTGTCAGAAGAATACAAACAGCATCATCCATCTCTCATGATGGGGTTTGACCCCATAGATAACGTCAGTTTACCTTAAGAATAGGCGAATCGAGTAATCCAAAGGTCTGTTAAACTTATTGAGTCGTGAGGTATAGTTAATTTAGCAGAAACTCTGATAAATTGAAGAGTTTAAAGGTCAAAGATCGACTAGACCTATCGAGACTATCGGAAAATTGAACGATATGGGTTTAACTTAACCTAAATAATTTAGCATAAAAAATTGTTTACCACTTTTAGTTTTTCCGGAAAATGGGTCATTATAATATTTTCTTAGAGACCTAAAAGATATGAATCCAATGATACCTCGTAATGGTAAGTATTGGTTAATTAGCTTTTATGATAATAATTAATAAAAGTTCGGGTAAATACGATCGGATTAGTTTTCAAAAAAACTATTATTGGTGCAAAAGATCTTGCTACCGAAATCGACGCGGCCGCTAATTTAGTATCAGAATAATTTTTTAATTTTTAATTTAGATTTAATATAACCCTAAATACAAAAATCATCTAGAGTCATATCCAATGAACGTGCAGGCCGAGATATCGCACATTAATGGTACACCATCATGCTGGACAACAATATTTCTTCGAATATTAAGTGGGATATTTTCAAGCAATTCTGGTAGTATATGTTCCAGAAAAGTGCTGTACACATAACCATAATTATCCAATATTATATGTATTAAAATAGCCATTTCTTGTAAAATATGCCCCATCTGTCTATAATATACCCCTAGGAAATCTTGATTCGCCATCAGCTTTTACCAAGTACCATTCCACAAGTTGAACTCTCTTGGGGTAATCAACAGGAATGAACGTTGGCACTTTTTGAATGTGAAATGGATAGAGATGTGTGACTTGTACGCATTGCCCGAGAAACAGCACAAGTACTTCTTTTCGAGTTATTTTCAAATTGTTCCAGAACTTGGGCCTCAAAGTCAACATTTTGGACAGTTCGATTGGTTCACGAATTTCTTTTCTGTACATAGAATTCACCAGTATCTCGAATACGGTGATTCAATCTTGTATGACCAAAATTACTTTTACTTTGTGGAAGAAAAAAACAGGGAAGAGAAATGATATATTAAAGTGTTTCTCTTTTTTATTATCTTGTGAGGCAACAATATTTTTTTGTTTGTCGATTTGTGTTCATTCTACGTAACGAATAATTCTTCTATTCTAATTTATTATTATTAAATATTTTTATTGAAGCTACCGACCCGGTAGCTTCAATAAAGATGTTGACAATGTCAACTCTATAATTTTTAACATATTCGTAATTACATAATGTACATTAAAATAAAATATTTATATTTAATATTTTACTAGTTAGTATAGTGACTTTATGTAAGTGACTTTAAGTAACCCACTTTATGCACACATGTTTGACATAGTTTGTCTAGGGCGTCGAACATGATTTTTTCTTAAACTTTGATTTTAAACGTTTGTGTCTTTCGCACACGGTTTGATTCAATTTTAGTTTTTGAATATAAGACCTCGTTAATGTTGGGGTCTCTAATTTCAGGCAAATTCTTAGCCATCGTCTTTTAGCTTTTTTCATTATTGTCTTGGCGGACCGTGGTGGGAGCATTGTATTGTTCTCAAAAACGAGTCGAGATATCAAAAAGAGGTATTTTGTATTCGAATCCTTAATTAATTCTCTATGAATGTAGAAAATACGATTTCTTCATTATTATTAATAAACCTGAAAAGAAAGGAGTTACCACAAATTGGTGATTTTTTAACCTCAATTATAATATTTTTCTCAACAGCTAATGAAAATAAGAAAAACCAGTTTTAAGCATTTGATTAACTAATTAATTCTAGATACTCTCACTGATATTGGTTCCTTCTCTTTTATAAATGCGATTTTATTCAAACCTTACAAAATGTGTTACTCTGAAACTTGGATTTTATAGATCATTTTAACAAAATGATTTCTCAAAAACTGATGGATGTATTAAAAAGTCGGTCTTATGTCTTCGTAATCGTTAATTATTTCTCGATAAATATAGAAAATACGATTTCTTCATTATTATTAATAAACCTGAGAAGAATTTTGGAATTAACCGAAGATAATATTCGCCATAAATTGGTGATTTTCCAGTCTCAACTTTAACAACATTTTTACCGAAGATAATAATGAAAATATCGAAAAACGGTTTCTAGTATTTGATTAACTAATTGGTCCTAGACTGACTCATCGCTTTTGATTCCTTCTCATTTATAAATAAACATTCATTTCAACTTCACAAATAGTGTCACTCTGAAACGTGGATTTATAGATTAATTTAAGAAAATGATTTCTCAAAAACGAATCGGGATATTAAAAAGCGGTTTTCTGTATTCCAATCGATAATTAATTCTCTATGAATATATGAAATACGATTTCTGCATTATTATTAATAAACCTGAGAAGAATTTTGGGATTAATCGAAAAAAGTTTATTTGTTCCACGCTAACGTCTTGTTCTTGTCCTCTAGATGGTCCAAAGCAACTTGGGTTTCTTGCTAGGTGTAATTACCGTCGTGTCATCTGCGTATTGGAGTACATTTCCAACCTTGCATCGCAACCTCAAAGATCTATTGTAATTTGAAAACGTTATCAAATTTAAAATGCTCTTAAAGAACATTAATACCTTGATCGCTGAAAAGTCAGTCAGATCCTTTGAGGAGATAAACTGCGACCCAAAAATCGAGAATCTGATACGATTAACAGCAAGGCAGTGGCATAAAACATGCTCAACCGTCTCCTCGTCCTTCGCACATAATCGGCATTCAACATCGTCGGCCAGGCTCAACAACTTAGGTGTGTCGTTAATCAGCAGTGCACAGTAAAGGTACCTATTAGAACTTTCATGCTGCTACGAGTAAGTCCAGATTATTTCCTGGTTTGACAGTGGCGATGTTAATAAACAACTGCATGTCTCATTTCAGGCGAACTGGTTGAATCTTATCGTATTGGAGTATGAGCTGTCTGGATTTATTGTATTACTGTTTAGCTCGTCTAGTTGATAAATATCGTAGCAATAGATGTAATACAAATAGCCATATTAAACTGCCCCTCAGCTCGGACATAACCATTTTTCCAAGCAGAAGATCTTGCTATAAACTTCTGCACTGCTATGAACCTTAGGGACTGAAAGGTGCATCCATAAACATCATTACAGACAGTCGGGCCGCCCTACAGGCAATTCAAGCCTACATGTGTGATCCGCACTGATCAGAGTGCACCAGCAACCTGAGAGAACTGGCTAGGGGTAATGACGTTATTCTATGGTGGGTTCCAGGTCATAGAAATATTGAGGGCAATGAGAAGGCGGAGAAGCTGGTCAGAGAGGCAGCGAAAACGCCCTTCATTGGACTCCAATCCGGTTGTGGACTACAAAAAGCCACTCAAAGGTAGCCTTACGCTGATAAGAACTTCCAGGTCACAGACAAGCGAAGAGTATGACAACTATCGCAAATCAAAACCAAAAAGGTTTTATGCCTCAGCAAAGGAGATCTAAGGACGCTCTCAGGTTACCTGACCGGCCATGCGCCCCTAAAATATCACCTCTTCCACATTGGACAAGCTAAGGATCAAACTTGTCGACTTTGCAACGACGAGTCAGAGACGACTGAACATATACCATGTAATTGCGTAGCCAGAGAGTGTCTAAGACACCAAATTTTTGGTAATGTTCTTTTGACACCTACCGACATTAAGGAACAAGACCTTGGAGCAATACTAAGGTTCATTAAGGACCTACATTTGCCCTAACGTTTTGGAGGGCTAAAGTTACGATAGATCTTATAGATCGTGGTGAGGAGAGGGGTTGCTACCCTCAGCCACGCAGCAATAATAATAATAGATGTAATACAAGGTCGGTGAGAAAGAAGATCCTTGTGGTACTTCTTGGAAAGTATAGAAGAAAGACGATATGGAATTCTTTATTCTGATGTTCAAGTCCTGTTGCGGAGAAATTTGTTTATAATTAAGTATTATACGGGAATTTCTATCTGCCTCATTTTAAATAGAACCTAGTGTCAAACTGTATCGAATGCCTTATTTATGTCCAAGAATAGGTCGCGGTTTACCTGTGGTGAATTTTAACAGCTTGAATGTTGTTTGTGAGGACAATTAAAGGATGGATTGTGGGTTGTTTGGGTCTGAAGCTGAATTGCTATATGCAGATTTACTTGTTAGTAAGATTATTTGAATTATTTATTGTAAAGTAAGCGTAACAATGCAGATACACCGTGTAAATATAAGATCGAACACCAATATAATCGCATCGGTATCACTGAACCTTTGATGACGTCAATGCTTTACCACGTTTTTAATCCAGATATGTCTAATGTCCTTCTTAAATGACGTTCGATACAGATCTTTTCATATGAACTAAAATTAGAACTAAAACTAGAACTAACACTAGAACTAACACTAGAAACTTTCGGGTTTTGCCGTCCGACTTTTAAGAAAAGGTTTGACGTTTCGGATGCCATGTTGCAACCTTTTTCAGAAACTGGTTCGAAGTGGTCACTTCGAGTGGCTTTCGTACTTTCATATATCTCTTTATCTCTTCATATGTAATGTCATTTTGAAAGAAAGTTTTCATGACGTGTGATCAATTCATTACAATTTTTAAATTGGGTGAGTTTTTTTACTCCGATTTTGTTAAATCTCATTATGTATATAAATACAATTTAAAAATGTGTAAACGAAATAAAAGAACCCTATAAATATCCCTTTGAAATTTTAACTGGTAAGAGCAAAGAGAATGTAAAACAAACAAAACTAAATGTCAAACCTAAATCAAGTACCTAAGAACTTTCTTTCGATTTAAACTCGAGAACATCGACCGATTCTACGCTTTTCTCTTATTTGAGTGAATAACATAAAGTGACTATTATTTTCTTCGTTGCCCGGCGATTTTTTACAACTTTTTTAATATATTCCAATATAATAATATACAAATTAGAAATTTAAGCAGATGCGCTACCCCAGTGCGGACTGATATAAATTTAAATACGTAGTGGCCATTACCTTTACAACGCCGTTGCATAATTTCTAAGTTCAACAATTAAACGTAAGAGTTAAAAGAAACAAAGACTTTCAATAATTGAAAGTATTTATAATGTACTTTCAACTAATGATATTATTATAGCAAAAAAAGTACAAGGACATAGGACAAGTCACACATTATATAAAGAGTATAATATACTGTTAGAAATCGAGGTTGTTGCCAAAAATGTATGCCGGCACAATCAAATTAAAATTTTATTAAAAAAAACACTTATTTGTTTTAACCACCAATTTGATTAACCAATTCAGTTGAGTTGCTTTTATAACCCTTTATGGCTTAATAGGATAGAAGCACATTAATTTATTCGAACCTGATTTTAAGAAGAATCTAATCCATTAGTTTTGCCGTTGTTTATTAATTCAAAATGCGTTTCACTGACAAAAATCTTCGTGAACTGAAGGCACTGTTTAGTGAGTCGACTGATAAGTTGATCAAAATGATCAAGGGTGAATCATGTTCAATAGTGAATTTATGTCTAGAATCGTAAAAGTAATATGGAAAAATAATTGAAAATGTTGAGGTTACCATTGTTTCACTGTAGAAATCAATGATTTTTTCTTTTCTTTAAGCATATCTTTTTTTAATGTTATTGTAAAAGTTCACACGCTGGTATACTTATATTTATTCTTCTTTTATTGTACTTATTGTAAATATTTCTTTTGGTGTTTAATTTGTTGTGCTGTTGTGTTTGTGGTGTGCTTGGTATCTCTAAAAATGTTGAATGTTAATATTAGTGATCAAATGTTGTATCAAAGATTACAACATTTTTAGAGCAGTTAGACAGTCTAGGGTCGGTAGAGTAGTGCTTTTGTAAGAGATTGTTATTCCTGTAGTGTAATTGATGGTTAGTTTGCACTGGAAATTGAACACCTCTGGATTATAATTATGATTAAAAGTTATTTATTGATATGCTTGAAAAGTCACTGTTTGTGCATCCTTTAGTTGATGAGATGGTTGTGATCGGTGATTTTAACGATAACTTATTGGTTGAGAGTCCATCTTCTATATCTCTTAAAAGTACATTTGAGATGTTTGACTTGCGTGAGGTAGAGTTGAAATGCCCAGGAAGTTCTCGGGTTCCTCTGTATCTCTTCTTGATTTCATCATTTTATCTGGTAGGCTGCATGTTATTAAGTGTAGTACAACTGATCTTGGCTTCTCTGAGCATCTGCTGACTTTTTGTGAGCTGTCAACACAATTTGCGATTTATTGTCATGGACGAGTATAATAGGACTTAATTAACTATAATTGACTTTTCTTCTATTGATGATAAGGTTAATTATTTATTCCTTGTTTGATGTCCACGCACCCTTCGTTATTAGAACTTTTAAGAAGAACGCTTTGCCGTGGATTACTGCCAACATAAAGGAGATGTTGGCTCCTTAGAGCCATCATCCGAGAATCTGTTTCAAGACGTTATAGGAGAACTAGAACTCTGTCTATATATATTTGTCCTGAGAAAATAGCTTTTATTGAACGGAGCTGTATGATGGAAGGATCTAATTTCATCTGGGAGACGTTGAGAAAATTTAATTTTGTTAAGTCTAATATCATTGATTTACCTCCACACCTGGCTGACCATGATAGTATCCAACTTATCTTTTTCTAAACCTGTTGCTGATGTTACTCGGATTTAATGAATTTCCATCATACGAATCGATTAAATCCTGACAGTATTCCTTTCACCTTCAAACAAGTGTCATCGGTTGAGCAGTATTCGGTTGCAACATGGCATCCGAAACGTCAAACACTTTTTCAAAAGACTGTTTCTAGTTCTTGGTCTAGTGTTAGTTCTTGTGATAGTGCTAGTGATAGTTCTACTTTTGGTTTAAAGATCCTTTTTAAATACTTATAATATACTATCTAACAAACCAGCTGGTTGCAGGAGTCTTTAGCAACCAGCGCTTCTTGACTTAACTAATGATACATATAGAGCCCTCGATGCTGACACCTTGCTTGTGTTATTTGATTTTAGTAAGGCATTTGTGTCTGATTTGTGTCTGTTTCTTTGTTTAAGACTTATCTGTTAAATGCGACTAAGTTGGTTGCTGTTGTTTCGCAGGAATCTTGGTTCTATCTTGTTTAAAATTTACACCAGCAAACTATTCTCAAAGTTAAAGTATTGTTCTTATCATCTTTATGGTGCTGATTCCCAACATTATCTCGATTTCTTTATTTTGCTGTATTTTGCTTGTGATAAAATAAAGGAAGATTTAAGTCACTTATGAGTGTAGGTTAAGAGACATGCTCTTTTGGTCAACCCTGACAAGATTCAATGTGTTTAATTTACTAAAAAAGGTAATTTATTTGTTAATAAAGATAAAGAAGTATAAAAGAGTCTTTATTAGATATTATTAATGTTGAAAAGTTTTTTATTAATTAAGTTTATGTACTTGGTACTAGTTTCGACATATTATGATGTCATTATCAGCCAAATCTACAAAAGGATATAATAACTATAATGATCTTAAAAAATATATAAAAAACAATAAAACTGCATAAATATATCTCAACTTACAGTCAAATAGTTAAAAAATCACGCTGAACAAACAAATTTCTACGTTAAAATAAAACATTATTTAAAAGAAACACGAAAATAACTATTCTAAACAAGAAAACACAATACCGTACACAATTGAACTCCAAAAACAACTGTTAAATCAACATCGAACTAAATTTAAAACCGGTTACAAAAAGGAATAAAAATATCACAGTAAAATAATTTTAAAATGAAATTATTTTTTCAAAAAGGCGTTTAGTGGTTTATAATAGTTTTCGAGTTCATCATTTAAACTAAGATAGTTATCATTATGCTTAAGTTTATCGATTTCGAACATTTCAAGGAAATTCATTTTCAAACCTTTTTTACACTTATGTAGGAGTTGTACATTGTCATAATCAATGTTATGGCCTGTTTCTAATTTATGTTTGAAAATGTTCGAACTGCATCTGGTTTTATGTTCGCATAGTCTTTTTTGTAATTTTCGACCGGTCTGACCAACATACATAGCAGAACAATCGCAACACTTAACAGAATAGATAGCACTCCAATCCAAAGCGTTTTCTTTTTGTTTGTAGTTAGAAATGGAATCACCTAGTTGTCCTTTACATTTAAAGCTGACAAATACACCATAGGTTTGTAGTATGGTTTTAATTTTGCAGTTTATTTTGTTGTATGTTATTCTTATAATTGTCAAAGTTATTTTTATTCGTAGAGTATAAAGGGTCCAGTTTTATGAGGTTTTTATACAGTAATTGGTGGATGGTACAACTTGGATAACCATTTTCTCTTTCTAATCTGTTAATAAAATTTAGTTCTTTTAGTCGGGATGTATAGTCTAGAGGATATTTCAATAGTTTGACAATAAACGCCTGGAAAGCAGCTAATTTGTAGTTGTTGAGATGGAACGAATCATAAGGGATGACAGTATTTAAAGATGAGGGCTTCCTAAAAATGTGAAACTTAAAATTATTGTCAATTTTTTGTATTTTTAAGTCTAGAAAATTTAAGCAGTTGTCCTTTTCTATCTCTAAGGTGAATTTAAGATTCTTGTGGATGTTGTTCATGTAAGATAGCATACTATCAAGATCGAATTTATTTCCATTCCACATATAATGTCATCGACGTATCAATACCATTTTATGATATTCTTAAAGAATGGATTTTTTGAGTTAACAATGAAGTTCTTTTCAATATTATCCAAATACAAATCAGCTAATAATCCAGAAATGGAAAGACCCATAGGAAGTCCATGTTCAAGTTTGTAAATTTTTTCATCAAAGCGACAATAGTTTTGTTGAATTATGTGATTAAGTATTTCAATTAAGTCATCAGTGATGATTTTATCTTTAAAATGTTGAAAGAATATGTCTTCTATCGCCTTTAAAGTGTAAGTGGTATCAACATTTGTGTATAGATTGACCACATCGAAGGATACCAGTGTATTATTATCAGGTGAAATATGTTTTAAGTTTTTGATGAGTTGTAATGAGTTTTTCAGAGAGTGTATTGGTTTATAGTCAATTTGTTTAAAAATGCCATACACAAAATCAGTAATTTTAGAGGTAGGAGAGTCAAAACATGTGGTTATAGGCCTAATAGGTAAATTGTCCTTATGGAGTTTTATGAGAGAATAAAGTTGTGGTATGAAGCAGTTCATAGGCATTAGAAAATATAGGTTTTGACCAAGCTTTATGATAGTATCTTTATGTTTATTGATGACATTCTTAGTTTTAGCTGTTATTGAATTTAATGGGTCTTTCTTAATTTCTTTGTAACCATTATCTTTTAAGAAATTAATAATAATAATTTTTTGTTGTATTCATCCTTGTCAATAATAACTGTGCCTGCATTTTTGTCAAAAAAAAAAAGATATTATTAAGTTTTGCTATCTAGTGATTGGCTGAATATGCGCCAGAGATGTCTTTATGAGGGTCTGTTACTTCAGTATTGTACATAATAAATCGTCAGATATAGAGGTTATTCCAATCAAAACCTTCAATTACGCTCCTCAACTTGCTTCTACTCTGCGTTAAAGGATTAGTATGGGCTGAGATAACACCAAAAGATAAGTGGATAATTGTGCAATATAATAAAATTCATCTTAATTTTGAGGACTGTGAGGGAAAACCAATCGAAAAAGTAGAAGAGAGATCAACCTCTTATGTTATGTTTATGTGTGTGTCACGTAGAGTCAAATAAAGTTGAATGTATAGTATGGATGTAAGTGTACGTAATAACTGCAAAAAGAGTCGACCAGAATAAGTTATGAAAGGTAGCTGAAATATGTTTGAAATGCACTACTACATACTTACACCCACATGAGATTGTTTTATTACTTTTACGCATTTATGATATCTGCAATAGATCAAACTTTCTGATAACGATATTGCTTGTGAAAGATATTCCTTTCAGTTTTTTCAGTATTTCGTGGCTTTTACCCGGGCGTTTTTACAGGTTATTGCTGGGTTATATGGTAGCATTCAATATGATGCTACCACGTTGTTAAGGTTTGCTCTTTAATTCTGAGTAATGAAGTATTTGCACTTGCATAACTTTTAGCGGATTCGAAATATTAGTGATCTACTAACAACAAGATGTAAATCCACGATTTCATCTGAACTTCACAGTTTCATAGTTGTCGCAATATTTGTGCATCTGAGACCCAAATATATCTCCTGCCATTTTGTTTAGTCAATGTCATGGAGCTATGAAGTGTGCAACATCATGTGTTTGCTTACGATAGTTAAAATCATTTCGTTTACAAGGAACAGTGATGAATAGAAAACCAGGAAGACCTCCTCGCTCACTACGCTGAAAAAATGTGGAAAAAGTTCGGCAAGCCATACTCCGTACTCCTGTTCGATCTGTTAGGAGACAGTCTGCTGAACTGTGCATCAGTATTGGTTCAGTAAAGCGTATTTTGCATGTTGATCTAAGTTTTGATACCTACAAAATGGCTATTTTGCAACAATTGAACCCCCTTTGAACCTAATTGAATAAAGTTTGGATTGGGTTGGTTCACAGACGGAAGCAAAAGATATGATTGTGCGATTAATGAATGGGTTAGTATATGCGTTGGAGAGAACTTCCAGGTCACAGACAGGCGAAGAGTATGATAATTTGGTCGCAAAACAAAACCAAAGAGGTTTTATATCTCACCAAAGGGGTCTAACGTCGCTTTCATGTTTCCTGACCTTCCATGCGCCCCTAAAATACCACCACTTCCATATTGGACAAGCTGAGGATCAAACTTGTCGACTTTCAACGACGAGTCAGAGACTGCTGAACAGACTGTGTGAATTTGTCGCCAGAGTCCGCCTAAGATACAAAATTTTCGGTAAAGGCCGCCTGACACCTACCGGTATAAAGGAACAAGACCTTAGGGCAATACTGAGGTTCATAAAGAAGTTGCATTTGCCCTAATCGTTTGGAGGGCTTAAGTTACTATTAGTGATGTTACGGATGTGAGTTTAGCGGATGCGGATGCGGAATCGGATTTTTTAATTCTAATTTTGCGGATGCGGATTTTTGGATGCGGATTTAACGGATGCGGAGTTATTGAAAAAAGTTACGTACTAAAATTTTAATCAAAATAATATTCCTATTGTAATTAATTGTAATTATTTATTGTAACGGAGCTCCGTTAAAATATTTGCGGATGCAGATGCGGATCCTCAAAACAATGCGGATTATCCGCAGTTGCGGATGCGGATATCCGTTACATCACTAGTTACTATAGATTTATAGGTCGCGGTGACGACAGGCTCACCTCAGCCCGTCAGCAACAATAATAATAGCACATACGTGCCTTGCATCACATACATAAAGCTAGGAATTTTATCTTCATTCAACGAGAGTTTGGGGGTAAAACCTTGAGGTTTTTATACTTTTCTTCACTAAGAATCACTGAGGATCAACCTCAATCCTCATTTTGTCAACAACATTTCTGTCGTTTCGTCAGCATCTTCCAAAATGTACCAATTTTAATTAATTCTGCATCGCTAAATTAAAACAAGCAAAAATTCAATTGATCAAAGCTGGATTGCAATCAAGAAGGGTTTTTATAATTCTACATATGTAATTATAAATAAAAAGTGTTCAAGATGTTTCTAACGTTACAGTTTATTCTAACCATAATACAAAGCATTATAAGAAAATTTACCATTCAAAGAACTATTTTTAAAGAAATGTCGCAGAACAAGCAATTTATCTATTGTTTTATCTCCTAAACGAGATCTAAAGTTTGTGTTTCATAAACTTGCTGAAGAGAAGCACCGTTCCGATTCCACAATTGTTGGTGGAATAGTTTTCAAACATTCAAAAGCCAATTAAAGATTTTTACCCATGCCATCACCATTATTGAATATATCAATTTCTTAGATCAATGTATTGAAGAGTGCATTCTTCAGTGGTTGTTGTTTGTTTAGAGCAGAATAAAGATTTTCTTTCAGTATCTGTTTCGTTTCCTGCCGTTGAGGCTCTGCAATTAGTAAGTCATTTTTATTATTTTCAAACATATTTTGTTCATCTTTTGATAATAAACGTAATATAAGTTTCTCTAATGTTTCGCTCTTGTTGTTCTTTTGGACAATAGATCGAGTCTTATTCTTCAAAAAATAAACTAATGACATAAACATAATCCGGAAAATCTTATTCTATCTTTTCTTTTGTAATTATTGTTAAATGATAAGTTTATTATTACATAAGTATTATTTCTTAGCTTTACGTCTATATAACAACTTATAAATAAATACTTAATTTCTCATAAACCTCAAAAAGCATAAAAAAATTCAATTGTATAAGTTATAAAACCTCCCTACGGGTATGTAAATATTACACAATTATACAATTTGATTGTGTCGAAGAATAAGAATACGCCTGTGGGCTGACATTTAGGTTGATCCAAATTTCACGCTTTTTGATTTTGTCTCGGTTCAATTTCTCATTTACTCGTTTGCTGGAAGTGACTAAGCACGATTGATTACAAACACCCGGATTTTTTGTCGTGAAAATCTCCGAAACGTGCCAATTGCCAAGGTGTAAATCCGGATATCAGTAATCTTTCCTCAATTTTCCGATTATATTATTAACAAATAGAAAGGTTTCATGATTTATCGAAACACACTATTATTTACTGTTAATTTTATAAACCAACAATTAAAATTTTAATGGGTACTTTATATCTTCTTTATTTTTCTTTAAATCATTAACTTTCAATTATTATTTAATATTGTTTAATTTTTATGTTTTAAGACGAGTAATAAAGTGAGATTAACTTTTAACGGTAGTTAAAAGAAATTATTTCCTATAAATTGATAGTTTTTGAAATCATGTACCATTTAAATGCAGCGTTGGAGTAACCAGTAAAAGCTATAATTGGTAAACCTCTCACTTTAATAGTTGAAATTGTATTAGTGAAAGAATTCAAAGAACACATTCACTAACCATGTTATAAAATAATAGTTTAGAAATTCATTAAAAACGCAAAATAAAAATACTTAAGTAATAAAAGAGAGAATCTTGTCATTCAAGAATAAGAAAGTGGTCTTGATTTAAGTAAATTACGACCGTTTGTTACACTTTTCTGCCGGGGTTGAGTTGTGCAACCGGAAAATCTCCTATTTCCCCGTTATAAACAAGTACCCACAACATTACGTAATTTTCATCGCGAATGTAAAATAAGTTTTTGGCGTATAATATTCTAATTAAAATTATCACCTCGAAATTCTTGGTTATCGCGAAATTCCAATCTTTCCTATTTAACTGTTTACATACGTAGTATTTGCCAACTTTTACAATTTTACAAGTTGCCAAATAAACCGGTTGCGTAGTCAAAAACAAATTTAAACCCATTAAGTGTATGTGTGTTAGGTCAGGTTACAATTATTATTGAGGTTAGATTATTATTCGGTTAATTGGTTTTGTTTATCGTTCTATCTAATTATTTTCGAGTAACTTTTTCAAGACTTCACGCGATGGTAATTAGTAACTACATTATGAAAGCTCATCAATTACCACACTCGTAAAAGTGAAGTGGATAATTTGTTGTATCCGCGTGCGTTGCTGCTTAAAGTAACAAAAAATTACCATATTGTTTTAAATAGAAAATGTGTAACGGTTGCAGACCGTTGACTTGTGCAATGTCTTTCCCCTCTAATTTATTATTAATTCAATGTCACGCGGATATTATCGATCGCAAATGAGAGAGGCATGTTACCCTTTAAGAAAACGCAGTGATTGTGTTTGGCGAACGTAGAGGCGTGGATATTTTCAATAAAAATTATATTTCTTCGAAGATAATTGGTTTAACCATTTAGATCATTAAAGGTTTTCACGCTACCATTGGTAGAATCGGAATGAATTTGTTACAATGACTCTTATTTAGCTTATTTCCTAGCATTCAGAATTAAGGTCGTTTCAATTTTTAAACATTAAATATTTTTTTTTACATTTTCAAAGAACCTGTTAACACAAGAATTATTACCCAGATAGAAGAAGTCAAAGAAATACTTCGAAAACTCCCGAAACCGACAACATACTTAATGAATTTCTCAAATATAGAGAAATAAAACTAACAAAAAAGCTGATCTTGTTATTTAACAGAGTGCTGTGACGTATATACTTAATTATAAACGGTAGTTGCATAAAACCATCATACTTTAAGTTTAATACAGATGTATTTCTTCACAATTCCAGAGACAAAAAGTTAGTATTCAAAGGTGTAAATATGCAAAAAGCTACTGACGTATCTGCAATACGCTCTGAAGCAAGCTGTTTCAGATTAAGGGGGGAGGAAAATGATCCTGTTTATGTTCCATTAGAAAAAGAAGAAGAAACAAATGAACCAATTAATCTAAACATGTATCTGGTAAATATTTGACAAAACTTTGTGAGCAATTCTTAAAAATACTTCTCTGAACTCACATTAAGCTGAACATGACTTACATGGTTACCCAGTACCATAGAATAAAATTATTAAGGGACCTGCAATTAAACATATTAATCATTTTCGTCCTTTAATTGCTCACTACCGGTGGCAGAATGCTCCCAAACGAAAATATTTGCCAACAAGTGTCAATAGAAATCTTATTTACAGCGATTTCATTTCTAAGCGGGAAGGTTTTCAGTGTTCTTATGAAATATACAGGAGAACATTGAGAAAAATGAACATTTCATTCATTGACAGGGTTGGTTGGGTCATGAAGAAAGTTGACGAATACCCGAGAAAAAAAAATTGTACTCCTAAAAGAATCCATTCATTCTCAAAATTCTGTTGATCTTCCTGCACGCATTGAATATGACATTCATAAAAGAAAAACAGATAAAACTAGTGCGGAATACCTGCAAGATACGATTCCCAACTCAGGAAACGTAATTTATTCTTCAGTTCAGGACGGCATTGGTATTCACTATCACAAATGTGCGAAATAACTAGTCTAGATAATTACGGAGGAAAAGTTGTCGATTTGACAAAGCATTTATCAGAGTACGTACTGGAAGTACGTATTGCGAGACGTACTGAATATGTTGTGAATACACCATAAAAATAATCCACAAATTAAACACTAAGAACATGACTGAAGTAAGTTCCATAGAAGAACTAACCAAAGACGTTCCCATATAAAAAAAGTTCGTCATGCCTCTAACGTGTAGTGCGTGCGTGAAGAATATTAATTGCTATGATGACTACATAAATTGTAAAAACGGGTGCGATCAAAACTTTCATACACTATGTGCGGCAGTGTCAACAGAGACGTTATCAAAAATGAAACAAGAAGGATCTTTGAAGAGCTGGAAATGTAAAAATTGTAAGAAAGACTTAACCTCAAATAATGAAGATTTTTTGAATGAAGTGAGCGCCCTGAAACAGTTAGAGAAATTTATTTCATCAAAGATTGAATTTGCAGCTAAAAACATAATTACCACATTATTAACAAATTTTCAAATAGAAATAAACAAATTGATTATTGAAAATAGGAAACTGTCGGAGCAAATTGCGAAGATGAAAACCACAAAGTTTTCAACAAATAAAACAGATGGCAATACATTACAAGTTTGTGAGAAAGAAGATCAGGTTGAAGGCCAACAATCTCGGGCTGTTCAAATAAAAGCGAACGAGGTTCAAAATATAAAAAAAGGCGATGTAAACAAGAACAAAAACCATGTAACTTTTGCTGAAAAAGTAAAAGTAAACGCAAAACCAAAAAATAATACAATTACAAGTAACGATAAAAATAATGAGTTACAAGATACAACTGATATTTTTCAAACAGTTCAACGTAATAAAAATAAAAAGATTATTTATAGTACTGCTACAAATATATCAACACTAAAAGCTGTAGAGAAGCTTGCTCATCTACACATCAGTCGTTTGGATGTTGAACCAACAGAAAAAGAGGTTATTAATTACTTATGCACTAATAATGTAAAAAATGTTAAATGCGAAAAACTGCAAGCAAAAAGACTAGACGAATATACATCCTTTAAGTTGAGCTTTAATCTATCTGATTTGGATAAAGTCAAATCATCAAATTTATGGGGAACACGCATAAATCGTTTTTTTTTTCAAGACTCCTCGCAAAATGAACGTGGGATAGTTAATGGTTTGGTTATATCTCAGAAAAGAGTTCAAAATTAATAAATAAATTACCAACATTTACAATGAAAAAAGGCGTACATATACTACAAGTACAACAGCTCACCATCTACCATCAAAACTTACAAAGTATGGGAAACTGTTATAATGAACTCCAGGAAATACTGAGAAGATTCGAACATCCTCTAGTATGCGGTTTTACTGAACATTGGCAAACAGTTCAACAGCTTGACATTTTCAAGTTTAAAGATCTAAAACTAGTATCATCATCATGTTGAGATTCCCGGCAACATGGTAAACTTGTTTTATACGCTAGTGCACAACTCCTTGCGTACCCAGTTCCAGAAATTAATAACTTGAGTGAAAACTATGTATTTGAGATTACAGGTTTTAAAACCGAAATTATGAACGTGCCTTACTATTTTGTAGCAATATATAGACCTCCTTTAGGTGATGTGGATGTGTTCTTTGGCAGGTTATTTTTACTACTTGAATTTCTTTTTATGTATAAGTGTACATTTTTCATATTAGGTGATTTTAATATAAATATTTTAGATGATAAAGACAATAAAATCATAGATTTTAAACATATGTTAAATGAATTTGGTGTATCATATATGATTACTGTTTACACAAGAATAACAAATGAGACTAGATAATATTTTAAGTTCTAATACGTATACTACAAATGATTTTAATACCGGTTTTTCAGATCATAAAGCTCAAACAATATGTTCGAATGTACCTCTATCGTTTAACAATATTATTATGTTGTCAAACAAGATTTTTGTGATGATAACATAAAACGTTTTAATCACTTCGTATCAATTGAGACCTTTCAGTCTGTATTGGAAACAACTGGATGATCAGTACAAACATTTTGCAAATATTTATCTGAATTATTTCAATCAGCATATTCCTAAAACAGCAATTCGAAACTCTACCAAAAAAAGAAGTAGAAATATGGAATGTAGTGAACTCAAGGCTTGTAGAGATTCCTTATGTATGCTACAGGAGCTTTCCCAAATCGACAAAAAATTTAAACCAGATTATCAACGGAAAGAGATAGAATACAACCAACTTTTAATACATCTTAAAAACAAGCACATGGAAGAGCAGCTACTACTAACTGCTAATAAATCAAAATATTTGTGGAATATAATTAAACACTCTATAAACTATAAACCTAAAAACCTTTTACGGTTTGATCACCCAAACAAAATGGCGGAATCTTTCAACAATGTCTCTGTTGCATACAATCTTATGTCCAAAATAAATAATAACTCACCAGCTGATCTGGGTAACATACCTATGCAAGGTCAATCAATCTTTATGGCGCCTGTAACGGAGAGTGAACTTTTTAATATTGTACATAGTTTTAAAAATAATTAAAGGAAATATTTTATATATTTTAGCCCCTTTATGCTCTATTGTGAACAACTGCCTTGCACATGGAATATTTCCAAACTCACTGAAACACTCAATTTACAAAAAAGGTAGCTATAAAAACCTGGTAGCTATAGACCATTTAGTAATGTTTAATGTTTATTTATATGTCAAAAAAAAGTTTTTGGACAGACGTCATACAAAATATATATGTATACTTCAACAATGAGTATCTAAAACAGTAACTTAACTAATACAGTTCGGTCATACGGTGGACATTACTTAGGAATTCTTCTACCGAGTAAAAGGCCTCAGACACCAAAAAATGTTTAACACGATTTTTAAAACGCGCGGTGTTCATGTTCTTTATGCAATCCGGTAGTTTGTTATAAAGTTTTGTACCCTGGTAGTCCACACCTTGCTGGGTCACCTTAAGACGGTGATACGGAACCCTTATAGAGTCTTTTTGTCGCGTATTATATTCGTGATGTACGGAGTTTATGTCATAGAGATGTGTATTATTATGCACATGGTTAACACAGGTAAGTATGTACATGCAGGGCACGGTAAGTATATCAATTTTTTTAAAATGTTCTTTACATGATTCTAAATTTTTTAGATTACACAAAGCGCGGATACAAGTAGTAGTATGCTCTCCTGTTTATCCAAGATTATCAAGAAAGTTATTTACGTACGCTTTTTGGGGTATATAAAAGGTAATTCTTTACTCAGAGAAAGATAGAATGGGTTCGTACCCGGTCGTGGAACTGATACTGCTCTTTTTGAACTTTTTGCGAATATTCTAGATGCCTACGAAAAAAATGAACACGTTTGTGCTATAAGCTTGGACCTGTCTAAGGCTTTTGATTGTATAGATAGACAATTGTTGGTGGCCAAACTTGAGCATTACGGGTTTAGGGGTTCTGCAAAACACATAATTACTTCGTATTTAAATAGTAGATCACATACGACGAAAGTTATAAGCTATGAAGGTGCTCCAGTAATATCAGCTACGAAGTATACAAGGTATGGAGTACCACAGAGTAGTATACTGGGTCCTCTACTTTTCGTCATTTTTATAAATAACCTGCTATTACACGACATGAATTGTTATTTAACAAGTTACGCAGACGATACTACCGTATCAGTCACTGGTTCAACTTTAAACGAAATGATGGACAAAGCTAGCAATACGTTGAATGCTGTAAAAAAGTGGTTTGATAGTAATAATCTAATAATGAACGAACATAAAAGTGGGGTGATAGTCTTTGATACTAAATTGGTTAATAAACCTTCTACAATCTACGATATTGAGGTACGACAGGAGATCAAGATTTTGGGTGTTCATCTTGATAGTTCTATGAAGTTTAAGTGTCAGTTGGAACAACTCTGTTATAAGCTATCAAAATATATATTTGGTCTTAGAGTAATTAAAAATACAAGTAACAGAGAGATTGCCAAGATTTTTTATTCTAGTAACATCGAATCACATTTAAAATATTTAATAATTACGTGGGGAGCATCTGTACAGTTTGGTAATGTCTTTAAACTTCAGAAAAAAGCGATAAGAGCGTTATGTAATCTTAAATACAATGAATCGTGTAGACAACGATTCCGAGAAGAGAAACTCTTAACTTTACCGGCGATTTAAATCTTCGAATGCTCAATATTTGTTTTCAAAGATAAAAACTACTTTCAACAATTTGTTAAGACAAACCAATATGTTACTAGACATAATCATATCTTCATACTGCCTAAACGTAGGTTAAATTTATATGAAAAAGGTCCCTTGTATTCATGTGTGAAAATCTGGAATAACATCCCCGTAGAAATCAAATTAATAACTATGATAAACTTATTTAAGTCAAATATGCGATATTTACTTTGTAATTTAGCACCTTATTCGCTCGACGAATTTTATAATAGCCATTGAATTTTGTTTTCTTTTTTGACGTTGGGTGAGTAGTGATAAGATGTGCATTTTTTGTTATTTTTGTCTCTTTACTTTCTCAATAAAGTTTACTATTATTATTATTATAATAAGGCAAATGAAATTCTGTTGAATATGCCACGCTAATCACGTTGAAATAATCGTCAACTCAGAGAATGATTTTTTTTATTCAAAATCTAAATGCATCGTGGTAGCAAGGGAAGCAATAAGCTATAAACTAGTAGTCAATAACATCATCATCGAACAAGTCATGGAACTTACCCACTTAGACGTGCACATCTCAAGCATTGACGATGAGTAGTACGAGATACTGTTAGGGCAACAAAATTCATGCGTATGGATAGTAAAGGCTAAAAAAATACAAATGCTGAATCCGTCCAAAAATGACCTAAAGACGGCACTGAAACAAAAGCTAAGAGCATGTTAAGAGTAGCAGAAATGAAGACCCTGAGGACAATCTCAATAAAGACCAGATGGGACAGAATTAAGAACTCCGACATTAAAGATCTAAACGAGGTTCAGAACATTACAATAAGGGGAAAATCAAAGCGAGACATTTTAGCATACGCGGGTCTGTAGAATACCAAATAACAGACTGCCGAAAATTGTGCTTACAAATAATTCGCCCGGAACCAACGGTTGGAGATAATATTTTTAGGGATTAGTGCAGATAAAATGTGGATTAAATAGAAAATGTGGAAAATAATACCAAATTGGAAAAAAACGAGTAAAAAATTGTTAAATGTAAAATCCATCAATGTTGGAACACGTTGAAATTCATTATCTATCAATATCTAACATCTCGCATCAACGCAAGAAATACAAGATTTTATTGAACCCAGTGATGGTTCCGATCTTTAAAAATTGTTCATTTGCGCGCTGACTACCTTGAAAGTATATATTTCTTCACTGAGACATCTCTTCCTCTATCGATTGGTTTCAAACATCCACGTGGCCCGCTACGAAAAACGTCAATCTGCTGCGGTGATGTACGGAAGGCTTTCAATTCAGTGTGGCACAACGGGTAAATAGGCTTGTGTTCTACCGTACATTCCCACCTAATTTCCGAATGTGGTTTTAAAGTGTAAAATACCCAACCAAAAAATGATATTACTTGAACAGAAAATGATGCTGTATCTTCTGGAATGAAATTCTAGTAGTTATTCTCTCAACGTAAAAAATAAGCAACAGGATTTTGAGTATATATTTTTGGACACCACTTTCATTTTCTTTTGCAATAAATATCTAATATATTCATTATTTTACTTTACTAAGTCAATGAATTGGCCGCTAATCCCAGTTGAATCTGAGTTAGACAGTAATTTGGCTGTCTATGACCTTTAAAGGCCACATTGTGAGATGCTAAACAACTTTAAAATTAACAGTTTCAACATACAATCTTTTTCGGAGTTGACTAGATTTTTATACTTTTTCATTGAATCCAATTTTTGTGGTTTCTTGTCCGAATGTTTGATACGGAAAACATCACATTTTTTACAATTAGTTGATATTTCACTGAGATCATATTCGCTGAATTACCGTTTTTATTAAAACCCGAAAAAAATATAACCAGAATTGGACCGTTTAATACGTTCTTAGTTCGGTTTACAAAAATAACTGCTAATTGGCGCAAACCTGGGCCATTTGAGGTTTCTGATTTTCAAATCCGTTAGTTATGGGTGTAGACAAAGTTGCCATTCATGTTATTGCGAAGGGTTGCGGACAATATTCTACCTACCACGTCCTAAGACACCGACGGTATCAATTTTGTATTATCTGGAAATATAATTGTCCTACTATCCGTGCCAAAAGTTAAGACCCCTCACTTTAGCGATCTATATCTTCGCAACCGCTCGATGAAAAAAATTGCGGTAAAGTTTGACTGAACATTTGTGAATTTCATTATTTTCGGTTCCGCAGTTTTCTTTTTATAGCGAGTTAAATGAAAAAAGGATCCGATTTTTCACGGTGCCGGCAATTTTGTCCACTTTGCCATTTTTTTCCTAAAAACTATCAGACGAAAAGTTTCAATTTTGAGCAGGTGGTAGTCTGATATGTTCTTAATGAAGAACATATTTTATTTTTTCGATATTCCATACAGTTTCGCGGAATCGCGGTTTAATAAGACGCCGTTATATCGAAAACGGCTGGGTGGATTTCATCGTGGATTTGACCAAAATATGTCAAATAATTGCATTTATGGGATGCCATTATCAGTTTTTCAAAGTTATATCTCTCTAATTTTTTTAGAGCGATTTAAGCGAATTATAAATTAAAACGAAACAGAAATAAGCCATGCGGGGTTCCGTTCAAAAGAAAAAAACCAGATAAAGACGTCGCGCCTTTATCTTACCTACATAAAGAATAAAGACGCGACGTCCTGTGTCTAAAAGACACACCAGGACCATCGTTTCCGATTTGACGGAATCCTCCTCTCCCCGCATGGTTTATTTCTTTTTCTTTTTAATTTATAATTCGCTTAAATCGTTCTAAAAAAAATTAGAGAGAAAAACTGCAATCGCAAAGTGGACAAAGTTGCCAGCATCGTACAAAATCGGGTACGTTTTTCATTTAACTCGCGATAAATAGAAAACCGCGGATCCGAAAATTTTCAAATTAACATATGTACGTATGTTCAGTGATTACAACAAACTTTGCCGCAATTTTTTTATCGAGCGGTTGCGAAGGTATTCATCTATAAAGTGAGGGGCCTTGTCTTTTGGCACGGATAGTAGGTAGTACAAATGTTGTGCCTCAACCGCAAGCGACCTCACCTCAATTAATTCGTACAACTTTGAAAGTTGTACGACTATTTGTATATGTCTGTAGGTAATGCTATCGGTCACAGATTCTTGAAAATGATATTGATTGTATCAAAATAGTACAAATGTAGCGCCTCGGCCGCAAGCAACCTCAGCTCGTACATCCTGGAAAGTTGCGAATATTTGTATCTATATCGTATAGATGTAATATCTCGGCCGCAAGCGATCTCGCTTTAATTAAGTCACACATCTTTGAAAATGGTGGTAATTTGTATAAAGATAGTATAAATGTTGCGCGTGGGCTGCAAGCAACCTCGACTTAATTAACTTGAACATCTTTGAAAAGTGTAAATATTTGTATCTATATTGTATCGATGTAATACCTCGACTGTGAGCGATTTCGGTTGAATTACGTCACACATCCTTGAAACTGGTGATAATTTGTATCAAGATAGTATCTATAAATATAGCGCCTCGACTGTAAGCGATCCCTGCTTAATTAAGTCCTACATCTTAGAATGTTGAAAATATTTGTAACCAGAAGGCATCGATGTAATGTCTTGGTCGCAAGTGACCACGGCTTAATGAACTCATACATCCTTGAAATTTGTGCATATTTGCATCTATATAATATCGATGTAATACCTCGGCCGCAAGTGACTTCGGTTTAATTAAGTCACACTTCCTTGTATTCCTAGTATTTGTATCAAGATAATATAAATGTAGCGCCTCGGCCGCAAGCGCCCTCGACTTAATTAAACCACATATCCTTGAAAGTTGTGAATACTTGTATCTATAATGAATTAACGTAATGCCTCGGCCGCAAGCGACCTTAGTTTAATTAAGTCACACATCCTTGAACATGGTATTGATTTATATTACGGTAGTACAAAATGTAAAACCTTAACCGCAAGCGACCTTGGTTTAATTAAGTCACACATTATCGAAAATTGTAAATATATTTTTGAAAATGGTGTTGATTTGAGACTGTAATTTGTTACTTAAAAGAAAAGTAAAATTGTTGTTGGCGTTCAAAGTGAACAACAAAAATTAATGTCGTGAAATAATTTAAATGCATAATTATTATGCATCTATCTTCAATATTCTCATAATTACAACGAATTCAATATCATTTAAGTATAAACTAATTCCATTATATTTACTAAAGTAGTATTTCTTGAAACATAAAAACAAAAACATTTTAAAATATTTTAGATTATGTGAAGAGTTTTAATTACATGCAGTTAAACGGGCGTTCTATTAAGTAATCTCTGGCTAAGTTTGGAGAGGAAAAAGCTCGAAGCGATTTCTCTAGAAAAGCAGCACGACACAAAACGTATCCTTGAGACACATTCTAGTTTTAACTTTTAACATTATCCGGTTCTGAAGCAAAAATCTATTCCCTGATTTCATTCTCAGATCGAACATTTCAAAATTGAAAAGTGTAAAAGAAATTAACAAAATGAGTTCATTAACTTTATTATATAAAAAATAAAACTTTTCCAACTTTTTTGTTTTCCAAAGATGTTATTATGCAGTCAATTTTTTTATTAAAAAAACAACTTTCACTCCAATTGTGACATTTGTCGTTGTTGAAAGGTGTGTCTTCGTCAATTTCATTTTTATTGCTCGTTTCTTTTTTAATTATATTTTCCTTGCTTTGTAACAATCGATTCGATCGTTACACAATAGATTTGAAACGTTTTTGAAACTGATTATAACTCATAGACAAATTCGCCTGAAGGTTCACGGTTCCCACGTCCATAGATCTTTCAGAGCAGAACATTTTCTGCCACCTAATTGAACTGTATATTAAAATAATCATAACGTATGCGAGTGTTCAATTGAGGTTTGTAATTCTATTAAATCATTTTAGAGTGTGTGAATAAATTGCAATTGCAATAAGTTTTTCTTAAAAAAATTGTATTCCAAACATTTTTTAATCTAAGTTATTGACCTTATAATACGGTTAATTGAGTATATTTCTGTAATAAATTTTTAAATATTGCACAGACACTTTTAATTCAAGAAATTTTTAATTACGTAATTCTTGGTTTATGAATTTATATGGCTGGGTTGAAGTTGTAAATGAACACATTTCATCGTTTAACCTTGTTTGGTTACCACTTATTTTAATAACTCCCGGAGGTTTTACTATTTCGAAATGCACTTGACTCGACACAGATGTAACAAGAATTAAATATGTTAAAGAACATCGATTTGAATTTAAATTGAATTCGATCTATTTGAAATCTAAAGAATAGAAGCGGAAGAATATCGAGGAAATCCGCGTTCCGTCTCCATTACGATTAGAAAGTTAACATTGAAACAAGTTCTAGTTCAAGTACAGGAATTATTTAATTCAATAGAGGCTCTTTAACGCTTATCTTTAAACAGTAAAGAGAAAAGAACTCACCAATTTCTTCTACTTAGTCAAAAAACGACACATTTATAATGATATTATATATTTTTCTGTGAAAAGCACGTTATTTTAGTTTGAAATTAAGTGGAACCGATAGTACATGTAGTTCTGCTCGGATTGTACTGACATCTTCTTTATAACATTGAAACTCGCACACCTCGGCAACTTTCTTTCCTTCTTGTTGTCGAATGGAAGTACTTACCAGGTGAAAGTGTAAATCGAATTATTCAGAATAAACTTGGGAATACCTAATAAAGACGTTCCTCCAAAACATTTTTGTGTATCTTTTTAATTATAATAGAAATTCTTAAACGTTATTATGTATAATAATATTTGTAATTTTTAACTTTAATCGTGGATAAGATGGGTACAATTAGCAAAGTGCATCGATATTGACCTATAGTATTGATTTCTATACTATTTCAGTAAAAGTTATTTTATTGATTGCTTTTTATACTAAAAGCATTGTAGATTTTTATAAATATTCTTGTTCTTGTTTTTCCATATTAAGATAACTTTGTACGTTGGGGCAATCTTATGCTGTAAGGAGGTATATTCCTATTTGCTAGTGGGTCATTCTCTTCCGCACTTACAACTTAATTTTAACTTTATTAATCAAATAATATTGATTCTTCCCACTATTTCGTGGTCCATGGTCTTCGAAGACTTTAAATTGCTGGTGCTTCAAAGTTGGACAATCAAATGAAATGTGTTATATGTTGGTATAGTACGTAAGTAAAACAGAAAGGGTGAATAATAAGCTGCATGTTGTAAAGATGATTATTGGTTTTAGAGTGTCCCATTAAGAACACTGATGGCGCCTTTATGAAAATCCTCAGCATTTTAGCAGAATTAGAGACATAGCATTTTACATCAATTCTCAATTGTATCGATTATGTTTTCCGTATAGTACGCTGTAATAAGTGCCCCTCTTCCAGTCCTGAATTAATGATTCTTTGTTTAAGAATGCTGTGTATATAGAAACATGCTGAAGGAACATTATCTTGTAATAAAGCCTGTTTAATACCACAGAACGTCGTTTCATCAAAAACATCCTCAAAGTTTTATTGACATAGTTATTAAGTAAAAAGCTATCTAAGTATACCTATACTGGATGTAGATATGTTGGTAAGGGAGCTAGAGGACTATTTGCTAAATAAATGATCCTGATATATCAATCTCCTAGTCACTCAGTGTTTTTAGTAAAAGAAGAAAACATTAATTGGTCTAAAAAACTTCGGGAGGAAATAATCTTGCCTACAGGTTCCCTATCGACAGATACAATAAATGGTAAAATTAAAGCTGGCATGATCTCATCCAGTACTGGGATTTTAAACGGTGGAGAATTATTAATAGCTCATCATATTTGGAAAAATGGACATTCATTAAAAGCCAGTCTAAAATCCAGTCCTCGTTCTTATTGGCGTTTTTAGTTATGTTAAAGGCACTGTACGTGTCAAGTTGGTTGTTTACGGGAATCACCAAAGTATTGAACCTGGCCTACGTATGTTGGTTGAGCGTTGCCCCATAAAGGGTACATCTTTATGGAATTCTACAAATCACAACCAAAAACCGACTGTTGTAATCCAAGATCGTTTTAACTTTTGGGTAGGGTAGACCTAAAACCACTCACAATCTTACTGAAATCAAGATCGTAAATTGTACTATATAGACAATCTCGGAAACTTTCCAATTCTAGAATGCTTCATTCAACTACTAGTTGTGAAAGTTGGTTCAGCAGAACTGGCTAAACTTCTGGCTGCACCCAAATTCTTTTGCCGTGGATTGTTAGTATATTAAAAATATATCATATTTAACCATTATTCGCCTTTACCATTTTTTGCTTATTCTGAATACGACTTGTCTCTAAGAAGAAATTGGGAATATAAAGGTGCGTTTTGTCCTAATAAAAATTGCTCTTTGTCCTTTATCTTGGCCCCTTTTTTCGGATTCAATTCGGCTGAGTTCTGGAAAGCATAGGGAATTCGGAGTTTTTAGCTACCTCTTTCGAGAAGCAAGTCATTAACCAATTCAACAATTGTTTTATTTGTATGCGCTGATAACAGAGTTTCTCTGATCTGGATCCCAGGTCACTCTGAGGTTGCTGGTAATGAAGCGGCAGATGAGCTAGCACGAGAAGGCTGTGCTAAAGCGTTTGTGGGCCAGAGCCAGCAGTTGAAAAAGACTTCGCCTACTGTCAACCAGTTCTCCTGGAATGAGACACACTAAGTTGTTTATTAACATCGCCACTGTCAAACAAGGGAATATTTTAGGATTTTCTCGTAGCAGCATTAAAGTTTTAATGGGTGTGTTTACTGGGCACTGCCGATTAAAGCCACACCTCAACTTGTTGGGCCTAGCCGACGACGTTGATTGCCGACTATGTGCGAAGGAGAAGAAGACGGTTGAACATGTTCTATGCCACTGGTCTGCTGTTGATCGTATCAGATTCTCGATTTTTGGGTCGCAGTTTATCTCCTCAAAGGATCTGAATAATTTTTCACCGAGCAAGGTATTAATGTTCGTTAAGAGCATTGGACTGCACGGCGAAATTTGATAACGCTATCTATCGGGGTACAATATATCCTTAGGGAAGCGGTGGAAGGTTGGTTGTAATGTAAATATAATCCGCTGATTTTCCCTGGGACTTGTCTTTACTTTAATCTTCTCGTTTCCCTCGTAGAAGAGTCGGAGAATCTCATCGATTTCAGGATTAATTGTCTGGGCATGTGTAGTAACTAAAATATGTTATGTTTATTGAAAAAGTAAATCAAAGATGGGTATTTGTTACAAAATAAGGTTTTCCATAAACACAAGATTTAACTAAAAATCAATATTTCAACATATTGTATTTGTGTTGAGATGTTAGTTGGTACCTGGTAAATTTTTTGCACGATTACAGTGTTTATTAAGATTTTAACTTTTCATTATCGCATTTCTTTGCCCTGTTCTTTTCATATTTTATTACAGATTCAGAAAAATTAATAATACATAGAACACATAACACATAGAACACATAATATTGACATCAACGATGCTAATATATCAAGAAACTACGTAGTGCAATATTCTCAATTAAGAATCAGAAGTGATGAAAGCAGAAAATGTTTGTAATGCTGGGTGTTTAAAGACACTTTCACGAGGATGGAGAAGATAATCTTTCATCGTTTAGTAGTGATTATCTGAAGGATTACGAAGAACGTGCAAATGTTTATCTAGATATCCAAGTGGTGCAGTATTACCATTTTCCGATGAATTCAACACAACTTATAATGAGACGATCACCCAAATTGAACAGGAAAGCTACAACGGTCATAAATACACAGCTTATAACGACAGGGTCTTCTAAATCTAAACAGGAAAACCCCATGTCACCATGCATATCAATACAATCTCGTACTAGCAATATCCATACTGTTTGGGAAAGACTTCAGAAAACGTATGAATATCCAGCTGTTAATCAGCCAACAAATTGGCTGAGTCACAAATATACAGTATGCATTTATAAGAAATATACAGTAAAAGTGAACAGGGTCCCAAGTTATTATCGGTATATCAGCACTGTCACGAACTGCCAGTATCCTAATCGACTAACAAATTGGTCGAGCGATCATAAGTAAACAACAGCTACAATGACATGATTTCTTAAAGTTGAAAAGGATAAGCTAGTGAAAACCAGCGTGCCAATATTGCCTTGAACTGGAAATATTCAGTCTATGTCAGAAAGGCCTCGGTAAAAGAAGGAACGGTTGTCGACCAAACAACCAACAAATTAGCCGAGCATAAATACTTCTTCTTATCGAAAGCCGTATGACTTCTTATGATACTTCGTCATCCCTGGTTCTGTTTCTATTGTGATGTTGAGGTCCAGCTGTCTAGTATCACTTTGAATGGTTTGCTATCACTCTTTTTGTGTATGTTTCGCCATCTCTTAAACATTTTTCCAGACACGATTGATTCACTCATGATACATGTTTATTTCATTTTTGTCGTCTCTGCCGGATTATCTGACGATGTCCGGGATGTTGCACTTTTCTCTGATTTCTGTGTTTCTCTTAAGATCAATTGAAGTATATCCGTTATTGTGCGTAGCATTTTCATTTCGATTGTTCTCAGGCCTCTGTTTGTCTTAGCTGTGTCGGCATGGTTTGTATATTCTGACTTCTTTTTGCAATTGATAGATGTATATTCTTTTATATTACATTGTAAAGTGCACCTGATATTCTTGTTGCCTTTATGGTTTGCTTTGTAACTCTGCCCTTTAGACCCCCATATGCATTGATTTATAATCCGAGATAGTCGAATTGGAACATCTGTTCAATGATTTGCTTTTGCGTTACAACTTTGCATCTAATGGGCGATTTTACGATAACCATGCCTTTCGATTTATTGGTCGCGATCTTTTTAGAAGCCGTTGCATTCCATCTTCCGTTTTTGCGATGATGTTCTTCCCAGTATATATTCGTCATTTACTCCATCTAGGCCTTTGATTATACTGTCCATTAGTATGTTAAACAGTTGTGAAATGAGGCTGTCACCCTGTCGGATTCCGGCTTTGATGTTAATGTCTGGCCTTTCCTCGTTCGTAAATACACATCCTATAATTACACGATCTCCTAAAGCTGAATAGAAAAGCATCAAATCGCATGTCAGTGCACCAGTATGTCAGTGTTGGCGCGAACAGTACTCGATCTATCAAGAAAATATCTGGGCCGTTCATAAATCATTCAACAAATTGGTTAAGCAGTTATAACAGAAACCCTATAAAAGCTGCATTCAACGTATTGACCCTGGAGTTATGGTATTGAATTAACGTACAACATTATACAGACGTGTATCGTGCACCAATGCTGGTGGATGAATTAAATTTCTAATTCTGAATAAATTGTGACTCCGGCTCTGTTTCCAGAATATCCAATTTAAGGATTAGTTCCCTTTAGTCTCTCGTCTCTCCCACTTATTTGTCTTTGAATAACTTCTGTATGAATAATCTGCGACAGTATTTTCCAAATTAACGTTTTGATCATCATTTGCCACAAAAACCCTTTAAAAAAATTCATATTCAAGGAACTCCGAATAAGAATAGAATCCACTAAACAGCAGAAATTGCTCTATCAATGTTGCAAATTTGCTCACAGGTAAAAGTATAACCATTGAAGGTAATTTATTGTAAAACTTGAGCGCAGTAAAATCTACACCTTTCTGTAACTTAGGGAGTCTGCAAAATGTAGGTTTTAGCTTATGATTGTTACGGGTTCTGTAGCTGTGTATATCTCTGTGGGCAGTATATTTACCTCCATTGTTGTGCAAGTACAGCAGACACTCTAATATAAACAGCGAGGGAAATGTTAGTATTTTCTGATGTATAAAGAATTCACGGCACTCGTCTCGATACTTCACCACATATGACACGAATGGCACGTCGTTGCAGCCGAAAAACCCTAGACTAACCCGAGCAGTTTCCCCAGACCAACAGAAAATATGATAATAGCTCAGCTTTCCGGAAAGTATACTTACATGCTGCTCCCAGTTCAATGTGGGGTCCAAGCGAACACCTATAAAATCTATGAATTGTTCACTCAACAGATCTGGCTGAACGCCTCTTAGTGTAAAGACAACTTCAGCTGTTTTGTTGGAATTCAGATTTAGGCCGTTGCACGCAAACCACTCCTCAGACTCAGAGCGCGATGCTCGATTTACTACAACAGCATCAATGAGGATTTTATGTCTGCTGATTAAAGTAGTGTTGTCAGCGTAGAGTATGATTGAAGACTTAGATATTGAAGCAGGCAAGTCATTTATGTAAATGAGGAAAAGCAGTGGCCCCAACACTGACCCTTGTGGAACTCCAATAGAAATGCACTCTGATGTACAATAAGTATCATTACACAGACTATTTGTCTTCTGCCGATAAGGTACGATTAAAATCATCTTTATACTACTGTCGCCAAACTTATATCTAATCAGATTCTTTATTAATAAGTTATGGTTCATACAATCAAAAGCCTTGCTGAGGTCGCATAACGCGTTAATCGCCTTTCTTAAAGACAGGAGTTACCGATGCTAACTTTAAAGCATTTGGAAAAGTATTTTCTCTCATGCATTGGTTGATTAATTTTGTTAAAGGCGATGATATTACATCTTTTATTAGCTTTAATATTTCAGCATTTAATCTGTATACATCCCCAGAAGAAGTATGTTTTAAAAAACAGATATCACGAACCTCAATTAAACCTTCAGGCAGAATTCAGGCTTCAGACAGAATTTCCCAGGTGGTACTGTGATATTCGATAGCAGCTGATTAAAGTTAGTTGCCAACTTACCGCGTAGAATTTTATTAACAAGATCTAGGGGAACATTTATAAAGTAATCATTTACTTCATTTCGGTCAACATTGCTTTAGTATTACTTTTATTGCTTATTCGATGATTGTTCACTATTTTCCACATATACTTACATAAATATTTTTTTTGGTTTAAAATTTCATCATTATATCCAACTTTAGCATCTTTTATCTTATCTCTATAATTTTTTGTCAGAAAGTTAAGTTCGCGCTTTAGTTTCTCACAACCTGTGGCATTGTGAGTATCTCTTAAGAAATGCAGGCGATTGCTCATGCCCTTGAAATCTTCAGAAAATCAGCTTGTGCATTTCTTATTACTTTGCACAATTATTTTTCCGGTAATGTACTATGAAATGCATGAAGGATGAAGTTCATGAAATATATCAAGCTTTTGATTGGTAGTCAAATCATCATGCGATATCATGCGATGAAATCCCAATTTATATCATATACAGAGTTATAAAACAACATCTTTTCATGACTCATAATTGGCCTGCATTTGACCGGCCTGCAAGTACATGCTGCAGTGATCAGAGCATTTGGCCCCCACATTCACGTTAACAGGTTCATCATTAAAATTAATAAAAACATTATCCAAACAGTTCAAACCCCTGGTTGAAGTATCGAGCAGCGATGGGAAAAAACCAAAAGTAGCGAAGGTGTCAATAAGTAACTCAACTCTTTTGTTGCCTGACCAAAAATAATCATTAAAATCACCCGCCATAATCATCCTCCGATGTGTCACAACAACAATGCCTAATTCATGCAGCTGCATCATCGCTTTAAAATGAATCTCTCGCGATAGACGATTCACTGAATTGATTTCCCTATACTTAACACCATCCTTAACCAAAATCAAGGTTCCGTCATGAATAAAATTGACTCTACAAAAGGATGTGCAGCGTTTGTATTTGAGCAATTTAAGGCATTAACTATTTTTTGCTCAACTATATAAGCTTACAGAGCAAAATTTTAGTGTAAAAAACTAATTTTTAATATTCCGAACACTTGCGAGCAGAAAAACTCTTAGAACGGAGAAACTTGGATTTTTGTCACAGTTGCAGCTACAAGTAGGAGTGCTGAGTTCAGTAACTAATTTGCACCGTTCTTAATGAATTTTCACTATTTCAATGCGTTCTTTTGTTGTATTTAAAATGTATATCCAATTATTTACATTTGTGAGTTGCAAACTGATAATTTAATTAACATACAAAATCCTGGGAAGACTCGAGGAAGTCTTTTTCGTTGAAAATGGACGCAAGCGAATATTAATTACAGCGGAACAACAGCTTCAAAAGTATCTCATTAATGAACTTGAGAGTTTGATCTTCGGCATCGAGTTTGGTTTGTCATTTCACATCAAAGCTTCTGTTATATAATAATTTGGTATTATCTGGAAGTACTGGAATTGGAAATTGTGGAAGATTTCTAAGGTTCTTCAAAGAAAGAGGTTTCAACTCCTCACAATAATCACAGGTTATCTGATTATAGGTTGTTCATAATTTAATATTTGGTAACTAATTTACTAACGCTAAACACACGATGGATTAAAAAATAGCGTGTTTTAAAATAGTTCAAATATCCAAATGAGATTTTAATGATTTAATAAAGACATTTCTACTAATTCATATATTACATAATGATTTCATTTACTTAATCGTCCATAAACTATTTTATTTCAGAATTTGACTTTTTAATAACTTTAATTTTAAGTTTTGTCAAAATATAATCTTAGATTGTTTTTCCAAACGAATAAAATAATATTTTTAAGATTAAGTTACAATTCTACTTAATCTTAATTTGAGTGTCTATAATTTTGAAATATTTCAAACCAATCGTTCAAGTTGAACATAGAAAGCTTTCCTTTTTCGCAAATTGTAGTGGGTGTGTTTCAACCTAAAATAATAATTCTCTAGAACAATCATGTACATATTTCATGTAATTTCGTGTAATTGGACAATA
The DNA here is from genome assembly GCF_036711975.1 of Onthophagus taurus. Taxonomy (NCBI): domain Eukaryota; kingdom Metazoa; phylum Arthropoda; class Insecta; order Coleoptera; family Scarabaeidae; genus Onthophagus; species Onthophagus taurus. The sequence goes on along the minus strand of NC_091976.1, from coordinate 7,104,295 downwards.
AGAGAAAAATTAAAAACCATTTACGCGCTCGTAAAGTAAATTTATCAATTTAATTGTAGTTCAACATGATATACAATGATACATTTTTTTATGGTCCATAATAGTACATTGTTTTGTGTTTGTGGTTTTAATAGAGCTTTATTACGCAAGAAATACAACGAATTACATTAGACGCATAAAGATGGTATCGAATTTAGCTCAGTTGTAAAAGAAACTATGTCGTCGGTTTATGTAACCTAATGTGGTAAAGCAAAATCATTTTTTTTAGTTGTGCAGTGAAAGTAAACCCAAGACGACGAGTGGTACCGTTGTTAAGTCCTTTTAGTTTTTACTATTCCATTTCTGCATTGATTCATTTTCTATTTCCATTTGTTATTTGAACTTGCCCCAGATGGTTTTACAAAAATCGATGAAATTCCAGAAAAAACTGATTTGAAAAGAGTTTGTTTAATATTGGCAAATGGATGAGCCTGAAAAATAATGTTAGTTGCTTCTTACATAATCGATTTAAAATAATCTCTCCAATTAGAAAGAGAAATTTGGGTTGTAATTAAAGACATTAAGATTTTATGCAATCATTAATTTCTTGTATACTTAGTAACAAATTAAGTAATTATATTAATAATTTAAAAGTAATTTTGTTTTTACTTACTTGACCATTTCCATTATTATTATTATTATTTCCACTTGCCCCTAAAAATGTTTTAATAAATCCCCCTAAGAAACTTCCAATATCTAAATTCGGTTGCTTTGGAGGTTGCTCAGTTGCTTCACCCATTGGCGCCTAAAAATTAAATTTCTTACTTTTTGATTGGTGATTATCTAAAACGCGGTGATTTGGCAATTTAAAATCACATCGATTTCCTCTTTTTGCCGTAAATTGTGTGAGTTATTTATTGAAATTTAATTATGAGAGGAAAATTACCGGAGCACTTAATGCAGGTAGGATTTGTGCCACTAGGTTGCCAGCCAATATTCCGGATCCTTTCTAAAAATTAACGGGAAAATTACTAAAAGTAAAAGTAATTGATTAAAAAAATTTTACTGCTCCAGGTGGCCTTGCTACTCCTTGAATAAATGCTCCAACTAAACCTCCAAGAAATGCGCCTACGTCTGATCCCATTCCATCTTCTCCAGGCTAAAATTATATTATTATTATAAATATTATACGTTTTTCAAGCGTAAATATTTTCTTTCGAACTTGCTAAATAATTTTCAAATTACCTATTGATTTGTTTAGATTACACATTTCAGCTTAGTTTTGAAGTGAATTCTCTAAAAATGACCCAATTTAATGGATGAGTGCAACGGCGATTGCAATTCCGATGGTTTTAATATGGATTTAAAAAAAAATCTGATGAAGTAAAATACCGCTCATAAGCGTATCAAATTTTGAAGTATTTGGCACAACTTATTTGTGGTTACACCAATCAAACTCATTTTTCACCCAATATTTCTCAGCTTAAAGCTGCTATATGATCACAAGAGTAACAAAATTTGAGGTGAAAAATCGAAATATTTTTAAATTTATTTTCCTATATTTACTGGCATGGGCAGTCGAGAGTACTCGTGATTTGTATGAAGCGATGCAGAAGGTGTTTGTAGAATGCCGTCGTCAGAAGATGACAAAGACACAACTAGCAGCGCAGTTTTCGACCACCCTGTCTGCTGTATCCAGAGTTCTTAAGAATTGGCGAACTCAGGAAGGCTTTGTGAGGAAGAAATGTCCAGAAAGACCAAGAGTTGCCACTCTCTACGAGGAAAGGAATGTCGTACGGCTGAGCAAGAGCAAATCCCAAGCTCAGCGCAGTGAATATTGGATGTGAATTATGGCACACGAGGCAGCATCAGCCATCTGTGGCGACGATTAAGAGAAGGCTGAATGCTGCTAGACTCGTTGAGACGAGAGCAAGTTCCTGATGTTTAGAACTGATACGCCGTCCCTCTGGCACTCACTTCGACCCCAAGTACCAATTGCCCACCATGAACCACGGCGGTGGAATCGTCATGGTGTAAGGGTGCTTCAACCACAGAATAACCAGAAGTGACACTGGCGGTAACCCGCCAAATCTGATGCCATATTGGTGATATATTAAGTTGTCTCTCTCAGTCATTGTGTGTTCATTGCGCCTATGATTCCTCGTGATAAGATGGCGAAGGACAATGGCAATGGACCGCTACGTGTACATGATCATTCTAGAGAATAATATGCTTCTCTGGACACGTAAAAACATAGGTTGGGATTGGGTGTTCTAACAAGACAACGACCCGGAAACATCGTTCCAAGGACGTGGCCAACTGGTTCGCGCAGCGTTAAATGACTGTAATGAACTGGCCCAGCCAGACTCCAGACCTCAACATCATCGAACTGCTCTTGGACACTCTAAGGTTCAAGCTGAAGGGCGGTCGGAGCATATTTGCTGATGTCCCGGCAGCTGCTGGTGGAGTGGGCGAAGATCGATCAGGCTCTTTGATCGATTCCATGCTTCATAGATGCATGATTGTCATCGATATCATGGGATATTCCAGTAAGTATTAAGTTGATGTTCACATAAAATTTTTACTGAGTATTGCAGAGTTCAGAGCTTTTGCAAATATCTTGCATTTTCATGATTGTTGGATTTGTCATTTTGCGTAAATTTGATAAATTATTTTGTTTATGAAAAGTGGTGTGTGTTCGATACACAGAACCTGCTGAACATGCAGAACATGCTCAGAAATACTGTGTGAAAATTTTGGATCAAAAAATTAAGTAGGAAAAAAGTTACACACAGAAAACAAAAATATGATACAGTTTTGAGCAGTACTGTATATAAGCTGATTTGAATAACGGCTGATGTAATCATTTCGCATTTGTAATCACAAGAAGATCACCCATTTACCTCAAACACTCGTTGAGCTGAACCGTCATGAAAGCAGTCATATCTAGTCAAATAGTATCGACTTGTGTTGAGTTTAGTAAGATCAAAAAGGCATTTAATCAAGTAGGGAAGAGAAGAAGCGAAGGAAAAAGTTAAAACAGCGAAAGTTAAAATTTCAAAACAATAATATTGAAAAGTAATGTTAAGAAGAATCCTGTGGGCTATCTATACTAAGGACATTGAAGATCTTAAGAGAAGATTGTTTCAATAAATAGCGTCAAGAACGGTGAAGGATAGAAATTGTTCGATGTTAAAGAAGTGAGGAACCGTGAAAATCGAATCGTAGAAAAACAGCTAAGTGCAAGGCAAGGTTTTCTATTTGGACACGTTCTTTATAAATATCTTATAAGGTTTAATATAAATAGAATGAATCATTTGGGTGTCAGAAGGGTAGAATTACAAACCACAGACTTTAAATAAAATTGACCCTAACAACCCATCAAATATAAATTAAAAGTGTTTAGACTCTAAGAATAAAGATTAGAATAATAAATCATTAAAGAGCAGAATAAATTCGAGTTAAAGAAAAATTATGGAAAAACCAAGATTGTTTACTGATTAATACAGGTAAACCAATTAATTTGACAATAAATCTGCGTCTGTCCTTATTCTTTTAGATTTCTCAAAAGCATTTGATATTGTACATCATAGGACCCTTCTCGCTATTCTTCACTACATTGGTTGCTCGCGGAAAGTTTACACCTTCTTTGAACACTATCTTCTTCATCGTAGGCAGGTAGTTACTCTAAATGGATTTCATTCCGATGATGCAGTTGTTACATCTGATCCCAAGGATCTGTTTTGGGGCCTCTGTTGTACTTAATTTATACCAGTAACATAGTCGATGTTCTGAGACACTGTGCTATACATATGCTGTACACAGAAGACTGCCGAGCTGTTTTTAATAGATTAAAGATTTTAACTCTACCCTCACTTTTTATTCTCGAATGCGCTCTGTATGCTTTTGATAGCAGGGGACATTTGGCGGTACACGCAGATATTCATGAGCATGGTACTAGGAATAAAAACTTCTTTACAGCAATCGATGCTTACTCAACCTGCGATTAAAAGTTCAATTGTGTGAAGCATTAGTGTTGTCTGTATTCAATTTAGGTGATACCTTGTATGATTCTTGTATTGATTCGGTTACTTCTAATCGTATTCAGTGTGTTCAGAACCCCTGCTTCCGTATTATTTATGGAATAAAGCGGTGTGAACATATTTCACATACACTCGGCTGGGTTAACTGGCTTAATATGGGACGTCGAAGAATTTTGCATTCATAATGCCTTTTCCATCGAGTAATTTTGAATAAGTCTGCTCCATATTTATGGCATAAAATTCGTTTCCGATGTGATATACACAACCTAAATATAAGACATCTCTTAGAGAGCACTCTTACGATATCTGCATATCATTCTCAGCTTTTTAAGCGGTCTTTTTCGTACAATATATGTAAGGTTTATAACGGTATCCCATTGCATATCAAACAGCGTGGTGAGTTTGGCTTAAAGCGGCTTTTAAGGGATATTTGCTTCTTCAGCAGTTACAATAGCTTTCATGTTCACATGTCCTACTTTTTCTTTGCATATTTCTTCTTGTGCTCTTGTGTTTCCCACTGTTATATCTTTTCAATTCCTTTTTTCTGTTTTATGCTTCTTTGTTCTTTTACTTTTTGGCCTTTTTACTCTTGCCTCCTTTCTTGCTACTATTAATTTTATTATCATTATTATTTTGTTATTACATTTATTTATTAGTATAATTACGTTTAGTTTCTAGTTTCTTGTATTCTTCAGGGGCTGATGAAAAACAGTTACTCATGGTTCATCCATGTGAACTGACTTAGTCTCTTTTGGAGAATCGTTAAAATTAAGTTTTAAGATATAATTTTATTAAGTTGTCGCAGTTGTTGATTTTGTATTATTTTGGATTACTGATGAGACAGTATCATTCAATAACCAACAAAAAGTAACGCGACGTTGAAACATATTTACGAATTTAAAGATCTATTCCTGAAATATAAATTTTGGGTTCAGATAACGTAAAAAGTACATTAAGCTGCTAAATTGGTTAGTGCGTAAAATCATGGTAATAATTTTAAGTAATCACAAAATTCTGTTTGGCGGGTTTTAGTAGGTTTTATTTAATCACATTTTAGTTACATTTTTACAAGATGTACCGATACACATATCTAAATAGTCTGAGACTATAGCATGAATTTAGTAAACCAAAAGTGATGAGACAAAGTTTTGGATGAGATTGGGAGCTTTAATTTCGAGATGTAAAACCGAAGAATAACCGAGATTAAAACTGCATATAAAGGAGAAATAATTGCTTTCTTCGTGATTGTGAAAGCGGTTTTGATCTAGTGGGAGGAAATCCAAGGGGAATGATCAAAAGTAACGTAATGATCATATTAACTCCAGAAGATAATATGACAAAGTTAACAAAGAATGCTACAGTCGCATCTATGTATATATGTAACATATCTATGAAGTTTGGTAATAAAAGAATTACCAAAAATTAACATAATTATTCAGATTGACTGATGATACTGAAGAATTATAAAAACTTATAATGACCATATAAAATACTTTTCTGTAGAATTAAATTTAAAATGACAAATATCTATCACACATGTTATTCGTATTATTCTCATTCTTTATCGATTACGAAGTATTGATTTATAAAGTATCTGGTTCCATCGAGATAGTTGTCCTGCCCATAAAAGTCGGCGAATAAGAAAGAGAATTTCTAAATAAGTATTACCTGGATATTAAACGACCCGGTTAATATCCAATTGCAGAATTATCACTCCTGTTTTGTCGTCCAAAAAAGATATTACCGTTTTTACCGTGCATATGCTGAATTACATGCCACTCGGCTCTATTGTATGTATTTATAACTTGCCTTCTCGGATTTCGAAGGGTCTTTTTGACTATTTGTCTTTTCGGTCGTTCATCCCCAGCCACTACAAAAGTGATCAGTGACCTAACTACTTATTATGGCGTAGCAACAAGAAGCTTGCAATGAAACAGCAATCCTCAACACCATTATTATCCGCCTGGTGTAAATGGCGCCATGCAGAAACGAATATAGTTTAGACAGTTTTAAGCACAAGAGACTACCCCTTTCGGACGAAATTCAAAGAGCTATTAAACCAATTTACCAATATTTAACATCAGAGGAATTATTGGAACGCTGTTTAGGAGTAAACACACAGAATAGCCCAAAGATAGTTCAGTTTGCGACGCATCTAGCAGTTAGCATTTTTAATTAAGGTTACACACTGTTGTTAACAATGATGCAATATGAGTATTAGTTTGCGTACCGATAATTTTGCATATGTGGAAGTCAGAAATGCGGAAAGGCTGAAACGTTCCGAACGGCGAGCATCAAACGCCACTAAACAGACGAGAACGAAAAAAAGGAATTAGGTGCACAATACCAGGCGTTCTGGGAAAAAAAAGAAAGTCTACTAAACCCTCGAATTGCTGACTAAAGGCAAATCACGATTTTTCATTTTATCACCTTAATAACAGTACTTCAACTTTAAACCCTTCTCGTAAACAGTTGTACGATGTTTCTAAAATTTAATTTAGGATAGAATTAGATCAGTGATAAAAAGAATTTGTTTTTTTCTTTATGACTTCCTTTCATGGAACCATAATTGATTCGTGTCCAGCGATCTTTTGTGTTTTCTCGGATTACTTTTCATCTGTTTTTGTAGACGGCACAATCAACAGCTCAGTAGTTGCACATGGCTTTGGAGTTTTGCCGTGGTTTTCCGCTAATGCAATTCATAATGTTCTGTTGCATGTTGATCGGTCTTCTAGCCCTGGATGTTATTCCAACTGTTTCGTATTTTTTCGAGTCCTTACTTGAAGGTGTTTTCCCAAGTATGTGGACAACGGCTTTCGTTATTCCAATATTTAAATCCGGTGATAAACAGTTGGTATCCAATTACCTATTTCTATCCTTTCAGCTATCCCTAAAGTCTTTGAAAGAATTATCCACGAACGTCTTAGTGTCTCTATTTCTCACTCTATAATCAATGAACAAGGTGTAATGTCATGATATCCTGGATTCAGGGAATGGATTTTGTAGGCATGACGCTACAACGTGGTTTCCTGTCTGCACGATCGGTGGAGTCTAATCTGTTGTCCTATGTAAACTTTATTCATTCTGCTTTAAACGAGGATACTTAGATTGACGCAATCTATACCGGCTACTCCAAAGCCTTTGACAAAATCGATCATACTATTCTTGTACAGAAAATTTACTCCTTTCATATTCTAGATGGTCTTGTTCACTGGATTATGTCGTATTTATCTAGCAGAAGTCAGGTGGTAGGATTGGTAGCAAACCTATCACATCCGGTGTGCCTCAGGGCAGTCATCTTGGACCCTTACTATTTGTAATGTACATAAACGATATTTCTTCTTGTTTTAATTTTTCTAAGTTTTTACTAATCTGGACTGTCTTAGACTACACGACGATCTTCACCGTCTGCATGACTACTCTCACCCCAACAAACTTTAGCTAAATTATGACAAATGCCAAAAAATTACATTTACTTGAAAACATTATCCTCTCAACTTTCCTTACAACTTTAGCTACATCTCTACGGTCTTGACCTCATCCGTAGGCATTGCATTCCAAGTTGTGATTTCATCATCATATTGAATTTATGGTAAAGAAATCTCTACGTAACTTGAGGTTTGTTATCATGGTCAGTAAGAATTTCACGAATTTTTTTGTGTATAAAAACCCTTTATTTAGCATTTGTCAACAGTGTGCTATGTTATGGTTCCGTATTGAAGCTATTCAGCGACATGTTGTACGTTACTTAGCACATAAATTTCATCTTCCTTACTGCGATTACGATAGGCGTTGCGTAGTCTTCAACTTATTGTCTCTGTAGCAATGTCGAGTTGTTTCTGACTTGAGCTTCCTTCTCAAGCTTGTTAATGGCATGCTGAATACCGCCAATCTTCTGCATAAGTTGAGCTTCAAGGTACCATAACGGCTTACACTTTGCAACGCCATATTTCGTCTTAACGTATCTAACACCAACCTTTATCAAAACTCACCATTAGTTCGAATTCTTAATTCTTATAACCAGGGCTTCAATCAGGTATTTATTAGAGGATTTCTTTACGCTCTTTTAGAGAATGTGTAACTAACGTATAGCGGATGTTTTGTTGATCGCTTTATTGTTGTATGTATTTTAGTTTGTCACAATTTATATATTAATTTTCGTTATTATTAAGAGGTTTTGTTGGGGATATTCTCCCTGTATGCATCCCGAATATGTAATAAATGAATAGCACTGGAAGAGGAGCTATCGTGTAAACGATGTAGCAACATATTTTTTACGGCCCATTGGAAATCGTTTAACTCTTCTTTATTCATAAAACATCGTTATTCATTTAGTGATCAGATACTTAGTTACGACTTCGATCGATTAGTGTTAATTTGATCTTAATTGAGGTTTAATTGGGTCTTAATTGAGGTGGTACTGTATGTTCATGAACATTCTATTATAATTTTGTGAAACCTATTTTTGGTAATTGTGATCTCAATGCCGAATTAATATTCATTGTCGCCGGGCTAAGCCTTGATTGGTGTTTGATTTAGGTTTATTAAGTTTCTGTTAAAATTAACACGACCTATTTTTCATTTAACGACATGATTCCGTCATTCTGTTGAGGTGATACTTCGCCCACAACAGAATGTTCATGAATCGCCGCCTCACGAGTTCAGCAGCATTCAGCCTTCTATTAATTGTCGCCATTGATTTCTGGCGCTGTCCGCGTGCCACAATTCACGTCAATATCCACTGCGCTGAACCTGGGATTACTCCTGCTTATGCGTACGGCGTGCCTGGACGTTTTTTCGACGTCGAAAGTCTCCCCGAGTTCGCTAATTCTTAAGAACTCTGGATACAACAGATTGGGTGATTGCAAACTGGCTGTTAGCTGCATCTGTGTCATCTTCTAACGACGGCCTTCTACGATCGCCTTCTGCATCGCTTCAGACAAATCACGAGTGTTCTTTCGCCTTCTCATGTTTGTAAATACAAAAAATAAATTTGAAAATATTTCGACAAAAATAACGTAAGAAACGGAAGACCTCTGACATTCAACGGCAACTTATTAAATAGCTTTTGACACATGTATGTTGGACCCTGTTGCGTTACAGTTAATCTACACATATCGACATGCACATTACAACGATTACGAGTTGCGTATTTGTGAACATCAGCATGATTTAAAAGCTCATCGAAATTGTTCGGATCATACGATATACAATTTAGTATATAAATAGATGGCAGGGTTAGAACGCCTAAACGCACGAATATGTGTCGACAGTCCTCACTGTATCTCAGGCCTCGCACAACTCTTAGAGCCCTACGCTGTATATGGGTTTGTATAAGCGCGAACTAAGCGGTTTTTACTACTTCTAGTTCCACTTTGACAATAAGGCTTCGTAGCAAAAAGAAGTTTTTTGAAATTTTCTTGCTAATAACGTCAAAATAATGATCAAATTTCAATACTGAGGTGGTTCCTAAGAATTTACCACACGACGGATTACCAAAATTGTTCAAACAGTTTTCTTATTATTCAAACACAACTCATTCGCGATGCAACATTTACGTGCTCTATCTAGTATCAATTCTGATCTTTGAATGACTTCTTCAGCATCATTATGGCGTATTACGGAAATTTTTATTGTTACATGTTTTATGGTGTCTTGTGTTGGGGACATTCTACGCATGCACACCATATATTCCGAGTTCAAAGAAAATGTGTACGATTAATGGGTCGTATGGGATTCACGGAGTGCTGCAGGAGAAAATTTGTTCAATTAGGTATTATGACCTTTCCGTGCATTTATATTCTTGCATGTCTGATGCACGTGAAGGCAAATTTGAGTGAATATAAAAAAACAACGATAGTCACCAGTACAACACAAGAAATGGATGCGGCCTTGCTGTCCCTTTCAGTCGCATGTTGAGGGCGCGAGATGGTTGTAATTATCATGGTATCCGATTTTTTAACGCATTGCCTCCTCATGTTCAGAATTTGGACATCAAGTGTTTTAAATCTGTTATCAAAAAATTCTTGATTGCTAAAGGCTTCTATAGCTACGACGAATTTGTAAGCAATGATTTTCAATTAATATGAACACTAATTCCTCACCAATATTTACTGCTGGTAATCAGTCTCCTTCAATATATATATACATGTGTATGCCTGACTTTATTTTTATTTTATTTGATTTTACTTATTAATTTTCAAATTTGACCTTTCTATTTGTTTATTGTGTATTTTCATTTATGTATATCTATGTAATATAACCTGACGTGTGAAAATGCTGTAATAGTTTGGACATCACAAATAAATTGTTATAAATTATTGGTGCTTAGGATAATCAAAGTGGCATCGTCAGCATATAAAAAACAATCAATGTCCCTAAAATAGTACGGAAAGTCATTGAAAAACATCAAAAATAAAAGAGGACCAAGGATAGAACCATGTGGAACACCCCGAGTCAAAGTGACTCTTTCCTACGTCATTTAGCCACAAGTCACCTGTTGCGTTCTGCCGGCCGAATAAGATTGGATTAGACTGCAGCGTTTCTTAAACTTTTGATGATGAGTGTAACTCTTTTTAATGACCACATTTATCGTGGAATCCCTGGCATCATTCAATTTTCTTTAATGAAAGGTTTTAATGCAATGAATGTTTAGATAACATTTATTTGCTTCAAAAAGTACTTTCAAAATTAATACCAAATTATTAAAATAACGTTTAATGGGAGGAGTGGTGCTGCTTGGATGAAAGTTGAATTCTGTTGTCAGGTTCGGCGTCAAGTTTGTTGCGATATTTATTTTTTGTCGACATATAAGCTGAGAATCCCATTTCACAGATATATATATGTAGTAGCAGATGGTAAAAGTGCCAACACGCCCTTTTGCGACCATTGAAGATATTCATCTTTCAAACTGCACCAAAATTGTATTAACGGCATTGATTTAAATTTTTCTTACAACGATGAATCATATGTCATTTCAATCAAAGTTTCATATTCTTCTGACGACATGATTGAAGGTCGTGTATTGATAATAAATGGGTTTTTAATCTACAGTTCTTATTGATATTTAATCTGCCTGTCATTCGGAAAATATTCATTAAAATCTTCACTCAAGCCTTTCAGGTGTTGAAGAACTTCTTCAATAAATGTGCCCTATTTCAATCTTTTCCTCTTCCAAAAATCTTTTATAGTTAGGAAGCAATCATATTCATTAGAGCTTACACAAATTATCCAAAATTCTATCATTTTCTTGAAAGCAAGAATTTTTTCGTTAGCATTAAATACATTTACCTGTTTGCCTTGAAGTGTTAAATTAAGATTATTGATCTTCGTAAAAATGTCGCTTAAATATGCAATATTGAGCAGCCAATTTTTATCAAATAATCGATCTTTCAATTCGAAATTATGTTCTAAAAAAAAGCACGTACATCGTCCATTAATTCAAATAAACGGGTGAGTATCTTTCCTTGTGACAACCATCTGACTTCAGTATGTAACAGAAGAGATGTATGTACACCTCCCATTTGTTACACTTCCCAGGCCGATATTTTTAATAAGCCGTACAGCCCCATTAATTGTGTCACTCATGGTTTTTGCTCCATCTGTACCGATATCGATGCAGTTGTCTCATATTATTTCATTGTCTTCAAGAAAAGCATTTAGGAGACTAAATATTTCCAGTCCTGTAGTACGTGTTGGTAAAAATCTACATAACAGAAGATCCTCTGATATTGCGTTTTTATGCTGGTAACTATTGATGACAATTCATATTGCAAGTCCAGCTACATCGGTAGATTCGTCCATTTATAATGCAAATTTGCATGATTGTAGGCGAAACATAAGTTCATTCTTTATATTGGTGGCTACATTTCTGATGCGCTGAGCTACCGTATCATTCGATAGTGGGATCTTACCTATTTCTTCTGCTGATTTTTCGTTTAACATCTAACCATCTCCATAGCGCAAGATTTTATGAGACTTTCCGCAATTGAGCAATTGAGCTATTTGATAACTGACCAAGTAAGAAGGTTCAGTCGCTTTTTCATTAATTGTTTTTGTGGTTTGAACCATAAATATTTTTAATTTTACAAGTTCGTCACACTTTCGCTTGAAAAATTCAACATTTTTTTCTTTAAAGTCCTTATGGAGAGATTCCAAATGTCGACGCATCTTAGCTGGAGCCATAGAGCTAGTTGGAACTATTTGGAGCTATATGAGACCTTTGCTATATATAACGCACTGCGGATTACCATTACTGTTCATAAATCCTAAGGATATACAACTTTCATCATACCTCCTACGTTTTTTAGTAACTATTTTGTATTCAACACTTGTAGAAGCATTTATAACTGGCTTATTTTCCTTTGGGGCGATTTGATTTGCATCGGTGTTATTGTCAAGCTGAATCTGTTGCATCTACACTTGAACGTTTTAGTCTGCCGTTTTTAAGCCACCTGTCCATACTGCAAAACATTGGTAACAATGTTAGAAGAAAAAAAGCGTTTCGAAAAAGGTTGCCGATCAAAACTGTAACGCGAACTGTAAAACGATAACTGTCTTCTCCGGGCCGATCCTGGTTCTTTTATCCCCGAGTCCAGTAATATCCCCGGTGAAAGTTTCTGGGAATCCTTTGCTTGGACCAAAAAGATGCGCTGCCCAGATGGCCGGAGAGTTTTTTTTGAAAAGTTTCAATAGTTTTCTGGCGTTCAGTAAAAATTCGTTTCGCGGAACACAGTTTAAGAAACGCTGGATTAGAGCAACACTTTTGTCATCAAAATTGTAAACATTGCTATGTTTATTAATAAGAATTGGATGATGTACAGTATTGAATGCACGAGACAAGTCCAAAAACAATGACATACAGTATTCACGCCTTTCAAAGCTGTCAAGACAGATATTCATATATTAACTACCGCGACAGAGGTAGAATAGTAATAGGACGAAAATTAGCATTGTTGCTTTTATCACCGCCTTTAAATATTGGAATTGCATTAGTTATTTTTAATAAGTCAGAGAATACGCCAGATGAAAAGGAATGGTACACCAATCTGGTAACGGGCATCACATAGACCATAAATGTTTTTAGAGTTAATAGATTTTAAACTGCAAAGCAGATCACGAACTTTAATCGGCGTAACTTCAGAACACGAAAAGTACACTCCTTCTGGAGGCAGCGTATGACAAACGTCCATAGCACAAACAGTCGAACCTGAAAAACTTCGAACCACCTCGTCAGCAATGCCAATAGAAAAATTATTTAATTGATTAGGGTTTAAATGAGAAGTGTCATCATCCGTACAACTACCCCTAGTATTATTAATAAGATTCCACATTACTTTTGGTTTATTTTTGCACTGCTTAATAACTTCAATCGAAGCCTTATTTTTGCATCAGAAATCGCCTTTGTATATTGAATTCTAAGGTTATTTCTAGCATGAAGTAAGTCATCAGTTTTAAATTTTCTATAAAGCTTGCAAGAAGAGTTATACATTTCCCTTATGTGTTTCAAATCATTGTTAAACCAATTGAGGCCGTTATCACATAGTGAAAAAGACGTATGAAAAGCCCCCATAATGACATTAAGAAACATTCCATATGCATCATTCACGCTATTATTTTTACTTGAATTTTATTTCCAAATATATATTTTAAAAAGGCAAGGACAATGATTAATTTATCACGAATGGTACTTGCTACAAGGCTTATACAAAGAAGTGGGGCGGATTACACGTTTAGTGAATCTCTTTATTTTGCCATCAAACAACTTTCACAAAAGAGGTTCCAATCCGTTGGGAATTTCGTATGGCGTCATAAAAAATATACAACATTTGTAGTGTTATTTCTTGTAAGGTTTTTACAAGAAAATTTCTTGTAAGCCGTCTGTTTTTCAGTTTCTATTTTCTCAAAGTCTTGTACATTAGTATGAACTTTCGTTTAACACACCATTTCTTTTTTATTTTTGTAAATATGCACAAATTTGCAAAAACTTTCTTAACTTTTTAATGGCACAAGTTCGTTAAGCTTAACAAATTAAACATAAAAATACAATAATCATCAGTTCTATCTAATTGGGTCATATCCTAAACCGAATCTATCAATTTTCTGGTAAATTACTTTATGAATCATAACCGGTCAATGAATCGCTTTTAAAAAACACAACTTAAAGCCGGGTTATTATAAAATTATAATAACCCGGTTTTCTTTCATTTTAAAATTGCGTTTAAGGTTAAAAACTTAACAATTTCAAAGGAAACATTAGAAATCCTTATTCACATGAACTGCACGCACTTTCAAGGTTTTCAAGGTGCAATTAACAAAAAATAATGTGCGAAAATTAGTTAAATGAGTCAAATAGATTACGAAGTGGAATTAAAAAATTTATTTTTGTTACAACTTTCATTTCTTTTAAGAAAGTTTTTAAGAATGTTTTAAAAAATAATTTAAAGGACAGATTAATAATAAAAAAGATGAACTTTCTACATCGATCAACGTCACAAATTCATTTTAGGTTGCAACAAACATCGACTTAGTCATCAATGGGTTAATTTGCAACAGGTTAAAGATGCGATAATTTATGTTAATAACCCGTTATAATACGAAGTTGTGGTTATGATGTAAGTTAAGGTTTTCTCCTAACAGATCATATATCTGCGTGTGCATATTGTTCGTTCAGGTGTCCGAAAGGTTTTTGAAATTTTCTCTTTTGCACTTCCTATTCGACCTTCCTGGTTAAAATTTCCAACGAGGTTTACATAATAGTTTATTCACTTGAAAAAACTTTTACCTTTATTGAATTGGCAATTCAATTAAATTAATTTCTTTTTAATCTCTATATGGTTTGAAATAATTATACTTACGTCTAAAAAGCTTTGTAATGTTTCTGTAAGTCCGGAGAAGTCGTAAGTTCCGTCATCTTTAGGCTAGAAAGTAGAAGAAAAACAATCGATAATTGTTGGGGACAAAAAAGTTTAACACAAGGTTAATGGTTTTGTATAGTTTTCTTTTTTGTATTGATTAATTAAGCAATTCTTACCACACTTAATCCACCTATTAGGCCGACAATTGCGTCAACATCTACTCCACCTTCAGGCTAAAACACAAAAAAGTAATCAATTATAAAAATATTTAAAATCAAATATTTTTTTTTTTATATTTTTATACACACTGTACTTAATTGTCCCAAAAATGATTTAATTAATCCTTGAACAAAATCTGTTTCTTCACTTTCGTTGCTTTCCTCTTCTTCGCTTTCTTCATCATCTTCTTGTTCGGCGTTAGTTTCCGGTTCTTCATCAGAAATTTCTTCTCCATCATTACTATTATCTTCGTCAACTTCTTGTTTAGCAAATTTCGTTTGATTGGCGATAAATTCCTCAATTTGCTCAATTAGTTTCGTTATATTTGTTCCAGCTAAATCGTTTTTATTTATTCGAATATTAATTTTCGTTCGATTACTTTTCGGTTCCAAGTCCAATGTTGGTAATACATCCTGTACACATAAAACAATACCTCTATCTCTATCTCGATAAACGAACCTAATTATCAATAAGAAACGGGGTACTTTCAAACTAATGAATCACGTATTATGTTAATGTTGATACTGGGTTTAGTTTTTTTGTTTTAATTTTCTTGTTAACTTTCAAAATGTATGGTATAGGTAAAAGTGAAATGAACTAAAGCAGGGACACAAGGTAAATTAGCGGTTTCTATTGTTGTTAATTGACGTAATTGGATTTTATTGTCTGGATATAAAAATAATATTAATGTTTTTACGAATTCTTTGTTCTGTAATCACGTAATTTCACACGATTACTTTAATTACTTTATGTATTTTAATTACTCACGGGAAGATCTAAATCCGGAATTGGTTCGTTAAAAAAAGGATTTCCTGGGAAAATATTAACTTGTCGTTTTAAACTTGTCACTGTTGAATTGTCTAAATTGTCTATAGAATTTAAATCAGAATCGGAGATGTTTAATGTTTTAGTTAAATTCTCATGATTTAAATCATCCTAAAAATAAAAATTATCTACTTTTAAACCTACGAAGTTAGCGCTCAATTAGATAGGATTTTACCGGTATAATGTTTTGATTATAACAAGAAAATCGATTTTGATGAACAATATTTTATTCGTAAGCTTAATCCCGGGCCAATACGAAAGTGGAAATGCCCGATTCCAAATCACTTTTGATCTGCAGCAAACCAGAATTGCTTCAATCAATACCAATCTCACTCAGAGCACAAACTGACAGAGAAATAGCTGAAAATTGGCTAACTAAATCACTGGGCGTATATTGGGCACCTTTGACACACACTTTTCGATTTCAACTGAATGTGACCATCAATGAGAACCTTACGAAGCGTCACATTCTGTCAGACGTAGCTAAATTATTTGACCCTCCCGGTTGGCTAGTATCTGTCGTTATGAAAGCAATTCTCACTGAAGAGTTGTTTCTCCAAGAATTAGAGTGAGATCAAGCTGTACAAGACCAAGTCAAGCATTTATGGTTACAATTTCCAGAAGAATTAAAAGTGTTAGAAGAAATCAACCTACCACGGTGGATCAAAAGCAGAAAGGATCCAAAGTTGAACTCCATGGGTTCAGAAAAAGCGTATGGGGCAGTAATCTATGCAAGATGTCCTAACGAAAGCGGACAAATTACGTCGACCCTAGCTATAGCTAAGTCAAAAATAACACCTGGAAGAACAAAATCGACGTTACCAAGATTAGAACTTTGCGCGGCAGTATGACTTGCAAGATTATTTAGAAGAACTACCAGAACACTAAAATTAGATCAAGAAACTCCACTCTTCGCATGGTCAGATTCCACAATCACATTATCTTGGATAAAAGGAGATCCAACGAAGTGGAAGACGTTTAGACGTGGAATGGTCCATCATGACTGTTAAAAGAAGGATGTTGGCCACAACAAGAAGAGGTAGAGAACACCAATGAGGAGATTAAAATCCCAACAATTATCAGCAGGCAACAATTATTGCCTGCATGAAAGCATTTGAAATGCCGAAAGAGTACGAACGATTCTCTTCATTGACAAAAATGATTCGAGTACTTTCTTACTGTTGTCGATTCATAACAAACTGTTAGAACAAAGCGAAAGAATATGGACCGCTTACCGTTCAAGAGATGAATACGACCCTAAACGCAATTATTATCGAAATTCAGCACAGAGCGTTCGAAATGGAAACAAAAGATCTTCGAAAAATAACCAAGTGGACAAGAAAAGCAAGGTTTCGACACTTAATGCGTTCATAGATAAAGATAAACCTTCTTTATCTTCGTGTTGACCGAAGATTACAAAAATCACCTCTAGCCAACGATGAAAAACACCCAATAATTGTTTCTAAAACATTTCTCAAACGTTCATCTTAAATGTAACCCCTTCAACTCTACATGGAGGAAATTAAGCAACATTAGCTTATATTAGAAGAAAATATAGGATTATAAATGGAAAACGTGACGTTTGATACATTGCTCAGGTAGTAAAATGAATAATGGGAGAACTTCCTGCACCAAGAGTCTGCCCAGCTCTCCCATTCACTCATATTGGTGTAAATTATGTCGGCCCGATTCAAATTCGTACCACGAAAGGAATAGGGCACAAATCGTATCAACGGTACATCGCCATCTTTGTATGCCTGACAACATTGGCAATTCATTTGGAAGCAGTCAGTGATATGTACACTGAGATATTTCTGGCTGCTCTAAATAGATTTACTGCTCGACGTGGTTACTGTGAATACATGTACAGTAATAACGGAACAAATTTTGTTGGAGCCCGTAAATTGTTACAACCAGAGTAAATTGTTACAATTGCAACATTCAAGATCGGATCCAGGAAATTGAAGAACTCTCCACGCTTCTTTCTCTAATAGAAGCATCCTTAAATTACCGTCCATTAACACTTTTAAGTAACCACATGAATGATACAACAGTTTTGATTCCTGACCATTTTCTTATCGGTAGATCATTGTTATCCTACAATCATCCTTCTAACAAATATGAGCAAGATTTGTCTTCGAGGTGCAAGTAAATTCGAAAAATGAACAAAGACTTCTGGAAAGCGTAGTCCAGTGGCTACCTCAGTCGGTCACAACAGAGATACAAATGGAAAGTTCCACAAGATAATTTCAAGCCTGGTGATGTTGTTATTATCAAAGAAAATATCATCGATACCAATCGTTGGCAATTAGCACGAATAACAGAATCCATCCATCAGATGATGGCAATGTTAGAGTGGTCACGTTAAAAAATTCTGGCGGAAGAATCCTGAAAAGAGCGAAACACAGCTTAGTACCATTACCAATGGTCAAAGAAAAACAGGAAGAAGTCCAAGGTCAACAAAACAATAATAGACGAAGATATGTCGTAAGCGCGATTAGAGTTTTCAAATACTTATGTGATAACTTAAGAATGAGCAAAGAAGACAGAAGAGAGTTGTTGGAATGATTATTAACCAGTGTTTTCGGCGTCAACGACGAAGTATACCAAGATATCGAGGCGTTAGAAAAGAATCAGTAAACTCTGATAAAAGCATCAAATCATCAAACTAAATTCATGATGTTTGCAATTTCGTTTTTTAACGCCAGCGAAGCAAGAGTTTATGTCCAACTAGAGAAGTTTCCCGCAAAACTAAACCAAGGACTTTCTGCGTTAAACGAAATGAGCCGTTGGTTCACCAAAGTCGGTGTGAATCAATTGAACATCTATGTATTGAACTCAAATCACATAGCTATAAACATCATTTCGGAAATAAGTCAATTTTGCACCAAGGTGATGTATCTACACCTAGACCGAAGAGATCTGTATGACATTATGCCATTAGCTTACACACACAGAATAATTGTCGCAGCAACTTCAAAACTTCCGTCGAATATTCAAATCCCTCAAGCTCTTATCATAAAACTTAAAATGCCACAAGATGAGGAGTTTATTACGATATTTACTTATTTTCCCATGGCAGAAGTAATTGACTTCGAAATTATTAAAGTCAATACTATACCGCTCAAGATCACTAATGCAACATACTGGATACTAGAAGTTCCAAACGAAATCTTCGCTATTGATTACAACAATCAGTTATATTTTCAACTTAGCCACGAAGAATTTAATGAGTGCATAGTGGTAGAAGTTACTGAATACTTATGCGCTCCTACATTAGTAAAAAACATCGAAAATAATCCCAGTTGAGTCATCAATGAGATTTACAAACGTCAAGATAAGCCATGATTCAAGAATTCTATATTAATTCGCTTATTTGGAAAGAATTATACATGAAGAATACCTGGATTTTCATAACACCGAAACTAGAGAAAGTTGCTGTAACATGTTCTGGTACAGGAGAAGACTACTAATTTCGACTGGTGTACTCCAGATTTTTCAGGACTGCGTTATAAAAATGAAACAAATTATATTAACAGCCAAGAGTATTACCGTAATAGCCAGTTTCAATCACCCGATCGTACTTCCAAGGAACATCTCTGTAAAAAGACCATGGGTCATTACTAAACTATCTGGAGAAAAACTCATCAAAGCTGGAGATGAAGTTTCTCAGCTTATGGCCACAGAAGAATTAGTAGATGAGGAGTGTTGATCTGCACCCTTAAAACTCTATCAATCGTCATTATAATTGTCACCATATGGAGACTGTATCAATGGTGTAAGGTGAAGTGTCAAAGAAAACCAAAACCAAAAGAGACGTCCAACATTGAAGAAGGGATTCCTCTGCAAATGATCAATCCGGAACGCATACCGCGCGCAATTATGTGACATAAATTAATTACTTTTAAACACTATATTAATTGTTAAGTTAGAATTAAGATTTGTATATAAACCCCATCTTCGTAATACTCATTTCCTTCCTGGATTAAGTGTCTGGCCTGCCCGGAGTTTAATCCATTCCAAAATAAATATCTGGCTTGCCAGGAGTTTATTTTCTCCCAAACACATTTCAAATATTTGGCCTGCCCGGAGTTTGAACAAAATAATTAAAGATTTTGATTAAAACACAAAAAGGTAACAAATCAAACACATCTTCATTATTAATTGCTCAATTTTAGTCATTTTAGTCAAAATTCGCTAATTGACATTCAGTTGTTTAAAGAACTCAGTGAATGTACTGACTCTAGTCCATTATTACAAAAAATGAGCACGATGTTTATGTATTTGATTGTAAGAATAAAAATGTAAAATTCAATATCGTTAAGAATTAAGTTTCTAGAATCTAAGGCAAAAGTGGAAAATGCAATATCGTTAATACCAAAGTTTGCTACAATTTTTAAGCAAACTTTTTTTTTAATACATTCCAAATCCAGTACTCTACTAACAACAAAATATAAAAGCACGATTTCATTTAATTATCACCTTTTCGAATTTTTCTCGGTGTTTATTCATCTGAAAGCAAAAGTGTAAAAAAACCAATACCGTTGAGAATAAAATAGGTTATAATAACTTTTATTTATTCTAAAACATTCTGAATCCCGTGGTCTATCAACAACAAAATGTAAAACAACGATATCATCTAATTTTCACCTATTCGGCTTTTTTTCGATATTTATTCATCTGAGAGCAAAAGTGTAAAAGAAGAATTGTTAGGAATAAAGTTTGCTACGACTTTAATACTAAAACTTTTTTTCAAAAACGTTTCAAATCCCGTGTTCTATCAACGACAATATGAAAAACCACGATTTCATCTAACTTTCACCTATTCGACTTTTTCTCAAGATTTATGCATCTAAGTTTCATTTTATGCAAATTTGCTACGACTTTTATACTAAAATTATTTTTCGAAAACATTCCCAATCCCGTGCTCCACCAAAAACAAGATGTAAAACCACAATATATGCATTTGAGAGGAAAAGTGTAAAACAGGAATATTGTTAAGAATATGATTTGGTACAACTTTTATAGTAAACCTTTTTTTAATTAATTTCTTTTTATGTGGGCTGGATTTTGGGTCTTCGTACGTGTATAAACACGGTAACCACGATATAAACAATTCGGAGAGCTGTACTAGGTTAATGAGAAAGAATTGAGATCGGGCATTTTACGGTTTCGATAGAAGAAACTATGGCGAATCGAATGACGTAAAGATCTCAATAATCATCTACATCGATTAAGAGTTACCCCTAAATAAAGTAATTTTTGTGTTCTTTTCGTGTATTTGGGCAATGTTTTGAGGTTTTAGCGAAATTCGAAAGGGATCCCGAATCCCACATTTCCACTTTCGCAGTGGCCAAGAATTCAGCTTTCGAATGAGATACTGATTGTCAAACTCGGTGGAGAGGTTCTCTTGTTATAATTAAAATACTGTCATGTAAAATGGTATTTAATTGGGGACTAGAAAAATTGGAAGCTAATTTAATACCTGAACGATAACATTTTCCTTAATAGAGTTATCTTTATCCAAAATAGATGCACTGTAAACTATATTAATCAAAAACAAAAAGAAAAAACACCAAAAACTTAAATCACAATTGCTTAATCGGTACATTTTAACTTTTATTAGGTTTGAGTTGGTACTGACATCGATTTCCATTCTAACATCGTTTTTATACAAAAAATCAAAACGGATGTTTCGGCAATACAAATGTCGAATTTACTTTACCATTAGCGCTTCCCGTATGTCGCCAAACTAAAGCTTCCATAAAAACTTTAAGCTATCCGGCGAACAAGTTTTCGTTTGTGCCAATGCACGCATATCGATATAATTTCATGTCATTTACTCGGGTAAACACGGAAACGATTCTTTCGTTCTTGCAAAAATTAGTTTATTTTGAAATCATTGCTTATTGTAAAAAAAAATTGTGAAAATTATGAGTTTAAGAAAATTTAACTATAATTATTAATATGTATCATAACGCCTTCATTAACTAAGGTTGTAACGCACTAATTTGGTAATACTAATTTACATATCTTAATTAAATAATATTAGTTTATTTTTAATCAAAAAGATTTATAGAAGATTTATTAAAGTTAACAGAGTGTAGGAAGCCGTTATTGAGTTAAATAAACACAAAATTGATATATTACCGGAATTAATGAAAAAATGCAAGGGAAATATGTATCAGAACTAAATACAGCGAAAATTACATAAATCATAGGGCCTATAGGCTACTGTAGAAATGCTTGTACATGAATAATTTGATCGTGTACTATGACGTCCGTTACTCTTGAGTTTAATCAGGAAGAAATATAGTTGATTAGTATGCATATATTCACCAGAGATAAATAAACACAAGGAAGAACGACTATATTTCTTTGAAGAATTACCGTTTATAATCTTAGGATTTATATTGAGAGGTTTTAGTCCTAGAATTCGAAGTACTTCTAAGTAAAGGTTTAATGAAGACGTTATCCATGACAATGGAAAGATGTTAATAACTTTATGTACACAGAATTTGTAACCAGAATAGTTAACGTGAATGGAAGAAAAAGTGAAAAATGTGGTTCACTGAAGAAATTAATGTTATTGGCGATTGGCTAAAAACGATTTCAAACTTACTTTTTCCTAGATAACACCAAATTATTCCGCGCATGTTAGAATTAAGTATTTAAATCTAATGCTACTTTGATCTAATAATAAACTCACATCTTGGACTAAATTAGTGTCACCTAGGATTTGGGCTAAAATACTTTTAATAGTAAAATAAATATAGATCAACTTCTCACTCGCTTGTTTTATTTACTCGATAAAACTCGATAAAGAAAAAACTCACCAACAACAATGCTGTATTCGTTAAGGCAGATAAAGGAGCAAGAATTGTAATCCTCAATAAGGAGGAATACATCGACAAAACTTTAACATTTATGAGAAACAACAATTATAAAAAGCTTGAAAAGTCTCCGCTAAATACCAGTAAAGATGACGAAAGAAATTATCAAAAAATGTAATGAGGTTTTAATTCATTTTTCACCACATCTTAACATATCACCAAACAACATATATATCATACAAGAATGCATACATATGAATCCAAAAATCCCTAGATTATATTCATTACCTAAAGTACATAAACAAGGTATGCCAATATGTCCGATTACTGCATACATGAACTCTCCTACATCAAAAATTGCACAAGTTTTATTGAATATTTTTCAACAAATCGATTGTCAAACTTGAATATAGTATCAAAAATTCAAGGCAATTTATTGAAAAAACCTCTGATATCGATATAACAAATACAAAACTAATTTCTTTTGACGTTACCAACTTATATTCAAACGTTCCGATAGAATATACTTTGAACTTAATAGATACAATTTTTAGAAACTATTTTAAAAATGATAAAATTGTCTCCCAGCTTAATTTATTACTACAACATGTAGTCTCTCAAAATTATTGTTGTTTTAATGATGAATACTATGAGATATCCGAAGGACTACCAATGGGTATTCTTTTCCGGTATTCTATCTGATATTTTTCTAAATCATATCGAAGAACAATACATATTTTCACAAAAAAATCCATCTTAACATCACATTGTCAAATGGATAAGATATGTAGACGATATCTTTTGTATATGGGGCGATGACCAAGATCAATTGGATAATTTTCACATTTATCTGAATAATTTACATAAAAACCTAAAATTCACGCTAGAAATCGAAATTAATAAAAACATTAATTTTCTCGACCATTCCTCTGGAAATATAAAATACCTTCCATGATATCTACCACTGAATTTAATTTTATACAACAATTGGCCTTAGATAATGGATACCCCCTAAACTGATAGAGAGCCTGTTTAGTAAAATTAAAAAACAAAGGAACCCCTTTATATAAAACAAGAAAAAGAAACAATACACAAAGCTGTTCCATACAATTCCATTACTCATCAAGCTACGGAAATCTTTGCTAACTATAACCTAACGTTAGCTTTTAATAACAAAAACTCTAACTTAAAATCTTATCCAACCACCACCTAAAAACCAACAACAACATTTTACAACAAAGTGGCATTTACAAAGTCAATTGCACACAATGTCAATATTCATATATAGGACAAACGGGACGCCAACTAGAGATGCGCTTAAAAGAAAAAAGAAAACTCTAACATCTACAAGCACATTAACGAAACAAACCATACTATGGATTTCGAAGGTGTAAAATTAATCCACAAAAATATATCGGCACAGCAATCAAGAAAACACCAAACTACTCAACGACCAACTCGAATTTAAATATATGACTATATTTAAGTTAACATAAAAATTAATTTTATTTTAAATTTATAGAATTATGGGTTTAGATCCACACAAAAGTGCCATCTCGTAACATTCTCGTAACATCTGTAAAAACATGTCTTGTTTTTCGCTTTTCGTGTTTTCATGTATCGTCTGACACACCTTTTAATTGTACGTTTATAAGTTCGTGTATCTGTGTTGTTTTGTATTTTAGTTATTTTATTTACATATAAGGGTTATTATATTATAACACTAAACTCATAAAACCTTTATGACATTTCACGTTCTAAGAAGAAAAACAAATTTTTGAACTTGAGTGTAAGTATTTTATATAAAAAACAAAAAATTGTCAACAAGGAAACAAATTTGTAATTCTTTATAATCATATATTCGACTGATGATGGCCTTATAAGCCGAAACTAGTATCGAGTAAATAAAACAAGCGAGTGAGAAGTTGATCTATATTCATTATTAATTCAAATAATCTCTCAACATGAATTCCTACATTCAAAATAAAATGCTTTTATTCTTTTTAACAGATTGAGAGTTGCTTCGCCATTAGTGCCCAGGATTGATAAAGTTGGATTTTCCTCTAATGATAAGTATCGTAAGAAGTCTTCTTCTTTTTATAGTAGGACTCTGACGTTTTCAGAGACCTTTTCAATCTTCTTCAGAGTCTCAACAGTGATGCTGAAGTCCTGCTTTCGTATCACCTCTTCGCGGGACGTCCACGAGGTCCGGTCTGAGAGAGTTTTTATCTCAGTGGTTCTGAGAAGTCTTCTGTTTGTGATGTTATCCGTCCCTGTTCTTGTACTCATCTCCCTTACAAGTACGACAATATTCGGATGTAGGTGTCGTTTCTCTAGCATGCTCAATGCATCACTTAATCTCATTGCATCAAATGTATGATTAAGATCGACGGAACATTCACAAACTCTCTTAATATAAGAAAGATCTCTGTTGTAGTTCGCAGATCCCAGTGACAGTTACTTCTTCTTATAGCATTCTGGGCATCCATTTTTGGATAGAACTGAATAAGCCACTTCCCTTATAATTACTTGAGTTGATACTCTTTTACATTCGGTAATTATGTTCAACAGGATGTGTATTTCATCTACCATTGCGTCTCCACCATATTTAATTAGCTCGTTTATATAATCAGCTTACATCACATAATTCGTCTACTGAAAGATAATACTTTATATTTCTTTCATTCCATGAAATGTTATTTTTTTAACCTTCTTAACTGTAGTGATGTTCTGCTCACTATATTTTAAGCCCCTTCCACTTGAAATATGATTTGGAAATATTTGTCCTTGGTTAAAACAACATTGTAAAATATCGTTCTTTGACTTGGATGCAGGGCTGTAAACTTCCGCAGAAGCAATATTTATTTTGAAAAAGTAATTTTTAAGGTTTTAATTAACTAATCGTAGTATATAGTATTTTTGTAAAGGAAAAACACATCAAATTCTTTTCAAGCACACAAAACGTTGATGTTTTTTACATTTATAAATTTCAATATTTTAGATAGAGTTTTTATCTATAAAAATTCAAATCACTATTTTATCACCAACTGTGCAAATAACATTATTGTTATTACTGTTCCAAACTATTGAATAATATAATTTTTATGTACTATTTTCCTTCCCATTCTGACGATGTAGCGAGTAATCATTAGAAAAGTATATTTCTATTTTAGCATAAAATTTGCAATATTTTCTTCCTCGTTTGTAGTTTTTAAAATAAAATAGTTAACTGTTCCAACTTTAATTGTTTTAATTTGCTCTAAATAATTGTTGCTTTGTATTTAAATCTAATTTTATTTTCTATTTGGAAAGTAGTTTAAGTTATGTTTTTTTATTTATTCTAGAATTGTTTGTAGAATTCTAAAATTTACCGTTTGCACCTAGCATTAAAATACTAACAAATTTAGAAACTTCTAGAAAACTTATAAGTATTTCAAATATTCGAACAAGGTTATCATATCTAGGTATTCTTCCTGAATCCAGAAGTTCTTTTATCTCGGGTAGAGGGGTTCTCTTAGATTTTGTTTAATTTTAGAACCGATTTTGATGAACAATATCTCATTCGAAAGCTTAATCCTTAGCTAATATGAAAGTGGAAATGCTCGATTTGAAATCTTCTTTGAATTCCACTAAAATGCCAAAATATTATAAAAGTACACAAGAATAACACAAAAATTACATTCTTTAGGTAAATAATTTGTAAAAGATGTAGGTACTCGATTTTCAACATCTATACATCATTCGATTCGTCATACTTTCTTCTATCAAAATGACAAAATCCACTCGTTTTCAATTCTCTTCCATTAACCTTGGGTCTGGCTGAATGCGGATCTCGAAATGTCCGATTCGAAATATTTATGGATTTCGATTAAAACCCAACAAACTAACTTATCAAACACATCAATTGATTTATTGTTTGATGAACACGTCAATTTAAAGTGTGATCAACAATGAATGCGAAGGTGGAACTCCAGGTATTATTATGACACTTTTTGTTAAAACACATTCAGGAAGCATTATTTTACGATTACATCAAAGTCAAATTAATAAATTTTACATTTTTCAATATTTTATTCCTAAGAAACAAGATGTGGGGTTCCTTTCATACCCCCATTGGTAACGCGAAGGTTAAACGATTCAAGTGAGCGTACTAACTGAAAGTCTAGTCCCCAATGATAAAAAAAGAAAAATGTTGTGCACGATATTTATGCGTTTGAGAAGAAAGTGTAAAAAAGCAATATTGTTAGGCATAAACTTTACTACAACTTTTATATTAAACATTTTCTCGAAAACGTTCCAAGTCCCGTACTCTACCAACAACAAGATGTAAAACCACGATATCATCTAATTTTCCTTTTTTTTATATTTATATATCTAAGGGCAAAAGTGTAAAAGGGCAACATTGTTAAGTATAATGTTTGCTACAACTTTTTTACTAAAACTTTTTTCTAAAACGTTCGGAATTCTGTGCTCTGCCAACAACAAAATGTAAAACCATGATTTCATCTAATTTGCATATATTCGAGTTTTTCTCTATATTTATGCATCTGAGACCAAAAGTGTAAAAAAGCAATGTTGTTAAGAATTAAATTTGCTACAAGTATTGGCCAATTGGTCAAAAGTATTAAACTGTCGATTACGATATTGTTCGCCAATATTGGTTGACAGGTTCTCAGGATGGAACCCATAACAAGGCAGTAATGGGTATCTTGAATAGGCTGGACAAAAGGTAGTTCTTGTGTTTGATATACCTAATTACGATGTTATTATCAAGGTTTAAATGGAAAGTGTTTTGGCATAAATTACTTCTCTAACAACTTTGATGTTTTGAGTTTTAAATGCTAAGAATGTCGTTTGCCTTTAGATTAGTTTAAGTTAATATAACTGGTGGATGGTCAAACATTGTTTGTAGGACATATAATTTAGCGTAATTAGTAGTGGTGGAACGGATAGTGAAATTAATAAGGGAAATTAATAAGAAAGCTGATAAGATATGTCAACTTATTTGGATCCAAGATACAAAATGAACTTTTTTGATGCTGATTTAACTAACGAAGCAACTCTAAAAAGAGGATACTATCAAGGATCCTTCAGGAAATTAATTTTATAGCGAATTTTGAAGGTTATCGATGAAACATCGAAAATGTTATCAAGTTCATCGAAAATATTATCAGTTCAAATATTGTTTTCTCAAAAATTAAGTTATTTTTTAAAACGGGTTGGTTCATTGGAAAAAGGACACTCTTATTAACACTTTGGAAAATTTTCAAACTCATATTAAAAGAAATGGATTTTATACGAATTTTTACAACTTAATCGGCGAAAATTGCAAAATTCGAAAAAATTGTCGATCATTTCAAAAATTTATTTCTCAAGAACTGAAAGAGATTTTTCACAA
This sequence comes from Onthophagus taurus, assembly GCF_036711975.1. Taxonomy (NCBI): domain Eukaryota; kingdom Metazoa; phylum Arthropoda; class Insecta; order Coleoptera; family Scarabaeidae; genus Onthophagus; species Onthophagus taurus. Next base: position 7,076,142 of record NC_091976.1, on the reverse strand, counting down.
CGGTATTTTTCATTAAAAAGAGGATACTTTAATTAATAATTGGTAATATTTTCACAAGGGTCCTTCAAAAAATGAATTTTATAGCGAATTTTGAAAGTTATCGATGAAAATTGCAACATCGAAAATTTTATCAAAACTTCAAATATTGTTTTTTCAAAAACTAAAAGTTATTCTTCAAAACGGGTTCGTTCATTGGAAAGAGGACACTTTTATCAACACTTTGTGAAATTTTCATACTCATATTCCAAGAAATGGATTTTATACGAATTATTAAAATTTAATCGGCAGAAATTGCAAAATTTGAAAAAATTGTCGATTAATTCAAAAATGTATTTCTCAAGAACTAAAAATGATTTTTCAAAACGGCTTGTTGCATTAAAAAGAGAATACTTTAATTAATAATTGGTGATATTTCCACAAGGATCGTTCACGAAATTAATTTTATAGCGAATTTTGAAAGTTATCGATGAAAATTGCAACATCGAAAATTTTATCAGAACTTCAAATATTGTTTTCTCAAAAACTAAGAGTTATTTTTCAAAACGGGTTGGTTCATTGGAAAGACGACACTTTTATCAACACTTTGTGAAATTTTCAACTCATATTCCAAGAAATGGATTTTATACGAATTATTAAAATTTAATCGGCAGAAATTGCAAAATTCAAAAAAATTGTCGATTAATTCAAAAATGTATTTCTCAAGAACTAAAAATGATTTTTTAAAACAGCTTGTTGCATTAAAAAGAGGACACCTTAATTAATAATCGAAAGTGATAACAGCGAGTTCTGTTAGTAATGAATGTGATGATGAATTACAAGCGAAGATTGTTACAATGAGGTTGCTAATGACAAACCTGATATAAATAAAGTTGTATTCAATGAAAAAAGTCCTATTGGGGTTGAACTTGATGATTATCTGCAGTGTCCAACACCTAAAATAGATACTAATTCGTGTAAATGGTGGAGTACTAAGTAATAGGTTTTTTTGGTAACTATCCGGTATCCGGCTGGATTTAAAAAAATGGCGGGATAGGCCGGGTACCGAATAGTTGCCGGATTCGAGTGGTTCCACCACTAGTAATTAGTAACATTTTTTTGCATAAAAAGTTTTTTCCACCTTGATAAACTTCTAAGTTATGTCCAATTATTAACGTTATTAATGTTAGAAAAATATTCAATTCAGAAATTTTTGCTGTCTAACATAAGTATAATATAATATCTAATATAATATGTATTAAAAACATTTTCCAGGTTAAAATGGAACCTTTTTGGCATAAAACACCTTTTCTATAACTCTAATATTTACAGTTATAGCCAAATTTAATGGCAAAATTCATAAATTTTTACGTTATTTTGCCTTTAGATTAAGTTAGGTTAATAATAATGATCGATTGACAAAAAATGTTAACTGGAAATATTATTTACATATATTATTACGTCTCTATTAATTTTTGTTAGAATCAATTCTTAATATTAATTAAAGTTACCGTATTTAAATTAATATAATAGGTTAGAAATAATTAAAATTTTTCTTACGTTCTATAAAAGTAAAAGTGATTTCACCAACAAAATTCACTTTTACAATTTAAAGATTAATCCGTCTGCTATAAAAAAAGGCGAAAGTAAACTTTATTAAAAAAAGAATATCGTAGTTTCTATGATGACTGAAAATACGAGAATTTTCGAATCATTTCTCAACGAAAATTTATTAATATATAATCGAATAAATTACAAAATCCCGAGCAAATCCAATTGGTTGTAAGTTGTGTATTAAGTATTCTATTGGATATTTTTTACCCTTAGCTTATTCTAGATAGGCGCTCGCCTTGATAACGTAAAACTCCGCGGTCTCGAAATGAAAGTCTAATCATAATATCTGAGACAGAACGGTGCTCTAGAAGTTTTGCGCAACCTTAAAAGCACACCGAGGTGGTCAACAGTTTCTTGGCGACAATGACTAATACACAATAATAGTGGAAAAGTTTCAAAAAATCATGAATGTAGAAACGAATGTTGTGTATGTCATGTAATATTTAAGGTGTTAGTCAGAGACGAGTTTTCGTAATTATTTAATTTCTCGTTTAAAATGTAATTAATGTTTCTTTGTAATTCTGTATACAACAAACAATATTTATTGCAAATAACTAAGAAATTTAATTAGCGACCGTTATAAATCGAGTTAACCGGTTTTATTAACTTATTAGGATTTACCACACATCAACTTTTACTATTTATCATTACTTTTGTTTATTACTTTATTACTTCAACTATAATTTACAAACATATTTCAATTCTTTGTATAATCATTTTTAAATTTGACTTTTATGGTAACGAAATATTTCATAATGAGATGTTTTGGATGTGTTGCAAGGTTTTCTATAAAACTTTCATTGACATTTACAAAATTTAAATTCACGTTTTCTATTTTTAACATTTATTTCTATCAAAGAAATGTTCAGTGCAATTTATCGATCTCACTGATTCCAATCGACTTTAAAGCGAAAAAAGAAATTACGAAATTTATTAACTGAAAATACAAATAATTGATCGATTTTGGAGTCTGTTAGAAATTTTGATATGCGTTTAGTCTGTATTTTATGAAAGCAAAACTTTAACGATACATGTAATGTAAGGTTACGTGGTAGGCACATTTTTTGGAACCTATTCAATTGGTTCGGTTGAGTTGGTACTTCGCATCTAACCTGATAATCAGCGCACCAAACTGTTGTTTTGATTAGCAAGTGTATATGATTGCCGATTGTTGAATGAAAATTTTAGGGCATTATAATGATCTTATTTATTATTACGTTTCCAGCAGACACATGTATTTGTATGACGTCACAAGACATTCGTTTGGCACACTGCTCATTTTTTTGGTTGGCTTACCAAAGAGGCAGCAAACACGCCCTTCATTGGACCCCAACCTGGATGTGGACTACCAAAAAGCCACCTAAAACAAATAATCAACAACTGGGAGGCTTCAAAGATAGCCTTACGCTGGAAAGAACTTCCAGGTCACAGACAAGCGAAGAGTATGATAACTCCGTCGCAAAACAAAACCAAAGAGGTTTTATGCCTCAGCAAAGGGGATCTAAGAACGCTCTCAGGCTACCTAACCGGCCATGTGCCCTAAAATACCACCTCTTCCACATTGGACAAGCTGAGGATCAAACTTGTCGACTATGCAACGACGAGTCAGAAACTGCTGAACATATACTGTGCAATTGCGTCGCCAGAGGACGTCTAAGGCACAACGTCTTCGGTAAAACTCCCCTGTTACCTACCGACATAAAGGTTCAAGACCTCAGGACAATACTAAGGTTCATTAAGGACCTACATTTGCCCTAAACCTTTGGAGGGCTAAAGTTACAATAGATCTTATAGGTCGCGGTAACGAGAGGAGCCGCCCTCCTCAGCCCGGCAGCAATAATAATAATAATAATAAGGTCTTCTTATGTAATGCCCTGTTGGGTTGGGATTATTTTGAAAGTTTTTTTTTGTAAACATGGTTCATAAGAATATTAGGATTTGAAAAAAACCTAAATGTAAATGTGTTCGGACGACACTGCGTCTAATTTGTGTTATTAATGGCATCATTTTACCAATATCAATACAGTACAGAAGCATTTGCAACAGTTATGTCAATTATGTTTGTAATAATAGGATCCTAACACTACTTATGCAATAGCATTGATTTGTTTTGAATTGTATTTTCTCAGACATGGATCATCTAGTTAGATCTTTATGATCTGAAAACTATTAACACATTCATTTTCATTATTGGCATCAATTCTAATTAGTAATTTAAACAGCCGCGAGATGCCTTTTGAATTCAAAGTTAAGAATAATTTATTAAGACGGTTTGATCGAGCTGTTCCAGCAGCTGTAATGTTTTCATTAGTTTAAAACTATGAAATCAGTGAAAAACTACTAGTAACTAGTGAAGAAATTATCAAAGTAAATAACATGATGTATGTATGTACGTAGGAAAGCGGAGGGTATGCTACGCACACAGCACCTAGGCCCCAACGGGCCCCTTGTACATCCTCCTACACTGTCTCCGGCTACATCAACCAGCCTAAGGAATTTCCGAAGGCTTGGATACAGCTCAGAGGTGTGTTCCTGATGCCATCTGTGGTCGGCCATTCCTCTCCGAAGTCTCTCATTCTGAGGTCTTGCAGAGTGGGGCATTCACACAAGATGTGTCGGACCGTCTCCTCGCTCTCTTTACAGAGGCGACAGAGAGGACTAATAGCAAGCTTAAGGTTATAAAGATGCTTGTTTACAGTGACCCGTGACGAGTCCCGTTACAGTTCGTAGAGCGTTTCTACCAAGCCTTACGAAAGACAAGGCTGCCTCTGCTGAAGGATAATGTAATACTTCCTTAGACAGATGGCAACCCTTAACCCTATCCCACCAGTTCATGAACTTTTTGTGGGTAAAATCTTTAATTATCTCAATCTGAGTTGATAAGGACGGAGCGATTATCGGTTCAGGCGAACATGGCGCTCGCTTGGCAGCCCTTTTGGCAAGCCTATCAGCGTGCTTGTTACCTGAACAAGTCGAGTGTCCTTTTATCCATTGAAGTATGACACAGTTATGCACTGCGGCCTTCTTCAATGTCAGATGACAACCCATAACAAGTCTTGAGGTAATTGTTATTCTACTCAGGGCTAAAATAGCTTGTCTACTGTCAGTATAAATTGTAAAAGTCTTACCTACCAAGTTGGATCTGACAATAACGGCAGCGGCAAGTTGTATGGCGATTAACTCCGCCTGTATGACGGTGGTACTTATACCTAAAGGTTCAGATACGTGGAGTCGGAGATCGTACGAGAAGACTCCGGCTCCAGCTCCTTCCCGTCTCTTTGAACCATCAGTGTAGATTTTAAGGCTGTTTTTTACTTCTACTTCTGTGGAGCTTGGGTGGGTGAGATATTTCTTCGTAAAAATGTGTTGTAGGGGTGTAAAGTCCGTTACACACTCCAGATTTGGTGAGTAATCCACCATTTCATTCCAGAGATTGGCATTTTTACTATTTCTCTCACCCATTAGAATTCCTGCTGCTCGCAGTCGAGTCATGGTCACCAATGCCACCTCTTGGATGAACAAATGAAGTGGCGTTAGGTTTAACATGTTTTCCATGGCTGCAGTGGGGGTAGTCCGCAGCGCACCTGTAACATACAAACACGCAAGTCTCTGTACTTTATTAAGTGCAGTAGTGGATGTAGACTGTAGGGTCTTTGCCACCATACTACTGCACCATAAGTAAGCATAGGTCGGATTACAGCCGTGTAAATCCAGAGGGCAGTTCTGGGTGACAAACCCCATATCTTACCTATAGCCCTCCGGCATTGACCGAATGCAACGTACGCTTTTTTTACTCTATTATCTAGGTGGGCTCTCCATGTCATTTTATTGTCAAGTGTGATGCCCAGATATTTAACTTCTTTTGACAATACCAATGGAGTATCAGCAAGGGATGGCATTCTGGGATTGCCAACCTTCCTCATCCGTGTGAAAAGAATCAACTCTGTCTTCTTAGGATTCACAGAGAGTCTTTGTTCGTCACACCAAGTCTCTATCAGTTTGAGAGCTACTTGCATCCTGTCAAACAGCACGTTTATATACTTGCCTTTGACGAGAATGGTTAAATCATCTGCGTAACCAACTGTGATAAAGTTGGCTTCGGCGAGGCGGTTCAAGAGGCTATCCAGGGTGAGGTTCCACAAAAGTGGGGATAGTACACCCCCTTGTGGACAGCCTCGAGTAACTCCTCCTTGAAGACTGACATCGCCAGCCCTAAGCTTAGGGCTTAAATAACATGATTTTAAGGTTTCAAAAACTGCTATGTTGCTCAATTTATCAGTTGCACCTAGGCCTTGTAATTGGCAGTTACTTTAGTTATTTTATTTTTCTATCGATTCAACGACCAATTAGCTGTAAATATGACATTTATGTCGTATATCTGAATAGAAGAGACTCATTTGACATAAACTTGAAATAAATAAAAAACTAGATAAGACTCTGTGAGAAGCTGATACTCGCCAAGACAACTAAAGTTTGTATAGCATAGTGTGTTGTGATTAATTCTGGCAGTTTCTGACCTGCTCTTCTTCTCCATCAATTTCATGTTCTTCCTTCTCCAACAGTTTCTGAACCCAACATATTCCTTACGTAACTATCTGTCTCGTCCTTCTATCTTGCTCTCGGCCTTACCTGTCGGTTACGCCCCTTGCAATCTCCTGTTAAGCTTAAGATTGTTTCGGTATAGTTTCCTCCTTTATGCTAACCACATGTCTTGCCTAGTCTAATCTCTGGGTCTTGATATACTCTGGGTGCAACAGCTCCGTGTAATAGCTGTGCAGTTCTTAGTTTTATCTTGTTTCTGAGTGAAATCCTACAATTACTTTATAGGTACGGAACTTGCCTCTCTCGATATCCATTAAAAAATTTAAATTAGCTTTTCGAAACGATCTGATAACAAATAGATCTTGTTTGATACTGGCGTTGATCCTATATGATTCACATAGTATACATGACTCAATATTTCTGCATTATTTGCTGCCTGCTTCCACTATCTGTCCATTCACGATTTAAAATTATTTGATCAAGTAAGTTCATTTATTCTGCATTAATGTGATCCTGGAATTTTATCAGGTTCGGGTACTCTTTGTCCCGTTCATCTTTGTTGTTCATTTTGCTTTGAACTTGCTTAGTTCATCTTAGTTTTACAGTTTGTCTGTTGTGATGTTATCTTTTTTTTTACTTTTTCTTTTGAATTTCAGTCCTATGCTTTTGTTCAGTTCTCTTTTCCTTGCCATGGTCGAGTCTCTCTTATCTGTTTTCCTTGGTTTTGTTTGTGATAGTCTTCTTGCTTCGATGTTCGTATGGTTTGTCATTTTAATTGTTTGTTTGTTAGTTGCTTTTTGTATTATGTCCTCTAGAGCTTTTGTATTTGTTTCGATTCGTAGCTGTTATTAGACGTAGTGTGCTGTTTAGCTTTTGTTGTAATCTCTTCTTAGCTGGCATTATTATTGGTTTGTAGATTTTTATTTTGTTGTTTAGGTTTAGTTTACTTTTTTTGTTGATGGTAGGGTACAGTTTTGCTGTCATGGCCGCAAAATGCTTTATGTTTAATTTCTTGTGTAGTGTGATTCCTGGATATCAAACCTCTTTTTTCCATTCTATTTCATTGTTGTTGATTTTGACTTTTTCGAGAGTGGGGTTGCGGTCTTGTTTATGCACGAACATTACTACTCCTGTCTTGTCTTCGTTGAGTTTTATTTTCCATTTTTCCATATAACTTATTACTTGGTCTGTTGTTTGTTGGAGTTTTTTAACTATTGCTGAGTTCATCCTTCCTAAAGTAAAGATTCCTGTGTCGTCTGCGAATTGTACTATGGTGGTTTTGTCGGTTGTCGGTATGTCTGATATGTATATGTTGAAGAGCAGTGGTTTTAGTACTGAGCCCTGAGGGACCCCAGCGTTTATTTCCGTTTCTTCCGATATTGCGTTTTCCAGTTTGACTTGAAATTTCCTTTTGTTTAAGTGTGATTTTACTATTTTAATTAGTTTTGTTGGAAATTTTGCTACTCTTATTTTACATATTAGGCGAGGGTGCCAAACTTCGTCAAAGGCCTTTTTTATATCTAAAAAGATAGCGCCCGTGTGGTTGGATATGTTTGCTTTACTTATTATGTCATCGGTGATTCTGATAAGCTGCTGTTCTATTGAGTGCTCTTTTCTAAATCCGAATTGGTAATCGGGGATTATATTGTTTTCTTCTGCTACTTGTCTTGTTCTTTTGTCTAGGGTTCTTTCGACGTCTTTCCTTATTGATGCTAGCAGGCTGATTGGCCTGATTGCTTTCTTCCAGATTTTGGAAAAGTATTCCAGATTAATTATTGCGATTGCAATTTTTGTGATTTCTTCTGTTGGTTCGGTTGAAAGATGCTTTAGGGCTTCGTTTGTGACCACATCTGTTCCTGGGGTTTTCTTTTTTTTTTAGGCTTTTTATTATTTCTTTTATCTCGTCTGTAGTGACAGGTTCATTTTTGGTCTTCTTCGTCGTTCTTCTTTTATGTGGTTGTGAAATTCTTCCTATTTTTGGGGCGTTGCAGTGTGGTTTGGGCTGAATTCGCTTTTTAGCGATTTTGCGAATGCTACGGCTTTTTCTTTGTTTGTGGTTGCAATCCCGTTCGCTGTTTTGAGTGGTGGGATTTTTGGTTTGCTTCTTTTGCCCGTGATTATTCTGCATTAATGTCTATTTGGCATATAGATAACACTTTGCCCCAAAATTGTATTTTTGGGTTTATACTTTTCTGCTTAGTGTCATTTAATATTTCAACGGGAAATTCGCCTTCTATTTCCGTGTTTCTTGTTTCTAATATCTTAACTCTTTGCTGAACCTGTACGTATCCATTTAATCATTTCTTCGCTTTTTATGTTTCTGTTTTCCAAACAGTTGTTACCGACATGTAAATTTTCAGTAATTGGTGGTAAGTCTTAATAATTTGTGTTGTCATGCCGTTTTACTGTAAATGTATATCCTAAAGCATTCTTCCAATTACTTGTCTAACAGTATCTTTTGAAGTATAACTAAATACATGCTCGCATATCAATTACTGCACAAGTACAATCTACATAAATATGTAGAATATAGATTTTAGTTTTATGCATAAAAGCTTTTGTCAACTACTGATAACATTTTAAATTCCAATAAAGTTTTTGAGAATACATCTCAATAACTTGAATAGAAATAGTTAGGGGTAACTTTTCGTCATTACAATACTCTCATTTTACATATGCGAGTAAGTAAAGAATTGTAAAATAATTTTATAAAAACGTTATCAACGAAAGTTATAGATATGTTTGACTGTTAGTATAAGTCAGGTTGGCCGAGCGGTCTAAGGCGCCAGATTTAAGCTCTGGTTCCCAATTGGGAGCGTGGGTTCGAACCCCACACCTGACATGTACCTACCTTTTTTCAATTTGTTTTTGAAAGGAATATCTTTGTAATCAGCCATTTATTTTATTCACTTTTGTTGTATCTATTTTGTCTTCATATAGAAAGAAATTATATTATAATCTAAGACATTTTTTTGTAATACAAAAATTATTACTAGATTGAACTAGAGGAAATTTACTTAGGGCCGGTTGTATAATATATATAGGGTTGATAATTTTCAGCACGTCCGACGTATTATTTTCATTATATTGGTCAAACTGTTGTGTAGGTGTTTGAGTAGTAGGCTGAGTATGATAAGTCGGCGAATTTTGAGTTAATGTTTCAAATTGTTCTTCAATAATATAATCTGTTGAGTTCACGGACCAAGATGTTTGAGATGATGAACATGTTGAACATTGCAGATTGAATATTTGTATCTACAAAATCAAATGCAGACTGTGAATTTAATGGGGAACTTGTAGTGGGGTTTTTTGTAGTTTTTGTGGCAGATTAAGGTCCGATGTAGGAGCATATTTTTTAACTGCAATGAACTTGTACTGACTCATTCAATACATGTGTTTACATGTTCAATTCTCTTTCCTTTGCGTTGAATGATGAACCACAATTCACTTCAAAAGTGAACATATTAAACCAGTCTAATTCTTTCAAAGCGATTGCACAATCCCACAATCCCATTGAACGATTCACTTTTATGTTTACATGATTCAATTTCGTTGCTTCATCCAAATTGAAAGACAGAAGTGAAACGTGTAACATCGCCTTAAAGGCAGGATTCAATTTGTCAATATTGATTAGGTGAAGTTGAGTGCTTTGGAGATAAGGTCTGGGTCCCGCGAGGATCGATTCTTGGCCCTACAATATTTAAAATTTCAATAGCTTTGTTAATTTCTGTAGCGTCCACTATTATACTTAAATTTATTTGCCCTTTTGAGAAGGCCACTTTGATGAAAGCTTCAATAAGTTTAACCGTAACTTGCATGGCATTATCGATGAGGCTCAAGAATATTGCTTAGAGATAAACGCTAATAAGACCCAGATCATTCTGTTTGGGCCCCCGAAGTTAAACGAGAAATTTATTGATGAGCTTTATCACCTGTCGATAAAAACTACTCCTATTCCATTGAGTAAGTCTGTCAAAAACCTCGGACTGGTCATGGATAAGCTTAAGCGTTAAGTTTTAGGGAACACACTAACCAGTTGATTGTTCGAAATTATGGCTTGTTAAAATTGATTTACTCCAATCGTTATAGTCTTGACAGACACACAAAAAAGCTTTTATGCGACTCTCTGGTATTGTCACACATTAATTACTGTGACGCATATTCGGGGCTTTTTTAGATTCCAGGCATCAGGGAAAATTCAAAAGCTTCACACTCGTGCATCCGTTTAATTTTCGGCCTGAGGAAATATGATCAGGTATCTTTTGGTTTTAAGATACTTCAGATTGAGTTAAAATGGCTGAACATGAAATCTCGCAGATACATCTACAAGACCTGCTTGTATAATACCTGCACGATAGGATTAAATTCAGAACGGACGTACATAATGTTAATGTTCGCTTCAGGGGCATACTAACACCTCCTTCCCATCGGACAGAATCTTTCAACGGTGTTTTTCTTATCAGATATACGCCATATACAATAATTTACCTCGGCACCTGATTGGACTACCCCTAAACCGATTTAAAAGAGCATTGAAGTATTGGGTGATGGGTGGCTTCTGTGTGTAGCTAGCTATCTATGTATGCCTGTAACTTTTATCTCTAATTCTTCTATAAGTTTTCATTATTTCCTTGCAATTGGTATTGGTATCCTTTTTTACGCTCTTTCTTTCTGTTAGGTTGAGTGGAAGATCAGGGTTGACCTGAACTCCGCCTATATGCTTGGGCTTTTTTCCTAATAACTAAATTAAATTTCTCTTAGGTCCGGTTGTACAATATTCCGACAAACTTCCCAACAGCGTTATGTGGCCGATATGTTAGTTTATACTGTATTACAATGTGCGGATATTTTTGTCGCTGAGATTATCGGCAGGATAACTTATCGGGTACTCAGCGGTGTCGATAAGACAGTTATCCGCTAGATATACAGGGTGATTCATAAGTAATGGGCCAAATTGTAAATGTACGTTCAGGAGGCCAAAATAATAATATTTTCATTAACAATAATGGGTCTTAGTCTGCTCCTTACTGAGATACAGGATGTTAAAGCGAAAAAAATAAAATAGATTTTTGTTAATAGATCAGCTACTTTTCTACATAATGACTCATAGTTGACTTATAGTTTTTGTAAGGGTAAACAATAATGTGTGAGAGGATTTGAGTTAACTCGTAGATGTCGCCACATGCGCCATATGAATTAGATGAAATCAGCTACAAATTTTTTATCGCTCATTATTTTACAACATACTTGTTTAATTTGGATAGCCCCATCATTTCTGTAGAAAAAAGCTATACTTCTTTGATCTTGAAAATATTAACGATTTTCGAGATATTTGAATTTTACTAATTCACTACACTACATTTCACGGTGGTCGACGTAGCATTAATCTGTTAAGACACAAGCATGGCATGGAATGTTGACATTTACCTAACCGTAATTGATAATTGATAACAATATTAAACTGAAACCATAAAAAAATTACGTAATAAAACAATTTATTGTACGCCAGTTAATAAAACGAAATACAACATTAGAACAGATTTGAACTAAGACCACTTACGACAACTGTTATCAAAACCTACATGTTAATGTTGTGCGAAGTTAAATTAAATTTAAGCTTAATTATAAGCTACTGCAAAAGGTTTTCAACATGACCACCACCAGCATTTATACACGCATTTAACCGTTTGGTTAAGGATTGTCTGACTTTAAAAAATGTAGCAGGATTATTTCGTATTGAATTGGCTGCATCTTGAATTCTATTCCATAACTCGTCTCGTGTATTTATAGTAGGTTCAGCATAGACCATTGATTTCATGTAACCCCACACATAAAAATCAAGTGGATTAAAATCGGGACTGCGAGGTGGCCACTGAAATTCACTACCACGTCCAATCCAACGGTGAGGGAATGTTTCATTCAGATGTTCGCGCACAGCACGTGAAAAATGTGGAGGAGCACCGTCTTGCATGAACCACATATTTCTTCTTAGTTGTAATGGAAGATCTCCCAAGAGGTCGACTAAGTCATTATTTAAAAAAATTAAATATGACTCTCCATTTAAATTAGGAGGTAATTCAACTGGGCCCAGTAATGTATTGCCTATTACACCGCACCACACATTTATTTTAAACTCGTGCTGGAAATGTCTATCTTTTTTTAAACGAGGGTTTTCGGTTTCCCAGGCATGACTATTTCGCCAATTAAAAACTCCGCGTCTGGTAAAGGTTGCTTCATCCGTGAAAAGAATGTTATTTAGGAATGTTGGATTATTATTCAATTTTCCTTTCAGCCACTGACAAAATTGAACTCTGATTCGATAATCTGTTGGAAGTACATTTTGCACAGGTATAAAATGATAGGGATATAAATTTTCCTTGTGTAAAATTCTAGTCACGGATGGTTGGCTTATTCCAGTTGCTGCAGACAATCGACGAGTGCTTATTTCAGAATTTTGCGCAATTCTTACCAAAATTTCATCTTCTTCCTGCGGAGTGATAATCTTAGGACGTCCTGTATGATATTTTGGACGAAATGAACCTGTTTCACCCAATCGATTATAAATATTTTGAAATATCTTCCGGTTTGGCTGCCTTCTGTAAGGGTACATTTCACGATATTTTCTGGATGCTGCTTGCCCAGAAAAACGTTCTTGTGCGTAAACGCATAACATGTCTCTCATTTCTTCGTTTGAAAAGTGATTATGTCTCGGCATTTTGATTTATGTTAGGACAAGAATGAATCAGTTTACTTAACAATAAAATGTTTTAGACTATTCATTAAACGTAAAAGCTCATTGACGTTTCATAATTCATATGGCGCATGTGGCGACATCTACGAGTTAACTCAAATCCTCTCACACATTATTGTTTACCCTTACAAAAACTATAAGTCAACTATGAGTCATTATGTAGAAAAGTAGCTGATCTATTAACAAAAATCTATTTTATTTTTTTCGCTTTAACATCCTGTATCTCAGTAAGGAGCAGACTAAGACCCATTATTGTTAATGAAAATATTATTATTTTGGCCTCCTGAACGTACATTTACAATTTGGCCCATTACTTATGAATCACCCTGTATATGGTTACCAAGGTTTTTATATAAAAACTTTGTATGGTTATTGCATAGGTTAACCTATAACAAAATATACATACGTTGTGTCAGTTGTGTGTCGTGAAAAATCTTTTCAAACATGTGTCATTATTGTCAAAATCATAGTTCAGATTTCAAAGAAAGACACAGCATTACCAACCTACGGCACAAATTACTAGATATGTGGAAAAAGTGCTACCAACTAACTCTTATTTTGCCGATAGCAATCCGACCGACAAAAACAATTTGTAGAACAGCTGTAGAATATCTTTATCTTCCCGATAAGTTTATCGGCCGGATAGTTATCAGGCAGGCCACTTTCTAAACCGGGATTATTTTTGCTGTTAAGCGTGATAGTTGTTGAAAATACAGTGTCTATCTTAATTACTGTTTATGTGTATCAGTAATTTGGTTCGACTTCTTTATGCCCAAACATTTCTGAATCAACGATTCAGCTAAAGGGACTTTTACGGAAATATATCTACCTTTTCGTGAAACAGGATATTTTAAATGGAATACTTCAGATTGTGGAGTTCCCAGAAGCACCAAAAGACAGGCATTTAAAGAAGACGTACTTAATAGAATTGCGGAGAATTCGAAAACCAGTACCAGGAAATTATCTTTAGAAGTAGGTGCTTCTCATAGTACAGTATGGAGTTATGAACAGCTACTTTACCCATTACAGGTATAGCGAATGCTGGATCTTACGACCAATGGTTTTCCAGACAGATTAAATGGGCAAAATTACAGAAATTTTTTTGAACATTTCAGCCTTGTTGCTGGGAAATACTAAAATAATATCTTTCCGAATCGTTGCATTAGAGGTGGGCTCCCTGACACTATTTGGCATCTTTTGATACTTTTTGACAAATTTTGACATATTTTGGCACATTTGTCATTTTATCTTTGGTAATATATTTTAACATAACGACATATTTTAACATTTTATGACAATTTTCTACAAGCTCTTTTATTACTCACTATATGGGTGTGCTTTTATACAAATCACACCCATCATCAGGAATTGAGGTTCACTTGAGTTTCAGGGTTACTATGTTTAAATGAAACCAAGAAATATTAATAATATTTGCGTACTCGCTACCGATTGACTGTGGTGTAAAGAATTTTGTGTTTCTTAATCACACCGACGGAAGTAAGTTCAGGTTGTTAGTTGATGATGCTGTATTTTAAATAAGGGAATCATAAGTATTGCTATCTTAAACTTGATACAGGAAATATTTATTATTAAATTATTAACATGTCACTTTTAAACAATTAACAATTATTGTTGTTTATTATCATTCAATTTTTTAAATTAATAAATAATTTGATTTATTGGAAAGTTTATAATCTTAAATTCAAATTAACACATCTAAATCCAATTAACCATAATCACATTATCAGAAAACTAGATTACACTTATCGTTTATTTCGAAAGCAATACCAATATATATTCATGTTTACACGTTTTTCTTTTATTATATGACAGTTTCTATTTTTCAATTACAAAACATTCCTTTTCAACTACCACTACTTTAACGTTATTTATTTCTTTTCTTTAAGAATTCGAGCATGTAATTGAATGAGTTATTGAGACTTCATATCTAAATAAATTTTACGTATCAGGTTTGAACAATATTAATATCGTAATACGATCATTACAACTTAACTTTTCTGTTTAAAAGGTCATTCAAATCTAGGAAAGTTTTAAATAGGTGAATGTATTTTAATAATATTCGTTAAAATGAGTTAGCAATTAATTAATTTTTAATCTTTAACGGAAGGTTTTGTAATCGATTAATTTGGAGAAACGAATTTAAATAATCTTGAAAAATGTTGTTTTTATTATTAATTAAAGTTTTATGAAGTATTTATAGCATAATTATTCGAAAAAAAAAAACAAATGGTCTTATTCGTTGTATGTGGGGAAAGTGATCGTTAAAAATTAATTCTCATTGTCATTACTCATTAGACGTAATTAGTACAGAGAATTTCAACGCCCGGTATGAAATTAAAAAAGAAACAGGGTGTGTCGTAAGTTTCCCAAGCATGAAACTTTAACTAAAGGTGACTTATCTTTTAAGTAAGAATTTGTAGCAACGGTGCTAGATAATGTTTACAGTGAAGCATTCCACACGCATTTCAATTTACATGGTTATATAACTACAAATTTTATAAACAAGAAATTCATAAAATTCAGTTTTAATGGATTATATAATTTATTAGAGAATTTATGGTCGTTTCATAAATGCATGCAAGGTTTCGTATTATTGAAAACGTCCTGATGGAGCTGATCACATTATTTTCAAAATAAATAGCATAGTTACCTAAAAATATCTCAAAATTTTTTTTATAAATATGCTTGTGTTACATAATGAAAAAGAAAATTTATTTAAGCATAAACACAACAATTAATCACTTTTAATCTTACATAAATTTTATATCTCTTGAAAGCTTCTGATATAGCTGTTGCATCTGTTAGTTGCTTGGTGAACGTCTTGGTGTAATGACCAACACTAGTCTCTCGTTATATTGGTATTAAATGCCTTTCCATTACTTTAATATCTTGATGAAACCGTTCGCTTTACCTCTCCTTAACATTACCCAAATTGCGGGAAAAAAATTAAGCAGACCGTTCAAAAAGTGTATCTTCAAGCTCATTAAACATTCTATCTATTTAAACTTCTCCAACAATACGGCAATTATAAAATCATAAAGTGCATACTTTTTGTTGTCCAAGAACTTTGTAATAACCTGTCCTTCAATTATACTAAAGCCTCCTTCTCAGTATTGTTTGCAATTCAAAGTTGGAAACGCATATAACCTAGATTTAGATGAATGATTCTATAACAGCTTCCATTGGTTTTTAAAAAAGCGTTTATGTCCGATACCAATTTCAATCATAAAACCAGTAATATATGAGCTGTACACTAAGGCATATGCTTCCTGCTTTCAACAAGTTCTTCTCCTCGAGCCTGGAGCCAAGTAATTTAGTTCTTCCTTTGCTAAGCCCAAATCCTGATGATTTAGTTATCATTTTACTTTACGTCAAACCATCGGTCCCCCCTTCAGTTGTACATCTCTGTTGTCGCGTTAGTGGTAAGTACCGTTACCTGTTAGAAGGGGACGTTGGCAGTGCGATTAACGGACCACACGGAAAAACGACTCACTGTCCCCCTTAGAAATTTCTAGAGGAAGCCAAGGTTGAAGTTAGGCTGTGTTCCATTGGACAGAAAGAGGACTGCCAACGTTCCAGCATCCAAGTGGAGGACCCTTCTCATTAGCATGTTGAATCCTTATTTGCGCCTCGTTGATGTCCCGCGCTTTGATCATTGCAGCAAGGTCATCTGCATTGCCTACCAGAAATGTCCTCTCAGGAATTTTCATACGAAGAACTTTGTCATAAAAAACGTTCTATAATTCTGGCCAAAGGACTGCTCCCAATGCAACTCGTTGATGAACATCTGCCATAAGTAATTAGGGACAGAAAAATATTCCATTGCGCGGAGAATGTCGTACCCGCTAGTAGAATTGAAAGTATTCCTCACATCTAAGATCACCAAGACGACAATCGGTCTAGAGTGATAACATCTGCAATGACTATGTCTGAACGGATTTCGTGTGGTGCTCTTATATATGAATCGATAATCAAATTGTTGCTGCAGGAGAACTAACAAACAAAATAGATTTTCAAATGGCACGTCCAGAGATTGGGTTATTAGAAACTGTAGTACAGGTTTTTTATAGCAGGAGCTATCCTAGAACCTTTATTTCTTAATCAGCTCTTATATATTCGACAAAAATATTTGTATATTTTTGTTTATATTACATTAATGGTCATCTATTCTTAAACCCTTGTAATATTGCCGCATAACAGCCATTTTTAGGTATTTGAACATGATGTTTACTATTTTTACCTTTAGTTTTTATCTTAATTTCCAATTTGTTTCGTAAAGTTTTAGAAGTAAAAACTGCCTTACGTTATTATTTATGATGTTGTCTTAAATTTAAAATCGCTGTTTGTTAAGTACTTGAACAGTGTTCATCTATTAACTTAATTCCTTTTTAATTTTTACCTACTCTTCGACTACTTAAAGGTTGTGGATTTGTATATCAATTCTACGATATACCAATTTGTATATCCAATTCTTAAACACGTAGGATGTTTTACAGCGAAAACTACTATTACTAATTCCTTTCGATGATTGGATACTTTTGTTTCCTAGTTGATAATATTCTGTTGTATTTCTTCATGCAAAAGAATTACATCCAATGCGTCGTCGGAGGCGTCGGTCTCCTTCATACAATGATGAAATATCTGATCATTAGTTAGTACTTCTTGACATTAAATTCATTTAATCAACGTTCCGTTATCCAAAATTTGTTCAATTAGTTTTCTTTTTACTTCTTTAATATTTTAACTTAATTTTTTTTGGTTGATTTATTTTTCTATTTTTTTTTATATTTTAATTTCCTTAATTTAATATATTAATATTTTTTTATATAAATTCTTGTTTCGTATTATTTCAATTTCAACACAAGGGCTACGATCCTCCCTCCTTTTACTCATTAACTTCTTAAACCGTTCGGCCAAGTACGTAACTTGCCTGGTGGCAGCATCTTAAAAATCTTCTATAATTTTTTCTCTTTTTCTGTAAGTACACGCTACCGTACTTCTATCTTTTCTCGTCCGCATAACGTTGGTGGCGGTGTTCCTTCCCACCGCCTACATTACATTGGTGGCGGTGGTGTTCTTCCCCATCTACATTACGTTGGCGGCAGCGCCCGTTATATTGGTGGCGGGTGTCCCTTTCTTCCTCTAATATTACAATACACTTCATCCTCATCAATCATAGAGAATGAAAAAGTTAAAGTAAACATTCTCACCCAGCATATGCATGGTAAAATAGTCATATCTCCGCGAATTTTCAAGATATTCCAAAAACTACAACTTCTGCTTATTCTTCATGAATTAAAATAACGATAGAATCAAAATAGTGATTGAAAAAATGTCGATTCGGTTTCAAACGTAAATACTTCCTTAAAGCAAAAACATTCGATATCTTGGTGATTTGGATAACGGTGGTTACCAGGGTTGGGCAAACTTGCTAACTAAAGAAGTACGTCGTTATTATTTATTAATAATAATTTATTGCTTCCCACAAGGTTATAATTTAAAAACTACAACACCTATAACTTATGTAATTCCTATCCCATTCCCCAGCATCTTCCTGTCTTCCTACGTCTCTTTGCTACCACCACCTCCCTCTTCCATCTCTTTCCCTCCGCCCTCTCCACCAGCACCTGCCTCCAATCCAATATTTATTTACCCTTTCTTCATTCCCACATTTAAACCTGACTAACCTCTTCCACTCCTCATCCTCCTCCGTCATCAGGTACTTTCCCTAGGTTGTACCAACGTTCCCTTATCTTCGTCCCTCTCTCTTGCATTCCCACATCTCTGTCCATGCTCTCCAGTTGTTTTCCCATCTCATTCCTCTCCTTTCTTTTCCTATTCACTTGTTCCGTTGAATACCCCATCCTTCTGTAGTATTCCTCCCTTTCTCGCTGCCCATAACGACCCTTTCCTGCCTCAATCTCTCTGCAGCACTCCCCCAAGATTTTACAATGCACCCTTCCTTCCACCCTCTCCTCATAACACACCGCTCGCTTACCCGCCTCCGCCCTCACCTTATCTACCTTCATTTCTTCTCTGACTATATATCCTGGAGTCTTCTTGGCCCACCTCCAGTAACTGGTCTACACATCCTCTAAGAGCCCTTGCTCCTTCCATCTCCACATCTCCACCCCATACATCATAACGCTTTTTATCAAGCTCTCAAACATTATTTTACTTTTTCCTACATTTTTCCCAGATATCTTCTCACCCCATCCTACAACCTTATTCGCTTTCGTTACGTCCGTCGTTATTATACATCTTATGTAGAGTTGCCTTTTATAGGTCTACTTTATCTTAAGAATAGTCTGCCAATTTTGACATAGCTACAGTTCACACTTCGGTTGCCTTCCAGCTGTATGAAAAGAAATTTATAAATAAGCGTAAAGTTAAAAGATGTTAATAATGCGAGAAAAATATCGAGAATAAACAGAAAGAAGTTAGAGAGAGTTTCTTATGAAGTTGATAATTCCTTACTTTCTAAACTGCATGGTGACACAAATGCGATTAATAAACAAGAAAATTGTTATAGTTTTGTTACAGTAATAGTTTCCTTAATTATTAAAAAACTGCACTTATATGTTGTAAGGTTGTTATTTTGCTGTTGGATTTTTTGTTATTATTTGGATTAATGTAATTATGAAGTAGCAGTCGTGTATTTGAATTAAATCTGCTGGAACCAATGCCTTGCGATTTATCTAGCTCTTTCCGGTATTTGATCTATTGGTTCTTCCGTGCAATTACATCTTTAACTTTTCATTGAAAACTTTCACCATTCCTAAGCAATCGAACATAACACATATTCTTTCAGCTACCTAGATGGTCTCTTAACATCACGCCAATAATTGTGATTAATCTCAATATTTGTAGTACTGTCAAAAACTTGCTTATTGATTTACTATTTTAAAGTAAATCTAATGTGCTTGATTTGTTATCTATCTAATGTGCTATTCTTGTAGCGATATTGCTTACCTTATGTGAAATAGAATCCAGGTGCCAAGCTGGATTCTACGGTGTTTTCGTGTCTAATCCACAGGTAGCAAAGGCGACAGAAGGATTCACGTTTCGTTTCATACACTGTGCAGGTTAGTATTATCTCCCTTAGCTCATGTTAGAAACAGACATTGTTGTACTTTCTCATCTAGTCCACATCAGTGTGATATGTGTTTCAGTTACGCTGAAAACTAAAATGGAAAAATTGGCAAAGGCTGCATAGATAGCAGTATAACAGAAGGACACTCCATCTGTTTATAGAACTCTATAAGATTCTTCTGAAAATTATTTATTTTGACGACACAATTTGCAATTACAAGTTTACATATCAGGCACCATATCAAATAACTGAATCAAATTTCACCCTGCAATTCAAACATCCCAACAAAGTCCTTTGAGTATATTCGTCACTGAACATAATCTGATAAACCCAATATGAAAAAATATATCTTTAAGTGTAGAGATATATCTTGATCGCGTATCAAGTTCTTCTTCCTGGCTATCAAGGATCATAAGGCAAGGTTTGGTCAAATTTTTCATCAGATATCGTTCCAGCTCTTCGTCGAATACTCGAATCAACGTTAATACTTCCAACTATCTCTTTCAGGTGATAGGCAAGTACTTGTTATTTCGTTTCGATGTATTGGTATAGTAAATTAAAGCTGTAGGAAATGTTTGGTAATGGTAATTATTGAAGATGTTACTCAACTGTTAAGAAAAGGGGAATACGAGGATTAGGTTGTTAAATAAGTATCTAAATGAATGAAGATGTACCGGATGGAATAAAATAGGTAATGTATACCTATTTTATCTATTAGGATCTTAATATGAGGAAATGCTTTATAAAGCGGAGTACGCTTCCAGGCGATCAGGATAATATATACTGGAGGCACACATTGAATATAATCTTAAACAGATTGCTTCCAGATTCACATAAAATGACATCGATGCTATGTATATTGATAGCAAGCTTGACAATTTTTAAGGATGTATCACTTAATTAAGCCGAGGGCTTTTGTGACCAACACCTATATTATATTGACACAAAAATAAAGTATTCAAAGATTGATGACATAATTAAACCCTGGTTGGGTGCGGGCGAAGTACAATTTCAATGCCATTTCGGTACAAAACTACACAATCTTCAAAGAAATATGCCTTAAATAACAATCATATCGATAAAAAACTACATAGTTTTCAAGGAAGTACAGTATGTTAATTAATTATCGTATCCGACGTCATCATTGCAAGTATGCAACCAATATCACAGTATTGGTATCGCAATGCGCAAATCGCGTAGTTGGTTGCATACTTGCAATGATGACGTCGGGTACGATAATTAATTAACACACTATGAGTTTATTAAGCCGAGACGATATATCGATAGCGCATTTCAGGTCTATTCAAGCGGAACGCTATGTTGATACCTTGCTGATACAAAACCATAGTATTTTCAAGGATGTAGGAGTTTATTAAGCCAAGGTTGTTTCGGGCCGATGACACATATTGATTTTATATCGATACAAAAGGATGTATAAGTTCATTACCTCGGCCTACTTTCTAGTAAAAAGCTATATCGATCCCTTACTGATGCGGAGTAAAAACTACCGAGTTTTTAAGTATGTATGTGTTCATTAAACTGAGTCAATTGATAAAAATAGGGTGGCTTTGTGGGTAGTGGGGTGGAGAAGAATGAAGTCATATATCCTTGATAATTGTATAGTTTTGTAGCGAAATACTATCAATCGAGCTTGGCTTAAGGAAATTATATGTCCTGGAAAACTATGTAATTTTATATCAATATGGGTCGAAGCAGCTCCTCGGCCGTAAGTGACCTCGGTTTTCTTAAGTCATACCTATTAAAAACTATCCTTCTTTTCATCGATATGCTGTCGATGTAATACTGCGGTCTTTGAATCTTTAAAAATTCGTTGGTTTTGTATCAATGATGCAACAATAGCTTAAACATCGGTGACAGCTCTGCAGTTTGTTATTAATTTAGGAGGAGCTCTTCGTGAGAACAATTTATTCCATGTTCTATTACCTTCTTCAAATATCTCAAAAACAATTTGTTGTGTGCGAAGTTTTAAGTAAAATTAGAGTAACATTCATTCAAGATAGCGTTATTCGCGAGATCATATGACGGTCACAAGCAATTTATTAAATGGGTCCTATATATTTGCGTTCTTCGAAATCAATGAATGAAAGTGTGATTTCACGAGTAAGTACGGTGACGAGGCATTTTTCGTATACAAAATGTAAATATGTTTTGTTTGAAAATAATTCAAACTGATAATGTAACAGTCATAAATAAAAGGGATAAATATAGTATTTTAAGATATTCGCGCACTTAAGAAAATATGTAACTTTTTCGATTAGATCTAACAAGAATAGTGGTAAGTCCACAGTTAGACTATACAACGAATATCCTGATGTAGAATAATAATGATAATTCTGAAACTGACAATCAGCAAAGTAGTCACAATAAATATCAGTTAGAAAGTGAAGAAAACTATAACTCTGTGTCGATTGAAGAAAGTATAGAAAGTTCTGGCGATTTTATCTTATAATGTGATGATGTTTCTTTCTGAAGAGATAAAGTTTATGCACAGAAAAAATAAATTTCAGAAATATACACGAGAAAAAGATACAAAGGAAACCTCATTGCATGATGTTACTTACTTAATAAATAAAGGTAGGAATAAAGTTATTACTCCTGACTGATTATATATCCTTGAGATATCCTTGTAGCATGTCGATATGAAGAAAAACATATACTTCATTTAAAACAATTATTTCACAAATTAAGTTCCTACCATATCAATATCCAACCCAAAAAATGCATTTTCGGTGTTAAATCATTAGACTTTCTTAGTCATCATATTTCAGCCGATGGCATTCGAGCATTCCAATCAAGAATCAACGACTCTAAAAGTGTTACAAAGATTTTTGGGAATGTTAAGCTTCTAGGTGGCATCGGTTAGGCAGATTCTTGCCTAACATTTCAAATATTCTTGATCCCTTACAAAAAACGATCTCATCAACTTCTTGGACACTACAACACGACAACGTTTATTCTTCAGCCTAAGATCTTCTGTCAAAATCTATCTTTCTAGGACATCCCTCTTCACATGCTACCATATCATTGTCAAATGATGCATCTAACACAGGTATGGGCTGTTTTAACACAAACCATCATTGGAAAATATCAACGATTAGCATACTTTTCCAAAAAATTCACTTCATGCGAAACCAAATATTCAACTTTTGATAGAGAACTATTAGCAATCTACTCTGCCATCAAATTTTTCAAACATTCCGTACATGGAAATCAATTTACGGTATATACAGATCACAAATCCATTGTCACATCAATTTTTATGCCCACAGACAAAACTCCTCGTCAAACCCGATATCTAAGTTATATTGCATAATTTACTTCAGATATTAAATACATCAGAGCAAATTCAAATATTGTCGCAGATACTCTGTCCAGAACAAACATCGGATCTCTAAATTCATCTTATCCAGATTTTCTAATCCTTAGCAACGATCAACTTGCTGACACAGATTTGTCAAACTTACTGAATAAACAATTTTTCAACAATCTTTCAAAATCTTATCGTTTGGCACATCAAACAACATCACAATCTAATATCAAACTGTGGTGTGAAACCTCTTCATCATCTCCAAGAAATTATATTCCACAACAACAAGCTTATCTATCCCGGAATACGTTCCACCATTCATGTAATCAAAACAAGATTCTTTTGGCCGTACCTGTCAAAGCAAATTCATGTTTGCTCAAAATGTCAACAAGCAAAGATCCAAAAACATACTAAATCGCCAATCGTCAACCTCAAAATTCCTAAAATTAGATTTGATCATATACCTAGGTTGTCCCTAGGTTGTACTAATGTACTTACAGTTATCGAACGCTGCACACTATGACTAAAAGCTTTCCGGCATTATTTTAGTTGATTTAGTATACCTACCACAATTACACATGATCAGGGACGGCAATTCAAATCAAACCTTTTTTCAAAATTTAACACATTACTCGGCACACGACAAATACACACATCATCTTTCCATTCTCAAGCAAATGGAATGTTAGAACGATTTCATCGATCATTGAAGACAGCTATCATCGCTAAAGGAGACATGACAACAATCTACCCCTTCTTAAGGAAGATCTGGGTTACTCCTGCTTTACGGGTTCCTGGAGAGTTCTTCATACCTGCTAATCCATCTATAGAATATGAGGCTTTCCTCTCCAGTTTAAGAGAAACTTTTTCCAAATTAAAACCTGTGAATACGTCTTGTCATTCTATTCATAAAGACTTGTACAAATCAAATTTTGTTTCCATTAGAATTGACGGTTTCAAATCATCGGTATCTTAGCGCTACGAAGGACCTTTCAAAGTGCTTACAAAAGCAAATAACTATTTCATAATTTAGGAAGGCTTTTTATAATATAATTTAGGAAGGAATGATAAAATTGTTGTTAACATCGATCGCCTTAAATCCGCTTTTATCTTTAACGAAAATATTACATCCTGTCACACTTTTGACGTTTACCCCTGCGCCCTTACGAATACCTCCCCAAAAATTTTAAATGAAATAGCGTGGTATCTCAAATGAAAGCTTATCTTATAAGGATTATGGTGATGTGTCACTTGCCCACGTTTTCTCTTTTCTCATACATTTTATGAGAAAGTTTATCATTGCCACTTGAGGAGAACGGTAAGCGTTAGCGAAACCTAATTTTAATCAGTTAGTCTAACAAACTGTCACATTAGTTGTTTCCGTTTAGTCAACTTCACCTACATTGGTTTCCGTAAAAATGGTGTACTTTATTGCTGAAAGGGTGGAAGTTATCTACATTTATGGTGCCGAGCAATGTGCTTGTGCCACAGCAAGAGTTTTTAATCAAAGACAAGTAATTGGAAATTTTGGAACCAACCAGTTCTTTGCGTCAGGTTGCAGCATCCATCGGACTTTCTTACTCGTCGGTACGCAAAGTGACAAAGCTGCATAAATTTCGCCTTTACAAGATGCAGATATTGCAAGATCTTAGCAAGGGCGATTAAGGCCGACGACTAGAATTTTGCGACACTATGATCGAAATGATCATTGCGAATCCAAATTTAGTAAAAAACATTTGCTTCAGTGATGAGTGCACTTTTTAATTAAATGGACATGTGGACAAGCATAATGTATGATATTGAAGCGACGAAAAACCTCATATAACAAGAGAGGAACACACCCAGAGACATCAAAAGATTAATGTTTGGGCAACTACTACGTAGTACTAAACGTACTAAATACTAGGTGATTCAATAGTTGGATCCATATCCATTAATGAAACGCTAAATGGTGACGTCTATTTGAATATGTTCGAGAACATCATCGATCCTCTAATAACGGAAAAGTGGAAAACCAGCTTTATGAAGAAATCATAAGCTGAAGTCTCACAAGGACTTCTTCCTTTGGGGTCATGTAAAGTCAATAGTTTATAAGACTAAACCCATAGATTTAAATGACTTCAAATAGATTCAATGACTGCGTCAACGATTTATTGTCGATTGAAGAAAGTATAGAAAGTTCTGGCGGTTCTATCTTATAGGGCGATGATGTTTTTTTCTGAAGAGGTAAAGTTTGTGTACAGAAACAATAAATTTGAGAAATATACACGAGAAAAAGATACAAAAGAAACCTCATTGCACTATGTTACTTACTTAATAAATAAAGGCAGGAATAAAGTAGTAATAAAGTCAGTATTACTCCCGACTGATTATAAAGAGTACATAAGTGAAGTACTTTCAGGCCTAACCTTAATTTTTGTATATTTAGACGATATCCTTGTAGCAAGTCGAAATGAAGAAGAACACACTACAACATCAATATCCAACCCAAAAAATGCATTATCGTGATTAAAAATCATTGTACTTTCTTAATCATCATATTTTAGCCAATGGCATTCGAGCATCCCAATCAAGAATCACAGCGATAATATTTTCCAAACCAACGATTATAAAACACTTACAAAGATTTTTGGGAATGTTAAACTTCTACTACAGATTCTTACCTAACATTTCAAATATTCTTGATCCCTTATACACACTTTCAAAATCACTTCACTATCAAAAACAAAAAACGATCTCATCAACTTCTTGGACACTGCAATACGTCAACACTTTTTCTTCAGCCAAAGATCTTCTGTTAAAATCTATCTTTCTATGACATCCCTCTGTACATGCTACCCTATCATTGTCAACTGATGCATCTAACTAAAATTTACTTTATGCCAAACCAAATATTCAATTTTGGATAGAGAACTATTAGCAATCTACTCTATCAAATTTTTCAAACATTTCTTACATGGAAATCAATTTACGATATACACAGATCACAAACCCAGTGTTACATAAATTTTTTCGTCCACAAACAAAACTCCTCGTCAAACCCAGCTAAAACCAGCTTGATGAAGAAATCGAATGGTCTCCACGATCACAAGGACTTTTTCCTTTGGGATCATTTATAGTCAATAGTTTATAAGACTAAACCCATAGATTTAAATGACTTGCGTCAACGAATTATCAACGAGTGCCGAAACATTCCACGAGAATCTTTTCAGAAAGTAAGGCAAGAATTTGAAATCCGGCTTTACTACTGCATGTAGGCCAATAGTGCTCATTTTGAGCAGTTCATGTGAATGTTCTATTTTTAGTTTTGATAATATGTTATTTTCAACGCCTACTTAGATGTTTAAATTCTTATCTTAATGTAAAATTGATCACTTCTCAATGCCATGATCAATTTTTAGCACAAATTTGCGAACATATTTGTGCTCCATACGCTTATTTAGATGTCTTTGATTCAAAACTCTTGCTGTGGCACGTGCACCATAAATGTAGATAACTGCCACCCTTTCAGCAATAAAATACACCATTTTTACGGAAACCAATGTAGGTGAAGCTGACTAAAGGGAACAACTAATGTGACAGTTTGTTAGACAAAACGTCAATGGCTTGCTTTTCTTGTTTCCACGCCAAACTGATTAAAATTAGGTTTGCTTACCGTTCTCCTCAAGTGGCAATGATAAACTTTCTCATAAAATGTATGAGAAAACAGAAAACGTGGCAAGTGACACATCACCATAATCCTTATAAGATAAGCTTTCATTTGAGATACCACGCGATTCCATTTAAAATTTTTGGGTAGGTATTCGTGTGAGTGCTAGGGTAAACGTCAAAAGTGGGAATCATATTTCCTGAAATATAAGTGGACCCGTTTTCAAAAAATCACCCTGTCTTCAGAGATAATTCTTAGATCCATCCATATTTTGAGGGCACCAAAAGAGATATTGCTACCCATAATAGTATACTAATTATAACCTTGAAGAGTGGAAATCCTCCTTCATTTTTGCGTAATAACTTAATAAAGACTTATTACCGTTGATTGAATAAAAACGTTATTCATATTTTCTTTGCGAAATATGCGTCAACGTCGTACTAGCAAAGTCTAGAAAGTAACCTTCATATGACCTTGCAAATTATGTTAACTTAATAAGATGTGGTCATTGCTTTATTTTCCCTTTCGTATGAATCAATTTTAGTTTGGATAATTTTTATATTACATATTGATATGTAGATTACTTATGAGGAAGAGTTCACACACTGATAATCAGATTTAGTTGAGTCATTACTAAGCAAGGTTTCTCAACCTATTCTCAGGCACAATCAAATCAGATTGAGGCATTTTTCATTGATGAAGCACACTTGAATGTGGAATGAGACATTCTCATATTTTGAAGTGATTCAATTCTGGATTAGATTACATTATATAAAACGAATTCATCTGGTCGCAGCATTCCTGGATTGGCAACCAAGTTGAACTGAGATATTGTTGAATTTTAAATTGTGGCCTAAAATTGAAATGATTTTTGATAAAATGGAAATCGTACTGAATATGTGATTACTTTGCAAAATTTTTTAATTGATTAAATTGTTGCAAGAAGTCATTCTAGGAATGAGGATGACATTCGTATCGTTTGCATCAATACCCTTATAACTGCTTATACTTAAGTTTAATTTTGAGTTCTAAATCTGTTATGAATATGATTTCAACATTTTTCTAATTCAACCTAAATATCGAAACATTACAATTTTAAATTGCTTATCAATTAGTGTTGAAAAAATGGTCGATCAGAAACAATTAAATCAAATCAAATTCATAGCCACAAATGATAAAACCATATCTAACATCAACCTGATTAAATAAACAAGATATTTTCTAATCAATTATATTAATGCCAGTTAAATTTTTTTTTCTTAATAAACTATGCTAAGGGGACGATTTCGATTAGTTCTCTAACCGATATCGTTATTGGACATTTTTCTCTTATTGACTAATAGTAATTGGAAAATTGGAATCTGTAACCACGAATGCCACCACGAAACGCGGTCTCGATGTAATAATTATCGTTATGGGGTAATCCCAGAGAAGAGTTCGGCGCCGTGTAGAAAGAAAAATCGAGAGGGCGTCGAAGATGTAGTAGTTTTACTTGTGAAAATTGTCGCCTTGCAGCGCTGGCATCGTCTTTTAAAGAGACCCATGGCGGTAGTAACGCTTACATTCAGTTCGCAACAACCGCACCAGGCAGTGTCTCTTGAGAAGTGAGTGTTGTGCTCGTTTTTGTTTAACTTATTTTATTTTATTAAGTAAGTTTTTTAATATTTAAAAGGGTTCAAAAAAAAGGTTTTTAAGTTATTAATTTTTAAAACAAAAAAAAATGTTTCATTTTTATACTAGATTTTAATTACAAATTCAATTAACTTTGAATTTTGGGTGCTTTTGAAGCTTTCTATTATTGTTTTTTAAATTAATTTTTAACTAAAAATTCAAAAAAGAAAAATCAACTCGTTTATGTACTTTCTTCTTAAACCTGTTTTAAGAGACTAATGCTAAAGGCGCTGTTCCACATTTTGCAGCTCAGCAAAATTTTTCTGCTTTTTTTTTTAACCGTGGGTGAAAGTTTTTTTCGAGTCTTCGCGATTATCCTCACGTTTACCAGTTACCAAACTCGTACGGTTTTAGAAGTGAATCGTTAAAAAGGGGGGAATAACTTTACGAGTATAAGTAGTGAAAGTGGTCGTCTTTCTCCGCGCTTGGTAAACGGTAACGATGACGCCAAGAAGAAGACCCGTTTTGCAAATATAAAAAGTTTAGAGTTATGCAATATTAATATATAACGTATATAAATACTAAATGATTTCAATTGTAGATCAAGAGCGAAACTTTTAATTCCAACTATACAAAAATTTGTTAATTTTAAATTTTAAGCAATAAAACGTTTCCCAGTTCGGTTTAAAATTATTTTCGGTACAAATCAATTTAGAACACAATTTTGCGGTGTTTTACGTAATTCTTCAGCGTTTCACCGCAACTCACGGCCGAATTTTGTGTATTTTACCTTTCAAGGATTTATTTATGATTTATTACCTAGAACATTTTCTTAATATTTCTAACGGACTTGCTAAGAATTCTTACGACAAGAATTTATAATATTTATACCACCTTTTCATTTGTCACCTTATTTAATAAATAACAATTTAAATAAATCATTTTAAAATCAACATGTGATTCTAAAATGGGATAAAGCAGCCGATAATTATTACTTAACGACACACTTTCTATTTTATATTTCGGCTATATTATTGCAAAATATGCTCGGTCTTAATAGCAATAATCTTGTGGAAAATAGTAGACTAATAGAATTAATAAGAAGAAGATAGACGATTTCTTAGTTTCAATAAGATTAATCACTATGTTTTTTTAATCCACTTTTGTTTGTGGAATATGATGAATATTTAAGATATCGTACCTCAAAACCTAATTGTTATATCGTATTAAAATAACAAGAAAATTAACCCTCCACATACGAGGTTCAGGAAAACAGAAAAAATTGAAAAACAATAAAGACCCGCGAGATCGTGTTCTATGTAAAACTTGATAGAAATAGTATCTTATTTCCGGGGTATGTCATACCCCACCTAGTCTGGCATTGAGGTTAATTCACCTCGTATGCGGAGGGTTAAAAGAAATACTTTTACGAGAGATGCATTAATCTCTCGTAAAAGTAGTTGTTGCTATTTGTTTAAATCCCACTTTGCATATTTAATAGTTATGCAGGTTATATGGAAAATAGTGAAATTTCAAAGAATCGTATCTAGAAGACTAACTCCGATATCGTAATGAGATAAAAAGCAGTTTAAAGAGAATTTTATTTAATTTTTGTATCTCATAAATAATTAGTTAATTTTCATAAACATATATTTACAATCATCGAAGTTATTGTGATAAAGATAGAAAGCAAAAGAAACATATCTCATAAACTAATTGAGATATTATGATGAAATGAAAAGCATTTTAAGGGCTATATTTTCAAGTTTGCTAATAATTATTTCTTGGTTTTTATAAACATATGATTTTTTTAATCACATTGTGAATATTGAAAGTTAAATACTTTGAAATTAATTAAAGTTTGTTGTAGTGGTTTCATTTTCTTTCACTTCACCAACCCATTTGCAATATCTTGTTTATCTTATGTCTAATTTGATACTTACTTAAAGCAGCAATCTTCTTTTATGATTCCATGTCTCAATATAAGTTACATTTTCTAATAATTTGTCCTCTGGAACTTACAGTCTCTCTTTCAATTCTCCCTGATATATCTTAAGATATGCCCAAATGAGTTGAAGATCTCTCTGCAAAAGAGACATTTACACTTATCAGGTGTGCTTCTTTGATAAGTTTTATGGATTTTGCTGCATACACCGATTGTAATGTTCGCATAGCCAACGAGGTGGCTCCCACGTTGGAACCGATTTGTGGACGAACACCAAGAATTTCTTGTAGTATGGAGGTCCTCTGAGAACCAGAATTAAAGTGGAGACTAATTGCGGTTGGATTTCGATCGCTTTGTAAATGTTGTGAACGTTTTAAATCACCAATTTGAACATAATTTAAATTTAATAGAATCATATAAAAAAATCACTTACAATTAATCATTGGATTCTAAAAATACCATGACCAGAAGTAAGTCAATAAATGTACAAGCAAAAAACAGGGACAGAAACCATATCTTGACCATTTGCAGAAAAATATCTGTTTCAGAAACAATACCATGGTTATTTGTAGAAAACAATATTGAGCACAGAATCACTATATTCTAACCAGTAGTAAAACATCGTGGATCAAAATAAAATATTATGAACAGATGAAAAAAGTTATTGCCAAATCAAAAACATCGACGAGAAATAAAAGTAAAATATCAGAAATAAAAATCATAAAATGATCATTTGTAGAAGAAAGTACTATGTTCGGACAGAATGGTTTGCGCAGAAGTAAAATATGTTGCACAAATGTCATCTTTTGAACCAATATATTATGGGCAGATGCTAATCATAAGATGTGTTATTAGTAAGGATAAGCAGAGAGAAAATATCAAGAACGCATACATTATCATTCTTTATAACGAGATGCACACAATGTTGTAAAACTGATTAAGCAATGGGACAAGTTAGACAACAATGTAGTGCAACTACAACGTTATTTAGTTTCTGTAATAACAAAAATATTTACAAATGCGAGATCGAATGCTGATTTATCGGTGCTGAAACCAATGATGTATCTAAAGGTTAATGTTTTTAAGATATAACGCATATAGCAGGTTGGAAAAGTAGCGTCTCATCTATTATTATACAAAAAGATCGTAATCTTTCAACTTTGATCAGCATGATGTAAAGTAAAATATCTCTAAGTAGTTGAGATAGTTTGTAACCGAGATGCTACAATCAACACAGCCAAACATATCACTCAGCGAAGATACACTTAATGCTTTAGACAATCGATTTCAAAACCAATGGTATATCTAATACTGCCATAAATCTGTTTTTATGACCTAGTAATATATTCAAAATACAGTGAGTGCCGTTGTTAAGAAATATAGTGCCAAATATTTGTGATATTTCCTTTTAATCAAGAATATATAGAATATTTTAAAATAACCTCACAGCAAGTTTTCGAAGTTATTTCCGAAAGTAGTAATAATAGTAGTAATTCCGTGGCGTACACCATGCTTTTTAAGTTACTCCAACAATAAAAATAAAGAGCATTGAGGAATATCTTTATCTTCCAGGAAACACATTACCCAGATGTCTATCTAGGAAACTAAAAACTTTTACTACAATTTTTTTCATCTTTTATTAGTCATTATTTGTCATCAGGAATAAATTCTCAAGTTTATGCGTATAGGTTGAAAATCACCCCTTATATAACCATTTGTTATTACCAAATAATTTATAAGTCAAAAAGAACTTTTGATAGGCATATGCAATTACTGAGAAAATATTACAAAGCTCTTGAAACATTTTCAATTTTAAACAGATTACATAACTAAACAAATTTCATTTAATTCTCTTTCTAATATATGTGGGTAACTGTTCCCCATTATGGAATTGAGTTCACATCGTTCATGATGTCTAAACCGTTTAAAGCCATATATTGTCGTATGTAGTACACCTGAAAACTATGGAGCATATTCAATAGAACGACAACTAAAATATTTTTTTTATTTTTTATTTATCTATGAGTTATAATGTCATTAACATCTCAACTCCCAAATGTCTCTCATTCTAATCCATACTAGTCTTAAAGCTCTCAAAGTTCTTCGTCGTAGGAAAAATGAAATCATAATGTTCAATATTTCGGTCTTATTTTTCATAGCAGTAATATCTTTCCTCTTTCTGGTCTCATTCTTCAGCATAACTTCTTTTGTTCAATACTCATTGAATGTCACTTGGCAAATTCACTAGGTTTGTTTTCTTTCAATATCTCTTATAATGGCTTATCATTGCTTTGATTAAATAAGTATATGATTTTCTAAAACAGTGTTCTTTAAAATTTTTATCGTTTAGGTCCTCAGTATCCTTCTGTTATTTATTATTTTGTTTCGTTATCTCTTACTTTTCTTTCAATTTTCGTTTTGTTGTTTTTGTCCAATTCACAATTAATTAATCATATTTAATAATTGCTCATTCTTTGGTATCTCTAAATTTCTACAGTATCATGACTAATCTCTTTTCTTTATGGTGTATGTCTTTGGGGACGCCTTTTGTTATCTTATTTATATTATACCACATCCCTTTTATAATTACCCTGGCTTTCCTTAGCAAAATGAATTTAATTATGATAGATCATTGTCATTATGTCTATTACAAATAATTGTATTGTTTTTATGGACTAGTTATAAATCCAATACCATTTTCTTTAGAGTTCTTTAAGATTATAATGATGCAGTTCTTAAGTACAAATTGCAAAATACCACTCATAGCTTCATGAAAATAAGCCTGAAAAGACTGGTCAAAAAGGAAAAATGATTTAGCTACAACATAGCAAACATTGGCCTATGGCAAGATGAGAATTTATTGGGTTATAAAGGAAACATTTTCAATTTCAAACTTTCGTCTAAAGTAACTCAACCTGCTAAACTTCGTATTTTTTAGCTCCTCTAATAAGTCACCTACTTTCTCATTTTCTCTTAAAGTTAGTAATAAACATACAACTATAAGTTGTATGTTTATTCTATTTTAAGTTCTACTTCTGGAAGACACTCATAATGATCAAATGTGCTTTTTAATCACATAAAATCTAATTTCTAGTGAATCGCCTTGAAACTGCCAACAATTATACAGGAGATTATAAGCTTTTTAATCAAAAAGGCCGTTTTTAAAAAAATCATTTCGTTTTTGAGATATCAATTTTTAAACTCCATCTATTTTTCTGCTTTGTTCGGTTAAATATTATTTTCAACCAATTTAAAAAATCGCAACAAATTGATTATTTAAAATATCCTAATGCAATTTCCAGAAATTATAGATAAAGGAATTAGCTTCTTAATGAAGCAAGCCAATTTTGAAAATATCTTTTAGTTCTTGAGGAAAAAAGTGTTAACCACAACAATGTTTTTCTTCATTGTGTAGGGTAGAAAATTAGTTACGATGTTTTCAAAAATTCGCATAAAATCTCATTTTTAATGAATCGACTTGAAACTGCCAACAATTATAAAAGAAATTATAAGCTTTTTAATGATAAAACCCGTTTTTGGAAAAATTATTTTGTTTTTGAGATATCAATTTTTAAACTCCAACAATTTTTTTTTCTTCAAAAAAATTACAGCACAAAATCAACCCAACCCTAAATATTATTAAATTAATTCTTTTTTAATTTGTTTATTACCCAACTATAAACTTTCTATTTTATTTTTGGGATTTTATTACAACACAATTTTTAATTGAATATTACTTATATACCATTAATTGCCACAATAATGGTTTAAGGCTAAATCATAATAGGATTTTTCTTTAATAAGAATTGTGTAAACATTATTGAAACATATTAAATTGTGTCGCAAGAAAATTAAGGTGATGGAAATTCCATCAAAATCTAATGCAACATTGATTTATTCAATTTTAATTCAAAACACGTTCGCTTTACACTTTTAGACTTAGTCAATAAGCCATCGACCTTGTTACTTTTTTTTTTGACACATTTCTCTCCAAGTTTATTTCTTATATTTATTTTCACCGCTCGAAAAAATAAACAACTTTTTATAACTTTCAACTAAAACTTTTTCTTTTCAAACTTTTACTCTTTAAGTCTCCAGTGAATAAATAACGTTTAACGAACACAATCTTTTAGGAACAATTACAAAATAATTTGTACATTTTTTAAAATGATTCAGCATATTTTGGTATGGAAAATGTCGTGAATAACATTTTTTTATTCAAAATGATGTTTTTAAAAATATTTTCTTAAGTAGATACAATTAGAGGTTGTTAAAACTGTATGAAGAAAGCAAAAATTTGCTTAATTACATTGTGGAAAACAACGAACGCGCGAAATAATTTTTTTAATTGACACCGTGTTAAGAAATTTCCTTTGGCGGTTTCGCAATGAAGGAATTGGCCAAATATATTACTCAATTCTGTTATGAACGCAATGCAAATATTCTTTCCTCCAAATAATGTTCTTAAATGTTATATTAGTCATATTAAGATTTAATAATGACTAACATAAGCTGAACTTGGTAATGATTAAGACTGCAAACATATAGCAATTTAAATTGGAGTGAAAGCGAAAATGTTGGCATAATCTATAGAATTAAGAACACAACCGATTAGTAAATTCATGTATAAATCGAAAAGTAATTGTGGGACACAGAAACCGACGGCTATATTATTATTAGTCCATAATTCATTCATTCACCTGACTTTTTGTTTCGGTGAAATATCGGCCCCAATTTAATTTTTTATCCGTATAAGTGGCACTTTCGGTTTTACTTTCAAAGTTATAAAATTTAACTCGATGTACGGATTGGCAAATTTATCTTGGCCAGTCAGTTGCGGAGAAGAATTGACTTCAAAAATTCATAGATTTAAAAAAATCACCTTCAAAATATTAAATATTAAGTAAATATGCTTTCTATTTCATGATGATATCTCAATTAGTTAAACATGCCAAGTTGGGTTTAAAAAAATCATAACAACGAAGTTTATAGAAATTAAGAAATTATTTATGGTGCATGAAATCTGCATCAAATTTCCTTTAAAATGTTCTTTATTTAATGATGATATCTCCATTCGTTATTGAGATACGATTCTTTAACATTTACATCTCATATCTATAACAATCAAAAATGCAGAGTTGGGTTCAATAAATCATAACAACTATGATTATCGACAGTAAGAAATTATTTATGGCGGATTAAATCTTCATGAAATTTGCTTTAAAATGTTCTTTATTTCATGATAATATCTCTATTCGTTCTTGAGGTACGATTCTTTAACATTTACATCTCATATCTATAACAATCAAAAATGCAGAGTTGGGTTCAATAAATCATAACAACTATGATTATCGACAGTAAGAAATTATTTATGGCGGATTAAATCTTCATGAAATTTGCTTTAAAATGTTCTTTATTTCATGATAATATCTCTATTCGTTCTTGAGGTACGATTCTTTAACATTTACATCTCATATCTATAACAATCAAAAATGCAGAGTTGGGTTCAATAAATCATAACAACTATGATTATCGACAGTAAGAAATTATTTATGGCGGATTAAATCTTCATGAAATTTGCTTTAAAATGTTCTTTATTTCATGATAATATCTCTATTCGTTCTTGAGGTACGATTCTTTAACATTTACATCTCATATCTATAACAATCAAAAATGCAGAGTTG
Source organism: Onthophagus taurus (assembly GCF_036711975.1). Classification (NCBI taxonomy): domain Eukaryota; kingdom Metazoa; phylum Arthropoda; class Insecta; order Coleoptera; family Scarabaeidae; genus Onthophagus; species Onthophagus taurus. The sequence goes on along the minus strand of NC_091976.1, from coordinate 7,039,928 downwards.
GGTTCAATAAATCATAACAACTATGATTATCGACAGTAAGAAATTATTTATGACGGATTAAATCTTCATGAAATTTGCTTTAAAATGTTCTTTATTTCATGATGATATCTCTATTCGTTCTTGAGGTACGATTCTTTAAAATTTACATTTCATATCTATAACAATCAAAAATGCAGAGTTGGGTTCACTAAATCATAACATCTATGATTATGGACAATAAGAAATTATTTATGACAGATTAAAACTTCATGAAATTTGCTTTAAAATGTTCTTTACATCATGATGCTATCTCCATGCATTATTGAGATACGATTCTTTAAAATTTACATTTCCTATAACAATTAAAAATGCAGAGTTGAGTTTAAAAAGTCATAACAACGATGATTATGGACAATAAGAAATAATTTATGGCGCATTAAATCTTCATGAAATTTGCTTTAAAATGTTCTTTGTTTCATGATGATATCTCCATTCGTTCTTGAGATACGATTCTTTAGGATTTACATTTCATATCTATAATAATTAAAAATGCAGAGTTGAGTCGAAAAAGTCATAACATTTATGATTATGGACAATAAGAAATTATTTATGGAACATTAAATCTTCATGAAATTTGCTTTAAAATGTTCTTTATTTCATGATGATATCTCTATTCGTTCTTGAGGTACGATTCTTTAAAATTTACATTTCATATCTATAACAATCAAAAATGCAGAATTGGGTTCACTAAATCATAACATCTATGATTATGGACAATAAGAAATTATTTATGGCAGATTAAAACTTCATGAAATTTGCTTTAAAGTGTTCTTTACTTCATGATAATATCTCCATTCATTATTGAGATACGATTCTTTAAAATTTACATTTCATATCTATAATAATTAAAAAAGCAGAGTTGAGTTTAAAAAGTTATAACAACGATGATTATCGACAATAAGAAATTATTTATGGCGGATTAAATCTATATAAAATTTGCTCTAAAATGTTCTTTATTTCATGATGATATCTCCATTCGTTCTTGAGATATGATTCTTTAAAATTTACATTCCATTTATAACAATTAAAAATGCATAGTTGAGTTTCAAAAGTCATAACAACGATGATTATGGACAATAAGAAATAATTTATGGTCGATTAAATCTTATGAAATTTGTTCTAAAATGTTCTTTATTTCATAATGATATATCCATTGGTTCTTGAGATACGATTCTTTAAAATTTACATTTCATATCTATAACAATTAAAAATGCAGAGTTGAGTTTAAAAACTCATAACAAGGATGATTATGAAAAATACGAAATTATTTATGGCATATTAAATCTTTATGAAATTTGCTTTAAAATGATCTTTATTTCATAATAATATCTCCATTCGTTACTGAGATACGATTCTTTAATATTTACATTTCATATCTATAACAATTAAAAATACAGAGTTGAGTTTAAAAAGTCATAACAACGATGATTATGGACAATAAGAAATTATTTATGGCGCATCAAATCTTTATGAAATTTACTTTAAAATGTTCTTTATTTCATGATGATATCTCTGATTATCTCCATTCGTTCTTGAGATACGATTTATTAAAACTTATATTTCATATCTATAACAATCAAACATACAGAGTTGGATTTAAAAAGTCATAACAAGGATGTTTATAGAAAATAAGAAATGAGTATTGCTTTATATATTAATCAGATAAAGAACAAATTGAAATAAGACCTGTATTATATTTATTATTGGAAATTATCTAATTAACAGGAAATGTAATAAGTCAAGATAAGTCAACTCTTTATCCTTCCAACTCTATCATTTAACTCTTAAGCAAGATTTATTAAATTCACCTTATAAGTAATACACGCAAATGTCATTAGTAATTATAACTTAGTATACCAATAAATTGACTTTGTAGATTACCATAATTTAACAAGAAGCAAGGTGAAATATCTAAATATTTAATATAAATATCTCAATTTATAACATTTTTGTTAGCTTTTAATTACGCAATTGTGACAACTAGCTTAAAAAATTTATTGGAACATAAACAGTTTTAACAAAGTTTCTCGTTTTCACTTTAAACAATATCTCGTAAAACAATTACATCATATCATTTGTTTTATTTAATAAAAAATCGAATCCAATCAGATAAAAACCACAATTAACCCGCAAAAAGTAATTATTTATTGTAAAGTGAACGTATTTCAAGAATTTTTACCTCTTTCTTTCTATCAAGGTGCGATTTAAATGTCAATAGATCAATAATTGGAGACAATGTTGTGGTTTTTACATATTTCTGAGAATGTTTTAATTAAAGAAAAAATTAATTATAGCGACTCAAATCTTATTTAAATCGTTGAATCATTGTGGTTCATTTCAGTTAATAAATCAAGAATAAATTTTTATAATCTAGATTCCAGTTACTAACAGAAGCCGTTCTATTAATTTGAATATTATGTGAAGGCTAAGATTTCTCTTGGTACCTTATTGACATTTATAAAGCATTCCTAAATTGACCTCTAATTAAACAACATAAATGTTTAGAAAAAATTAAAACCACAATTATCTATAATAATAGTAATGATATATTTAATTTTTTATATTAAACACCTTCACTTTAAACTTTATCGTCGACCTTCAATTTCCGTTATTTAATTTTTATTGCTAACACCCAGCTTTCGAATCTAATCATGTTCCTAATCAATTTTTTCTTTTGTTATAGAAGTGATAGTCGATTCTAGTCAACCACCCTAAACACCATAAATATCACACGGGAAGATGAAGTGTTACGTTAGCTTTCTGTGCATTTTGAGTCTTTTCTTTGCCATCAGTCATGCGGCGCCCGCAATATCAGCAGCCATAGGAAGTCAGGTCAGTTTAATCAAATGTGATGGTACACATTTATTTTCATCGCGTGCAATTTTTTTTCACGCACCGATTAACAAAATAGAACACTAACATTAACTTAAAAGCTCATTCACGTACTAACGCGCTTCTAACCTTTTAACCAAAACACCAGCTTTACTTACATAACCAGTACATCATTTTTCAATTTTATTATAATGATTAATAATAATGAGTCTTGTAAAGTATATGTTCTAAATCTATTTATGTTAACTAATAATTTCATAGTGAGTGAGAGTAAAAAATTATTACCACTATAATCGTAAAGATTTGATTATTTTATTGATTTACAATAAAATCGGTTAACGTAACCGCATCCACAACTATATTAGTAAGAATTTCCCAATTCAGTATCATGATCAATTAAAGCATTTCGCAACTGTGCCTTACACTCTGCAAGACTTTCATTTCACATGAATGACTTTCGGTTTTTAAATGCGTCTTTACCCGATACTAATGACGTTATTTTGCATCACGTGAGCTCCATGTTGATTCAGCAACTTGTAATCTTTATCAATATTATCTTCCTTCTCAGTTTCATAGCATCTCGCCTCAAAGAACATACAAACAAGCAAATATCGCCAAAAAATGCGCCACGATTGATTAATAAGAAACTTGTATTTGAAATAATTTTGTTTAAAAGCACAAATGGCGAGGTTATTGGCTATATTGCAAACATTTGGCACACCCTGTATATGCGATACCTTATACAAGTTGTGCTAAGCAGAGTGATCCTATATATCCATAATGCTTATTAATCTTATATCAATCCCTGTGTGAGTACAATAGGTAACCCGAGCAAGATCCTAGTATTGACCTAAGCTGACGTGTTTTTAATGTTTGATGACATTTGAATACAATAAGATTAACGGGTTGTCTATTCATCAATTGGAGCCTGCGTTTAGGTTTTTGGGCGGAAAATATAGTATCAAGAGCTTGTGTTTTGCGGTTTCCAAAGTGAAGAAGGCTTCTCTGAAGACTTTCTAGGAAGTGAAAATTATTAGATCGTACCTTCTAAATCGCTTCTCCTAAAATTAAGAAGCACTGGGCGATTATCTGATCCGTCTAGCTAAAAATATCCTTCACCTCAATAAGACCATACTTGAAGCCATTATCACGCACTTATTTGGAGGTTCATTTTTCTCTAAACGCCAGGATTTTATAAGTACTAAATTTTGTAATAATTGCACTATGAGTCTCAAGTCTTAAGCAAGTTTCCATTACGTGGCTTCATCTTAATTTGGTTACATCAGGTTCTAACAATTTTGTCATAGACAGAAATGAAGTAAATAGTAATGAGTAACCATTAATGAGTTGAGGCACCTATCCAACAACCGATGAATCAAAAGAATGAAACGATTTACAAAAGGTGTTAAATATCTGCTTTATATCTGCTCTGTATGTATTTTCTGGAGGAATTGTGTTGGCATATCCACTCCCGTATATTATGAATTTTAATAGGAGATAAACTTGTAAGATACCTGTAATTTTTTTATTATACAGTGTGCGGCAAAACGATAAAATAGATTCATTAATGCCCTTATAAATTTTATTTTGCAAAAATGGCGAAACAAGTCTATTTTGGTTTTCAAAACACACAGTTTGAGTTTATATTCACTTCCCGATAGCCATTTGTTTTAAAGTTGTTGTTGACTCCATAACTTTAAAACAAATGACTATCGGGAAGTAAATATGGGCTCAAAATGTGTGTTTTAAAAAGCCGTTTTTGCAAAATAATGTTTATAAGCGTTTTATTGAATTTATTCCATAATTTTACCGCACACTGTATATTAAAAATTCTATCGCTATGTAGAAACAATAACATAGTAAATCGTCATGAACACAGATTATTCACATTAATCAAAAAAATCATAAATCATAATAAAGCTTTAGCCAAGCTTTACAACTTTAAAAGAATACTTTACAGTATTAAAAATCTATCAGTACATAGAAACAATAATCGATAGAGGAAAATATTGTGAATAAAAATTGTTCAAATTAATTCAACAAAGCATAATTCATAACAAAGTTTTGCTCTAGCTATCATTATTTTCCAAGAATAAAGCGAAAATGATCGCAATGATGATGAAAGTGATAAAATGGACTTTATACAGGTGTTTCTGTAAGTCGTGGCATAATTTTAATCACAAGTACTAGAGTTAAAATGATGACGATTCGTGTAAAAATTTTTGGTCTAAACCCATAAATGGCTGAGATATATATGATTTGTCTTAGAAAGATAAAATTTAGCAAACAGTGCTATGTTATCATGAGAAATCGATTAAGATCACTTTTGAAAATATGCAAACACGGGATTAATACTTTACATGGTGTTCACAAAGGTTATTTTCTTAAAACTTTTTTATTATGTCGTAAACCATTAAATTTTCCAACTGATTCTAAAAGTTTATTTCATTCTAAAATTATTTTTATTCTTAAAATTTTTTAATTAGACGCATAGTATTCGAGTTATTCACAAAAAGATTTAAGTTTATTTAAGAGAAATCTACCAAATTATTACTCAAAGTAGCATGAAATCTGGATTTTTTTCATTGTAATTATTCTTCAGCATTTTTCAAATAAATGGTTAGTACAGTTTGGCAACACAATGTTACAAATGGCAACACTGTACTTGCAACGGATGATCAGCAATTTTTACATTTGTACTCTCGACATATGGATGGATACAATTGCTGTTCATGTAGGATATGCCAAGACGTACTTTTGGATATTCTGAAACGTCTAAACTGTTGCTATCAACAGTACTAGCAGTACTATGATCTGCCACAAAATCCAAAATGTTTTCTGCTAGTTGGGGTGTACGAATTGATCTCAGATTGCCGTTACTTACATATTTCTGTCTTAAATTTCCTGTCTCATGTAAATGTCTTTCGATATTTAGTAACGTTTTTCTATCAGGTTGTCTTTACTTACAATTTGTTTCTATAGGCACCTACAATTAATGAAAACATTCCAAAATCGAAGTTGTATCTTTTTGCAAATAAAAAATATCAAAATAAATCAAATCTTATCAAATCTTTCTGGAAGTATAAGAGTTTATAACATAATAAAACAGTTTTAAGGAAATAACTTTTGTGAACACCTGTATAGCATTGATCCAGTGGTTCAATATTTCCAATAGTCGCAATGTTGAAATCTTAAACGATTTCTTGTGATAACATTGCACTGTTGTTTAACAGCAAATATTTATGAAAATATGTGAAAATTTCTTAACTTTGATAGCCTATATCTTAGTCATTTATGGGTTTAGATCAAAAATGTTTACACGTATCGTCATCATTTTCATTCTAGTATTTGTAATTAAAGTTATGCCACTACTTACAGAAACACCCTTATATTAAAAAATTTAAAATTACTCTAAAGGAATACAGGATAGGGGAAAATGTTGTGCATAAAAATTGTTCATATCAATCCAAGAAAGGAGAATTCATAACAACATTTTAGTGTTGCTATCACCATTTTCTAGGATTAATGTAAAATAATCACTAAAATGGCAAAATGGATATTTTATATTAAAAAATCTAAAACTACTCCAATGCAATACAGGACAGAGAAAAATCTTGTACACAAAAGTTGTTTACATTAGTCCAAACAAGCATAGCTTATAACAAAGTTTTGGTCTAGTTATCACCATTTAATGCAAAAATCATCAAAATGTGAAAATGGATGTCTTTCATAAAAGAATAACTACATAGAAACAATAATCGATAGAGGAAAATATTGTGGACAAAAAATGTTCTTATTAATCCAAAAAAGCATAATTCATAACAAAGTATTGGTCTAGCATCACCATTTTCTAGGAATAAAGACAAAAATCACCAAAATGTCAAAGTAGATGTCTTACATATAATCTATAACTACATAGCAACAATAACCTATACTAATTGTTAAATTGTCCATATTGATCCAAGAAAGTACTATTCATAACAAAGTTTTGGTCTAACTGTCATCATTTTCTAGGGATAATGCGAAAATCTTCAAAATGTTAAAATGAATGTCTTACATAAAAAAATTTATAATTACATAGAAACAATTACCGATAGAAGACAATATTATGGACAAAAATTGTACTTACTAATACAAGAAAGGATAATTCATAACAAAGTGTTAGTGTAGCTATCACCATTTTCTAGGAATAAAGCGAAAATCGCCAAAATGTCAAAGTGGATGGCTTACATAAAATCTATATCTACATAGCAACAATAACCGATATTAATTATTAAATTGTTCATATTGATCCAAGAAAGCATTACTCATAACAAAGTTTTGGTCTAGCTGTCATCATTTTCTAGGGATAATGCGAAAATCTTCAAAATGTTAAAATGAATGTCTTTCATAAAAAATCTATAATTACATAAGAACAATTACCGCTAGAGGACAATATTATGGACAAAAATTGTATTTACTAATCCAAGAAAGGATAATTCATAACAAAGTGTTAGTATAGCTATCACCATTTTCTAGGAATAAAGCGAAAATAGTGAAAATGTCAAAGTGGATGTCTTACATAAAATCTATAACTATAAAGCAACAATAAATGATATGAATTATTAAATTGTTCATATTGATCCAAGAAGGCACTGTTCATAACAAAGTTTTGATCTAGCTGTCATCATTTTCTAGGGATAATGCGAAAATCTTCAAAATATTAAAATGAATGTCTTTCATAAGAAAGCTATAATTACATAAAAACTATTACCGATAGAGGACAATATTGTGGACAAAAATTGTACTTACTAATCCAAGAAAGCATAATTCATAACAAAGTATTAGTATAGCTATCACAATTTTCTAGGAATAAAGCGAAAATCGCCAAAATGTCAAAGTGGATGGCTTACATAAAATCTATAATTACACAGCAACAATAACCGATATTAATAAATAAATTGTTCATATTGATCCAAGAAAGCATTATTCATAACAAAGTTTTGGCCTAGCTGTCATAATTTTCTAGGGATAATGCGAAAATCTTCAAAATGTTAACATGAATGTCTTACATAAAGAAAATCTCTAATTACATAGAAACAATTACCGATAGAGGACAATATTGTGTACAAAACTTGTACTTACTAATCCAAGAAAGGATAATTCATAACAAAGTGTTAGTATAGCTATCACCATTTTCTAGGAATAAAGCGAAAATCGTCAAAATGTCAAAGTGGATGTGTTACATAAAATCTATAACTACATAGCAACAATAACTGATATTAATTGTTAAATTGTTCATATTGATCCAAGAAAGCATAATTCATAACAAAGTTTTGGTCTAGCTGTCATCATTTTCTAGGGATAATGCGAAAATCTTCAAAATGTTAAAATGAATGTCTTTCATAAAAAATCTATAATTACATAGAAACAATTACCGATAGAGGAAAATATTGTAGACAAAAGTTGTTCATATTAATCCAAGGAAGCATAATTCATAACAAAGTTTAAGTCCACTTAGTCATTTTCTAGGAATAAAGCGAAAATCTTTAACGTAGCAAATTGGATGCTTTTCATAAAAAAAATGATTACTATTTAAAAGCAATAATCGATAGTGGAAAATGTTGTACGCGAAAGCTGTTTTTATTGAACCACAAACGCATTATCCATAACAACTTTTTCAGAAAATTTTTTTGTTTAAATCAACTTATTATTATATCAACTTGTTATATGATTACAATTTTAATGCAGACATTTTGGACAAGCTGATTATTTCTTGATTTATTTCTAAATGTTTTCCTTTGTGTAATTAAAGAGTAAAAGTTGTTTATAAAAAAGAAGAAAAAAGGAACTCTTGGAATGTTTGGAATAGTTTTGTCGTTTGAGTTGAATTGCAGAGAGTAATTTTTACGTAACCGGTGACACGTTTTCAAGTTACCACCAAGTTTCTAATGATTTTAAACACGTGAAATTATATCTGGACCAGAAACTGCATGCATTTTCACTAATTAATCGAAAACGTTACAGATACATAATTATTATTTACGTAATATATTTCATATTAATTAAATCCCACTCGATATAACCTTAATTCATGAGGTAATTTTAAAAAAAGTATCCTTTAAAACCGTTTACACAGAAAAGGAAAATTTTACGTTTCTATTATTATCACCCAATGTAAAACCACGTCACATTCGTTTTTACATACTTTTTAATTAAATTTCGCAATTATCTACGCAACCCAACTCTTTTTTTCTATGAGGTCATCGATAGAAGTTTCTCAACGAACTCGACCTCTTAAACATTTTCGTATTTCTTTATTGCGAAGGACGATTCTTCAAGTCCAAGACAAAGTTGTTGTCTTTAACGAAGAAAGCCAACAAGTGAAAGTGTTCGAAAGCATTCACCTCTCTCGCAACTTTACGAAGCGATCGTATACGAAGGAAGAATGTTTACTACTACCATTATGTCATTTAATACTTTTGCTGAAGAGTGTTTTAAAAAAGTTAAGTCATTTTAATTAATGTATTTCCTTAATAAATAGATACGGTTGAGATAATATAAGATGAGGTGCGTAATAAAAATAATTTTGTAAAAACTTTCAAATTAAATACATTTTCAAAAATATATTGTTTAAGATGCGATAATAAAATGTATGAGTAAATCATTTGAGAAGTGAAAGGCGGTTCATGCCTCTTTAATTGAGTTATAACTATCGGTACCAAAATAAGAAAGTGAAAACCTAAAACTAGTAATGTTTTAGCTATTTTATATGTAAATGAAATAAATACTGAAAACTTAATTTAACATCTAATTTCAATCTAATTTGTTATTCACATTGAGCTGTTAACAAATTTTTGATTACAAGATCGTATAAAATTAGGGTTACACAATTTTAATGTTACAATAATTATACATTTCCACACCTTTCTATTGGGTACAAATAAATATTTATGGGCCCTTCTAAAATAACAGTTAAGTAATAATAATGATAATAAGTAATTCAACGGCAACTGAACACGTATCTGTTTTACACGTGTTTCTTTACTTAGATATGATCTAAACAAGATTTTTTTCCGACAGATTTAAGTACTATTATAAAGTAATTGCGAAAATTTGTAACAATACTTCAAGTAAACAATAAATATTAAATATCCGGGCTATATATCACTTTGGTATCGATGAATTTATGCCACGCCTAGCATAAATTATAGACAACCTTATTTTGCAATGTGAATACGAAATGTAAATTTAGATATATTTATATAGTAACTTAGTATCTAAGTCAAATTCTATTCATTATTTTTTAAAGTCTTCTTATAACGAAATCTTGCACTTTATAAGTTATATATAATGTTATCAAGGTTCATTCAAAGTTTTTGTTACTTAGAAATAAAATGATTGTTCACGCGAAGTAAGAACTAAAGCAATGTACATGGGTTGTTGTCGCAAGTGAAAACTTTTTCATGATTGACGATGGTCCAACTTGTCAGCAACCCAGACTTCTTCTTTTTGAAGATAGGATGAACAAACAGGTGGTACCAAAATTCGGGGATATCGCCGGTTGTCTTGATTCATCTTCTTTGTCTTTTCTCTTATACCTTACTTATTACCTGTTAGGTCCTCGATCCATTTTTAGTACTCTTCTCTATTCTGTACCATCCTCTTCAGTTCCTCAATTTGGTTTCCCATCTGCTTAATCGCAATCTTGATGCTATCCAGCCACTTCGTTCTAGGTCTCCGCCTCCTCTCTTGCCTACATCATCCTCTTTGGGAATTACTTATCATTTATACGGATTACGTGCCCGTACCACTGCAATCGTCTATTTCGTATAGTTTTCACTAAAAGATCTATCCCTAGTTCCTCTCTTGTGGTTATATTTCTGACTCTATCTCTTTTGTTCCTGTCTATTATTCGCTTTTGGCCCCATTTCTGCAGCTGTTGGCACATGTACTGCTTTATACAGGTGTATCTTTGTTTCTTTGTCCACATTTGATGTTTATACCTTCTTCCTCGTTGTCGATTTGTTTGCTGTGTCCGGCAGTAATACTATGTCATCCGCATATACAAGACTTTGAAGGCTTACTTATATATGTGATCTTGCTCGATGTATCGATCTTGCCAATCTGATTACTGCTTCTATGGTTATTGCTTCAAATTAAATTAAATGCAGAAAGGGGAATACAACACAAGAACTTCTGGAAAAGAAGGGAGAATCCTTTTCTAGAGGTTCTTGTATTGTATTTCTCCTTTCTGGTTCTATAATTCCTGCCATAAAGTTATCTTCGTAATATTTACTACAGATGTCCAGTATTTTGCTTTCCGTATTTCCTTTCATATCTACACACCATGCTGCCTTGCCATATTTTCTTCTTAGATGTCTAACTATCGATCAGAACCCTTTCTTATAGTTTATGTTGTCTTGAAACTTTCCCACTTTTTTATGCCTAAGTCTTCCCATACTTTATTCTTTGCTTCTCTCAGTACTTCTCGTACTTCGTTCTTTCTGTTTATGTAGCTCTATTTTTTTTCCCTTTCTGTCTGTAGATACTTCTTCCATGCACTCTTCTTTTCTTTGACTTTAGTTTTACCTCCTCACTCTACTATTTTGTTCTTTTAAGCTTTATCTTGGCTCGTGGCTGATTCTCTTTTTCCCACAAACCTCTGCAGCAGTTTTTTTATTGTAGTTTTGAGTTTTATCTTTTTTCTATCGTTCATTGTTCCCTTTGTTTTTTCTTCTTGTCATGTTGCGTTAATAATTCTTTGATTGTATGTTGGTATTATAGTTTTCCTCGTTCTGTTCTTCAGTTTTTATTCTCTGGTTTGTTGTTATTGTTTTTTGCTTCCCTGTTTCGCGGTTTTGGTTTTCCTACATAGAAACTAATATCTGCTCTGACCACTTTGTGGTCAAAGCCTTTTATGGCTCCTCTTATGACTTTTATATGTAATAAGACCGCTGGACTTAATGAAGAACTATTAGTAGATGCAATTTTACTGGGTGAATAAGTAAACTAGTTTAAAACGGTTGATGTAGAATCCTTGTGTGATTATATTTTATGATTTCTGTATCTTCCTAACCATTCGAAAACGTAATCCTTAAAGTTTAATGAAAGTAGTAAATGTGTAGTTCAAAGGTTAAGAATACAACGTGTTGACCTTTTACCTTTAATAAACAAATGGATAACAAGATTTGTTATTCTTGAGGAGCAATTAGCATTACGTTAGTGAAAAACTCAAAGAATTTAAAAAGCCACTAATAAAGTAAGAACAAATAGACGTACGTACTTATTGAAAAATGAGAACAATTTAGACAGGAAGGTTATACGACAATAAAGTCGATGAGATAAAATTAGGTCTAAAACTGTAATTGAGTATCTAATCATATCAGATTTAATAAAATAATATTGTGTGTATAACGACAACGAGTTAATTTCTCAAATATCATAAAGCACAACTTAATTTATACAGTAAGATACCACCAAATTACTGTTAAATCGATTGCTGTAAAGTATCTATTAAAAATTTGCTGTAATATCGTTTTAGGTACATATCGGATAGGACATGTATACATTTCATATATATATTTCAAGGTATGATTCACACCAAAACAACTATATTTCGTTTATTCGTTAACAGAATGAACCACAGAGGTCATTCTGTTTCCCCAACTTGTGATCCCTAAAACTCAACATTCCTTTGATTACTCCGTATTCTCAGTACCTGTATTTCCCGTTCAATATCGTTAACACTAACTTGTTTGATTTGGCGATTAACATAACTTTTGTTTTATCGATGAATATAGGCATGTTCAGTAGTTGGTTTACTTGATAGAATATAAAGAGCTGTGTATTTAGATCACCTTTTGTTCTTGCATTGATTGTTGCATCATATGCGTAGCAGATTATACTGATTATCCTTGATAGCTCTATAATCCAAATTCAACAACACCTCCTGTATAGTTTGGTCCATTAGTGATATAAGAATAAGCTTGAGCTGCCCCTTGTTTAATTTCGCCTTGTGTCGGAATATAGCGGTTGTGTGTTCGCCATTTAATCAAATTGAACATTTGGTTTATTAGGTATTTGTGATTGTCTGATCTGGTATGACTGTGCCAATGCAGCCATCGAACATCAGAGTTGGATGAAACCACCTATTTTGATTCTATTAACCAATTAAACCTGGTAGAATGTTCTCAACATATTGATTTCATAGTTTATTGCTCTTTTTTCTTGTTCTCCTAGTGTTTCTGCTCTAGAATAATTTCTGTTCCTTTTCTTATCATTCTTTTCCTCTTTCATTTTCGTCTATCTTCTCTCTATTTTCTCTTCATCCCGTTGTCATTTTTTCTTTTATTATCTACTTAAGTTTATCTATCTAGAGAGTGGTATTAACCATTCATTCTTTCTTCTTGTGTGCCTCTTTTTATTTTTCGATATTCAGCTTTCAATAAATATTTCCCATTATCTTCCTTATTTATGCAGTCGTCATACAAAAATATAAAAACAAGTATATTACTGAGGAGGAAACAGCAGATTCTCCTACACCATGATTTCTGAGAGCCTGTTTCACTTTACTATCATTAATTCCTTTAGAATATCTTCACTAAATTGAGACACAAAAGCTCTATTACTCTGACTCTACCCTCCTAATTTTGTATAGACTATTCTTGAATTTTGTACATTCTTGCAAAGAATTTTTTGTATGTACATGTTCAAATCCGGCATTAGAGTTCTTGTCAATCCTCTGCTGCTACTCCATCTTCCATTTCCATCAGCTAAATCTTCATTAGATTACTACAGTTTTCTTTACATTCCATCCCCATCTAGTACAACCATTTTTCAGTCAGAAGGTACCAAGGGATCAATTTTCGTCATAACTTTGATAGCTGTTTTGAATACGGTGTTCCTATAGATAACATTTTAGGTACTCTAGTCAGCATATCCTGGTAGTTTTTACTTCTCAGATTGTGGCGCCATATGATATAGTCGAAATGATCATCATTGCTATCACCCTTCTCATCCTAGCAATTGAGACACTTAATTTAAGTATAACTCACGTCAAGATATTAATCATTTGAGTAGCTTCATTAGTCTTCTCTATGCTTTATCATCTTCATGTGCTTGTCTATGATAACACCCAAATATTTTATCATAATCGTTAAGTTCAATCAATCAGCACAATTCGTCGTGCAATCCATATATTGTTAAAATAAACCCTTGATGCAACCGAGCCAGTGCAATTTTTTTTCTAAAATAGGTTAAACCCTAAAATAGGTTCCTTCATCGGTTTTGCTCTAAACTATGGCATTCTATTTTTTCTTATGCGTTGAATACTTTTTCTGCCGTCAGGTGCTACTCGTACAAGTCTGAGGTCGCTTACCTCAGACCGAGGCTTCTGCAATTCTTCTTCTTCTTCTAAAATAGGCTAACGCCTGTTCCTTCATCGATTTTGATCTAATCTATATGCTGTCATTCTATCTTTTTCTTAGGCGTCAAGTATTTCTTCTGTCGTCAGGTGATTTGTCTATTACTACTCGCACAAGTCTGTTGATGGTCATTCTGTTGATGTGTTCGTAATTCCTCCCTGTTGTATTAAAAATATGTATAAGTCTTTGAAGATGCACAACATATTAATTATTCGGATTTCTTCATCGCCCATTCTATATCCTCTGCCACGTTTTACTTGTTGTATTATTTCATCCATAACGATACTAAATAGTTGTAGCCACTGTCGGATGTCACTGCTTGTTTATTAATTTACCGTTACTTCTTGCTTGTACGATATTATTCGCATATATCTCATTTATTGACACGGTCATATCCTGTCTTAAGATGAAACACAGATAGGTGAGTACAATAACTCGATACTTTTCTCAACCATTTGACGCAGGATGAATACATCAGTGCATGATCTTGCAGATCGGAATCCTTACTGTTCGAAACATGCAAAGTGAGTGTGTTAATTTTGATCGTTATATCTTTCGTTGATAATTTCAGTGCTATATCTAATAAATAAACCTGTCTTAAACATGAAAACTTTCCAAGCATCAGGTAGTTACTTTGTAATAAGATTTTTTGAATAAGATTTGTTAGTTCTTGTATCAATCTCTGATCGCCTTATTTTATTAGTTCATTTGGTATTCCATCTCATCCTGGTAATTTTTTGGTTAACGTTTTCACATCTTTTCCCACTTCTTCATATATTATTCGCATATCTTGTCTAATCTGTGGTATCTAGTAAATCTATCAATATCTCTACGCACAATCTTTCCTTTGAATAGTTCCTGTAAATATCTTTCCCATTCTTCTTTTGTGATTTGTGTGTTTCAATCAATTCTATTACTTCTCTACGTTGATGTCTCGTTATTCTCCACACCTGCATTTCATATCGTGTTAAAACAAATCAAGATGGGTTGGTTTCGAAGTTTAGTCATTGTTTCTGATTTAATTGAACTTAAGTCGGGATGACAAGCTGAATAAAAAATACAACCACATCTCTTTAGCTTGTTTAGTTGAAATTAAAATTCATAATACCTGTGATTTTAGAATAATTAAAATCATGAATCGATTAAAACAAATTAAAAATCAATTAATTGATTTTCTCTTTGTTTCTTTCCTTTTCGCATTTTCACATCCTCTTACTCAACAACGTTGAAACCGCTCTACTTCCACACGGACCTTCACCATTCTAAAACTAGATATGTTTATGTCCCACAGTTTGGTTTACAACCACTTTGTACACATCCATTCAACAACACAAGTGTTGTAGCACGAATCGGTTACGTAATATGAATTGGATTTGGTTTTAAAATAGGGCAAGATTTATTTTTTTATGATAAAGTTGTTAAGACCTTAAATAAAATTTATTGTGGGTGGAATAAATACTTGAGTCCTTCATTGCTTAAGGAGTGTACAATTTATTAAAATCGTTTTAAATTTTATGATGTTTTTTAAGAAAGGTTTTTTAATAAACTCAATCAAGTGTTAAACCTAAATAGCCACTCATATCCGGGGCGAATAATGTCAAGTTCTAGATTAAATAACGTGACTTTCATTCGTATATGAAATGTTCTTTTTACCATCTCAAGATCCGTAACGGTCTAATACACGATTTGTGAAAGAGAACGGCTGGTTATGTTTCTTTAATTTAAAAAAAATCGTTTTGTTTATTTATTCAATTTGCAACAAAAAAAACTAACAGCTCATTAAGTTATCCATTGATTGGAAAAACGCCTACAAAACGGCGATTCCGATTATAATAATTATTTTTTAAACAGCACTCTCCAGAAAGAGGTGGCGATTTCTTTGAAGTTAACGTATAATAAAATGTGTTGTTTTTGGTTTTTTTGTTCTGTGATAAAAAATAGGGTTCAGGAGCTGTTGATCCAACGGAATTGTTGATGAGGATTTCTGATAAATTCAGCCAAAATATACAGATATTAAGACGATTTTGCCCCCCGCTATTTCAGGTAAGAACAAAATCAAGATTTAAGTTTTGATTGAAATTAATCCTTTTAATTTAGTGAAAGTTCAAATCACGAAATTATTAAATGATCGGAAAATGTCATTCGTTCCATAGCAGTAATAATTTTACGCAATCGAAATTGTTTTAAACCGAATTATGTAATTTTAATCAAAACTATAAACACATTTTTTTTACAAAAAAAAATCAATTTTATTTTTCTTTAGATAATCGATAACGTTGTTCAAAATGTAACAAGTCAACTCTTCAGTGTAGTTGGACGTGTAGTTTTAAGAAGCGGTTTAGGAGGAGGTTTAGGTGGTGGTGGTGGAGAAAGTATGGTTTCCGTCGTTTTACCAACATTCCCACCAGATGATGACGAAGAAAGCACCGAAGTGATGGAAGTAAGCACAATACCACAACAACCAGCATTATTAGATGAATCTTATGTTAGAAGAATTGATTCTGAACCCACAACTGAAGCATCAATAATTTTACCTCCAGCACTAATTACAACAAATCAAGCACCAATTACATCATCGTCTCAAGCACCAATAGAATTACCATTAAGTGTCAACGAAATTAGAGTAGATTCTGATGAACAGGCACTTTACACTGTGAGATACTAATGAATTTTATGTTTTAATTCATGTTTCGTTCCTTTCTTGAGAAGACTCTGAATGGAATTGAAAAAGAAACTCCTTTAAAGACGGGAGATAAGCAAAAATAACATCATTTTTGTATTGTCGTACTAATAAGTTTAAAACAAGTAGTATTTGTAAATATTTTTTGTAGAGTAAGGTTCCCATTGCCAATAAGATTAATATAAGATTTGATAATGATGACCCTGAAGATATTACCACCTCATCATCAATTCATAGAAACGTGAGGAAAAAATTAAATTGAAATTGATTTAATTTTTCAAACACGAATAAAAATTTCTTAAGAATTATAATAAACGTTTTCAGGAAAATAAAACGGATTCGGCTTTGGAAGATCGGATAGCGTCTATATATAAAGGACTCGAATTACAGGATACAAAAGATATAATTGTGAGATTTCCTTAAATGTTAAACTAACCCAAAAAATAAACATACAAGAAAAATAAAACCCTCACTCAAAACTGAGGAAAAATTAATAAATTTCTCGTTTCTCCATTGTGTTTTTAACTTCTTATAGGAAACCTTCCCCGCGCCCGAAAATGACGACTTAAGCATAAAAGTTGTCCAAGAAGGGGAAATCGTCAATAAAATATCATTAACGGTATTATTATTAAAAAAAAGCTTTGTAAATAACGCTATTATTGATCTAATTCGTTTACTAACGACATCTCTTAAACAAATAGCACAAATCACTTTCTCCTTTTCATTTATCAACTTGAAACTTTTTACTTAAAATATAAAATTTTAACCTTAAAACTTAATAAATTATTGCATCTTTTTTATTAATTAGTCCCCAGCAACTCAAGTAAGAGCAAAACGAGAAGCTGAAACGTCTGAAAATGATCAAGAACCGGCAGCTTCCGGTGGAAACGGCCCCGAACCAGCTGAAGATCTTTCTGATGTTGCAGAAGAGGGTGATCGAGATAAACGTTATTCACCATTTGGAGGTGATGCTGCTCATGGTGGGGGCGGATCTGGAAATTTCTTATTCGATATTATCAGGGTAAGATCGTCTAAATAAAAACATATGGTCTTTTTTTTCTTTTTCGTCATAGTTAAATAGAAAATCGTTTTTTCTCAAGTAAATAAAAAAAGAAACTAAAAAAAAAAAATAATAGGTGGGATGAATATTATGTAATTCTTCTATGATGTTTGTTTGGTCTACTTAAAACGAGTTTGTGTGGGTAACGACCGTATGGGATCATTGTTTTATGGATAAATTTGCATACAGTAAACAATTTGCGAAGGGAAAATAATATGAAAACTGAGTTTAATAATGCTTTTGTCTATGATTTTTGAAAACTGTACTCGTTTTAATTTAATTTAATAAATCAATAAGCCATTTCACATTTTTTTCTAAAATTCTTTAAAAGAAAACTTTAATTTGATATCAAAATTGTTTCATAATTTGCATAAATTACTCATCTAGGATTTTTTTTTATTCTTAATCTTAACGTTATAAAAACAGTAGGCTTAATAATTAATAACTTTTTGCTCAAATTTTTTATTAGTCAAACTGTCATGTTTCAAACATCGTTTTATACGAGAATGTTTCATAGTTAATATGATATCACCATCGTTTTATAATTTACATAAATAACACCTAAACGATTTTGAAAAATTCCTCTTTATATTAGCAAACAATTTTCTGATTCTTTTTCGAAAACATTTTAATAATCATCATATGATAGGGGAATGTTTCAGCATTAATTAGATATCAATACTCTTTCATGATTTGTATAAATAACCTTTCCAGGACATTATGGAAACAGTGAGACTTCACAATTTTTTTTCTACAAAGTTTTGCAATTATACACATCATGTTCTATATCTCATTTTAAAGAAGAAATCTTCAGCTTTAATTCAGCGAATTTTTAAGTTTTGGCTTTAATTTGGACGTTTCGAGGTTTAATTGAAAACGAAACAAAAACATCCGAAATTTATTTCCATAATTTTTCATATTTCATACATCATTTTATAAGGAAATGTTTTTCAGCTTTAAGATGGAACCAAAGGTGTTTGATAATTTGCATAAATAGCTCCTCCAAGATTTGTTTACAATTCTTCTTCATCCTGACTTCATGAAAACAATGAGACGACTTCATAATTAATTTCTACAAATTTTTGTACTCAACAGATCATGTTCTATATATCATTTTAAAGCAGAAATCCTCAGCTTTAATTCGAGGATAGAATCACTTTTTAATTTTCATCAATAGCTATTCAGTGAATTTTTAAGTTTCGACTTGAATTTGAACGTTTTGAGGATTAATTGAAAACGAAAAAAAAACTTCCAAAATTTTTCATACATCAAAATTTTGATCAGGAAATGATCCAAATTTTGAAATAACATCATGCGTAGTACAATTGAAACTCCAACTTAGAGAATAAGATGTTCCACAAGACCGCTCAACATATGGTTGTAGAGATGTTAACTTTTTAGTTTCTTTTAGTTTCTATGTTTCAAATAACATAGAATGGTAGCTAGATTATTATTACAGTAAACCCTCGATGATATAGCGAACACATAGGGAGGAAAGCAAACCGTTCGTTATAATGAGGTGTTCGTATTTTCGATATAACGATTTCGTTACAATGAATAATAATGCTACCCATTCTAATGGTCTAGGGGTAGATTTACGTAAACATATTAGCATCGACTGTGTAATAAGTTTAATATAATAAGTACGATATATGATAATAAACATTATTCGTTTTTAAAATAATCACTTACTGTTTTTGCCTCAGAATGGGCATTGTTGGTCTTAGGCATTGCTCAGTAATTTTATTCAAAGAATCCATGAAATTTTCGGAAACATTCTCTTCTGAATTAGCAAATATTGAAATTGTGATGTTAATAATTACATAGTTGGATAACTAATAATATTTGCTTTGGATAGTATAGAAAGTGGTTAAAACTTCAGCTTTTAAAGGTGTTATTATATTAACTTCTCCTTCATCGTGTTCTTCGCCTTCTTCTTTTTCTTCGCTTTCTTGGTCTACATTAACTACTGCTAAGTCTATATCTACTGCTTCTGTAGTCGTTCTCTCACTATCAACGCTGACGTAATCATTAAAACTAACCTGTATCGGTACTGACAAGATTTGTTGATAATTTTCCTACTCTGCATCAGCAAATTAATGAGCATATAAGTAAAGAGCTATTAAAACCATTATCGCATTTTCCTCATTCGCATCAGTCTGTTGTCCAGACTTTTTTAAAACAATTATTTATAATTTCTGGAATTACTGAATTCCACGAATCTGACAACGCTCTTATCGCTTGTAAAATGTTCCATTTTGGATTTTTTTAGTTTGATTCTATTGCCAAAATTGCTGCTCTAACAAGTCGAGCACGCAACATTTCTTCATAGCCGCAATTATGCTTTAATTAAGAAGTTGGAGTGCACTTGTTGACCTTAACATTGCGCAAATCAATTCCCATAAAGTTATGTGCTGAACAATTGTCCATTGTTAACAACACTTTTCTGTTTTGAGCTGCTATGTTTCGTTGAAATCGCAGAAATCATTCTCGAAATGCTACAGAAGTTACCCAGAATGATCGAATTTATTTAAACATCTTGGGTTTTTTGATTTTCCTACTATCCATAGGTTAAATTTTCCACTTCCGTCAGCATTGCAGCATAGAACTTGTGTTATTCTTTCTTTGCTTTTAGTGCCCCCATAACACTTTTTGCCTTTAAAATCCAAAGAACGGCTTGGTATTAGATTAAAAACAATACCAGTTTCATCACCAGTTCTGGAAATGCAGGTCCTCTCAAGTTTTTATGAGACGTAGATTTACCAGAAGCAACGGCACTATCGATACGGTTTTTATTTTTTATAATTGTTCATAGTGTTGACTTTGATATTTTAAATTTTTCCGCAATTTTAGTTTTTGTCATAGCGTTCTTTTCTACTTCTTCCAAAATTTCTAATTTTCGTTTTAAAGGAATTGATATCCTTTTCGAATTTATTTCTTATGGTAACGAAAATTTATTCGGCAACCATGAAACGTTCGCGAAGCAAGTAAGTCGTAACTCGTTCACTTCCAAAACTAAACACTAAAAACTACAGTTCGAGTCAATATACAGTCGATATATGTATAGAGACAAGTTATTCCCCGAGTTCCAACCTTTACATCGTCTGGGAATACCTCCCTCCTGAAGATCGTAACCGTTCGATGAAAAACGCGACAAGCTAGTCCCTATAGCTGCTACAGCGGAATATGGTCTAGACTGAGTACACAAGGAAAATTTTCGTGTTCGCAATTACCATAATAGTTTGCATTGAAATTATATTCTACGGATGAAATAATTGTTCGTAGTTCATTATAATCAAATTTCGTTATAATGCAAAAAGTGTCATATAAAATGTATTGAAGACATTTATGGCATAATTTTGGTTCGCAATAACGACTATTTAGTTACATCAGTGTTCGCTATATAGAGGGTTTACAGCTTTTTATGTGGTTGACAATGTTTTGTGGATGATCCATGGAGTTGTGCACATATTATTGTTAATATAGTATCTTAAAACATAATACTGACACTATAATGGTGTCTTCATCCCATTTACTATTTCATTTACTAATACTACTTGCTGATGACCGCACTGCAGCAATAAATGCAAAAGCTGCAGTGCAAATGTCAAAGCTAATTCAATGCAACCTAAATAAATTATCGTAAACATCACATGTTGCTTTTGAGTAATCATCGTGTAATTTCAACAAAAGTGAACACAAACATTTTGTATTTCTGGTGTTATGAACAATAAATTAGGCATCGTAACTTATCACTGGACGGTTTACTGCAGTCTACTGCACTGTCACTGCACTGTAAAGATGTTTAGAGTATTAAGTCCTAGAACGTTCTATAAAGTTTCTGTACTGAGCAACTCGTTTATGTGTCGCTTCGTTGGCGAAGCGCAGAGAAACTTTACAATGTTGAACAGGTACTATTTCTATTTTGTTTTTCAAACTTCCTATGAACGATGCCCAGAAGAATGAGTTATGCACATATTTTTCGTATCCAAGCTGATTTCCCATAACAAGAGCATTCTCACTTTCTCCATCCTGCAGGTGAATGCTGATTATATTTCTCTTGGAATCTTCGTTCTTAGGTTTCTGAAAAGACTTCGTTTGTACCAATAAAAACTTCGATAATATTAAACGATATTGTTTTTTTTTTTTTTTGAATAACTTGAAAACAACTCAATATTTTGTTTGAATTCGATCATTTTCTGATTTTTGATTTTCTGGCGTATGTTAGCTTTAAGTTGCTCGAGAGTGTTTGGTTTGACATAAACCTTGCTATTAAGGTATCACCAGAAGAAAAAGTCAGGAGGCGTTAAATCAGGCGAGCGTGCCGGCCAGTCGTAATCGCCACTTTTCGATATTAATCGATTTGGAAACAGCAAATCCGTTGAACACAATTTCTGCACGTCCTTTAGGTGTGTAGCTACAATGACGTTTTCAATGCGCTATCAAACATGGCGATTTGACAGCTGGTTGTGAAGTTATTTAGGAAAATATAGGAAATAGATAGGAAAAATCGTTTACAACAAAATGGTACACCTGCTAGTTGTGCTATTTAAATTGCGTTTCCACTTAAATTGTGGAGAGTAGAACCAGCAGACTTTATTCTGCTGGTCGACAGATTGTTTGCAAACTTCGTTATTTTTTAAGAAAAGAGTCTCAACTTTCCGTACTTCATTCCAATACATTTTTATTCATTCTTTTAACAATCAATACAATGAGTAAAGCTCAAATCCAAAGGTTGTCTAAGATAAATAAAAAGCTGATATAATAAAATGATCCTAAGCACTTAAATTTTCAAGCAAAACATTTCATTCACGATTTAACGTATAATTTACCTTCGATCATCAGTCATAGTGGCCAAAACTGTGTCACCTTATTGTTTAAAGTTCCCGATTCCGTTCCCGTTTTACTTCATTATCATTAACTAAGTATTAAATTCTGTTTGAATTTACAAAACGTACTAGTGGATCCAAAACGATTTTTCTGCAATCCAAAAACGATTCTATTTTATTTGGATTCATATCCAAATTCTTGCAAAAAGAACTTAATCACCATAATTTATGACGAGTACATTTTGCAAAAATCATAAGCAAACTCTTACATTCAATTTCAAATAATTATTACGTTTATTGGCTAATACATTTTTAACTATATTTTTGATAGTAATTAGTAATATAGTACACAAAGAAACTTTCTAACCATATTCAAATCGACTCTGATTAATTGACATAAGTGTGTCACGTTTTACGTTTTATTGACACGACCCAACGAACACGTTCGAAACTGAACAAAAGATAATAAATGCAGATTTGTGTGTACAACTGGCCTTAATTGTAACATTTACCCATTTTTTTTACTTTTGAAACTTGGAAACTAGCAAGCCGCCTTTCAATACGATTTTTTTTAGTCCCACCACTAAAGGTAACGTGCAAAGGCCACTTACTGGATCAGATTTTATCTTGGGAACGTATAACCGCGCCCTTAATTGAAATAAGTCGGTTTTGGCAGTATTTAATGGTATTTAATATTATGTTCGTATGTAAATAAGATTGTAAAAATAATAATTAATCGAGAGAAGTAATTTTATTAATCGTATGATGTGTTATAGTAGAAAATAATATAATTATGATTATGAAAACTTTGAAATTGGCTTTTTTTTTTGTTGTATTCTGGTTGAGATTAAATTGATCTGATACGAAGTAGTGTTTAGCAAACTGCGGATGGCGCCGCGAGAGCAGCAGGTACCATCTATAGGATGGTCGCAGGAACAGAGAACCTGGGAATTGGACTCTCGGCTTCGGCCTCATCCACTAGGATAGTGGACCCATCTTCCCAGGTACCTTCCTCCTTTCTCATCCTTCAATGTTTTTGTATCACTATCACTTTTGCTTCTTGTGTTATTATCTAGATTTCTTCCTGCATTTATTCTTTTAAATCTTTATCTTTCAAATTTGTTCTTCCAAAAAATCCTGTATTTAACAAATCCTAAAAATAAACAATTTAAATTAATTTTATTTTTCACGTTATATTAACTAGTTTTAATAATAAAGGAAACGAATAGTGCTTGGAAGTACATCGTAGATTAATTAATTAATACAATTAGAAATAATTTTTGAATTTGTAAATATTATTTAAAGAAAAACTTCATTCGGAAATATGTCACGTCTGTCTCGGCAACAATTTTATTGAAGAAAATTTCAAGCACTATTTTTAAAAAATCTCATCCTTTTTTCCACCGTCCTATTAATTTCCCAATATTTCCCCGACTGACTTAAAAACTGACGAAAATTCCGAAAATAATTCATTCAGATCAAAAAAAAAATAATGATTGAAATTAATTTGTAATAATAATATTTATTAAAGACTATTTTACGAAGACAGACTTGACTGTTATCAACCGAACGAAGATATTTAGTTTAATTAAGCAAAGACGTGTTAAAAAGGAAAGTAATAGTGGATGATATTCGTCTCAGCGACGAAGAATGCCATTAGTGAAAGGAATCGTGCGCTTTCACGAAACGAACGGACGCGAGATTTTAAATAAAAAAGATTTTAAAAAACAAGACTTATGTAACTTGCCGAAAAACTTCATCGAATCGGGGTCAAACTTTCAATATGTTCTTTTTAATCCCACTTACATAAAAAACATACTTTATTTTTAGGAAACCTTTTAATGCATTTTGTGACTTATAATTAATGTATATTTATTGTAATTATTCATTAATTCATTACAATTATTATACACTCCATAGAACACCGATTTTAGGCCAACTTTTATACACTTCTCAATAGGAAAGTGAAGTGGTAAAATATTTGCGAGCAAAGATGTGTTTAGAAAGTGAACGATGGCAGTGTGAAGATTGATGATTCTTGTGAACTTTGGCAAATCATTAATTTGGGATGATGACCATGTAATGAATTACTGGTCAAAATCGCCCACCATAATGATCAGGAGAACAGGAAATGAGTTGAGAATAGCGGAAATTCGAGCACAACATATAACATATTCTGTCTTAATATTTATATTTTGTCAAAAGATATAGTTCTCAAGACGTAGAAATTACTTGAATACTACAAAAAAATGATGTAAAATAATTGATACAATTTACGAAAAATCGCTTATACCATTATGGCACAGAAAGACGTTACAGACACTGTAAGATTCAAAAATTGATTTAACAAAGCCTCTTTTACATTTAAAATAAATAATTAAGTCACTACACTTGATGAAGATGATATCAAACAAGAAAACGAAGATATTGAAAAAGCAAAGGAAATTGCAGATGCAAAAGATTCCAGAGGTGCAAGAGGTCCAGATGATCTAAGATCTTTTATCAGTCCAAAATCTGCTCTATCCGTCTCTCAGAAAATTTATTGTTTTATAAACCTCTTCTATTCTATATCAAATTTAAAGGAAATAACTAAACAATTACTCAACAGCTTTGAAGCAACAATATATCAATAATTAACAACATCCAACAAAAAAAGAACAGAAATACATTGCAGGTGATTAGTTTCAACGATAGCTTAGATGGTCCCATCATATTAAAAGAAAATGTTATCTTAATTAAACATTACACTTCCAATAAAAGCTGCGTCGTCACTAAAAATGATCTTTACACGGAACTCTGGCCATACAGTACCTGTTCGTAAACACCCCATACAGAAAATGCTTTGGTTTGATGACACCGATAAAGTAGAGACAATATTTTTATAAAGATTCTTCATGCATTAAATTCGAATACGAGCTTCAAAATCCTTGCAATATGTGCTAAAATGTTTCAAATATTACACTTTTCAAGTATTTCAGAATGATCAGGGGTATTTATATTTTCCAAAGTTTTCAAATTTTCTAGAAAATTGCTGAATATTAATAGGATTTAGAGTGGTCATCAGAAGATTTTCAAAGATTTTCAAATATTCCTAAAAATTTCTGACGATTTCCAAAGAGATTTAAAGATTTCTAACCCCTCATCAAGTGAAGCTCATCTGATTTTGCTTTTGATCATTGTATTTCATTTTTGCCTAATATATTGTGCTTTTGTGAATACAATTTTATTTTTACCTGCGATATATGTGTAATGATACGTTTGTATCCATAATATTTTGCTTCTGCAAATATTTTATTCTCCACCAGCCCATAATTTCATATCCCATAATATTTTGCGCATGTTATTTTTTTGCTTCTATAACTAACATTTTCTAACACTTTTACTGCTAATATTTTACTTCTTTATCTGATAATCAATTGGCAGAAACTAAGATATTCTGCTTCTGTGCATACATTTTTTTCTACGCATGCCAGTGCTACAGTTTCCGCCCATAATATTTTGTTTCTAATCATGACATTTTGTTTCTACCGATGAAGTTCTGCTTCAGCGAATGATGTTCTCTGCTGCATACCTAAGCTATTTATTTTTTGATATTTAGCTTCTACTTAAGATATTTAACTTCTGTCCAGTATATTTTGTTATATAGATGATGTTATCTTCTATAGATAGCTAATAATATTAATTCTGTTTATTATATTTCACTTCTTCATCTGAAACCCATAGGAAGAAGTTATAATATTTAACTTCTGTGTATGATATTTAGCTTTTCCTTAAGATATTTTGTTTCCGCTTATTTCGCTTCTTCAACTGATACCTAAGCTATAATATTTAGCCTCTGTCTTTGATATATAGTTTCTACTTAAGATATTTTGTTTCCGTCCATAATATTATGCTTCCACCTATGTTTTTCTTCTCCTATTTCTATTTCATGATTTCCTGTTCTACAAATGACCATGATATTACTTCTACTCCCGAAAATAATCATGATGTTGTTCCTGATACTGATATTTTACTTTTACATCTGATAACTCTCGCACTATTTACCTTCGATTTTGCTTCTGTTCCTTATATTTCATTTCTTCGTCTGATACCCATAGGCAAAAACTATAGAATTTATCTGTTGCCCAAGCTTAAGATATTTAACTTTCACCCAACATATTTTGCTTAGGCCCATTGTGTTCTGTGAGTACAATTTTATTTCTACCTGTGATATATGTCTAACAATATGCTTCGATCCATAATATTTCGCTTCTGCAAATATATTATTCTCTACCAGCCCATAATTTGATATCCTATAATATATTGCACATACTATTTTTTTGTTTCTATAACTGAGATTTTCTACAACATATTTTGTACCTACCTATGATATTTTGCTTCTGCGGGTAATGCTTTTTTCCGAAAATGCCCATGATTCTGCCAACTTTTGCTGCTAATATTTTGCTTTTTATATCATAATCAATTGGCAGAAACTAAGATATTCTGCTTCTGTTCATACATTTTTTTCTACGCATGCCAGTACTATAGTTTCCACCCATAATATTTTGCTTCTAATCATGACATTTTGTTTCTACCGATGATGTTCTGCTTTAGCAAATGATATTCACTTCTACATACCTAAGCCATAATATTTACCTTCTGGTCATGATATTTAGCTTCTAGTTAAGATATTTAACTTCTGCCCAATATATTTTATTCTTTACGTAATGTTATCTTCTACAGGTAACTATAATAGGCAGAAGCTGTAATATTTAGCTTCTATACTTGATATATAGCTTCTGCTTAAAATATTTTGTTTCCGTTCATACTATTATGCTTCCACCTATATTCTTCTCCTCCTATACATGATTTCCTGTTGCACAAATAGCCATCATATTACTTCTACTCCCGAAAATGATTATATTGTCCCTGATACTGATATTTGACTTCTACATCTGATAACTTTCTCGCATCTAACATATTTTACTTTACTTCTGCGCATTATATTTTGCTTCTGTGTTATACTTCTATGTTATTATGATATGAGTTCTGTTCCTCATATTTCATTTCTTCGTCTGATACTCATAGGCAGAAACTATAGAATTTAGTGTGTTGCTCCATTATTTCATGTCCATAATGGTTTGCTTCTTATCATGTCATTTTGCTTCTATCTATGTTGTTCTACTCCTGCATATGTTGGTCTGTTGTATAAATTATCATAATATTACTTCTGCTTCTTACATTTCTGTTCTTTCTCTGATGCCTTGCTTACACTTATACGTGTAAGGCTTTTTTTCTTCAAATGTCAAATGATCGTCTCCGATCTTGATATTTTGCTTCTACCTGTAATATTAGTTTCTGATATTTTCCAAGTTATTTTACTTCTGCGCATAATATTTTCCTTTTGTAAGTCGAAAGAGGAATAGAAGGAACGAGATGATACTTCTGAAGACGACGATTTTACTTCTAATGGAAATTATGAAGAATATGTTAGCAAGAACAATATAAATAAAAGGGGAAACACTCAGTATATACACACTTATACACACGTGTTAAAAATAGACCACAAAATATTATAATTTTTTGCCAAAAGTTGTAAAATAAAATTTGTGTAACGTTTCATGTACAGAAAATATTCATCGATGGCACTACATAAAACAATAAAATACATTAATACATAATTTAAAAATGCATTAAACAGTTAAATTAGATTTTCCTTATTTGATTTCTTATTCAATAAATCACATAAACCCAAAAATCTTAATAGGTAAGTAATCGAGTAATCAGAAATAAAGTAGATTAAAAGCACGTAGATTTTCTTGGCAAATTTTTCAAGTAGTTTTAAACGTAGGCAACTTAAATCATTTTAAATCAACGTAAATTGCATATACACCGTAGATGTTTAAAAATTTATTTAAAAATCGGTGTCAAGGTTGACCGGTTATTTAATAGCCATATTTTTGAGAGTACCCAAAAAAAGGAACCTGTATTCATCAATACATTAATAAAGATTTCTTCTTCTCTGTTTCTTTAGTTGGTTGCCGGTTCTGGTGCGACTGAAGAATCGGACGAGAAAGAACACGGTGGAGTCGGTGCTGGTGGAGTAGCTGAAATTGACGTTGCAAAAGGAGCCGACGGTTACACCGAGGGAATTCCCGGACCAATTACCCGTCTTTTTGTTATCGCCAACAGAGGGCTTGCCAATTTAGTTCAAGATTTAATCCTGGTAAAATCAAAATAAAAAGATTTTTGTGATGTTTTTATTTAATGATTTCTCTTTTTAAATAATAGCGTTTGGCTCAAACAAGCGAAAGGATAGTGAACTTCAAGGCTCGTCTCATCACGGCCCTTATCTAAAGAGCTGAAGAACTAGTGCTGTTTTGATTTTATTATTTGGGAAAAAGAAATTTTATTTTTTTTGGAAGAACAAAAAATAATTAATATTATTAAAAAAAAAAGATTCCTCAATGTTAATTTAAAACATTTTAAAACCTTTAACATCTTGTTTAGTTTTATTTTTTCTTGAAATCGGTTTTTACGCTCGCTTTTTATTTAATTTTTCTTTGTAAATAGATAGACTTCCTTTTTTACTTATAATTATTATAAACTTCAATTTTCACCAACTTTTCTTTAATCTGTTTTTCTGAATCGGCTTATTTTACTTGTAATCTTCCTTTTACATAACTTTATTATTATTATTTTTTTTATTGATAATTTTATTCCTTTTTGTCGAGGACATCGAACGAAATCCTGAACAATTGCTCATTAACTGTCGCAAAACTGTAAATAAATACGGCGCTACACCTAAATCACCAAAAAAATTTTAACATTTTCACGATTTCATTTATTTCCTATCTTCTTCTTTTAATTTTTTATTATTACCTTATTTTTATATAGATAAGAAGCGTATCTTCCTCCAATCTGCTGTGTTCTCTGCTTTAACTTTACTTCTTTATTTTTACAGCTCTTCCTTTTCTTAAAGCCTATATTTTCACAAACAAAAAAAAATAAATTAAATCAGGTGACAAAGCGCTCTGTATTGTAAATAAAACAGAAAAACGCCTGCACGGTTTCGTCTCGTGTAATTATTTAATTATTCTTCTGTGGATGACATAGTGGTTGATACGATACGATTTAATGTTTATTTGTAATTAATTGAAAATAAAGTAAGTTATACGAGTCCTAAATATCTTGTGTTTACTTTTAATTAAAAAATATTTCCTTCGCTATACATATTAAAAATGACTGAGAAATAATAAAGTTTAAACGAATAAAATGATACATGGCTAGTTAAGTGTAACATATGTAAAGTCTAACTTTAACTTTAGCAATTAGCTTGTGTTCAATAATTATGATTTCTTAAAATAATTTTTTGTACTTAAGCTAATTCAACTTGACGATTTGCCGATTAACTCTAAGGCACCAACATTTCGGCTTGAAAAGTTGAAATCTCTGCATATTTACCATTTTAGAAGTAATGAATTCATTAAATATTGTTATTAATAATAATAAAATATATTTACTGAGCTTTCAAATATTTTACAAAATAAGTAGAACAAACAAAGCACCGTCAAAAAAAGTAATGTATAAAAAAATACATAATATACAGGAGTATTCTAAAAAAAGGAGTAGTAGGACATCCTTGGCAAGTTATTTTAAAAGATGGCCTTAGTCAAGATTCCAAAATGGTATAACACTTGACATTTGTCTTTTCCTAAAAAATATTA
The DNA here is from genome assembly GCF_036711975.1 of Onthophagus taurus. Lineage (NCBI taxonomy): Eukaryota > Metazoa > Arthropoda > Insecta > Coleoptera > Scarabaeidae > Onthophagus > Onthophagus taurus. The sequence goes on along the minus strand of NC_091976.1, from coordinate 7,009,377 downwards.
TTGTCTGCTTTTCTGCAAGAAACGGGTTATTTAAAAAATTCATACTTTCGTATGTTATTTGTATTTCCTCCAAAATAATTTAACAACTTTGTTACAAGATGTGCCACTCAATATCTACAGAGAAATGTGTCAAGGGTGCTGTACTACTTTTTTTTAGAAATCGTGTGTCAAACTTAATAGACATTAAATATTTTTTACCTTAACTCGATCAAACTAAAATTTTTCTTCGGAAACTAACGACTTTTGTTGTTTGGTTTGTGACTCCTATAGTAGGATTATTAATAACGATTCCATTATTAAAAAAAATCACTATTCAATCGCGAACATTTCTGACCCCAGTACCTAAAAATGTACGGGAACGCTTTTTAACATTTTCAAAAATATATCTATTACCACTTAACTAAGAGACATGGAACTTTTTTCTTATTTTTACCAGAACAGGTATGGGTTGGCCTCTCACCTGATACCCGCATGACGTTGAGTTTCGGGACACCTGTGTATTCGTTTTTGAGATATTAATTTTTAAACAAAATAAGACATTTTATCTTTTTTCGGAGTAATCAGTTATTTTCACTCATTTTCAACAAATCGTCATAAATAGTTGTTTTAATAAATTCTGATAAAATTATAAGCGTTTGTTATACAAATTATTAGATTTTCAATTAAAGAAACGGACTTTCAAAATATATATTAGTTTTTGAGATATTAACTTTTAAACATAATGAGTCATTTTCTCATTTTTCTTAATAAACAATTATTTTCAATCAATTGCAAAAAATCGTAATAAATCGAGGTTTTAATCAATTCTTATGAAATTATCAGGGATTGTCATACAAATTACTAGTTTTTAATGAAAGAAACGAATTTTCAAAACATTTTTTAGTTTTTGAAATGTTAATTTTTAAACATAATACATTTTCTCTTTTTTTAGAATAATTAATTATTTTCAGTCATTTTCAAATACTCGTAATACTTTAATTTAAACATTCGGTTGCCACTTCCAGGAGGCTGAAAATAATGCAAAGAAAGATGAAGAGGTCGATGCTGGGTGTAAAATTAGCCTCCACATTAACTTCGGCAGCAAGTTTCTTTGTATCAATAAATATTTGATGGAAGAAAATTTATTTCAGTACCTATTATAAATATCGAATGTAAAGGCTAGATCAAAATTATTTCATTGCATCAAGGTACTTATTGAATTAATTGTATTTAGTATTTTATATCAAACAACTAATAAATATTAAAACTTAAATTGTTTAATAAAATTTAATAAACGCGGAAGGCAAGTGTTATGTACCCATACTTAACAGGGCGATAAAATGAGCTGCACAAACAAGTAGCCTCTAAATATGCTATGGTTTTCTCCGTGTTCATCATAAAATTTAAATTAAAACAATAGAAAAAGAAAATTCTTTTCTCTTTAAATGATGAAAGTATTTATTTTTATTTGTTTTCGGTGCTTAGAGTGCAATACGAGTAATCGTATTTCGAATATTGTTATTCGTCATCAGACACGACTACAAAAAATTGTAGTCGATTAAATATTATAACAAATTAAAATATAGTTATTTAGAAAAATTAACTAAACATTATTAAAATTATTAAGATTATATTTACAGTCAATTTGTTTAGGTACTAGAATAGATGAAATAAGGCTTAAAACATTGGTAATAACATTCGAAAACCATATTCGATTTCAGACGTACTTTCCATGTGGGCTCATAAATCAAGTTAACTTTGAGAAAAATAAAATTAAAATTGAACAAGTACAAATCAGATGGAGGTTTAAGTTAATTTAAGGTGTAAAAAAGACTCAGAACACGACTAAAAATTAATAAACTTTGTTATAAGGTGGAAAGCCACTATCTATATGAGATTAAATGAAGAACTGAGATTTTCAAGGTATAAACAGGGTTGGAAAAAAGTTGGAGTTTTAAATAAACTGGTATGAAAATTGACCAGATGTAATATAAAATCAAGTGCGCAAGTACATACATTTTCAAATAACCTCTTTTCTTCGTATCGAAAAATAAAAAGACATAACAAAAAATTATAACAAAAATCAGCATAACGTTTTTGTCAAGCTTAAATTTAAAATGTAAGAATGTGGAAAAGTTTTTAATTATGCATTGATAAATCTATGGAAATATCTGAAGTTATTAAAATCAGTAATATCGTTTATCAGGTTGTCATTTTCGTTATTTTTAAATTTGTTCTTGTATTTAAGGATAAGCAGTTCTTCATATAAGTCGAGTTCTTTGGATTTGTTTAAATTTTTAATTAATTTAATATTACCTATGTCAGACGTGTGTTGATTGTTTTGTAGGTGTTTATAGAAGGTAGAGGATATTCTATTAAGGTGTTCATGGGCTCTTGTTTTTAAGTTTCTACCTGTTTGTCCCACATAGAAGCCGTCCCAATCGTTACAAGATATTTTGTATATGCTACTTAACTTTAACATGTCGAATTTATGTTTGTTATTTATAAATTGGTTGATTAGTTTTTTACCTGAATTAAAGGCTGGGATAAAGTTAAATTTGGATAGGTTTTTTCCTATTTTAAATTCTATATTGGGATTGTAGATGTGGATAAATTAATTTGTTAATGTGTCGTTTGTGAGTTATATTGAACATTTTTTGAAGTACCGAAATTTTGAACTTATTGTTAACACCTATATTAAGTATTTTGTTTATTTCTTTATTTATGTTTTCATCATTCAGAGGGTAATTCATTAGTTTATTGAACATGAAATTAAAATTAGAATATTTGTGTTGAAGACAATTATACAGTGCTAGCGTAAAGTAACCCCCCCCCTGTTTAACTTCTGAACAGATTGAGATATCAATATGAACAAAAAAACGTCAGTTTCTATATTTTATCAGCACAAATATTTTCTTATGGAAAATTTTGGTATCACTTTTAGTTTTTCCGAAAAATGGAACAGCTTTGTTTTTTTAAATGGAACACCCAGTATATTATGGTATCTTTCGAAAGAATAAAACAATACGAATTCAACGATACCTCACAATCAAATATCGGTTTATTAGTTTTTTACATAAAAATTAAACAAAATGCGGAATTTCGCCGGAAAAACCAACGTATCTTCGTTGACTACCTGTCGAGATACAATGGGCCAGATAAATGGTGGACGGTCAGTTAAAGGTCGGTCTACGCTCGGATTAAGCAGGGTTAAAATCAGCAATTCTTTTAGAATGTTTTTATGAAACAATCAATACAAGAAAAGGATAAAAAGAAAGTTCTTTTTAAAACTTCTAAGAAAAAATGGTCACAACAACAATTTTAAAGTTTGTAGGTACTTTGAAATTTTGTATTTAAGGCAGCATGCAAATATTTTCCTTCATTTCTATCTTTGAATTCTACCCGACCAAGTATAACCAAAGAAAGGCGAGATCAAAATGGCTAGAAGGAGTTTAGAGCACAATATCGAAGCAATTTTAATATTCGCTCGTGCTGACAGAAATCTACATGAAACAGAGCGACAATTTAAGGAACGATTTCCTGAACATCCAATTAGTCGAAAATATTTAAGAGAGCTTGTGAATAAGTTTTTGGAAACTGGAAGAGTCGAAGACCGCAAAAGAACTGGTCGTCAGATATTAACAGAAGTATTTAATGTGCCCATGATGTCGTCTGCTGCTATCGCATCAACGTGTGATGTGTTAAATATTTCCGCGTCGTTGTTGGACGACGTGGAAATACTTAAAGATGAATAAATATCACCCATTTTAAATAAAAATGCTTCATGAATTAACAGAAGATGACCCTGATATAGAAGAACAGAATTTTGTGAGCTAATGACAAATATGGTTGAACGAAATCGATTATACTTGAAACATATTTGTTTCAGTGATGAATGTACTTTCTTTTTGGGTGGAAAATTGCATCGCCGTGATGTTAATCCACATGAATATCGTGACGTTATCACTCAATTTCATTAGAAAGCAAATGTTTTTTTTTCAAGACTTTTGCAAATTGTACAACAGAATTCTGACGATTTTGAAATGGAACTAGTGTTTCATCAAGACGGAGCACCTCCACATTATGCGCCAATGGTACGAAATGATTTTGATAAAAATTTTAATGGACAACAAGATCACCAGATCTGACACCTTTAGATTTCTTTTTATGGGGTTATCTAAAATCCAAGGTATATGAAATTCCGTTGGGTAGTATTGAGGATTTAAAACAAAAAATTATTGACGTCTGCCAAAATATTGATCACATGTTAAGCCGTGTGAGAGAGGAAACACTACAAAGATGGTACCACTGCCTAGAAGTTCAACGTAATCATATCGAACAATTTACTTAATAGTTGATTCTTAATAAATAAAAAATTCTTTTATTATTCAATAACAACACTAAGCAAATTTTTCAACCGTTACCTATACTAGCAAAATCTTTAATAAGAAAATTTCATTTCTTATATTGACTTTTTTTCTTTATAAATATTTTTTTATAAAATATGATTAATTCATAAATTTAATATACTTCCAATCAACTTTTATTTCATTTCTAAAAAAAATAAGTAATTGAACTTGCAATTTTAAATCCGTCTTAGCTCGAGCGTATACCGACCGTAAACCTACCGTCCACCATTTACCTGGCCGATTGCATTACGACAGGTAGTCGACGAAGATACGTTGGTTTTTCCGGCAAAATTCCGCATTTTGTTTAATTTTTATGCGAAAAACTAATAAACCGATATTTGATTGTGAGGTACCGTTGGATTCGTATTGTTTTCATCTTTCGGAAGATACCATAATATGCTGGGTGTTCCATTTAAAAAAACAAAGTTGATCTATTTTCCGGAAAAACTAAAAGTGATGGCAAAATTTTCCATAAGAAAATATTTGTGCTGATAAAATATAGAAACTGACGTTTTTTTGTTCATAGTGATATCTCAATTTGTTCGGAAGTTAAACAGGGGGGGGGGTTACTTTACGCTAGCACTGTATGAATTCCTAGGCATTATGGCATCAGTCTAGGTATCTTTGCGAAAAATTATATAAGGTTAAATCTAAAAAGTTCAGTACTTTCAGTTTCTATTTCTGTAGTGAATTTCAGATTGCATAGATTATCGAAAATATTTTTCAGTGCTATTAGTTGAGCATTGTTATCATCAAAAATCATAAGTAGATCGTCTACATATCTTCCATAACATTTGGCAGTTAAATTTATTGTAATTATTAGTATCCTCCTGTTCCCTTACATTTAGATTTACATTATTATTAGATATACAGGTCATTCTGTGAAATAACTTCATTTTAATTTGTTGTATTATTTAATTGATACACTCTCTTATTTTTCAATTTTATATTGTTTGTAGTCGTGCCTGATGACGAATAACAATATTCGAAATACGATTACTCGTATTGCACTCTAAGCACTGAAAATAAATAAAAATAATTACGTTCATCATTTAAAGAGAAAAGAATTTTCTTTTTCTATTGTTTTAATTTAAGTAGCCCCTAATTAACACATGATATAAAGTCTTTTCCCTAATGTTATTGGAACGATTGACAGCGTATGTAGAATGCAATAAATGAATAATGGAGAAATGCTGGGAGTACAACAAAACATTACACCACCTATTTATAGATTTTAAACAGGCATACGATAGCATCATGAGAGTGAAGCTGTGGGAAGTCATGGAAGAACTAGGCATATCGAAAAAATTAATTAATCACAAAAAAGCCTATATAGAGGGATCTATAAGTGCAGTAAGACTTGAAGAAAACAGGCGGTTGCTACATTCGACTGTGACTTTAAATCAACCTATAATTTTTATAAAAATCTTTATGACACCGAAATTAACCAGCTTAAACGCAAACGGAATGATCATATACTTGAACGGTCAACTAATAAAAATAAAAGTATGTGGAAAATAATTAATGAACACACAGGGAAGCAAAAGTCATCCAATCTCCCCTTCACGGATGACCTTTAATCTCTGGCTGATGATTTTAATAACATGTTCTCTGACACTGCCGGTGGTTTGTCTGATATAGTTGTAAAAGATTTAGACACAAGTTACAGTAGTTGTCCACATACGTTTTATTTTTTCCCAAAGACGACTGGCTTCGATTGTAAAAACGCTGAGTTACTCACAGGCATGTGGTATTGATGGAATACCAACCAACTTCCTAAAAAAATGTCCACAAACTTTTATAGATCCGATATGCCACATAATAAACCAATCTCTGCAGTGCGGGATATTCTCTGAATACCTAAAAAAGGCAATGCTTATACCACTATATGTATAAGAAAGGCGATTTAAACGGTATTTCCAATTACCGACCAATCAGTTTGCTAACTGGTTTCTCTAAGATCTTTGAAACAGTAGTCTACAACAGACTGTATAATTATTTAGAAAAGCACAAATTACTGAGCGATTCGCGTAGACGTGCGACATTTATGAGGCTTTGGAAAGAAGAGATATGGCTTGCGGTGTACTCCTGGACTTATCGAAGGCGTTCGACACGGTTAATCACAAAATACTGATCTCGAAATTGGACTCGTGTGGGATAAGGGAAATCACTCTTGACTGGTTTGCTTCGTACCTATGTAATACAAAACAAAATGTACGAATTACAGAAAATGACGATCCAATCATTTCAAGGGAGACCACTATGTCGAGAGGTGTGCCGCAGGACAGTATACTGGGTCTTATATTGTTCCTAATATACATAAATGACATACACATTGCTACTGAACATGTAAATACAAACTTCTCCGCTATTAATTACGCTGACGATACCAGCTTTCTATTATATGGTGACACATTTGAATCTATTGTTACTGGTGGTTCAGAATTGTTAAATACTGTAGAAAATTAGCTAACCACCAACGACCTCATTATAAACCATGACAAGACTAACGTTATTCTGTCTAAAAGTACAAATAGCTCTTATCCCAATACCATAACCATCAATCATCGTTTACATACAACTGAAGAACGGGTACATTTGGTTGGAATGGTTATCGACGATACCCTTAAATGGAAATCGCATATTGATGCACTCTGTAAAAAGTTGAGCAGTTTTTGCTACGCTTTACGACGTCAAATGAAAAAGTTGGTGAATGATCGCGTTATACGTTTATGCTACTACGGTTGTTGCTATTCGCAAATACGGGTTGGTATCATAGTCTGGGGAGGAAACAGCGAATTACGTCGCGTATTTGTGTTGCAGAAAAGAATCATACGCACCATGTCCGGTTTAAGTTACGGACAATCGTGTGGAGGTAATTTTAGGAAAAATAGGTTGTTAACTGCACCTGCAATATATATTTATGAGATCTTAGTTTTTCTGTTTAATAACAAAAGTCTTTTTTCACAAAACTCATTTAATTACCATTACGAAACTCGAAACAGGCGCGATTATTGCGACCCAAGACATCGCCTAGCTGCTAGTGAAACTTCAACTGGTTATGCGGCCCTAAAATTATATAATAAATTACCTAACTTGATAAAGTATTGCTTTTGTATAATTATTGTCATTATTTTTTTTATTAATAAAGCCAAGTTATTATTATTATTATTATTATTATAAAACATATTACCAGAATTAGTATGTTTAAACAGGGTTTGTTCAATTTTCTAATCGATGTAGAAGCCTCTGATGCGATGTAGCGATCTTGAAAATGACGTTTGTTGTTGTAATATTTTGATTTGTCTACAACGCAGTCAGGATTATTATTATTATTATTAACATTATTTTGTTTATTATATTCTTATATCTTCTTTTCGATAATGACCAGTCAACTGGCTCAGGATAATACGATTCGATGGTGCTGTCTTATAGCCATAGGGAAACAGTCATTGAATTAATTTAAGTTCCACAAATGGCAATCATCAGTATGTGCACAGATCATTTTATCTCATTTCAAGATTATTTTCATTTGCACACTTTTTTTGTCTTCTACGGTCGATATCTTAATCATCAACAATCTCATGTGGAATATTATCGCCAACATTTACAATAAAACAGTCAGATAAAATCTTAATTACTATTATATCGCTGTCATTAAAGGTGAGTTTACCTTGTGATAAAAATTTGTTACATCTAGTCATTTTATGATTCATCGTATTCGTCGCTAATTGATAGGCATTTATTTTAATTGAATTCTTTATTAAAGTATTCAGGCGGTTTGACTTTAGTTGTATTTCTGAATCCGCTGAATAACAAATCATTTGTATTTAATTCAAGGATTCCAATTTCAATTGTTTGCATTCTCAGAGTGTTTGCCTAAATTTGTTGCATCCGCAGCATTATGTACCTTTCCTTTTTTGTACAATCTAGCAACTTATGGTTTACATATACTACAATTATAGCAACGAGAGATGTCCGAATATCCAACCTGATCTCTGGTATTGCTGGTATGTCGATAACATATTTAAACAATATTTAGCTCATAATATTTTCTTCTCTTTTATATTTATCGATAATAACGTAATCCCCTTTATCCCTAAAATTAAGATAATCATACACTATTTATTCTCTGTTAATTATTTCATAAATGATGCAATTCTCTGGTATTCACCTCTTTTGAGAATTTCAAATCCAAAGCCGTATTTAAATTTGTCTAGTTAGGTATTGATACCCTTCTGCATATGAAAGAACTTTACTATTCCACTCAGCAATTTGTTCAAAGTCATGCTATCCCATTAATAAACAACTAAAAATTTTTTAAAAGTCTTATATTATGTATAAGAGCAACCAAATTCCCAAGATAACTATTAACTACTAACTACTAACTCAAATAATTCATAAGTATAACAATATTTATATTATGATAGTATAATACCAACAAACACATTAGTCACAACACTGATTCTGTTCGTACCAAAAGGGTCGCACCTAAAACCAGGTGCTGACAAACAAGAAAAAAAATTTACAAAACAAAAAAAATGATACATAATGAATGTTAAATTGTACAAACTAGGGATCAGTGCAATAAAAACAAGAAAAAAAAAATAACACGTCCTGGATGACAACAAACAATACGTGCCTAATCCCATTTCAGTAGAGGTAAGTTGTCGTTCGGGATTAAAACCAAAGTGTTCGGAGCCGAGTTGGGAATGCGAGTGGTATATTTAGTTCTCTGTTGTAGCGTATGTAGGTATTCGAGAGACCATCGTTTCCAGAAATGTTGCAGCATGGCTTGCACCAGTTCCCGCCGTTACAATCTGCTGTGTGGTACATTCTGAAAATCTACATGAGGTATTTCAGTGTTCAGCGGTGATAATAATAAGAAATGACCTAGTGTGAGGGGTTGGAGATTATTAGGATCAGAGCTGAGCGGGTGAAGAGGTCGAGAATTTAAAACGGATTCAACTTGCGTGAGAAGGGTACAAAATTCCTCGAAAGTTGTGACCTTTTGCAGATGTGATTTTACGGACTTAACCCCAGCTTCGCTAAGTCCATTGAAGTTAGGCGATGCTGGAGGGTTAAAGAGCCATTTGATTCCAAGTTTACCAAACGCCTCCTGTGCCAATCGATTTATTTCATTAAATGCAGCAATAAAATTAGTTCCTCTTGTTAGGGATATTTTGTGTGCGGGAGATTTTGGGTTGGTAGTACGGAGCGTGGGGTGGCAATGGAGTGATTCCTGCGTTCGAGATGTTCCGAGACGTTAAATAAAAACGAACAGGTTTGAACAATATCGAAAGAGTCGAACATGAGAGTTGGTGCGTGGCAGAGGTAGGAAACGTGAATCGCGAGAAAAGACGGACTAAACGGGCGTGTTTTGAGAAATACAAACACTGAAGTAAATTACATTAATATTTTGTTGGAAGTTTCAATAAAGTTGTTATTTAGATAAATTTATGTGAGTGTATTTACTTTACTCTGTATAATAAATCTACGGAAAGCAGCCATAAATGGTTCAGTGCTTAAGTCGGAAACCAATTCTAAGAGAACGGCCTTGGTGGCAGCGCACACGAAGAGACAAACCTAGATATATCTATGTATCTGTTCTGTGAGACAAACATACGATTTCAACATCTTGGCACCACGGTTGTAATAATTCGGGAATTATTTAATGGTTTTGGGAATAAACCATACGCATTGTATATTCCTGCCGTGCAACCTTTTTCTTCTAAAAATCAAAAATCACGTCTCGCGTTTACGACCGACGTCCGAAATGGTGACCAGACGTCGAAATAAATTTTGGGAAAGATTAACGTATCAGCAAATTTATGGGGAAACGTAGATAACGAAAAATGTGGTGGAAAAAACCGTGGTTAAAAATTGTTTCCTTCCCCAAATTCCCTCATTGGCTCAGAAAATTATTGTAAAACATCCGCCCCGTATTTTGGATTGGCCCAAGTGTCGGAAACATCCAGGCGATAGGAACGCCTCAAGAAGGTTTTTGCACCCCTCCAACACCCGAGGTTACTTAAGAGCTTGTAAGACTTTTTACAAGGGAATCACAATCAGAATCACAATCACATAACAATCACAAGAGATTTTTTGAGTCGATCTTGCTATCTAACGTCGTCAGCGCTCCGTTAGATAGCAACTTAGAATTCGCTTTAACGCCAATTCTAAGTGTCATCGCATATCGAGAACTGTGACTTAGTTTAATTTTCGAACGTTCTTTGCATTTCGGGCATCCGTGTCGTGTTGGAAATTGTATTTCCACTGAGGATTTGGTGCGAGAGTGGTGTTGGAACGGTTGGAACCTTCCCGGTTAACTTTCCAGAAGCCACCAAAAAGGATCCAAGGTTGTGATCCATCGGCGTGCCACCAAATCGGAATACAAGTCCTGAGTAAGTCTGTTTGCCAGTTTCCGTTATCACCTACCTTTTTTTTAAGTAGCGTCGGGTCATAAATAAACGTAGGTAGATTTTAAGGTTCATTTCGCTCATTGTCAATTTATTTCTAGTTATTTTGTTAATATAGTTTAAGTGTGGATAGAACGCTTGTCTTTTGATTTTCCCCTTTTCCTGACAGAGCCTTAGTGCAAGAACCCACGGTTCTGAAATAGTGACCACGCGCTTGTCATTTAGTTTTGATTGATTTGCTGAGATCAATTAGGGGTCCTTCAAACTAAGAGTTAGGAAGCGCGAAATACTGTTTCTGGTGACAGCGGTATTACCAAAGGTCAAGACCGTTCAGAGGCGGCATCACCACACGGTGTTTACGGGCAAGAGTAGAAAATAGACCGACGTAATCAAATCCAACCGTGAAAAATGGTTTCATCTGTTGCACCCGAAACTTTGGAAAGTCAGCCATCAATGGTGTGAACGACTTAGGATTTGTCTTGAAGCATTTAATATATCGAGCTATAATCCTGTATCTTTTCTTCTTTTATCCATTCAAATACATATATATTGATTTGTAACTATTGTATTTAGATTGAGCATGTAGTAGGTTGTAGAGAGAGAAAGAAAAATAAAGGTTATTATTATTATATGACATTTCTAGGTGATAATATCCAGAATTGGTTAGCTACTATAGCGGAGAATGTACGAAAGCCAGGATGTATATGCTCTTGATACAGTTTTTCGACAATCAATTCGCTCAATCGACATCTTTGGCTATAGAATTTAGCCTCGTAAGGAATTTCAGCATTTCGAAGGCGACCATCCACGCGAATTAATTTTTCTTGAAATATAAAAGGTGATAATTTACGGAATGATTTCGCGATTATTTTACCAGTCTGGATCTGGTCTTTAAGAGGCTACTTTACCATACAGCTCGGCAAATTACAAAAAACATACATTATTTATGAAAATATTTGGATGAAATTTTGTACATAGCTTCTTCTAACAATTCTACATAACGCATGGTGAAAATTATTAAAGTTTTCCAAAAAAGGGGGTTTTTTCCTCAATATTATACAATTTGGTCGTTCTTTTTTAGCTTGCATGATAGTATACTTGATAATAGTAATATTTTTCAAATAAATTTTTTCAAAATTTTTAGTTATAAAGGAATAGTTTGTAATTTGCTAAAATTGCAAAAAAGTAGCGTAAAAATGAATATTTTCTCCTTGTTGTTGAAGCTCCTTGTTTTATCTATTACTTTTTAATGTGGTAGAGAAAATAATCATTTCCAAAAGTACGTTTTGAACTTTATTTTCCGTGATTTTCTACTAATGATTGTGTAATTTAACAAAATTTTTGAATTTATAGTCAATAGTTGTTATTTTATTGTGTACTATAGTGTTAGTTTAATTTAGTTTGTGTAAAGTTTTTATAAACAATGGGTAAGTATGTTCATCTAAAAAACTACCCCTTAGCATTTGAAGATGTTCTCGAAAAAGGAGTAATAGACGGTAATAATTTACGATATAAATTTTTATAAAATCTAAAATTTCATATTTTATAGTCCGAGATTCAATTGAAAAATGTATTCATTCCGAAAGGTAAGTTAAATTTTATTAATTTTAATGTATAAACTGTGGCACACATAAAAAGGACTTATTTAAAAAGAATAAACCATTACAGTAAAAATTAAAACGATACATTATTTGAAGCGATACCATAAGATAAATAATACATAAGATAAATAATAAATGTTTTATGTGCGGGATAAAAAAGAAGCTTTACACTGAAGAAAGCAAAGAGTCTATTGAGATAAACTCTGCTGTTGTTTCTGTTATCTGTCGGTACCGGATATACACAGGCTGAAGAATTATTGTTATGTGTGGATATACCATTTATGTTAACAAAAACATTCCAAAAATATCAAGAAACCGTAAGGGACATGGCATAGCAGTCTATGAAGAACGCAGGTAAAGAAGAATTAATTTAGTTACAGCTTCAGGAGAAGTAAATAAAGACTGAATAAAGACTGTAAACGCTAAACGCTCGAACAACATCAAAAATCAATTACGATGCATCATCCGGAGTGGTACTGCTATAAAATAATTGTATACAATAAAATAAAATACTCGTGTATACAGGGTAATTCAGGTAGGTAGCGAAAGCCGATCAGGGTAATGATAGCAATTCGGTTATAATTTATGAGTGACATTTCACACGAAGAATATAAAAGAAAGAAGATTTGGTGATGTATGTAGGATGAGAAATGACATGTCTTGCTTAAATAAAGTTAAATCAATCTTGTACTCGAAATTTGCTAGAAATAATAACACTAAACATGGCCAAGACTATGAATGGCTTGCATTAAAAAAATTTGAAAGTAATTATAACTTGTCAGCAAACTCTTGAGCTCTATTCATCCGTAGGATGTATGGATTCTTAGTTGCAAGTCCAAATGAAACAATAAAAAACGAAAATGCCATCGTCGAGGTGAAGTGTCCAGCGAATTTCAAGAGCTTACATCTATTCAACGATGGCAAATTAAAATTTCCTAAAGATTTTTCTAGTCAGGGCTGTTTTATTTATTACACTATTAGCCATATTTTGTATACTTGAATCATTATTTAATATTATTATTAATTAGGTATTACATATTATTTCATTTACTTATACAAGGTGATGCAGACCATGCAGTCCATTTTTTTAAACAGAAATATTAAAAAAGTTCGAATGAAAAGTAATAATATTCATAAAGGAACCACATTTATTCAGCTATTTTTTCTTTAATTTTTGTAACTACCTGTGTTTTCAAATAAAAAATTACTTACACGGTTACTCTGAAACACCTGTATATCAAACGAACGCATAATAATACAACAAAGATATAATTTATAAATGTTGTACCGAACTTTTCACATTCCCTGTATTGCAAATATATCTATTCTAATATAAAATGAAGTTATAAATGTTATTTTCGTTTCAAAATGATATAAATGTTTTTATGCCTCACAAAATTATTTATTGCATTTGAAATTGATTTTTGCCTTACATTCAATTGAATTATAAACCCATAAGCTTAGATGTTCTCAACTTCTTTCTCTAATTTCTCTATTAAAAAATTAATATTCTATTCATATCGAAAAAAAGCATTAAAAAACTGATATTTGCGTAATGTAAATTGTTGTGAACCAAAATACTTAAAAAAACAAACGTAGTAAAAAGGTGGGCTACGACTACGATTATTAATAAAAAATCAAAATAATAACTAAAATAATAAATAAATTGGAAAGTCAATAAAAAGATTGATTGTAATTCGTAATTAAGAAAAATTGTTAATAAACAATAATATTTAGAAGAAGTCGTTTAATTTCTTCATTAACAACATCGACAAGAAAAAGAATCGTAATAAAATAAACACGATGTTTTTTTTATCTATAAAGGGTCGGGCCTAGTAGAAAATAAACTCCGCCTCGTTGCTTCCGAACGTCCGTCGTCTGCGCCCCTCAGAAACTGACCGACCTGGTAAAGTGGGCTCTTAAGTTGGGAAAACGATTCAGATTGTACTTGACGTGCGAGAACATAAAGAGCGGCTTGTTTTTCGCGAATTGTAATTGATAAATTAGAATGGTTCTTTTCTTTTCGACAACCTGCAACAAATCTTAGAATATAAGCAATTATATTTTGTATCTTACTTAAAGCGGAGAAGCGATTTCGCCAACGATTTCCAGGTAAAATATCTTGAATATGACTGGTACGGTTCGCCACAAAAGTTTTCCAAAGGTTCGGTGAGGAGACGAATCGAGCCAGTTCAGCACCACCATTGAATCGGACCATGCGAAGATCTCAGGTTGAACGATACCGGAGATATTTGATAAGATAAATTTCGCCATATCAGCCAACAGGACGGCGCCACAGAGTTCCAGTCGAGGTAACGAAATCGTTTCTAGCGGGGCTACTCTAGACTTGGCACAAATTAAACTGACATTAATATTCTTATTAGGTAAAATGTATCGAAGGTACGCCACCGCACAATAGCCAAGAAGATGCATCAGAAAACAGATGGAGCTCAACGTGTACATCTTCAGCGGGAAGAATTAACCTGGGAATCCTCAACTGTAACAACATTGGGATTTGAAACTGATATTTAGTCCAATAATTTTGAATTTCTTCGGAAGGGAGATCGTCCCAATCCAATTTTTCTAACCATAATCGTTGCTTGAGGCATTTTACAGCGAGAATCCATGGCGTAATTAAACCAAGAGGGTCAAAGATGCGTGCAATATTGGATAATATAGCCCTTTTACTGCAAGTGTGATCACGGGGTTGATAAGAGAACCCAAAATTGTTTTTTAATGGTTTAGGTTCGTTACTTGCTCACTTAGCTAACTTAAAACCGGCCAATAACATAATGTTTATAATTTGAAACTGGAAATTTGCAGGAAGCTTCAGGAAATTGTGCTGAATTAAGCCGCACAAGCTCTTGGATAGTACGCAAGGCCAAGTACGGGGCAGAAGAAACTCCGTAGGTAACGGTATTTAATTGGTATTCGTTAAGTTTACCACTTTTATAATCTCTCCATAAGATGCGCTGATAATCGCGTTGATGGGGAGCTATTAAGATTTGTCGATACATTTGTTGAATATCACACATGAAGGCTATCGGGTAAAATCGAAACTTGATTAGAATTGAACATATATTGTTTGGAAGTTTGGGACCAGGCAACAGAAGATCGTTCAACGAGTTTCCAGTGGAAGTTTTTGCAGATGCATCAAAGACCACACGGAGTTTGGCTGGAATTAAGGACATAATGATGAGGGATATAATAAGCGTTCTTGATGTGGTCATCTTCTTTGCAAATCATCAACTGACATGTGGTTCTTTAGAAGACAAAACGTCGAAGTGCCTGGGAATATGTAAACCTAATTTTAACCTAATTCTAGGTTAGCATTTTTAAAGGGTAGAGCTACCATAAATCGACCATCAACGGTGGTATCAGCGGCTTCTGGAGTAACTTGAGTAGTTTCCTTTATCAGTTCAAGCTCCCAAAACTTCTGAACACAGACGTCAGTCGATGGTTCAACCAATAGTGACAATTGAGATGTTGGAGAAGGTAAATCAGCGGATTTTCCCATTAAAAGCCATCCGAAAATCGATTCCAAAGCTGCTTGTTCATTCATGACACCAGCACGACGATCGCCGGTGAAGATATAAGGAACTACTTCAGCTCCCAATAACAAATCGATAAGTTCTAGTAATGTTTGGTTTTTATGAATGACAAGATCTTGTAAATGTGAATATTTAGACACATCAACGGCTACACTGGGATGAGTTGAGCATATGCGTTGATTTATGACAGCTGTGAATCGTAGTATAGCTTGGTACACATCGCATGGTTTAGCATAACATTCAACGGAGCCTTTCTTACAAGTAGAAGACATGCTGTTCAAACCCTCAATAGGTACAGCATCAATAGTTCGAACAAGTTGGAATAATTTTTGAAGGTCTTCTGTGATGAAGTTGATCATGCTGCAAGAATCGAGCAAAGCTCTTACTCTATGGTATCTTCCAAAACGATCTTGGATGTCCAACTCAGGAACAGGTAGAATAACAGTCATAAAAGTATTAGTTACGGAGGCGACAGTATTTTTAGGAATTGATAAACTGACATCAGGTGCAGTTGTATCATGTAAAGAGCTGTTAATATGTAACAGTGTCTGAAGACGCCTGCGGCAGACTCGACATGTTTTGTTGGAGTTACATTTACTGGTAGTATGGCGATAGCCCAAGCAGTTTTTACAAAACTTATGGTGGGAAATGAATTCGAATTTTTGCGAAGGTGTTTTTTCTGGAAACTTATCATATTGATATAGATTGTGATTAGATTGACATAAGATACAATTTAAATTCGATTTTATTTCAGTATTAAAGGTTGATTGAATCTGTTTCGTAATTAATTTGCTCCCTTTTGCAGAAGAAGTCAGCTTAACGGAATCTAAGGCTTCTGCGTGATTCTCCAAAAAATCCATGTATTGCTTATAAGATGAAATTTAAAAGTTACTGTGTTCTACTTCGAATTTGGTCTTGATTGAATTATTCAATTTTTGTAGGAGTATATTAAATAACATAAAATCCCAAAACTCAACCGGGAATCCTAAAGTTTTTAAGCCTTCAACGTTTTCAGAGAATGTATCAATTAACAGCCGATACGCCTTTGATGAACTTTCTTATTTTATTGTGACACATTGGATTTCGTTGTAATATAGTGTAGCTAAATGTCTTTTATTTTGGTAGCTTTTTTTTAAGGTTTCGAAAGCAATGGAGTAGTTTGCATCAGTCATAGACAACCCTTTGATAAGGTGTAAGGGTTGCACCGGTTGGTTATCCGGTTGGTCCGGATAATGAGGTCAAAATGTACTGATATTTCGCAACGTCGGATAAAGTATCGTTATCGTGCACCAAGGATAGGTATAAATCGTAGAATCTCGGCCAAGATTTGTAATTTCCAGTAAAAATGGGAATGGTGATTTTATTTAATTTCGGTGATACAACGGATTTGACAGGATCTTGCGTGTCAGGATTGGAAGAGGTGATTTTATGCAAAGTGGCTTTGGTACGAAAGTAAGCAACTTCAGCTTGACGACGTATAGCATCATGAGTATCGAAAGCTTCTTCTTCAATGAGACCAATTATTTGATTATGAAGAGTTTTAAATTCTTTGTAAGTGTCGTCAGAATCAAAAGCGCGTGCCATAAAAATCAATTTTAAATCTGGGGATTGGTCGATGGTATCAACATTACGTTACGGCGTAACGTTAATTTAGTAAGCTTATCAGATACGGCCATAATAAGCGAGCGGGTAATGCAGCAAAGCCTTCAGAGATTTCACCTTGCAAAGCAACCTTGGTAATTCATCTTTACGTAACTTATAATAATCCATCTACTGTAACGATACATACAATAATTCAAAATCAAAGAAAAGATGGATTAAATGCACCATATGTCACCTATGGGCACATTTAATATATTAGAATCATTTCATCAAATCTTCAAATTTCGGAGTTATGATTTTTTGATTGCAACCTTCAACATAAATGTTATGATAATTAATCTTTACGTAAAGAAAGTTTTTACGTAAAGAACTAATTGAGCTACAGAGTAAACATAATAAAATTTATAACCAAGCGGCTTAAGTTTATGGGAATTTTGCGAATTTCTGAGGAGTTATAATATTACGATGTGTGTATTAAATTTTTTGCGTGCGTTATACCTACGGTAGATGATGTCACGAGTTCAACGATTTACTGTTGAACTTCTTTCTGTGCCTAACGACCGGCCAAGATAAATCCTAAGATGTACATGCAATGAAAGGTACAAGTTAAATCAGAACGTTTCTTATTACTTAAGATATTAATCTCTTCTGCATAATATTGTACTAACATAAACTTTAAGTGGTTAGACCTCGTATTTTGAGTTATTTTTCAATGTTTACATATTTCCCAGTCTATCCCTAAGCTCGCAGATCTAGGACAAGGATACTTGGTACAAGAATACCAGGATATAGATGTCGTCCTCCATGTAGTATGACTTGCTTATCATAACTTGAATCATCTCCTACTGTGGTGAAATACCAAAAAAATCATATAATTAATAAGTTTAATAACATCTATTTTTAATGAATTAATTAAAAAAAATGATTTTTCTCGTGTTAGTGACCTAGAACAGTACTCTAGAAGAAATAATTTAGAACTACAGGGCGTTCCGGAGAAAGATAATGAAAACCTTTTGATGGCGTTGAAAACCATGGGTGATTTTATTGAGGTTTCTGTGCCTTCAACGATACATCATGTCCCGCACGGTGTTGGAAATCAAAATCGCGGAATGAATCCAAAGGGTATTGTTGTTAAGTTTTGCAGTCGTCTCAGACGGGACGCTTTTCTTTCTACTGCTACCTTGAAGAAGCGTCCAATCTCAGCTGGTGCGTGTCCTGGCTTGAAGATAAAAGGCGTCGCCGATCAGTGATTTGTCAATAAACATCTCACGCCGGATAATACGATTTTGAGGTATGATAGACCAAATACACCTGATTATAGGCTGATGGGTTCCAGTGTTTTGATCTGTATCTCTACGGCCCGTCTGTCCTGCAACAGCTCGATTGGAAGCGCTTTCCGAAAAAGAATTATGCTTATATGTCTATTAAGATTGACACAGGATTTCAAAAAAAAAGAGTAGTACAGCACCTTTGGCAACTAATATTAAAAGATGGCCTGTTTATTCAAGTTTCCAAAATGGTACAACACTTGCCATTTTTCTTTTCATAAAAAATATTATTGCGTAATTTTCTACAAAAACATGTTATTTAAAAAATTCATACTTTCGTATGCTATTTGTATTTACTCTTTATTTCCTCTTAACTTTGATAGAAAATGTGCCACTCTATATCTACGAACTACAAAATGTGGTTTCAACAAGATGGTTGCCCTTATGTCTTGCAAAAGGACAAGGAACCAGGATCGGATGGAATCCCTGCTATATTATTAAAAAATAGTTATTCATTACTCACATATCCGCTTACGATTTTGCTTAATAAATCTTATTAAGTACCAGCGTTTTCTCAACGGTTTGGAAAAAAGCCCATGTCATTCTAGCTTTTAAGTTTGGTAACCGTAATGATGCTGAAATTATAGACCAATTCCTCTTTTACCACTATTTAGTAAAATCTTTGAAAAACCTGTTTACAAGCGACTATTTTTTAATGTTAAAAATATGATTGACCTTAGGCAGCATGGATTTTACTCTGGGTGATCAGTCGAGAGGAATGTGTTGTTACATATATACGGACTACACTTTGAGTTCACTTGTTCGCTTTTGATTGGGCTTCTTCCGGCTAAACTTGCTAAATTTGAAATTAATGGCAGTTTGCTGAGCTGGCTGGATAGATAGCCTGGATGTTTGTAGAAGGACACAGATCGAATAAGTCAGTGAATAGATATTTTTTTGATTTGATTCCGGTCCCCTCTCACGTCCCGCAGGGTAACGTTTGCCCGATACTTTTTAATAATATATTAATAATATCTTTTCTGTTGCTAAGTATGCTTAATGTTTAATTTACGTAGATATCCTTAAACATTTTCTGCGTATCTCTTCCCTTGAGTTACAGCGATATTGTGCTGCTAATTTTATGACGCTTAACCGGTCAAAATGCGAGGTTATTGATTTGTGTGTTATGTTTGACGAAACTTTTATTTGGTGAGTGCATGGACGGAATGGTAAATAAGGCATGGCGCATGTTGGGGTTTGTTGAGATCATGGGAACATTTTACTAATATTAAGGCAATAAAAACACTGTATTTCGCGTATGCTCATAGTATTCTAAATTACTGTAGTGTTGTTTCCAATCCAAATTATCACAAATACATTAACAGGATTGAGAAAATACAAAAAAGTTTTTAAGGTACTTAAGAAGGTATACCTTAAGAAGGTATACCTCACATTGCTTCCAATTCATTAACCAACTGTCATGATTAGTATCAAATCCTGCCGTAACATCCATGTCAATCTGTAAAATAACATGTTATAAGCTTTTCTGGTATAATTACGAAAGAGGCATTGTTTATACCAAACGAAACCCATGTGGCCTTTTATAAAATTTTTTTCAAGTAATTTTGATGTTGAGGTTACCGTTTTAAGGTCTGTAAACCTTAACTGTCTGCAGGCTTTCCAAGCATGGTCAAAATTTTCGGAAGAGAGATTGTCATATGTTAATGATCAAATCATTATTATCAACAACTTAAAATACCTACTAAAAGTTATTATCATCAATGTACCTCAATTTAAGTATCCTACTAAAATATTAATATACATGTTTAAAAAGAAAACAAGCAAAGTTGAGCACTTTAAAGAACAAAACTTATTTTATCAAAAATTATGTCAGGTCAAATATAAATCTACAACAATTTAATAGTTTTTGTAACAGGTAAAACAAAACAGTATTTTACTTACCAAATTGCACAATTTACTAAATTCACTTCACTCAGAAGTTTCGTGATATAAGCGAATGAGCTAACACAAAATAAAGATACGATTTTTGGAAACAAGCAGAAACCGGTAGAAACAAGTAAACAAGGTTTGTAAGGGACGAATTGTAAATCATAACTTATTGGATTCGTTTAGTTTTTTTAATGTTTAGTACGTTGCGATAATCAATATTACGTTAATTTTCCAAACTTGGCGTTCTTATATAATATTGTTATTGGCACAACAAATTATTTCGACGTTATAATGAATAAAATACGTCTCCCTAATAAAATAATTTGTTGAGACAATGATCATTTGTACATTAATATCAATAAATCAGATTCGTAACGTTAATAATTATGTTTATCAATTTTTCTTCGATGTGTACAGGTGTCCCAATTTCGATGTCCGCATAGGCTATCTCCGAAACTAAAAGAGATAGAAAAAAAGTAGCTTACATGTCATGATCTCGTTTTTCGAGAAAATGCTAATGCCGAAAACTGCGATCAGCTATCGTCTTTTGTTTTCGTCCTATCGGCAAAAACTGAAAATTATGCGAAAACGACAATCGCGAATATCTCACTTATTATCAAAGATGGAGTATTATAAATAAAACATTATATGGGCAACTTTTTACGAAGAATTCAGTGGCGTAGGTAGAATTTTTTTCCCATTTTTTATTTTCGAGATTTTTGACGTAACTTTATTTTTTTAAATAGAAACCATAGTTGGCTATGACCTAAAATAATTTGTTATTTTCTTCTGATAACAAATATATATAGTTTGTGGGGCATATTTCTTATAGTTATTGAATAATTAACAAAAATTCATTTTGTTCTATCCAAACATAATGTATGTATTTAAAAGTTAATGTTGCTATGGTGATAACCATACATACTATGATGGAACATAATGTATCAAATAATTGCCAAAGTTTGTATTTAAAAATTCGATAACAACTCTGGCATTATGAGATGGTATGATGCACCAGCATGTTAGGTGTCAAAGTATAACAAAACTAAATAAAACTTTACAATGAACTTCGAAAATTATGAAAATGTAACATGATGGAATGCTATATGTTATCAGATAAGAATGCGACGTTAGTCGCGGAATTATATTTCACAAGGTATTCAGAAAGAAGACAACCGCACGTAAGAACCTTCAGCCGGTTAGCAGAAAATTTAATAGATTTTTGGTCCATCCCCAAACCACGTGCAAAAACATACCAAAATGGCCTGCAAGAGGATGAAGTCAATGTGTTGGCTTCACTTGCGATAAATCCATCAACATCTTGCAGAGAAATTGAACAAGACGTCTGACCCAAAAACCGCTGCTTCCGAATATGAAAGAAAAATATGTATAAACCATACAAAGCGGGCCTAACTCATTATTTACGTGCAGGAGATGTCAATCTAAGATTAGAATTTTGTAGATGATATTTAGAAAAATTAAATAATCTGTTGTTTGTTCAAAATGTCATCTGGACCAAGGAAGTCTCTGAGTGTTCAAAGAAGGTTGAGGTTCAATGTATGGTGTGCCCTTTTAGATAATAGAATGTTGGCATATAGTATCTACCATAAAAACTTAAACTCAGGTAATACCTCAATATATCAAGGCAGCACATTGTGCCTTTGGTCGACAATTTGCCATTACATAAGTCTCAAATGATATATTTTCAATATGACGGAGCACCAGCACATAATGCCAGAGTTGTCAGTGAATTTTTAAATACTACTACAAACTTTGGCAATAATTGGAAACAATGGGCACGTTCACCCGGTGTCAACTGTTAAGTTGCTATATTAGCAGTCGCGGCTGAACGATATGCTAAGTCAGCGCTGTTACGCAGCAGTTTAGTAAATATATCAGCGTAAGTAATCTGCGCTTAGTTTGTCAGCGGTTGTGAAATTCTAGGTTAGGATTAATATTTTCTGTTTCTCCCCTTTAATTTTGAAAACTGGCAGAACTGTATAAAATGAAATGAGCCTTAAAATCAACATCATCATCCATTATCTCTTGTAATAACACAAAATTTTCAAAAATATTATTGTTGGCCATACTTTTAGGTTATGCTGAACTGCTAATTCTCAATTGCTTGTTCAGCCGATTTCGTTCCGCTGTATTAAAGCTCATACAACTAGCTGACTGATTTAAGTCAACTGTTGACACCTGCTGAACGTACCCAATGTTTTCCATCGTGGCATTGTTATCACCATAACAACATTAAGTTTTAAATACATACAATAGTTTTAGAAAGAACAAAAAAAATTGATACATTATGTTCCATCATAGTAAGTATGGTTATCACCATAACAACATTAACTTTTAAATACCGTATTTTCTCGAATCTAATCCGTACCCTTTTTACAAATTTTGTATGCTCTAAAATCAAATGCGGATTACAATCGGATGTGGATTACATTGGAAAACCAATTTTTTTTACCATCATTGCATTTTTAAAATCGAGGTGCGGATTAGATTCGAGTGCGGATAAGATTCGAGAAAATACGGTACATACATTAGTTTTAGATAGAACAAAATGAATTTTTGTTAATTATTCAATAACTATAAAAAATATACCCCACAAACTATATATATTTGTTATCAGAAGAAAATAACAAATTATTTTAGGTCATAGCCAACTATGGTTTCCATTTAAAAAAATAAAGTTATGTCTCAAATCTCGAAAATAAAAGATGGGAAAAAAATTCTACCTACGCCACTGAATTCTTCGTAAAAAGTTGCCCATATAATGTTTTATTTATAATACTCCATCTTTGATAATAAGTGAGATATTCGCGATTGTCGTTTTCGCAAAATTTTCAGTTTTTGCCGATAGGGCGAAAACAGAAGACGATAGCTGTTCGGAGTTTTCGGCATTAGCATTTTCTCGAAAAACGAGATCATGACATGTTAGCTACTTTTTTTCTATCTCTTTTAGTTTCGGAGATAGCCTATGTGGACATCGAAATTGGGACACCTGTACAGGGTGGGCAAATTTGGGTGTTATTATAGGCTATCTCAGAAACTATAAGAGATACGAAAAAAGTAGGTGCCATGTCCCGGTCTCTTTTTTCGAGACTAACCCATTCCCGCAAACACCAAACCTCTATCTTCTTTTGTTTTTAAGTTATAGCCAAAAAGTCAAATTTTCATGATTTCAAAAGATGTTCATATTTCGTTTATTTTTGAAATTAGACAAATGGGGATGATACGTTCTTAAGAGACTTTTTTAAGTAGAATATACTGCCGTTGAAAAATTTAAAAAATATTTTATGATTTTTGAGATACAACACAAAGTTGTATTTTTTTAAATACAAATTTTACTTGATTATGGTGTTACTGAAAAGAGCATATTTTTAGCTTTCCAATGATGTATTGCATGCATGGTGTATTTGGGGAAAATAAGCGTTATTTTTTAATTCTAAAATATTAATGATTAATATTCAAAATTTTAATTATAGTAGGCGAGGAAAACGTTAAATGCCACTTAGTTACTATAGTAACGTGAGTTTACTGATCATTTCATTCATGAATTTTTCGAACCGAGTTTCCCGCTTAAATATTCCTCATTATTTTTAAATACATAAGCGATAAAATTAAAAAATGATTCTTTGAAAATAATAGATAAGGCTCCATATCCCATATAAACATCGTTTCAATGGAAAGTCCGCTGCTCAGTTTATGATCCCTAATCTTCCTCTATACTACCGAAGATTTCATTCATTTATACCCAACTGTTCTAACCTTACAACCAGTAAGTTTAGTAGAAGAAGATGACACAGTCTGTGACTGCTTAGTTCCTGAAGTTGTTGTTCATATTTAATTATTCATTAATTAATACGTTTCTTGTATTTTTAATAAACAAACTTTATCTACTAAATCATTTTTATTGGTGAACAGTCAGGGATGAGACACTGAGAAATTTAAATCAATTATTCAAAGTTTTTATTCGTTGGTACAAAACCAACTTTATCCTGCATAAAGCTAGGTGTTCACTTGAGAGAAACTTCTGAGAGTAACTCTCGATATCTACTCTCAACTCTGTGTCCACTTGACACTGTTTTAGTTTCCCGAGAGCTTCTATAAAACTTCCGAGAGTTTTCTCTCAGACAGTTCTCTCAGGACCGTGTCCATTAGTGAAATGTGTCCGTGCTATGGAAAGTAAAATTTATTTTCTTTCAGTGCTTGGTGTTTGTAACATGGATGTAAACAAAATTGCAAGTGTAATAGTGTTGTACAAAATTTCAAAAAGAAAACAAATTGAAAAAAATAAAAAGAAGCTGTTGGGTGCCAAATCATGGATTTGGCGTAGATTAGAGCTGGGTGTCAACAAATATCAACATTCGTTGTCAAATTGTTAGTTATTTGGCATACTGGATTCACAAAAAAGTGAACTCGATCGCTTTAATGGCACTTATAAATGCAAACTATAAGTTTATTGTCGTACACGTGATAGCTTAATAGTGGCTTGGCAGTATTTTGGAAAATTATTAGAAAATACAAACTTAAACGCCTCAATTGCTGAAAGAGACTAGATATTGCTGGCAGAACACTAAGTACTACTAATGAAAGACTAGATGTTGTAAATGAAGCAGATTCTTCTTACAGAAGACTGCACACTACTACCAGAATACGAAATACTGTTGGTAGAAGACTAGATATTGCTGCAAAAGACTAGATATTGCTGGCAAAAGACTAAGTATTGCTAGTGAAAAACTAGATATTGCAAATGAAGCACATCCTTCTTACAGAAGACTACACACTACTATTAAAAATCAAATACTTTTAGCAGAAGACTTAATTTTACTGTCAGAACACCAAATTATGTTGTCAGAAGTTACTATTACTAATGGTACAAATCCCGTTTACATTTCTGTCCAATACCTGTTAAAATTGCATCCTTCGCTTCCCGATTTCTATGTTCATTAGATGTGATATTCCAAAGAATTGAATTTTCTTCATACACTTCAATTAATTCAAATATTTCTTCTTGGGACTATTTTCTTTTAGGTGTTATCTTTAAACGTGTTATATTGAGAAAACTAGCAGCTACTCGCAGCAAAATTCGAACCGTGTTCGGTTTTTGACAGTTACTCTCACGATAGATAAATTGTGCGTGTCCACTTGAGTACAAATCTCAACGTGTTTACTCTCCGAAAGTTTGTGGGGACTCTCTGATAGTTACTCCCAGATGCGTGTCCACCAGAAAATATACTCTCGATAGCATTTCTCGCAAGTGGACACTTAGCTTAATGGTACAAGACCAACTTTCTGTCATATTCGTGCAAAACCATACAGCAATTAGGTACTAATTACTGTCCGAACCCGCCTACTATAATCAAAATTTTGAACATTAGCGCTTACTGTTTTGGAATTGAAAATTAACGCTTATTTTCCGCAAATGCACCATACATGCGATACATCATTGGAAAGCTAAAAATATGCTCTTTTCATTAACATCATAATCAAGTATAGTTTGTATTTAAAAAAATACAACTTTGTGTTGTATCTCAAAAATCATCAAATATTTTTAAAATGTTTCAACGGCTTAAAAAAGTGTCTTAAGAACGTATCAACCTCATTTCTCTAAGTTCAAAAATAAACGAAATATGAGCATTTTTTGAAATCACGTTAATTTGACTTTTTGGCTATAATTTAAAAACAAAAGAAAATAGAGGTTTGGTGTTTGCGGGATTGGGTTAGTCTCGAAAAAAGAAACCGGAACATGGCACCTACTTTTTTCGTATCTCTTATAGTTTCTGAGATAGCCTATAATAACACCCAAATTTGCTCACCCTGTACATTAAGGCGATGTACTTGTTCATTGACCAATAAACGTATATATTAATACTACGAATTCGTGTTATTGATTTTTATTATCAGCATAACGAAAAGTTTCATTGATGTAATGATTGAATACTTCGCCCAAATTAAAAAGGTTGTTGCCAGAATTTGTATACATTAATTTCAATAAATCGGATTTGTAATATTGATAAATGGATTATAGAGACACCAAGAAAAATCTATAACATTTTCATAATATCGATGAAAATTTGTGACAATGAAGTTGCTATTAATAAACAGCGTTTATTAATAATACGTACAAAATTTCTTTCAGTATAGGTGTTTTACATCTAATCGTAGTAGACGTAGTATGTTTTTGTAAGATAATTAACAATAAATGTGACTGTGCCGAGTTGGTGGAGTTGATTGGTTTGCACGTGCCACCGAGACTTTTGCGTTTTTACTTTTTTGTTTTTATTCCAATGGCACGTGCCAATGCCTTTCATTTTTCTCCACTAATGAGAATAGCACGGTCAGCTGATCGGCTTAAGGTTGACATCTTTCAGCATACGGTTCCTAGATTTAAGGCTTTGGTGACGAATGCTGTATTGATCTCGTCGAGCGAGTTGTTATAAAAGCACCACCTTGTTAATATGTTCGCCTCCCTTTCTGTTTAAGTATTAGTTTAGGGTTGAGTTTAGGTTTAGGTTAAAGTTTGAGGTTGAGTTTGAGCTTAAGTTTTGTTTAAATTAGAGATACAGTAATTGGGTTTGACCAATTCTATATTCATCTATAAATAAATAATATTTGAAAACATTCATATAAAGATGAACACATTGTAGATAATCATTAGATAATCATTTAAATTGATTTATGTCGAATTTGTTTTTAAGAATTCCAATTTTTTAATTGTTTTCTACGATAAAATTTGCAGTATTTTTTTATTGTTTACTCCGTTAATTTTTTAATTGCATTAATGTAAAATCCCTAGTTTCTCAAACTTTCCCCTAATTTACAACAATTTCATAAAATTAATTTCATTTGTGATAATTGTTATACGATTAATTTTTCATGTATCAGTTGTATGCGTCATCATAAAACCCCAAAACTAGTTTCGATAATTGATGTGTCGAATAAACAAGTATTGGTTTTCCTCCTGTCGTTTCAGTAGTCATGTTGTGCGTATGTGATTAAATAAAAAAAAATTAGTGAGAGCGGAGGAACACGACGAATTTTGTCCTTGTTTGTCAGTAAGTGGCCTTTAGAGGAATATTTAAATGACTTCTCAGGTGTCGTTTGTATAAAATAATTCCGAACTGGAGAGCACGATTCAGTGTTGGTGATAACTTCGAAGAAGATAGATTCATTATTACCTTTTTTTTGTGTTCAGTAAAATCTTAAAACAATGAGGTAAGTGAATGTGATAAAAAAGAGAAATTAAAGAAAAGTGTTTAAATAATTTTGAAATTTTCGGGGAGTGCTGTTGAAATAGAAATTTTTAAAAAAATTCTTATTTTAAAATTTGATGTCGTCATAAAATTTCCCGACGAATACCAAAATAGCAAACACCACTTAGTAATCGTTTTGTATGCTAAAAGGATACATACACAGATTATGTATGTATTTGCTCACGATTCAAGATGAAACATGACCTTAAATTTTATTACATTATCCTTTATCTATTTCTTTATTACAAAGTATCTAAATTTATAGAAAAACCTAAATTCTTATTTTTTTAATATTTAAAATAATTGTTTTAATTTCAGTGGAACGAATTTTCTTATAACCTTTTTGTCATTGCCCATAATTTTGATATCTTCATCACCAACTCCCGGATCTGGTTTCTTCGCAGCGTCTGCCGGTTTAAGTGTAAGTTAACCAAAAGAATTTGGACCGGTACAAAGGTTTACAAAGAATAACCGGTTTTCCTTGATGTTTTACGACTTCCCGTTTTTTCAAATAATAATCGTTAATTATTTCTATCGGTGTCATAGCCACCAATTATCTTCGACGGAGCGAACGTTGGAGTTAATTTCGGTGGTTATCATGCTTCCGCTGGTTTGGGAGGACTTTTAGGAGGCGGATTAGCTAGAGGAGGACTTCACGCGGAAGCCGGGACTGGTTACGGACAGGAAGCAGCTGCAGGACTCGGAGGAAGTGTTGGAGGAGGTAAAAAAAATTTTCATCTAAATATATTTATTATTAACATATTGTTTTTATAGCTAGTTCCTCTGGAGGTCTTTATGCTGGTGCAACTTCAGGTTAATAAAATAATAATACTTAATCAATTACGTTTTAATATATTAATTTTTTAGGTGGTTCATTTTCAGCTGCTGAATCAGGATCTGTATCGGCATCTAAATCGTCATCAGCATCTTTTAGTTCATCTTTTAGCGGTTCTGCAGCTAGTGCTGGAGCAAGTTCGGGTGCTGCCGTTGTAACGGAAGAAAAAGTACATGCTCCACCTAGAAAAACATACATTGAGAGAACAGTCATTCCTAATTATGTAGAAAAAACAGTTCAAGTTCCTACTTATGTTGAAAAAACCGTGAGAGTACCAACTGTAGTCACCAAAAAGGTTAAAGTTGAAACTGCCCCAACGATTATTGAAAAAACCGTTGAAGCACCTCAAGAACATGTTTCTGGTGGTTATTCCGGTGGATACTCAGGAGGATATTCAGGTGGGTATTCTGGTGGATTCTCAGGAGCTCTCTCAGGAAGTGCTGCTTCTTCAGCTTCTGCTTCCGCTTCGGCATCTGCGTCAGCATCATCAGCAGTAAGGTAATATATTTCTATTTTTTAATCCAACTTTTTTAATTAATTAGTTAATTTATTTTTTGAATATTTAGCGGTGCCGCTTCAATGTCTGCAGGAGGAAGTACAGTAAGTGTTGTAAAACAAGAAAATCCAGATGTATATAACGATAATTGGTAAATGATGACGGTGCAGTTTAGTTTGTAAAGAAAAAGATAATGAATATCATTTTAGGGGGTATCATAAAGCTTCACACGGAAGTTTTTCAACAGGAGGAGGATTATACGGATCGGGTGGTGGAGGTTCAGCTTCGTATTCTGTTAGAAAAAGTGTTAACAGACAAATCATAAATGACATATTTAATGTACGTAAAATTTTATCCAAAATTCAGTTATAGTACATTTACATTCTTTAAATCCTTCTATTCTTCTTCTAGTTTTATATAGCCTCTAGATGAACCCCTGAATTTTGGAGATTTATTTTACAATCTTTGTGGAATTCATTTACTTAACTAACATTTCATTTTCAACTTGTGATTTATTTGTATTTACTTTCTATGTGTATATTAAGATGTAATACTCTTACTTTATAGATCCCTATTCAAACGTTAGGAGCAGTTAACAAATTGGTTGGAGGCCTCGCTAGCGGAGCCAGCGCAAGTGGATCTTTCGCCGTCAATAAATACGCCTATAAAAAATAATGACCCCAGAAATGTTTAATTGACATTAAAATTATGGTATTTTAATTTATTTTTATTTTTCGGTTTTTGTAAGAAATTTTGTAATGATTTTTTTTTAATAAAGAATTACTTATATATACATTTATTTTCAAAGAATTTTGGATTTTATTGGTTTAGAATAAACTATACGAAAAAGTTATTGACTTACTCGCTGCATTTTACATTTCATTACTTTATAGTAAATTTCAAGAAATTTTAGAAAAACCAATACTCTTCTAGCCACCTTAGAAATATACATGTATTCCTTCAATGAGAATGCTTCGTTCTGTGTCAACAACAAGAGAACAATAGATGAATGGTATCAATCTGCTTTCTTGAGTGGGCCCGAAACTGCTGATGACGCTTTTATACAAGAAGACGACCCAGATACGATAATATCTCAAGACAAATATTAAAAACCCTGGATTTAAACATCCACTTTTACATCAGGAAGATCTTCAATTTTAGTGTGGCAAGCCAACACTTCCCAAAAGATAGGAACACCACCATTATTATTTGTATTCCCAAGAAAGAGTCTTCTCTATCCGACCCAGTAATAGAAAAACTGTTTAAATCACACCTTAAGAACAGGCTGCTAGATGCCGTCTGGAAGAAGATACTATCGTAACAATTCGATTTCCAATCGGCAAAATCAACATCCCATCCGCTGTCGATTCTGGTTTCAAACTTCCACATGGCACGCTACGAAAAACGCCAATCCGCTGCAGTGCTCTTGGATGTCCGCAAGGGTTTCTATTCGGTTCCGCAGCTTCTCTCTACAACAAGGCCTTCCACAAGGATCTCTAATTTCATATTCTTTATACGTATAACATCGTCTGCCATGATGTATACAACGATAACCCAGATATATTCAACCTGAATACATATACATTGCTCTACACTGAAGACTCAACCTTGGTCTCACTTGGTTCGGACTTCTATACTTCAGTTCGAAAACTCCAATCAGTTATTGATGCCTTCTTCTTCTAACACATAAAATTATCATCAATCTACATACAACATTAGAACGAGAAAAACACCTAGAAAAGTTACAACAATAACTTAAAACTATAAAATGGGATTCCTATAGGATATGGTATAGGATTCACAGTAAATAAAAAAAATCAAACATATGGTGACTAAATACTGTAGGATCTCCGATAGAGACATATATGTCTCTATGTCAATATAACTGATTGTAAAACTGAACAATAGATACAAGATCCAATTAATCAACTGATATACACCGACAACTAACGCAAATGATGAGACTATAGAGCATTTCTACGAAGACATAACATACACCAGAAGCCTATAAAACACTTTTTACACCATAATCACCGGAGATTTTAACGGTAAAATAAGTATACATATCAGATATCGGATTTGGAGAGAGGAACTAAAGGGTTTTTCATTATCAGCGACGCATTTTGACGAAACCGGCCAACAAGACGGACTATTGAACGTTTGGTGATAAAATTGGAATAGATTTATGTATTGCATAATGTCCCAGCGCTTATTCGACGACGTAATGCTCAAAGTGAAGAAAATATCGTGGCCGTTCGAGAGAATGTGCCTGAGCAATAAAGGATGTCGATTCCACACCGATCGCAGGCGTTGAGCATCAGTGTCACCAGTTTGTGGCGAATTTTGCGAAAGGATTTGGCTCTCTGCCCGTATAAGATTGCGTTGACTCAAGAACTGAAGCCAACCGACCATTTTAATCGTCGTAAATGGCTAGTCTAACAAGCCAGCAACGTTAGAAGAGCTGCAAGCCAACATCGAACGTGAAATTCCTGGTATTTCGCCAATTTGAGTGCTCGAGTCATGGAAAATTGTGTCCAGCGTATTCACTCGTGCCAACGCTTCCGCAGCGGATATTTGAACGATGTCGTATTCCATAAATAATGGCATCGATTGTACTTTCATTAAGAAAAATCATTTCCATAACTAACCCACAAGTCTTATAATTAAAAAAACAAAATTTGTTGCTCTTAATGAAAAACCCTTTACATAGGACATATGCTGTCTAACTTCCTCAGTAAGGAGAGATTATTCTGTTTAAATACATTCATACTTTAATACATAGAAATACTTTAATAAAAAGAGACAACGAAAGTGGATATGGCTTAGCCCAGATGGTAGGACAAAAAGTGAGATAAACTTTGTACTATTTAATGACAGAAAGATATGTAAAGACATCCTAAACCATTTTGATACTGGCAGAGATCATTGCATTCAGGCATATATAGAAATAGGTATAAAACTACAAAGAATGAAAGTCTTAACTAAATCAAGCCCCCAACAATGGAGGTGTTCGAACTCAACAAAGAAACATACCAAAATGAGCTAAACAAAAAACTAGCTAATGGCATAAGAACAGTCACAAAAAATATATACAGCAGTGTTAAAAACATAAACGAGACTTCAGTCAGAAAGTGTACAACTAATGGAAAAACGAAGAAAAACGAAAAGTGTACAAGAGAATATTGTCAAAAAAAAATACGAACAAACCTAAGAGAATACAAGAATATGAAAATACCAAGAACAAATTTAGCCAAAGAAAAACCGAACATAACGAAAATAAAGGATAAAAATGTGAATATAACCAGAGAAAGAATAGGAATTGTAACAGAAATCCAAACATTCTATGAAAAGCTATACACTTCTGCCATACCAAAACCGGAAATTGCGGTTAGAAAGGTTCTAAACGTCGTTCAGAGGACCTTCCCGAAATATCGATATTCGAGATTAGACATGCACTTCGACAACTGAAGAACTAGAATTCTCCAGTGAGGATTCTATAACATCGAAAATGATAAAAATAGGTGGTAGTACCCTTGAGAAAGCCCTAAAATTGCCCTAAAGAAATGCCTACTAAAAGGGAAGATATGGAAAATATCTTATCTCTATTTCATGGAAAAACGCCGACGTCATACCTATTTATACACAAGAAGGCAGACAACACAAATATTGAAAATTATAGACGTATAAGTTTATCCTGTCCGTGCTCCTTTTCCAGAAATAAAACTCCAATTGTATCCATTTCTCCCACATCAACCTGCAAATATCTGGGAGTAACTCTTGACAGAAACCGAAAATTTTCTGCTAACGCCATTAAAGTAAAGATGAAAGTTAAGAGCCGCAACAAGCACGTTAGATTCCTAACATTCAGAGGTCGCAAATTATCAACTGAATGCGCTACACACATTTATAACGCGCTATGCAAACCAATCATTGAATACGCATTGATTATCCTTCATGACGCGCCAAAAGGATCTAAGTACCACCTAGAAGTTGCAGAAAGAGCGACACTAAAAACAATTACATGTATTCGATATCATCAAAACCTATTCTTAAATTCTAGTAACGAACTCTTCTACGCTTACAAGCTTACAAGTTTTATTGATAGCTTGGGAGGCCAATGCCTTTTCATATATTTACATTTTAATATCTCCTGGGCCATTACACCGATTTGAATATTTTTGGTCTTAAGATAATAAATAGTACCTTTGATATATAATTTTTATTTATTTATGCTCTACCGGTTTCGGCCGTGGCCATCTTTCAGGAGCGTCTGCAGGCTCCTCGTTCAGAGAGGGATAATTTATATTTTAATTTTAAAATTAGAGTATGGTACTTTTAGGGTTTTGTACAATGGCTTTATTTCTTTATGTAACTGGTCGTTCAGGCATTTAAGATTTGGAAACTTAAAGTGTGTTTATCGATTTCATATTGTTCCAAAAGTTCCAATTGAAACCCTTTTCTATGAGAGTGCAATATTCTTATGCATTCATATTCTTTAAACTCGTGATTATTTTCTTTTAGATGTCGACCGAAGTTAGAAGTGTCTTTAGTGAGATGTTTTTTGACTCTTTTTTCTAAGGCTCTTACTGTTGCGCCTATGTAATAGGGGTTGCATGTGGAACTCGATATCATTTACGTAACCAGTCCATAAGATGATGTTTTGTTGATACGGATTCATTTTGCATAAGATTAAGTCTTCTTCTATTTTATTGAGGAAGAGATCAGAAAAGAAACCACTCAATGAAGAACCCATGGGTAAACCGTCTGTATATGTGTTAATGTTATCCTCAAAACTGCAAAAATTCTGTTCGGTACAAGTCTTGAAAAGGTTGTGTTTGTCATCTCCTTCCTTTTCTTCTAGAAGTTCATCTCTGAGCAATTTTCTTAAGATATCTAAGGTCTCTGTGATAGGGACGTTGGTTTATAAATTTGAGATATCGAAGGATATCATAGAGAATCCATCAAGTCCTTCCAATTTTTATGGTGTATTTCTAAATATGAGGTTGTTGCTGGTGAAGGAGTTAAGAAATTTTACCAAAAGGTATGTGCTGGAGTTGCTACTTGAAATGATCGATTTCATCGGAATTTTGGTTTTGTTTGAAAGATACTGTTATATTCTTCTGAAAGATATTTTTTGTAGGACCGTATGGTTTAAAATAAATAAGCTAGAGGGTGTTATCTGCAGCAATTACGTATTTTTGTGATTTTTGAGAAAAAAATAATTGAAACGCAGATCATTAGTACCATATAATTTGCTAAAGTGAAACCCACATCTCGATATCTCGATCCGTTTTGGAGTTATAGAAGAAAATATTCAAAATTCGTATTCCTAAACGGATTAAGTTACCTTGTCGGGACACCCAGTATATTATTTAATTCATTCATTTGCGTAAGCCAATCTTAATATTTTTTCGACTATCATGTCTGAGGGTAAAATTATTGTTAACAATAATCTCATTGTCGTATGGTTTAATACCTCTGCAGAGGAATAATTAGCTTTACATTAATATCATTTGGTAACATCTCAATTTACTTTTTTGTACACGTTGATAAGAAGGATAAATATTTGCATCTCGTGCTTTTCTCCTTAAACTTCTTTTCATATAAGAATATTTTATTAGACGACAATCGATAACATATCCGAAAGATTCATCATCAGTAGATATATGGTACCATTTTTTCAGTTTCTTGTAATTTTCGATATGCATCTCTAATTTTTTTAGATCTATCAAAATGTTGGGTTGGATCCATTCTTAAATTCAATTACATCGTCATTGTGTAATAATATTATTTTAAATACAACATTAAAGATTAAGGTATCACTTTGCCAAGAAAATAATTGTGCCATTTTTGATCAATTGTTTCGCTGTTAATGAATAGAGACCGGATAAAAAAGTGTAAAAAAACTGGAAAAAAGTGCTTAAAAAAGCATGAAAATCTTAAACAAAAAGTTCTTAAAAGGCACACAATCTGTTAAAAAAGAATAGAATAAACAAAATTAAGCAAAAAACGATAATAGAGAAAAAATAAATAAAAATTTGTTATAATGATGATAATAATATATTTAATATTTATATTTTACAATTTATTGCGTTTACATAATGAATATCTATCTGCTTTATACAATGCTTAAAAGATTTCTTAGTTAATGCTTAAAAGAATGAATAACTAAATGTTTCTCCAAGTTTTCCATGCTAAAATTATGTCTCCTGTCTAGACACATTCTAACAGACATGTCTGTTAGAATGTTTTTGTATGTAGAAAAACTACGTTCAACATCTACACTTGTTATTGGCGCATATTTAAATTTTGATATAATCGCTGGATCTATTTCAAAATCGCAATGTTCCGCACCATTTAAAATAGTAGATATTTTGTACAATGTCTGGAATCCTTCATTCTTTGAGAGAGTTTGAATCACTTTTTCTTTTACTATTTGACCAATGGATCCTGGGACACTATTTGCTGCCGCTTCAAATTTTTTTATAATATTTACGGATTCTACTAAGGGTAGCTGCTGTTTTTCTAAAAATTGAATACACTGACTTACAAATTTAAAATGACTTTTAATAAAAGCCAATTGTTGTGCAAGTTCGGGCATTTTTATTTTTAGAACTCTCTGACATTCTTCAATAGATTTGCTTTCTGTACTTTGAAATTCAAGTATTATGCCTTGAAATTCTTTAAAATGATCGGCATAGTACATGGCAGCATCTAGCCAAGTTCCCCATCTTGTTAAAACTGGTGCTGGGGGTAGAGGAATGTCAGGCAATGTCTCTTTAAACAATTGCACTCTCAATGGAGCTTTCATAAATATTTGTTTACCATTTTTTATTAGTGTATTTACCATCGGATACTGCAATCTTATAGTTTCAGCTATGCGGTTGAGTCCATGAGCTAAACAGGTGCAATGTATTAAATTGTAATAGAAAATTTTTATATTTGACGCAGCTTTTATCATGTAAGCTGCAGCGCCGGAAAGCATTAATAAAATTTTTTCATTTGGAACTGCCTCGGGCAAAAAAATCTTGTTTAACTCGTCGTGAACAAATCTAGAAATCATATTACTATTCGTTTTTGTTAATTCTTTTGAACTTATTAAAAAACCCTCTGTTACAACATCTTCATTCTAAACTCCTATAATAAGGTTGGCTACATATCTCCCACACGTATCAGTAGTTTCATCTACTGCAAACCATATATAGTTATTTGCAATATATTTTTTAATTTGTTGCATAGTTTCATCATAAACTGGGGCGACATAGTTTTTACGGAGAGTGCTTTCATCTGGGATATTTTTTTTGCAATATTTCTCTAGAAATTCTCTAAAAGACCTACTTTGTAATTTATTCAACGGAATATCTGATTTAATTATAGCACTACACAAATCAAAATTAAAGTGTTTTTGTTCATTGAAACCAGAAGTTGAAGCTATTGAAGTCGAAATAGTTTGTTGCTTATTTTTATTTTCCTCGGTTTTTTTAATGTGCTCCTTATGCCGGTCAGTTTTCAAATGGTGCGTAATATCATATTTTTTGTTACAGACTATCTGCAATAAAGTAAGCGAGTAGTTTATTAAAACTAAAGTCCATACGACGTAAGGTTATGTTCTTGATTAAAACATATTTTGTTAAGGATTTTATACACATTTTAAAGACATTAAGAACGTCCCGTAAGAGCCATCAAAATAAAATCAGGTTTTAAACAGTTAAGAAAAGACGAAGTAATGTTGAATTCGCAAATTTGTACTTACAGTTTTAGAACATGCTTGACAAAAAATCTTTTTATTGTCAATTTTCAATTCTTTGTGGCCTCTAATCCACTCTTCTACGGTTGATTTATATTTTGGCATTTTGCAAATAAGTACCACGCACAGCTTCACATAACAGAACACCGCGAAGCTAACTACACACGTGTTAGAATACGACACAATATAACGTAAACAGAGATATCGGAAACTTCGGGGAATCACGCGACTGTTTACACAGTTGCCAATTTTACCCTATGTACACGTTTTTACGCGTATATTGTTTTATATTATATTGTATTATTCTTAAAAATGATATAAACATGCATACAAAGTTAAAAATAAGCACGAAATAAAAAAAAGCATAAAATCTCAAAAAAGCAAAAAAAAGCATTAAAGAATATGTCGCAACATACTTAATTTTGCGTAATTCGTCTAGAAACTTAATATCTCATATTTGCTTATAAAATTGAGCAATAAGCATAATGCTTAAAATCCGGTCTATATTAATGAATATAATTTACCACGATCAAACTTGGGTAAAACATGATTATCAACATTATAATAATTGTCTAAAGTCGTTTAGATTTCTTTCCCTTTAAAACTAGTCAAGTCCTTTGTTCATTAATTCTCGTTCTTGTTGTAAGAACCTTCTTTCCATACTTAGATTTTTTGTCCATTTCCAGTTCTTTATCTGCCACGTAAATACATAACACATCTATCTAAACGCACTCGTATAAGTACACTTTAGAATCCACACTTATAGTTTTATTCGGGGATTTACGATGATGTCACAAACAGGTTCGTTAACCCTTATAATGCGAGATTTAATACCATATTCTTATGTAGGAGACATGATAATATTTATTAGAAGTTTGCAATTTTACAGTAAATAAACTGACCGGCAAAAAAAACCGGCCACTAAAATTTTACCACAATTTCAAAGCTGGGTTTCTCGCGAACCACTCATTCGATTTTGATAATTCCTTTTTTGATCGAAAGGTTTATTCTTCTGTAATTATCCTGCGATAGAAATTTTTATTCGGATATTAATTTGAGCATATACAGGGTGCAAGAATGAGAAAAGCATTTTTTCTCGAAATTTGTAACACCCTGTGGAGTGCAGATGCTACAACAGAGGGTTTTAACTGGAATCAAACGGTAACCCAATCTTTTCTGAACATTTTGTTTTTTTATTCACTCTATTATCTCTGTTACTAACGAAGATGCAGTGTTTTAAAGCGAACGCCTGTGAAAACAAGACAAATAAGCATACAAAATCTAAGGTGGCGCGCTAGGTAGAGTATGTCAGTTGTTTCGAATAGTAAATTTCGAATAGTAAATTAAATTTGTTTTCTTGTTTATGTGTCCTTGTTTTTACCGCATATTAGAACTGAGAACAGATGTTTACAATAATGAAGGACGTACGCAATTCTGTAATTCTAAAAAAATGTAAGTGCTTCTGTAAAACTGTTTCGGGTGCCCAGTTTTAGTTTTCAAGGTCAGTGATTTAAGGCGCCACTTTTAACAATGATTAAAATTCTGTATAGGCTTCTTTGGAAATTCCCAGCCACACCATCACAGAACCACCATCGAAACTTTCGCGTTTCATAATTGTATAGTCCACAAATCTCTCATTTCAACGTCTTCATATTCGCTCCTGACTCAATAGTCAGGAACGAATATCACCCAATCACCCATCACCCAATGGTGATAGTAGACAAAACCACTACTCATCCGTAAAAAGGACCTCCATTGCACTACTCATTCCTCTATTGCTCGATCTCCCAATTCATATGTAAGCGCGCAGATTGAAGACGCGCACGTCGATATCTAGGAAGCAGCCTCGGCCCGTTGGCAGCCTTCTTGCAGCCAGACCAGTTCTAGCAAGTTTTCAGCGAATGGTTCTCTCACTGACATCAACAACACGCACCATTTGAAGACGATGCTGAGCCTATGCAGCTGTCGTTCTACGATTGCTTAGAACAATAAAACGGTCATCAGCTACTATTGTCACTCATCTTGTTTTCACAGGCGATCGCTTTAAAATGCTGCATCTTCGTTAGTAACAGAGATAATAGAGTGAATAAAAAAAGAAAATGCTCAGAAAAGATTGGGCTACTGTTTGATTCCAGGTAATACCCTCTGCTGTAGCAGCTGCACCCCACAGGGTGTTACAAATTTCGAGAATAAAAGTTTTTCTCATTTGTCTCACCCCGTATATGCTCAAATTAAAATCTGAACGAAAATTTCTATCGCAGGATTATTACAGAAGAATCATCCTTTCCATCAAAAAAAGAATCATCAAAATCGAATGCGCGGTTCGCGAGAAAGCCAGCTTTGAAGTTGTGGCAAATTTATAGTGGCCGGTTTTTTTTGCCGGTCAGTTTATTTAATTTACGGCTATTGAGAAGTAGTGACAAAATAATTATGTATAATAATACAGAATACATAATAAGTATATTATTATATACTACAATTAATAATAGTACATATATTATTTAATAATTATTTATAAATTATTGCTGTAACATTCAATACACGCAATTAGTTGATGATAATTACAAATAATTTTTACATATCATTAAACTTTCTGGAACATTATAAAATAATTATTACACTCAACATTCGAGTACGTGTACTCAATGTAACCCGCAACAATCCATTCCATTCAACACAGACACGTATTAGTCTAATACAGAATATAAGATCACTGATATATCGAAAGATATTCAGACAAATATCTACAACACGAGACGGAGAAATACGATACCGTGTATAGAATTAACACATCCACTTATCAAACTGCTAATCGACACCGGATGTGACTGTTCAATACTCAGGCATCACATCACCAAAACTTACTTTTGCGATAAAATATACCTACTGAGAATCAACACCTATAACGACGTATGCAAGAATTAGTGTCGAATTCATCTTATTCCTATCTCATAATTATTTCGACGAATAATAGGAGTTAGAAATCTACGAAAATTAAAAATAATCATGAACCTAAATACCACGAGATAGCACAACAGAAGTATCAAGATTGCCTTCTTCTTCGACTTCGCAAGTTTATAGATAGAAATCCCTCCGAAATCAACTCTATAAGAACTATAATAGTAAATTTTCTAAAATTTTTGTTTGGTTTAACTTAACCAAAAATCGACGAGCAAGAAGAAAACGATTTGAATACTGTTCATCCATATGAAGAATGATCTATTGTACCCCGATAGATATCGTTATCAAATTTTACCGTGCAGTAGAATGCCCTTAACGAACATTAATACCTTGCTCGGTGAAAGGTCATTCAGATCCTTTGAGGAAATAAACTGCGATCTAAAAATCGAGAATCTGATACGGTTAACAACAGGGCAGTGGCATAAAACATGCTCAACCGTCTCTGCTTCCTCCGCACATAGTCGCCATTCAACATCGTTGGCTAAACCCAACAAGTTGAGGTATGCTTGTAATCGGCAGTGCCCAATAAAGACACCCATTAGAACTTTTATGCTGTTACGAGCAAGTCCTAAAATATTCCCGGGTTTGACAGTGGCGATGTCAATAAACACCTTAGCATGTCTCATTCCAGGAGAACTGGTCCACAATAGGCGAAGTCTCTCTTCAGCCCACAGTCCAATCCTATCTTTGGCCATCGCAAATGACACACCAACTGCTTGTTCTGGCACCGCAAACGCTTTAGCGCTGCCCTGTCGTGCTAGCTCATATACCGCTTCATTGCCAACAACCCTAGAGTGACCCGGGACCCAGATCAGCGAAACTCTGTTATCACAACTCAGTGTGTTTAATGTTCTCTTGCAATCATTTCACGGCTTGCGGCGCCTGGAGAGCGGCTTGACTGTCTGACAAGAGTCGTACTATCATGTTCTTCACCCCTCTCTTAAGAAGGATTTTAGCATCCATGTCAATACCAAATACTTCCGCCTGGAATACAGTATAGTACGTACCCAGGCTGTAGGCTTGTTTAATTCGAGGTGTTTGGCAGTATACTCCTGCTCCGACTCCTTCCAGCGTTTTTGATCCGTCTGTGAACAAATAATATCTGCCTGAACCAGAGAATTTTCATTTTCGTTCCAGGACTGCCGTTTAGGCAGTACAATCTGGTGTCGAGCATTAATCACTGATAGTGATCCCGCCAAATCTGACGGCATTGATAGCACAGTATCAGTGCTTATAATGTCTTCCACAGCCCATTGGTAGTACATGTCGGAACAGGTTTGAGCATATTGCTTAAATCTGTAAATGGTAGTTCTAGCCACTTTCTCTATAGATAGGAGGAGATAGGCCAAGCAGAACCTCCATTGTCAGAGTTGGCGTTGTGTTTATCGCACCAGAGATTGCCAATCCAGCTACTCGTTGAATTCGTGAAAGTTTACTGATAATTGATGTCTGTCGGACTTTCCTATACCAAGCTGCTGCTCCGTATGTGATCATAGGTCTAACCACAGTCACATAGAGCCAGTGCAGTCTTTCAGGTGTAAGACCCCAATTTTTTCCATAAAGACTGCGACAAGTCCACAAGGATAGTCTAGCTTTCTGCAAAACTCCCTGCAAATGTCCATTCCATGAGAGGGTTTTGTTTAGGATTACTCCTAGATATTTGACTTCCTTTGAGAAACGAATTTCTTCACCTTGGATAGTTGGCCGGATTACTCCATCCCGCCTTTGACTCCTGGTGAAGGGCACAACAATTGTCTTTTGCGGATTTATCAAGAGATTCTCTCCCTTACACCAAGCGCAAATGGTATTTAGAGTCACCTGGAGGACTTTAGATATCCTCGACAAACAGGTTCGTTTGACCATGACGATAATGTCATCAGCATAAGCTTGTATT
This sequence comes from Onthophagus taurus, assembly GCF_036711975.1. Taxonomy (NCBI): domain Eukaryota; kingdom Metazoa; phylum Arthropoda; class Insecta; order Coleoptera; family Scarabaeidae; genus Onthophagus; species Onthophagus taurus. The sequence goes on along the minus strand of NC_091976.1, from coordinate 6,967,400 downwards.
TTTACACCAACGGCTTCGACTATCGCAATCAGATTGTCAACCAAGAGGAACTAAAGCAGAAATAACACCCTTCCCTACGGACAGCCACCTCTAAAGCGGATCGTATCAGCGTGGAGTAAAGTAGAAACTATTCTACTATCAAGCATATTGCGGATCCAACCCGCTATAGTTGCTTCCACCCCCCTGTCAAGAGCAGCTCTTTCAAGAGATTGTGGTATTGCGGTGTTGAACGCACCTTGTATATCCAGAAACGCACAAAGCAAGATTTCTTTATCCTGCAGCGTCCTGGGTACTCTACCAACTAAGTTGTGTAGAGCCAATTCTGCTGATTTTCCCGCTTGATAAGGATACTGGTGGCGACTCAGTGGACCAGATACCAGTGGCACCGTACGCATATAACGTTCCAGAACTTTTTCAAGGGTTTTCAACAAAAATGACGTTAGGCTGATGGGTCGAAAGGCATTAGGAATAGGGACCGAACGACCCGGTTTAGGTATATAAGATACCCTTACCTTAGTCCATTCTGCCGGTACATATTTCCAGGCGACACTCGCTCTGAACATTTTTACCAAAATAGGCAACAACAGTGACCTTCCTTGCTGTAACAAAGCAGAAAAGATAGTGTCTTCTCCAGGCGATTTGAACGGCATAAACATTTGAATCACCTGGTCGACGGATGTGCAAGTGACGACTTTTCTAGCCACACTCCAATCCGTATTTGAGGGGCGCTTTGTCATGCAAGAATAGCCCGCTATGGCATTATGAGCCCTCATCATTAAGCTTCCTGGGAAGTGAGTCTGCATGAGAAGCTCTAACGAGGCTGCGCTAGAGTCCGTAAAACTACCGGACTCAAGAGTAGTACTACTCAACAAGAGTAGTATTCTCTGTTACCAACATAATCGCTGAAAAACAAAAATTGCATACATTGATCCCTTCAAATAGATTATTATTATTAAAGATTAATTAATCTTTTATATTCTCAAAAGAAGTTGTTACTAAAAAATGTAGCGCAACTTTAAAAACGGAACAAGACAGAAAAGATAATCAAACTACTAACTATTGGTAAACATATTTAAAATAATAATAAAAATACGTATTTATTCGGTTTAGGTGTCTTGATTAACAGACAACTTCGCTTACTGAGAAATTACTACGCCTTATTCTGACACCAGTTGTCATTATTAAAGAGAAGGCTAAGAAAACTTTGACATGGACCCCGATCACTCAGCCGGTATACTAACTTTAAGCGAAAATATAACAACAAGGACAGCCGGAGTTACTCGTAATAACAAAAGTACTGACTTGGAAAGCTTTTTGGATTGACTTCCAGAACAAAATCATTTGTGTAAATTATCCACATGAGATCATAAAACTTATAAAAAAAACGAAGAGCTAGAAAAAAATAATCGAGGGATTCCTTAGACAAAACTTTACTTCTACCACACTGGTTTCAATCGGATTTCATATGGTAGTGTATAGTACCATATAAAATCTGAGTGTGTACCACATTTCGAATTTCATTCAGTTTCAAAATCTAATTTTGATGTAATCGGTTTGAATGTAGGATGACTTATAAACGAAAAAGAAATTTAGATATAATGAAGACATTTCCACATTTAAACCATGAATAACATTTACATTGATAGTAATGATGTTTTTCGTAAGAAATTCAGTATTGAGATTTAATAATAAATAATCTTGGATCAATTTATTTTTAAAATGATATCTATTCATTGAACGATCGTAAATTGACATGATTAAATTTATCTTTATAGAATATATAATTTTATCGATAAACAACCAATTTAATTGAATTTGTGACTTCTAGATATGTATTATGATAAAGGCACAGATTAATATTTTAGTTCAATTTATGTTTACACTTTCAATTTGTTTGTATAAAGTTAAAAGTCGCAATGTATATGAGTGATAGTCCATTCTTATATCCGTTATGTGTCATCGCTACGATCTTGGGAACGGTAAACGAATTGATTTTTAAATTTTTGTATTATTCCATTTTGTATATACTTTTTTACAAAACATAAGCTACAAGGATTAACATGGATGATCATATCGTTTTTGGTAATAATTCTATATGCGGAAACTTGGATACCGGATAAAGATTCTATGGGTTATTTTAATAATGGTGCTTATTTTCTACTCTTTGAAAGTAAGATAACAAAAAATTATTATAACAACAAAAACAAAAATAAAATATTTTTTTATACAGGTCAATTTAATCCTCCAGTTGAAGATTTAACTAATTTACAATCTATAACGGGATTTGTTATAGTTTTTGCATGCTTTTATTTTGTACTTTCGCTTTTATGGACGATAAATTCATTGGCTTTAGCTCACAGTAGGGAAATATTAAGGGTTTACAATCAAGAATTATTTTTTATTATTCCTTTAATTTTTTTAAGGATATTTTTGGAAACTAAGCATCAATATATCTGCAATAATTCGTCTTTGGTCGTTCTTAGCATTTATAATAACAATATACGATTTAGTTACAATGTCCGTATTAGCATACGATTTAGGAGTGATTCAAAATAGTACTCAAATTGTAATTATATTGCGTTTATATTAATTAATCTAATTTTGTATAACACTCTGTTTTGTTTTTAGGATGATGCAACCAAATTTTTATTTAGCACAGTAATGGGAGTTGCAATGACCATAGCTGGACGCGGTTACGTTCTTTTAGCAATCAATTTAATTGTAGCAGTTATTTTACCAAGGGCTCTTTAAGTAAGTAATTCAATAAGAAAACCTAAATAAGAAGTGATTGATGTTTATTTTAAGAAACTAAAAATTGGATTAAAACTAATACAAATTGGATTTTTTAGGAACAAATTGGTTTATCTTGCCCGAGCTCAGATTTTACTTGAGACTATAAGTAAGTGTTAAGAATCACAAAAATATTACAGATAAATCAGTACCGAAACTCTAATCTAATTACATTTATTTTTTACCGTATAATAATAATAATGCCTTTATTAACCCTTACAATTAATGTATAAGTATAAAAAAAACAAAATATAAAAACGTAATAACAATAAGAAATAAGTATAATGTTACAAAAACAAAATTACAACAAAATTGCAAAGGCTAACAGGTCTGGCTGGGTCAGACAACACCACAAAGTAGTGAGGTCTGCTCTTCCCCCAGTCCCCATGAACACAACATATTGCTTCTAAGTAAGTAAGTAGTGAAAATGAATACAGCGCACAAGACAAAAAATACAAAAAACAAAAATTGAATGCATGAATAAAGCAAGTAACAAATAAAAATTAAAATTTTACTCTAGAAAACCTAAATTGATTCCATCTGCCGCTCACAGAGATATCGCTTGTATTTATATTTAAAACTCGACAGGTTCAATATTTTTAATGAACGAGGAAGGGTATTCCAAAAGTTTGTCACACAATAAGTGAAAGAATTCCGAAATGAAGCCGACGCGTGACGAGGAACTGTAAGTGCATCTTTTCGACGAATATTGATATTGTGTACGTCAGTACGATACGATATCTTCTTGCTCAGATAAACAGGTGTTTTTTTATTTAAAATGTTAAAATAAACTACTCCCCTGTGAAAAATGATTCTGTTATACATATTTAGCCACCCACATTCTTTTAACTTATGTGAAATTCTGCAGTACTTTCGAATTCCATAAATTAGTCTTAAGCACCCATTTTGGACATACTGCACCCGCCTTCGATTGTCCCCAGTTATGCAAGCATCATAGACCGAGTCACAATGATTAAAATTGGATAAAATCAAAGAATCAGTCAGTAATCTTTTACTGTTCTCATTTAATACATGCCGATATGGATAAAGGGATTTTAATGCGCAATATGATTTCTGTAGTAACTTGTTTATATGTGAATTAAATTTTAAATCATCATCTATTAACAAACCCAAATTTTTCACAGTGCGTACGTGTTGTAGTTCTTGATTATTTACACAAATTTTAAGATTGTATGTATGTATGTAGAGTAATCAATGTAATCAACATTAGATTTGCTGGAGTTTACTTTTAAGCCATGCGCCTCAGAAGTGTCAACAAGTGATTGCACAACAAGTGAATTTATTTTGACAGCAGCAACATTAGTCTCGGTGTGAGGAAATGATATTAATAACTGAGTATCATCAGCATAAGCATGATATTCACAATGTTTCAAGCCCCTGTAGAACGTACTAGTATAAACGATGAATAACAAAGGACCACATATACTGCCCTAAGGAACTCCTTTAGAGACAAATTCTGGTTTAGATAATCAGCCTTTAACTTTCGTATGTTGCCTTCTGTTCAGAAGATAATGTTTAAAAAAATCAATTGCCGTCTGACCGAGACCAATGTAGTGCATAATGCTTAACAAGAAATGATGATTTATCATATCGAATGCTTTGGAATAATCTAATAATATCATTGCATGCATATTTCCCTTGTCGACACTCCGCAACACACCGTCCACAACATCCATTAGTACAGTATTGCAACTATGACCCAAGACAAGTATGGCATCAAGACACAACGAAATCATAATCAGAATATAAAATATAAATTAAAAGGTCCATATCTGGGAAAGTTGAGAAATGTTAAAGCATTTTCTTAAGTATTTTCAATATAGTTTGTATCAGACAGATTAAATTTGGCAAACAATGCAATGTTATCATAAGAAATCGTTTAAGATAATAATAATAGAATAGAACTTATTCGTGCAATTACAAATTTGTTGTACACCCATCAAGTCAAAAAAATTAATACATACGGTACCGATACACTACAATTAACATTCATTACAACCGATACTACATGTCTGACAAATTAGGTTATATATTAAAATCTTCCTCTGAGAGGTGGCGGTCCAGAAAATCCGAAGAGGAGTAAAACCCGTTGTCAGCAAGAACCGCTTGACTGCCACCTTAAAAGCTCCCACCGAGAGCAGCGTTAACGATGTCGGCAATTTATTATATAATTTAAGAGCAACAAAATCGGCACACTTTTGTAACTTACAGAGTCTGCAAAAGTTTGGCATTAACTATTTCGCGTATTATAACCGTGCACATCAACTATGCATAGAGAATCTTCCTACGTTTCTACGTACGTACAACAGGCATTCCTGAATATATAATGAGGGAAACGTTACAATCTGATAACTGATAAATGAAGTACGGCAAGAATCTCTGTAACTCACACCACAGACCACCCGCACAGCACGTCGCTGTAATCGGAAAACTCTGTGCCACCCAGCACAACCTCCCCACGCCAATAACGCGTAAGACATAAGCGACTGGCACAAAGCAGAATTCACAACACAAAGATGTTGCTACTCAAACGTCCACACAACCTATCTATGCGGTGTTCCCAGTTTAACCCTAGGATGCATAAACCGGGCCTCTCAGGCCCGGCGAGATTTTAGTTACTCATAATTTTCTTAAAATAATTTCAATTGCCTTGAGCATTTAGATATGCTCTATACACGTCTTTATTTAATACACACCTGATTCAAAAATGTTCAAGTGTAATTAGCAAAGTAATTAGTTACTATAAAACAGGTTTCAACTTGTTCATTACACATTTGTCAAACACTGCTGCGCGGAATTGTGCGTGTCTGTGCAAGTTAAAACGTGCATTACTGTTGGATGTATAAAAGTAGGTGCAGCTGTTTTTCCTTCAGTTGGAATAGAAGTTGGATTGAGTGAACTTGTGAGATACATATAATAATGGTGTCAAAAAAGAATGTAAAAACCGTGAGATTTGGTGACCCCGGTTATGAAGAAATATTGGTGCAGTGGGCAGCCGAATGTGATGTGTCAGAAGCAGAAAATGATGACACAGAAGATAGAAATTTCGAATTGGTTCCTGACGAGTATTCTGGATCCAGTTCTGATCATGGTGACGCTAATTCAGAGGATGATGTTGATGATATTGGTAAGCCTTCAACGAGCGGTTGGGTTGGGTTGGGTTGGGTTGGGTTATGGAGTTTGGAACCCCCAGCAAAAAAATAAAACTAGCAAGGAAATATATTATATGGCTGCAACACCAAAAGAAGCGTTTCAGTTATTTGTAACTCCAGTTATTGTACAAGAAATTGTGAACTGTACTAATTTAGAGGGCAAACGTGTTTATGGAGCAAAAGGAAAACCGTGAAAAGATGTAACTGTTGATGAATTTCTTGCATTCTGTGGTTTACTTATTCATGCGGGAGTTGACAGAAGCTGGGATGTTCCTGCGCGAGAATTATTTTGTTATGAATTTGCCAATCCTGTATATCGAGCCACAATGTCCATATTTCGCTTTGAAGAAATACGAAGAATCGTCAGATTTGACGACAAGAGAACCCGGAATGCGCATTTGGAAATCGATAAGTTAGCAATGGTGTCCTACATTTGGGATTTATTCATTCAGCAATGCAAAACCTGCGTCATACCTGATACTAATGTAACTATTGATGAACAACTTGTTGGGTTTAGAGGTAGATGCACATTCGGTCAATATATGCCAAGTAAACCGTCAAAATATGGACTTAAAATATTTTGGATGTGTAAATCTACGTCTGGTTATGCTTTGGATGGTTTAGTTTATGTTGGCCGCCAGCCCGGAGAACCTCTACATAAAAACCTGGGGCTTGAAGTAGTACAAACTCTTGTGCGTAGCATTCATAATTCTGGTCGCAATCTCACGATAGACAATTTCTTCACTAGTGTTCCGCTAGCAACTTATCTATTGGATAAAAATATTACTGTTGTGAGTACACTACGTCAGAATAAGCGTGATATTCCGAAAGAAATGAAAGCCTCAAAAGATCGTGTAGTCTACTCTTCATTGTTTTGTTTTCAAAATAACGTATCCATGGTAAGTTACGCACGTAAAAAGAACATGCACCACGACGCAAAGACGATAATACGACGAATATCAATGACGACGCTAAGAGGAAGCCTGAAATCATCTCTCATTATAATAAAACAAAGGGCGGTGTTGACATCATGGATCAAATGATGTCAACATACACGTGCAAGAGGCAAAGTAAACGATGGCCTATGACATTTTTTTCAACATCATTGATGTTGCAGCACTCAATGCATATATAGTCTTTACGAAAGAACATCCAAACTACAACATAGGAGTAACTCACAAACGCTGAATGTTCTTGAAAGATTTAGCGAAGGAACTAGTGATACCACATATGCAGAGAAGATCTACTAACCCTAACCTACGGCGTACTGTCCGGGAGTGTATGAGCAGATTTATTGATATATGTGGTCCGATATATCTGGTTTTTTGTCTGAGTCCGCACCAGCGTTTGGAAGCGTGAAAACAGCTTCCATACTTTTGCTTTTATTTAAATTTAATTTGTTACAGGCAAACCACTGTTCAGCCTCCGATCGCGTAATCTCAGATAAGGCAAGAGCATCCACCAAATTTGTACTTTTGTTAATAAGTATGGTGTCATCTGCGTATTATATTACCGATGCACTAGTGATAGCATTCGGCAAATCATTTACCAACCCCTATAGAAATATTTTTGGGTTCTGAATAATATTCATTGCAATAAACTACTTGCTTTCTATTAGTGAGATAAGATTCTATTAATCTAGCACTACTTTCATCAAAATATGTTGACTTTATAAAAAAAAATTTATACAAAAGTTGTTTAATATTTTATTTGCCATAATAAGACTGCATTCAATTGTTTTTAATTCAGAAAACAAATGAGCAACGAATAACACTTGAATTTTTTTAAATGGCAACCCTTTCGTTAGGCTCATTTTATAGAGATTACTTTTCTCTTTACGCTGACGAAAAATGTTGTACCCTTACATCAGAAAATTTTTGCAAAAAAATGTTAAAATTGTTTATTAATAAAAATTAATCAATAACATTAACCTAGATAATCCAGATTGCCAAGTACCTCGAATTATTACCGTAAATTAAAATTATATGTATACAAAATATAACAAATAAACGAAAAATTAGTGTACATCTCCAATAATTCGAGGTAATCGAACTCGATAAAAACTTGATACACTGGTCATCTCTTCTCACGTCTAGTGCAGAAAAGTTGTGACGTTGCAGCAGGGATTGCGTAATCCGTTCCACGATCCGGGTATGATCTGATATGGATGGTACTGATCCTCGTTGACGAGAGGACAATCATCATGAAGAAGATCAAACTGATGATCAGTATTTGTCAGAACCAAATCCAACAGACGATTGTCACAAGTTTGATAAAGTTGATACCTACCAAGATATATACTACATATATTCCATACATAATGGGCACCCTGTAGTAGCAGTAATTAGAAATGTAAAAAACGTAATAACCCTTACTTGAAAAATGAAATGCATGTTTTTACATTTTTTTGAGTTTGTCTATGAATTTTATCATAAAACCGTAACCCTTAACTGAATTTGATATAGATAAGTGAATTTGATGAAACTTTAGAATGATTTGGAAGCTGGGTTTTTGATAGAAAAAAACTTTTGATGGAGACAGATCAAAAGAGTCTGCGTCAAATCGATCTGCGTTATGCCCATTGGGGTCAAATTCACCCCCAAAGTACGCGTCGCGCTATATACATACACAGTCCAACAACAAATTTTTTTCTCGAAAACCGTTAAGGGTTACGTTGTTTTGACGGTCGATTTAAATCGTTAAAGGCACCCTCTAAATTGTCCTAAAATTTCATCAATTGCAGAAGTGCCCATCATGGTCAAATTCACCCCTAAAGTCCTATCCGCGGTTTATAAGAATGATTTTTTTTCTCGAAAACCGTTAGGGGTTACGGTGCTTTGAAAATTGATAAAAATACTTAGAACTGTGTTCTATTATGTGGTAGATTTGGCTTAATTCGAAGGTGCCCATCAGGGTGAAAACATCCCTTTATCGGGGGTGGGCGTTCAAAAATTTTTTTACCAAATGGGGGTTGTAAGCTGTTCTTGAGGGTAAGAGTGACCTGTGTGCGAAATTTAATAATAATAATACTTTTATTCACCCATCAATAATAAGAAGAAAGAAAACAATCAATAATAACAAATAAAATAATAATAAAAAAAAAAGTAATAATAAATTCTAAATATTAACATAATCATGTAGATGAACCACAAGGGATAGTTCAGGTGAGTGGTAAAACCACTCTCTGGTTTACAAATATCCCTTGACCACAGGTATGCTAAATATATTAATTACAAGCCTAAAAATATAAAGGAAAAAAAATCAAAAACAAAACAAAATAAAAGCAAAATATAAAACAGTTCATTCAATAATGTACGCATGTGCTTAAAATTACAAAACGCTCATAATCATTAAGACTGCTCCTCAAACAAATTCCGAAACATGGCGTGCCTGAACGCCGCTGTACTCAAACCCCGTAAACTCTCCGGAACGGAACCATAAAGCGAATAAATATTATAAGTAAAAGATCTTTCAAAAAAAGTGGTAGAGTGAGCCGGTGGAGCAATTAGATTTCGGTTCCGGATATTGACGGAATGAATGTCACCACGAAATCTAATCTTCCTCAGCAAATATGGCGGATTGCCAGTACTCAGCAATCGGTGAAAGAAACGGAGAGATGAAAGCAAATAACGACTAGACTCTATCATATTTACGAATGCCGTAAATAAATCTAATGCAAGCGTTTTGCAGTCGTTGGATCCTATTCGCGGTAAAAGCATCAACACAGAGCCCATATACCGGCGCACAGTAGTTAAACAGTGACAAAATCAAACACTGACAAAGCATTTTCTTCATAGCAATACTGAGAACAGCTCTAAAAGTATATAAAACTTTCAGATTACAGAAGGCAAGACCAATTATTTTAGATATATAAGAGCGATATCTGAAGGAATTGTCCATCAATAGCCCAAGATTTTTAGCTTCATTAACAAAAGGAATTGAAAGATCATTAATATTAATGTCAATATTTTGACATAGGTTTTGAACCTTCTTCTCATTACCAAATAGTAACACAACACTTTTTGAAGGATTTAACTTTAAAGAATGAGCAACGGAAAATGTATTCAAACTACTTAAGTCCTCATTAACCTTTGCCATAGCAGTAATAAATTCTTCTCGGGCAAAATGCAAATATACTTGTGTGTCATCCGCATACATTTGTATCTGACAATTTTTAACACATTTAGGCATAAAAGCAGTGTATATGCAAAATAATAAAGGTCCTAAAATAGAGCCCTGCGGTACACCTCTAGTTATATTCATAAAGTCTGAAACCTCAGTGACCTCGCCTCCCATTCGCACTAACTGTCGCCGATTCTGAAGATAAGATTGCATGAAACCTAAAAAATCATTACTACAACCTATATTGCGTAATATAGCTAACAAAATAGAATGGTTGACAGTGTCAAAAGCCTTACTATAGTTCAAAAGCACTAATATAGTGAATTTATTATCATCCCTAGCCATTATTATATCATCAGTAACATTTAATAAGGTAGTGACCAGGCATAAAACTCGACTGTCCATCAGGCAGCATGTTATATTCAATTAAAAATTCTCTAAGCTGCTTATTAACAATTTTTTCTAAGACTTTACTCAACGTTGGTAATATACTAATGGGGCGCAGATCTTTAAACTCAGTAGGTGAGGTCACCTTAGGTAAAGGCAGTACAATCGCAGACCTCCACAACTTAGGAAAATAAGCACTAGCAACGCAACTATTTATAATATGAGCAATATGAGGTAGCAGTTGAGGAACCACCAGTTTCAACATAGAAACAGATACCCGATCATAACCATAAGCCCCACTTTTAATGGCAAAAATCAAATCCCTGTCTCCTGCTCAACAACTCGCAACTCAAATGGAGAGTTAGTCCCATTTAGTGAAGTAGACAAGTAAAATTTAATAGTGTCAGCTAAATTATCACTACTGCCCGGGACACCATTGATGAAAAATTGATTTATTAAATTGGCATCTCTTAAATGAGACGGAATATCAGTGTTTTTATTAGGAACCACATGCACCTTTTGAAACGTTTTCCACAAGGTTTTACTATCAGTGTGTTCGTAAATATTCAAAATAAGCCTTTTTTCATTATGAATCGCGAGAGTAGTGTAGTTCCTCAACTGCTTATAGTATTGCCAGTGAGCGTCCAATTTAGTACGTTTATATCTATACCATTTCCAGATCAATTTCGCAGTTATGAAATTCAATTTCAAACTTACGAAATTGGATTTCACACAAATGAAAATCATTTTTGCACTAACGACAAATCAATTTCCTACTAACGAAAACCAGTTTCACACTAAAGAAACTGAATTTTTCTTTTACGAATTTTAATTTTGTTTTTATTAAAATGAATTTCATACACGTCAAAATTAATTTTAAATTAATGAAAATCAATTTAAAAAAAATCTAGCATACTTACACTTGGAATCTCACCTAAAGAAAGACAATTAATTGCGAAGAATAAGTCATGTATGCTTGGTATTTGTTTTAATAAACGTCAAACTTTCGTAACTCCATGAAAATGCCTCGCGGTAAATACAATAAGGTTAGTGCTGCTGCTAGAAGAAGAATAATGAAAGCTTACGAAGATGGTAAAAACTGGAGGCAAACTGCTCAAGACTTGGGTGTCAACGTTCGCACTGCGTACGAATGGTTAAAAAATGATCAAGAAGATCCGAAACCTAAAGGAGGTTCCAAGTCTAAAAAAACTCTTGCAATTGACGAAGCGTTAGTAAGGTGGATCGAAGAAGATAGTACGTTAACGCTTAAAGATCTATCTAATCGCGTGCATAATGAATTTGAACTTCGTGTTTCAATTAATACGATAAAGAACTGGCTGGACGGTAAATTATTGTATTGTGTTGCAAACATCAATAAGTACGAAAATAAAGTCAAACGGAGGAAGTATGTTGCAAAACTTTTAGAAAGCCGAGGTAACGGTAGAGACCTCATTTGGATTAATGAGTGCAACTTTAATTTATATTGCCGTCGAAATGAGGGTAGATCAAAAATTGGCCATAGAGTTCATGTGGTTGTTCCGGCAAGTAAAGGAAATAATTTGCGTTGCATTGGCGCGATGTGTTCCACACAAATTGTATCTTTTGAGCATAAAAGAGGTTCGTATAAAGGTGCAGAATGCAAAGTACGGTTTAGAGGTTTAATTGCAACATGTAGAAATTTAGGATTCTTGCACCCGAGTTTTATTATCGACAACGCACCTGTGCACTCAAACTTGGAAAGTGTTTTGCAACCCCAAGAGGATGTTCAAATAATACAAAAGGAATGTATTTCTCCATAATTCTTCGGGAATTTTAGTTAATGAAAAACACAAAAAATGTGTGAAGAATTAGTATTTATTAATTAATTTGCTTATCTGCGCAACCGGTTTCAAAAAATTACTTTTCGTCTTCGGGCGCAACGTCTAAAACGAACGATGGACAGAGTTAAAAAACGCTTCATTTATTTTATTTTAAGATTATACACACATATACATACGTATATATACAAACACATATCTATCCCAGTATATGTTAACAATTAAGTTCAAATAACGATATAAAACACTACACACAATACAAGAGAAACGTGGTCGGGTCGATATGAAAGGTTACTAACGGTTAAAGGTTTTTCATTAATTCAAATAATACGTTTAGCACCGTATTCATATTTATTAAACCCTATTGAACTCCTATGGAGCTCCTTTAAATCTAAAGTGAAGATACAAGTTAGAATGCGAAACGCACTGAACTATGTGCGTTTAAATAATAATCAAGGACTCACTATTGCCGAACGTAGAATTAAGGATACTCCTCAGCAACATCTTTTGCGGTACACAAATCATGTGGAGCGTTATTATGCTGCTGTGCTAAGGGAGCAAGATTTAAACGAGATCTAAACGAAATATAAGTTTTAAGATGTAATTTATATATAGTTATCATTTAATTGTTTAATTTAATTATATTGTTGTAATTATTTAAATACTCGTTATTAAAATTCCATTGAATAAACATGTTTATATAGGTCTTTATTTACAGCCTAGTAAAATTCTTTCGAAATTGATCTTCATAAACATAAAATTCATTCTCACGAATGTAAAATTCGTTTTCATAATGTTGACTTTGAAATTCGTAAAGGAAAAATTTAGTTTCTTTAGTGTAAAATTGGTTTTCATTAGTACGAAATTGATTTTTCGTTAGTACGAAAATGATTTTCAGTTGTGTGAAATCCAATTTCGTAAATTTGAAATTGATTTTCATAAGTGCGAATTCGATCTGGATATGATATAAATATAGCCTTATCTCTAAGGGTGTATTTACGTTGGAGCTGCGATAAACGATAATAGGGACGATACTACCAAAACAATGAAATTGTTGTCATAGTTTTATATGCAGGTGTTTATATTGGAACGAGAGCTGCGATAAACGATAAGAACAACAATGAGAGCAGCGATAAGAGCTGCGCAAAATAAATTGAAAACGATTTGTCAGAACAAATCTGTTGTTGTAATTTTTATCTTTTTGGTCCCACAAGGGGGATCTAACAAAAATTTCACTAATTAAACAGTCGATATCCATCCCGACCACACCTGATAATAGCAAAGAAAATAGGGAATACAATTAGCGTCGTTCTTATCGTTAGTCGGCTGCGACAATTCGTCGCTCCAATATAAACACTTGCATATAAAACTATGACAACAATTTCGTTATTTTGCTAGTATCGTTTATCGCACCTCCAACGTAAACGCACCCTAAGTCGTTGTAGCAATTTAACAGTGTCAGTCAACCATGGCATTTTCGGTTTACTAGCCTTTACAGTTTTCACGGGTGCAAACACATCGAATAAAAGAAGAATATATGTATTAAAAAATTCAACCTTATTATCCACAGACTCTATATGGTAGATATTGTCGAAAGGAGTGCTTTCCAGCGCAGGAATAAAATCGTTGTAATTAAAAGAAGAGAAGTCTCGAAAAGTGAACCACATCGGCTTATGATTGCGTTTTTGAATAGCACACTTATAAAAGACCAAGTCGTGGTCAGATATTTCCAAATGAAGCACCCCGCCTTTCCTCACATTCACCTCATCGGATACAACAACCACATCCAACGAACTTACTACTAGCTGTTTTAGACACACGCGTAGGTTCATTAATAATTTGTAACATATTCATACCTTGTATAACAGACAACAAATTAACAGTATCTCTATGATCAGGAATCAATAAATTTATATTAAAATCACCCAAACAAAAAATCATGCTATACCGCAACCTAAGTTCAGCCAATTGGAACTCCAAATCATCCATAAAAGTTGTATTATTAGTTGTAGGAGGCCTATAAATACAACCGACAACACATTTCACAGAACCAATTCGTACGTCTATCCAAACCTGTTCGCATGAATCACGCATTTCAAAGGCAATAGACTTAGAAGCAAAAACATTTCTTGCATAGATCGCAACACCACCACCACGGCCCACTCTATCTCTACGATACAAACAATAACCGTCAATGGACACCAAGGCATCATCAATAGATGGCGATAACCAAGTTTCAGAAACACATAAAATATCAAAATTCTCACTTTGAAGTAATTCAGCAACATCTCCAGTTTTGGGGAGCAAGGAGCGAACGTTCAAGTGCGCCACACTAAAGAGATCCTCATTCATGAGAAAGCAAGTAAATCCAGAGATTACAAAATTATAATAATACAAAAAAAAATAATACAATACAAAAAAAAATATTTAAAAATAACAAAGCAAAACAATAGTAATACTAAAAAAAACAAAAAAAAAGAAAGCAAAATACTAAATCTGAATTATATTCAAAATAAACAAAATTAATAACTGCCTGACCGTGTTTATTTTCCGTTCACTGCCCGATTTTCGGGTGACCTAAATCGTATTGGTTACGGAATTATTAATGTTTTAAGTTTATGGGTAGGATTTATGGATAACTTCACACCAGTTATATTGTGTGCTTGTTGATTTGCCCATCAAGTAATACATTGTCTGGATTACCAGTTGAAATTATACCAGTGAAGGATCTGGCCTGCCAAAGTTTAGCCTTTTCTTTTATTTTTTTTAATTTATTAAAACCAGCTCAACATACATTAAAACATGTTACATCATGATTGAATTCATATATACATTAACATAACGTCTAAATTCACTAAGGAACAAAGTAACTTTCCGAGGGAATCTAATTTAAGCTTAATTTACAATAAGTCTTGAGGCATTTTCCTTTTAAGTCGCTGATGTCAATTTTTGAGACCCAAATTAAAGTTACTAGCACTGGAACACTTATTGATGTTTTCGTAAAATTTTTTAGTTACACCTCTTATAAAACTTTCAATAGTTATTATGTTTAGTTCAGAGTGAAGTTGTTCATTGCGAATAAACCATGGCGCATCTACTGTCGTCCGTAGAATTTTGTTTTGTAGAGCTTGTAATTTTCGGATATTTGTTGCTGAAGCATTACTCCATACCGGGCAAGCATAGGTGACCAAAGATCTTATTAAAGCTTTATATAGCAACATAGTGCATTCAGTTTTCAGATGACTTTTTCTATTTATTAGAGGAAATAGTTGTTTCAATCGAGCATATCCCAAATTCAATCTGTTGTTTACGTGAATACCCCAATTTAATCGTTGATCAAGATGCAGGCCTAAGTATTTGACAGCTTTGTCTTTAGGATTCCAATGAAGTTCTGTGTTATTGATTACTATGCGTGTTGGATTTCGGTAACGCCGTAACGTAAAGATCGTTGATTCGCATTTGTCTTCATTCAGGTGTAAGGACCATTTAGTAAGCCATTGCTGCACGTCGTTAATAGCATCTTGTAGCTGTTGTATAGCTTCCTCAGCAAACAAAGCTTTTTCATTGCATCTTTGGCACGGTATATCATGCATAAATATATTAAATAAGGTTGGTGATAATATACCGCCTTGAGGAACTCCTGCTCTAATACATCTTGTATCTGAATAGGTCCCATTTATTCTCACACAAAAAGTTCGTTCTTGAAGATATGACATAAGCATTGCGGTAATATAGTCATCTAGACCTAGATGCAATAGTTTGAATTTTAATCCCTCCGTCCAAACTGTATCAAAGGCTTTAGTTACATCTAAAAAGGCGATAGTGGTGTATTGCTTATTTTCAAAACCTTTCTCAATGAATTCTGTAACACGCACCAACTGGTGGATCGCTGTTCGAAAACCAAACTGAATGTTTGGGATAACATTTCTTTCCAGCAGCTGATCTTGAAGTCTTCGTATTATAACTTTTTCAAACAATTTTGAGAGAGTTGGTAAGAGGCTTATAGGACGGTAATTAGATATACGAGTGCTTTGTTTTCCTGGCTTGGGAAACATAAGTATCTCAGCTTTTTTCCAAGTCACCGGAAAGTAACCAATTTTTAAACATGAATTAAAGATATCAGTTAAGTGGCTAGTAATATTCGAAGGGAGGTGTTTTAGAATTAGATTTGGTATAAGGTCATGCCCTGGGGCCTTTCTATAGGGTAGATTGTTAATTAAATATGTGATTTCTTCATTTGTTACTTCTTCATCTACTCTTTCTATTCGCGGAAGATGAGTTTCATTGTATGCTTGAATAGTAACAGAAGAAGACCTGCTTTCTCGAGGTATGTGAGGAGTAAATGTTAACTCAAGATAATCAGCAAAGGATTGGGTTTTTCCTTCATCGGTAGAGAACTGATTCCCGTTATGGGTAATTGTAGGAATTTCTTCGTGTCTTCTCAGTATTTTTTTGTTGTTATCAACATTCCCGGATCTTTATTATCCATATTGCTTAGAAGATTCTGATAATTAGCAATCCGATGGGATTCTAAAGCTTTAGTAATGGTATGAGTCACTTTATTTAATTTCTGCTTTAAGTCGGGATCACGTGTTCTTTGCCAATTAAGTCTGACCCCTCTTTTTTATATATTTGGGTAGTAAATAATAATTCGTTCGATTAGTTTTGTTAGCTTTAATAAACTTTCTAATAACATCTTTGATTGTCGAAGTAAGTAATGAGATTGACCTATCTATTGAGGTAGGATTTAAAAATGAATTTTGTAAATTAATACTGCTCATCTCTGATTCAAAGGCTTCCCAATCTACAATTCTATTTATCAATTTAGGAATAGGCGGTTTAAAGGTAATTTCTTTTTTGACCGTGATAATAACCGGGAGATGATCAGAATTCAATTCCTCTATGACCGTTTGAGCTAAGGGAAGATTAAAGATTTTGGTGATAACTATATCCAATATGTCAGGTAGATGATCGTCTCTGTATGGATAATAGGTATATGAGTTTGGCGTGTGTATTTGCATCTGATGTAAACTTGATAATTCTTCTAGACATGAACCTGATGGATTATCAGCTCGGCATCCCCATATTTTCAATTTACTATTTAGATCTCCAATTATTATAAGAGGATTATTCAATAGTTGACTAATTTCTTATTTTATTAATTTACGGTTAGGTTGTCTGTATGCACAAATTATTGTCGCTGGTGTCATGTTCTTTGGATAAAGTTGGACAGCAACCGTCTCTAGCGAAATGTTCACTAGGTCGTAGGGTTTGTTTTAATGTGCGTTTGATTAGTATCGCTACACCGCCTGAAGCTGTTTGAGAGTTGCGGTCAAATCTATAGATATTAAAACCAGGAATTCGGAACTCTTCTCCCAGAACTAGATGAGTTTCGGTGATACATGCTAAATCAACATTATAACGAGCCAAAAAAGCCGATATTAAATTCTTCTGCTTCTTCAAACCATTCGCATTAAAGTTTAAAATATTGATGTTTTTGATTTCGTTTATGGGGAGATTAGGCATGTGGGAAGGAAAGGAATAATTAATTCAGTAAGTAATTTTTAATTTGCGAAATTAGTGGTGTAATGATTTGTTTTAGGAGGTTCATGATTGATGTAACAATGGTAGACATTTCGGGATTATTTGATGTTTTAGGAGGTGGATTTGGAGTACTGGTGTTTTGGGATGGTAAATTTTTGTGGGTTATGTTGGCAAATGACACATTAGGATCTGATGTTCGGGAAGTGGATCTATGAATTGAGTTAGTGGTAGTTCTTCTCATCTGACGTGGGTGTAGTTGTTGTAGTTCAGTGTGAGCGCGACAACCTCTGTAACTGGCTGGATGTCGTTCACCGCAATTTGCGCATTTCGGAGGATCGCTCTTTTTCTTTTTACAATCCTTATGATTATGCTCATCACCGCATTTTACACATTTGGGTTTTAGTGAGCAATAATTTTTAATATGACCAAAACGTTGACATTTAAAGCACTGCGGTATAATTTGAGACTTTTTCCTCGGCTCTACTGTAATTAAAGCATTACATATTTCTTTGATATTAAAAATGTCTTTGGCTTTTTCGTTGGGAGTCAATTCAACCGCACATAATGGCATCTGAAGTTTAACTTTATTTAATAGTCTTGTAACATTAATTACAGGTAATGAATAAGTAGTCAATTCATCTTTTATTTCAATGTCTGTTAGAGATCCCAGTAAACAAGAAACATCTGTGAAACATTTCAATTTTAACGTACAGTGAATTAAATGAAACATCTTAGAACTACGTTTCATATACGTGACAGATACGATTTTTACGAAAGGTATCTAAAGATATGTATCAAATACATTTCAGTAGAAATATTTATGAAATATCATTAAAATATGTAGCAGAAACATTTCATTTGAAACATTTCGCTACAAATGTGTCTGAAACATGTCTGAAATATCTTCATCAGCGCCTGTGAACGTATGCGCACGTGCCAAGCCGCGGTGACGCGTTAGCGTCTTGTCACATCTTGTTCAATCTTGTTCTAGTGTTCTGTTCTCAGGGTTCTCAGTTCGAATCAATTCGAATCGTTCGAATATTGGTTTAGAATGGCGCAGGTAAGTTTTGTATAAGTTTTCTTATATCTCACCACTAGATTTAGTTAATGAAAATACGGCTGGTGGACACTATTTAAAGAAAGAATTTTACGTTTTCATATATTTTAGTGGCAGTTAGGAAGAGCTTCCATTTAACTGATAAAGAATATGAACTGGTAGTAAGCAAATGGTTACGACAAGCGAATTTACGTTATAATAAACGAAATAAGGAAACCTCAGATGAGACACGATAATAATAAAGAATATTGTTATTTTCTTTTAGTATTCTTTCCATATATATACTATCTTCTATATCGCTGACTCCCTATCTAAGCAATGAGTGGCGAGCGTTTCCATCAAAAGAAGACGGAATGATATATGTTTTGTCTTTGTCGTACCCCGGTGTCGTGAAAGCGCTAGCGCGAATCGTAAATTTTAAAGAGTGTGAAGTGTTTCGCGCGTATTTTATGCAGCTTTAAAATGCAATTATTATTATAGATGGTTTACTTTAACTATAAATTATCACTGATGCATCAAATAAATTAGAGTATATGTACTTTTGTGTGAAATTGAGGTTAAATATTGCATTAAATATCAACTTTATGTAGATTGTTCATTAAAAAAAATATATAATTTTTAACATAATTTGTGGGCTCACGCTATTTAAAGAAGTTGTTACATTAATGAAAGATATAAAATATATACTTACTATTTAAAGTACATAACATTCTATCTTAAAATTTTCATTATTAATAATTAGCTGCTTGTTTGTTTATGTTTGCGCCATGTACTTACCAGACTTGTGGGTTACACCAATTATTTTTGATTAGATTACAAAAGGGTAACAAAATAAAAGACGAATTTTAAGAAAACTATTTTACTCTATTGATTTTTAAATAAAACGAGTTTATAATACTTAGATCGGATGTAATTAAGTTTTAAAGAATTTACTATTTAATGTACATAATATTCTATCATAAAATTTTCATCATATCGATGTAATTATTAATTAAATTTTTAAGAAAAATGTTTCAAGAAAAGGAGGGCTTTAAATTCTTTTTTATTACACTGAGATCGTTCCTTCTACCTGCTCAACCAATTTTTAGGCCCCAAAAATATCTTTTAACAAATTTTCTTCACTTTCTTAACAAATAATAATTACATTTTAAATTGCTAAGTCCTAAAATATGTTAATAATTATGTTATTATACACATGAAACCTATAATATACATAACTAAATATTTAGATTTTAGGTTATGTTTATGTCAAACATTTATTTGTTGATTTATAAACATCAAGGTCATCAGCTGCTATTAATTTTTAATTCACCGTCCAATAAGATAAAAGCGTACTCATCACGTGTTCACACATGTCTCTTGAGTCGACCGGGGTACGACAAAGACAGATATATATATATCTGCACTCTAGTGTTTACACTCTTTTGCTGCCTTAGTCAGCGATATAGAAGATAGTATATATATGATTCTTTCTTTCGTCTACTCGTCGCAATACTGAAAACGTAGTGCAAGAATCGCAGCTCAAATATGAAACAAATTTAAAAATTTTGTGATGCCATTTCTCCATATACAGGTGGACCATTTAATGTGAGACAAGCGATTATCTCGAAAACGGTTTATTTTACATAAAAATGAACCAAATGAAAGTTCTGTGCGAAGGGGGAAACCATATGACGATAACATTTTTTGACCTTGACCTTATTTTCAAGGTTATATGAAAGTCACGACCAATTTTTTAAATGACACCCTATATATTTTATTGTAGAATCTGTAAATTAAAAAAATGTACTGTTGGGTTTTGCCAGTACAAAGGCAAAACATCTTTTGAAAAAATTGAAACTTCTTCAGAAACAATTAACTAACGTTTATAATCTAGCAAGAACAAATAAAATGTATGAATTTTTAACATTTTCCTACCCGCTTCGATACATTGTCTTTAGTTCTTAATTCTTAGAATACTATTTAAGAATGCTCAACAACTTTGGCTCAATACCTTTGGAAAGAGGTCTAAAAGGTTCCGACATTTCTCCGCCTTTGTCAATTTGATAATAGATTAACGCATAAAAAACAAGAGTTCGTGGAACTGCTTATGTCGGCATTTTCAAAATATCGCTTTCAGAGACTTAATTGATTGAATTGTTTTAAAATGTAACAGGTAACACTAAATTTGCATAAAAACTACTTGACAACAAATTCTGAATTCTCTCCATCGTTTTACATTAAGGCAAAGTGTGGCAGAAAAATTCGAAGTGATTTTTATTTATGGAGGAAGAGGCAGAAATGTTGCTGATAGAATAGCTTTGTATCACGAACGTTTTCCTGATCGAAATACGCCTTCAAGAAGTACCTTTTACAGAGTTGTGAATGATTTTACTAACACTGGAAATGTGGAATCAAGAAAAAGAACTCGGCGAGCAACTGTAACTACGGAAGAAAAGGAAATTGCGGTGTTAGCTAGCGTTGAGGTAAATCCTCAAGTTAGCACTCGACCACTTACAATTGACGCCGGAATATCGAAGACCAGCATTTTAAGAATATTAGAGCGCAACAAGTATCACCCATACCACATTTCATTGCATCAACAGCTTTATGGAGCTGATTTTGAAAATCGATTAATATTTTGTCAATGGGCACAAGAACGAATGCGGATGGACGTCAATTTTTTAGGTAACGTGCTATTCTCGGATGAGTCTACGTTTACAAACAAAGGACAAGACAACAGACATAACATGCATTATTGGAGCGTTGAAAATCCGAGATGGTTGCGTGAAGTAGAACATCAACGACCTTGGTCGGTTAATGTTTGGTGTGGTATAATTGGTGATGAATTGATCGGTCTATACTTTATCGATGGTATGCTGAATGGGGAGAAGTACCGAAATTTTTTAGATGACGTCTTACCAACGTGACTTGTAGATTTGAGTAGGGAAGAAAGACAAAATATGTGGCTGCAAAATGTTGGGTGTCCAGCACATTTTTTCCAACAACTTTCATTTAGTTCATTTTTATGTAAAATGAACCGTTTTCGAGATAATCGCTTGTCTCACTAAATGGACCAGCCTGTATGTATATTTTATGTAGTTTTGTACTTTTATGTAAGTTATCCAAATTTTAGTAAAATTTCTTAATCTTGAACAATCATAAAAAAATTTTCGTCTCAAATTAAAGACTATGTTTCAATTAAAACACAATAATATGACTACAAGTAAAGAATACCTATTTATTTAAAAAAAATCTTATTGCTATAAGTGAGACCACATGTTGTAATATTCGTTTTATCAAGAAAAAAGTGTCAGTATTACAAAATAAAAAAAACAAAAAAAACAATTCCACAATTATAGTACATCTTTTGTGGTACATTACTTGTTTTATTGTATTATCTGACATACAAATTGTCATGTAACTGTTTTTGGTCAGTTATTTTGTAATACTGATAGTTTTTCATAGTTAAACATCATAAATAAAGAAAAATAAAGAAAAATTTCTTTATTTTTTCAAACATAAACAGAGATAAAAAAAATCAAAAATACCACTAACATGGCTTAAATTTTACTTTATATTTAAATTACCTACATAAATTATTATTAGAATGTTTATGTTTAATTTGTTTACAAATAAGAATTTTATTTTAATTACCAGTTTAATATATTTTGTATAAATATATACTAACTATATTTAATGCATACCTACTCTTATACTTACTTTATTTGTCCTAATCAATGAGAAAACAGAATCGTAGAAATTATTGATGGATAATTTTGAAATTTGGTACAGTAGGCGTAAGTAACAAGTATAGTACTTCTATTATTAGTTTTTCTACCTTAAGGTATGATTTTGTTGCAGCATCCACTGTCTGCGCCCCGGGTGGTATGGTCAGAAATGCTTCCTGAGCATATGCATATCTTCTGAGGAAGCATGTATGAGCATGTTGTCTGGAATGCAGATGCTAAACGCCAACAAAATTATGTCTTCAGGTTTTCTGAAACGTCAACGAAACCTTTCAGAAATTACATTTAAATGTTTATGATACATACTAGTAATGTAATGTAAACGTAAACAGAAATAATTCAAAACCGTTAATGAAACATTTTAGTAATGTACCGTAATTGTCAACTGTATGTTGCAGAAACATTTCAATAGAAATGTTTCAATGAAACATAAAAAGGGCCGGACATTAGCAGTTTCAGACACGTTTCAACTATGTTTCAGAAATATGTCGAAGAAACATTTCATGTTTCAATAATATGTATCAGAAATGTTTCTGAAACGCAAATTTGTTTACTGGGATATAGGAACATTACGCAACACTACTGCTAAAGTTCTCTTTGTTGGATCGAAACAAAGAAAAGTGTGAAATTCAAGTTTTTTCTCTGTATAATACTTAGTTAAAGTTCTATAATCGTTTATAGACGTAAGGTTGATTTTTAGTGAATTATTTTTGACAATAGTTGTAAATTTTTCAGTGGTTAATGCTTTAATATCATTGATAATTTCTTTATGGTTTGATTTGTTATGTAGAAAGATAGGAGGTACTTTAGGGCCTTTTTGGGACTTATTTTCCAAAGAGTTGTCATTAATATCATCACTGTTGTCTTCACTAGCAAGAACATGGAATCTATTTTGCGCTAAGAGATCTGGATTAAAAGAATATCGTTTATGAATGTCATCTTCTAGAGGTGATAACTGATCGGATCCTCGTTTTTCGCCCATACTAGATTCGGTCGAAAACACGCCCGCAGGCGGCTTTCCTTAAATATATTGCTTTCGATGATTTATTATTTTGTTAGATTAATTAATAATATATATTAATAATACACGATTGATTTTGTGAAACGAAACTGGTTATGAGACTCGCGATACTTGTTTAGAACACGTGCACTCACTTTGACCGTCCGAATTCAACTCGAATCAAAGTTTAGCCTATTTTCCGCTATTTACTAGGAATTCTGGGTTGATACACTCAAGTCTTACTTCAACTTGTTCAGATGTCTGCAGTTTCCATTGCCTCATTCCCCAAGTTCCCGAGTAAACGTTTTATTTTGTTTGTCTTTTTGTGTACTAGACGTTGGCGTTGCTGCGATTTATCTAATTAAACATACATTTAATCGTGGATATACAATTTATTATTCTTACCAACAGTATACATTCAATAGAATACATTTTTCACTTTAAAATGATCGACATTTATTATTAACTTATTGTATTATTGATGTGGATCTTGAAAAATTCACTTCTACAAAAATATTAAATAGTCAATAATGAAAAAAAAAATACTTATGTACAAATATAATAAACAATTAATAAAAGTAAATAATAATAATAGCAATTTATAAAAAAATCATTTTTTTTTTCATTTAAACAAAATTTAATCCTTTTTATTTCTTTCCAACACAACTTTGCCAAGCCAAACCTCCACAAGCCATTGAAACAATAAGATAAGTAATAACAACCACAGTAACTCCTATTATCACATATAATTTAACACTTTTCCAAAACATTGAACGTTGTAAATGACGGCTGGTATTTCTAAAGGTTACAGCCTACAAAAAATAATTAAAAATTAAAGTATTAATAACTAAAAATATTAACTTAAATAAAATATTTACATTATTACTTAAATTCTCAGTTTTATTTACTAAAAGCTCCAGTCTTTCCCCCCTCATTGCAATATTATCTTAAAAATGACAAAATTATTCATAATACAATTCTTGTACTAATTAATTTACCTATATTTTTAACCATAATATCTTTTAATTCATCCAACTCCCCATGAACTTTTGATATGGTATCCAAATCTCGAGATTCCGAATAATGTGTCATTTCAGTTGATAAAACACGAGAAAATTCCGCATTCATAGCATAAGGCATAACATTATCGATAGTGTAACCATAAGAAGCTTGAAATCTTCTTTTGATTTCATTCAAAAAAAGAAATGCTCTTGATCTTTCAAATTCCTAATAAAAATGTTAATGTTAAATGGTTAATCAATAAAATTCAAAATAACGTTTAGAAATTATTTACATCATCTGAAATACACATAAAAATAACACCATTTTCGCAAATATAATGAAATAAATAGTTGCTATGCGAATAGGTTAACTTATCGTTGTGTTGAGGGATTTTCTCGATAATTTGAGATGTAACCTCCGCAAAATTGCCAGCGCAAGCTGCATATTTTGCAAGAACTATCGCCCCTTTTGTTATTACGCTGTATAAAATCGGCATCTAAAAAGGATAATGAAACCTTATTAAAACGATAAAGAACAATAACTAATTACAACTCACCTCGAAATTTACTTTCTACATAAGACGGAAATTAGAAAGGATGGAAAGGCGTTTAACAGCTTCCTTTCGATAAATAATATTATCAACAAATGGAACAATAATGAAACAGCGATGACACACTGCAAAATATTTTTTGTGACTGGATTGTTGTTGTTAGTTGTCAAAACAGATGATAAATACAGGTTTCTTTAGAATGTTGAGGTTATTCTGAATAGATGGTGCTGTAGTAAACGTCAAATTTTAAAAATATCTAATTTCTATTTTACTAACATTTTAGCTTTGTTCGTAGGAACTGCACTTTGATTATACAGGATAATAATAACAATAATATTTATTGTCATAACCCACATACTTTACATATTTAACATAAAAAAAAATCAAACATGAATATACAAAAAAAAATTTACAAAAGCAATATACTGAGTGTACAAAAAGTGTGGAATAATGGTTCTACAGCCTAAACTTCAACTTATATTAAAAATAGTTTTAAATAAAAGTTACTTGAGACTATTTTCCGCATATCTTGGTGTAAAAATAAAATAAAAATGATGACGGCAGTTTGAGCTATGACATGGTGAGTGTTTTTTAAATGGAACATCCTGTATATTTTAAGGCTTTTGGATTCCTTTTGACAACGTGTTTCAAAATGCCATAGGGTTTTAATGCTTTAAACTGCATAGTTTTCGAGATATTCAAACTTTTATTTAAAAAGATTTGACGTTGCTACAACCAAATTATGGCGTCATTATGGGATTGTTATGTGTGTTACTACGGTAACGGAGACAGTTTCCGCCCGAATTTTAAGTTGATTTCGAAAAGGCCTTAGTTGTAGATATTACATAAATAAGGACATGGGTAGTTACTACATTTAATTGCAACAAATAATAATTAAACAATGAAATTTCATAACGAACAATAAAAAAAAATAAAACAAAAACGGTAACAATATTAAATTAAATGTTCAAAATGTTGTCCATTAGCAGCAAGGCAATGGCCTAAACGATCACTCGAATTGTATTTCTTAAATGATCGGGCAGTATTTGAGCTACTTCGTACCGTATTCGCCGTTCTAATTCTGCTAAATTGTTAGGACGGTTTTTGTATACCTTACTCTTTAGGTGACCCCATAAGAAAAAGTTGCATGGTGTCAAGTCTGGAGAGCGTGGTGGCCATTCTACAGGACCCCTACGGCCTATCCAACGATTCAAAAATACTTCATCTAAAAGCCTGCGTACATTTAGTTGATAGTAGAGATGAGCAATAAATAGCAACCTGTGATTTGATCACTGTGAACGAAAAATCGCAGATCATCATATGATCTAGTGCGTGCCAGCATTGCTATTGCTATTTCAACCGAGCTCTTATCGTAAGAGCTCGGATTTTTTCGGTAAATGTATTCACTTCGTGCCATGTGCTCACAAACTCGTAAACAAACTTGAACAAGCGTGTTGTTGTAAAATATTCACGAATTTGTGCAATAAAAAAGAATGTCGTCAACACAAAGAAGAAAAATTAGTGAAATATGGTTGTTTTACGACCAGGTAGATGAATTTTTTGCCAAATGCAACTTATGCAAAAGGGTGTTTTCGTACAAAACAAGCATAACCAATTTAAAAAAACATTTGGATTGTAAACATCCGACTGTATCCATACCAAGTTCCAGTACTTCGACAGCTAGAAGAGATAGTACATCTTCTAACTCACAACAGGTAATAATTAATATTAAAATAAAAATAATAATATTAATATTAAATATTAATTAGTAAAGTATGTTTTGCCGATTTTTTTATTGCAATCTTTTTCTTTCAACTTTTATTAGAGTGAATCTCAACCAGCAACACAAAATCAAAGAGTAGTTCCGATAACAACGTATATGAATAGGCCATTAAATGAAAGCAAGAAAACCACTCTTGATAGTAAGCTCATGTTGTTATTTACAAAATCTCTCCAACCCTTCAAATTGGTCGAAGAACAAGCGTTTTGTGATTTTAAACACGAACTTAATCCGAGTTATCAGTTACCAAGCAGACATTTTATATCACGTACTATGCTTCCGGCATTATTTGAAAAATGTAGGTTACGAGTAAAAGAATTACTTACAGAAGCAAAGTGGATCTGCATAACCACAGATTGCTGGACTTCAATTAATAATGAGGCTTACATTGCAGTGACTGCACACTATGTTGACGACAAATTTAACTTAAAATCGCTTCTCTTAGAATGCAAGAATTTGCCAGGAAACCACACCTCTGCAAATCTTGCCGAATGCCTTGATACGGTAGTGACAGATTGGAACATCAAAGAGAAGGTATTCCGGGAGGAATTTCCGACAATGCGTATAATATTGTTAATGCAATGGAAACCCGATTAAAGTGGAATCACTTTGGTTGTTTGGCGCATACCCTAAACTTAATAGTCAATGCTGGACTAAAATGCGATGATAATATTGTATCCATAATAGAAAAAGTTAAGAAAATTGTGGCGTTTTTTAAACGAAGTACTACAAGTAGTGCAAAATTCTTAACGTATCAGCGGAACAATGGCAATAATAATCCACTTAAGTTTTTGCAAGACATCCCTACGAGATGGAATAGCACATTCTATATGCTCGAAAGATTTATACAACTTGAAGAAGCTGTAAAGGCAACAACAGCGCTACTAAGTACCAATCTGCCGATTTTAGAGCAAAAAGAATGGCAAATTCTGAAAGAATTGGTACGAATTCTAAAACCGTTTGAGTCGGCCACAAAAATATTTAGTGGTGACACTTCCGGAACTGCAGCAATTGTTATACCTGTCGTCAACTGATATCTGTGCAAAACTGCTACAAAAAGATTTATCTGATTGTATAAAAAAAAGTATTACAAATATTTCAAAGTGGTATTAAGAATCGTTTAGAAAAAGTCCATGAAAACAGAATTCTTTGTGGGGCCAGTTTCTGCGACCCTAGATTTAAGTTACATGCTTTTACAAATCAAACAGCACAAGGGCTGGTTAAGGAACAAATGATATCTGCTGTGACTGACATGATTGTTAAGGTATCGAATTCGAATGAAGGTACACAAGATCAAAATATTCGCATAAATTCCTCAGAAGAGGTGAATGATGATGAACTTTCGGTGTGGTCCGCATTTGACAAAAATACATCCGATAAAGCTGTTCCTCAAGAAACTTCCTCAACATCAACACGCGCTATTATTGAAATCGAGAGATTTCTCGAATGCGGATTAATTCCTAGAAACGAGGATCCGTTAAAATGGTGGAGGATCAATGGATATCAATATCCTTACCTAAAACGTGTTGCCCAAGAAAAGCTCAGTGCTTTATGCACTTCAGTACCATGTGAACGGGTATTTTCAAAAGCAGGCTTGGTTATTACAGACAAAAGAAGTCGTTTAAGTACAACAAAAGCCAACATGATTTTATTTTTGAATGTTAATGGAATTCACTTGTAAGCCAATAGTTGTTTCGTTGTCGTCCAAGACTCCCAAGAGTTTTATTTTTAAGTTGCCAAAGAGTTTACTTTTGTTTTTTAACTTATTATATTTTACATAGTTTGTTCAATACATGTTTATGTTTTTTTAATGTTTTATTTGTGTTCACTACCAATATACAATATATATTGTTTAAAATTTATAATAATAAATATATACGCTGTTTATACAACGTTTATTTTAATAAAAATCTAAAAGTCCTTATTAGCAGTTTAGCAGTTTACAATCACTGCTATTTGGTAGTAGCATTAGCAATGTGTCATATGATTAACCAATCGCAGTTTAGCTCATCTCTAGTTGATAGTGAGGTGGTGCCCCATCTTGTTGAAACCAGAGATTGTTTTCGTTCGGAAAAAGGTCTCTACAGGTCGGAATTATTTGTTCCTGCAGTAATTCCAGATAACGATCGCCAGTACGGTTTACCTGCCCACAAATTTATTTTCTGCGGCGTTTACGTATGAGTTTCTATTGCCCAGTGGGGGTTCTCAGCAGACCAGTATCGACAATTGTGTCTATTTACTTTTCCATTCAAATAAAATGTGGCTTTGTCAGAAAATATTATCTTGTTAATGAAGTTGGGATCATCGTTAATTCGCCTGATCATTTCTTCACAAAGTTGTATACGTGTTTATAGGGATGTTGTTTCGCCTTTTTCAAAATGTTTTGAATAGATCCTGTACTGACATCGAAATTTAAGGCTAGTTGACGAATCGAGGTATGTGGATTATCTGTTATTTCTTCTAACACATCTTGCCTCATATCTTCATTTGTTACAACATTCGGCGGACCGCATTTTGGAATATCGTTTACATGACCCGTCTTTTTAAAACGTTTTAGAGTTTTACTAACAACCGATTGACTAATTGGTGTTAAAATAATAATTCGTTCTGTTTCCGTTAAATGTACCATTTTCCTAGTAGATATTTAACTAATAATGCTAGCAACTCTACTTTTTTTAAACTGTCTCCGTTACCACGGCAATGCACATAACAATCATATCGTCACGTCATAGCCTGCTCCAGAAATGTGTAGTTTAGTAATTTTTATAGAACCGTATGTAATGTTCAATAGTAACAATAACTGGAATAACTAATAATATCTCCGTGTCCTAAACCCATGTTCTTATTTATTTAATATCTACAATTAAGGTCTTTTCGAAATCAACTTAAAATAGAGGCAGTCTATTTTAAGTCTGACGTCACAGAGGTGGGCGGAGCTTATACCAACTCCAAACAATTTCGTTGCTAACCACAGTTGCTAAAATAAATCGCCATAAAAATGTCATTTAAAATGTCACTTAGTTTATTTTATTTTAACACTAATTGAAAAATTGCATATGGGGATTTATCGTTAGCAACGAAGATGTTTACAGTCGGTATAAGCTCCGCCAACCTCTGTGACGTCGAGTCACCACCATTACCATAGTAACACACATAATAATCCCATAATGACGCCATAATTTGGTTGTCGCAACGTCAAATCTTTTTAAATGAAAGTTTCAATATCTCGAAAACTATGCAGTTTAAAGCATTAAAACCTTATGGCATTTTGAAACACCTTGTTAAAAGGAATCCAAAAACCTTAAAATGTACAGGATATCCCATTTAAAAAACACACTCACCATGTCATAACTCAAACTGCCGTCATCATTTTTATTTTATTTCTACGCCAAGATATGCGGAAAATAGTCTCAAGTAACTTTTATTTAAAACTTTTTTTAATATAAGTTGAAGTTTAGGCTGTAGAACCATTATTCCATACTTTTTGTACACCCTGTATATTACAATAGAACGGGGCTGCAACCAAATGGACTGCGTTTGGCTCGTAACATAGTCACGATCCACTCCTCCACGCAGCCCGCAGAAAGAAAAAAAAAGTAAACTATAGATAGATAACAGTATAGATGGATTTAGCTAAATACCTCAAACAGCTTTTGACCAGAACCACCAATTGACCAATTTGAACACATTGAACATTGTCACACCTAACGAACCCACTCTCACCGCAGCTGAGATAAATATTTTATGACGGCCTTTTTAAATTCATATCTCGACTTAAAACAAAAGCAACGGTTAAGATCAGAGAAATACTTTGCAATATTGTATGAAAACGATTTCTTAAATAGTTGAGTCTTATGCCTTGGAATTGCGACCTGACCTATGAATCGAGTACCGAGATTGTGAATATCAGATGTTATACAGGATAGAAGAGCATTTGATGCTCTTTAAAAAAATATTTT
This sequence comes from Onthophagus taurus, assembly GCF_036711975.1. NCBI lineage: Eukaryota > Metazoa > Arthropoda > Insecta > Coleoptera > Scarabaeidae > Onthophagus > Onthophagus taurus. Next base: position 6,936,491 of record NC_091976.1, on the reverse strand, counting down.
CAGTAAGACCGTTTGGTTTAAAACAAATAAGCTAGAGGGCGCTATCTGCAGTGATTACATATTTTTGTAATTTTTGAAAAAAAGTGAAATGGAACGGTACTATTTACTTCACAGACCTTTAGTCACCTTAAAATTTGCTAAATATTAGTGACAACCGCATCTCGATATCGTCATCAGTTCTCGAATTATAGAAGAAAATATTCAAAATTCGTAATCCTAAACGGATTAAGTTACCTTATCGGGACACCCAGTATATTATTTAATTCATTCATTTGCGGATCCAGTTACCTCGAGAAAAACAAATCACATAACCGTAATAACTGTAAATATGTCATTTACTAACGCAAAAACGTATGATAGAGCGTATAATGATTTATTTGCAATGTTTCGAATATGATTCAACTGCATGGTAAAATGTGCAATGCAACTACGACAAATAAAGACATTTTTCCCTAGAAGTGTTTTTAACCCTAGAAAGCTAAACTACCGTAAAAATTACGAGTGTGTGTTTTTTTTTGTTTAGTTTTCTTACATCACCCTGCGACGATTGACTCATCCGTCTGGTTTCGTGCCTTACTGGTGCTGCTTCATCAGTTAATGTTTGGTGCACTTCTTTGCAGTTTGTCATTTTCGCTCTGCTTTCGATCGCTCGTAAATTTTACTATAGTTTAGCTTTAACACTTGGATTTTTTTACAAACCAGTTTTATTTATAGTGGATTATTATTGATTGAAAAGTATTAATATTTTGTTCTCATACGTAGATTTAGTGGTAAATGTACATAAGTTAATGTAAATATAAATAAGTTCCAAAAATGAGTCGGAAGTGTACTGAAAGTAAAATTGAAAAATACTTGCTACAGAGTGATAGTGATACATCTGACAATGATTCTGGATCGGATGATGAAATAGATCATCTGATATATGACGGCGTTATAAACAGTAATGATACTGATGAAGACCCACACTACGACCCTGATGCAGACTTAGAGCCATCAGACGTTTCAAGTATGGATGAAGAAGAACCTCTACCACCGGTTAGGAAGAAGAAAAGGACTGATAACGTTAATCCTGTTGTTTTTGATCCACACGTAGTGGTTTGTGATTAAATTAGTCTCAGAGGGAAAAATGGGCATCGTTGGACAAACAAGTCAATGGCTGCTAGAAATAGATCATCGATAGGCAGAAATATTATTCATATTACACCAGGATGCACTGATATTGCAAAAAACAAAATAATACCGATAGAAGTTTTCAGACTTTTTTTAACTGACGAAATCAAAAATAAAATTGTGTGTAACACAAACTTGAAAATTCAAGAAAAGAGTGCTAACTATAAGGCACAAAATAAAACTGTTAGTGTGATGAGTGATACCGAATTTGATGCTCTATTAGGGTTATTAATTCTTTTAGCTACCCAAAAGGACAATCATTTACCGTCAAACGAGCTGTTTAACCCAGAAATCAGTGGTAATAGATACCACGTCACCATGAGCTGCAACCGTTTTGATTATTTGTTGGAATGCTTACGATTCGATGATTATAACACTCGAGCTGATAGGAGAAAAACTGACAACTTTGCTCCTATAAGGGAAGTTTGAGATTTATTTATTGCTGCGTGCCGAAGTTCTTACAAGCCCGGTTCATTTTTAACAATTGATGAGCAGTTGCTCGCATTTCGAGGGCGATGTAACTTTAGAATGTATATTCCTAACAAGCCGGATAAATACGGGCTAAAGTTAGTTTTAATGTGTGACAATGCCACTAAATATATGGTTGATGCCATTCCTTACACAGGTAAAACGTTGAACTCAGAAGGTTTGCTTCAAGCCGAGTTTTTTGTGAAAAATCTGTCAACAACTTGTCATGGATCCAATCGCAATATAACGGTTGACAACTGGTTCAACTCTGTACCATTGGCAACCTCACACTTAGAGGACCCCTTGAAACTCACCATTGTAGGTACTCTGAAAAAGAACAAACGAGAAATCCCTCCCGAAATGGTAAATCCCAAGAACAGAGCCATAGGCACAAGCATGTTTTGTTTTGATGGGCCAAAAACTATGGTTTCTTACAAGGCAAAAACCTCCGATAATCGAAACCTACAAAAGGGGCAGTTGATACTTTGGACCAAATGTGTCATCAAATGTCGTGCTGTTCTATGGCATTATGAACATTATACTACTGAATGCGTACGTCATTTACGTCACTAATGTTGTGAGAACGGGTCAGAAACCGATTTCAAGAAGGAAATTTGCCATGCAAATACACCACAGCCTTATCGAGCCATGGCTTCAACAGCGGTTACAGTACCCAACTTTGACTCGCAAACTCCGGCAATCTATTGCGGATATCTTGAAAGTTTCCGTCCCAGACAGGGCCCATGACATTCCACAAAACCTACCACGAACAATTTGTGGGATTTGCCCGTCCGTCAAGAGGAGGATGACAACTGTCTACTGCTGCCGCTGCAACAGGCCGATCTGCGCTGAACATCGCGGAATGTGCTGTGTCGATTGCGTTGAAGACTTGTAATATCCAAATTTGCCCTAAATATGTTTTGAATGATATATTTTGACTAAGTGTTTTCATTAATGTTAAACTTTGTATCTAGAAGTATTTTTTATTAAATTTTTTTTCCAGTCGTAAATTTTACGATGGTTTAGCTTTAACGTCATTTTTGAGTAGTTTAGCTTTCTAGGGTTACGATTGGATTACGGGAAACTGGCAACGTGTAGCCCATTTAGACATCTCTATGAATTCCTAAATCACATTGGTGCGTAATACAATCCCATATGACTGGGAACCCCGAAAACAATTGTCCACAAGATTCCTCAAGAGAATAATATGTATCTCTACCACATTGTTTTACATCAGACCTTAACAGATACCGATTATGATAACAGACTAAACTATTATCATTGCCTTTTAAACATGATTCGGGCAAATCCAAACCTTTTATCACAAATGCTATGGATGCATGAAGCATCTTTCAACAACCTGATGTAAAGTTGCATAATATGCAGTCTTGGTTTGACCAAAGCCCACATTGCTTTCACTCCTCTATCTATGGAGTAGACTAAACGACCTGCCTTTCAAGAAAAACCAATAACCAAGGAAAATACGACAAAACGCTAATGCCATTAGAAACGTGTCCAGGGCTGAAACTTAAACAGCGGTTTTTCCGTCGAAACTAGATGGACGGCATTTTGAACATTTGTGAGCTATTTTTGCCAAAAATTTTAGTAATTCTAAGTGTGTTGCGTTTATTTCGTTTTATTATCATTGTTGATGTTTCATTGATCCGTTAGCTTTTAAACACGCCAAAAGTAGTTTTTTGACTACATTTTGAAACATTTTGGCTGCAGGCAGAAATACCCGAAAAATATCCTGGACTGTGCAGAATTGCGAAAAAGCTTTTGATAGCGTTTCCCTCGTCATATCTTGTCAAAAAAAGTTTTAGTGTCGTTACAAACCTTTTAACAAAAAAAGGAGCAGATTGAATATCATAGAACGGGGAGATTTGCGGTTATTCGTAACAAAACTGAAGCCAAATATTCACTGCAAGGAAAATGACATTCGTGTTCTTAATATCAAACTCATTCTGGAGTATATATTCTGTCTGCCAGGAACTTCAGCTCCAGTTGAGAGAGTTTTGTTGAGAGAAATAATTAAATAAAATAAATTAAATATATAAAAATAAATTAAAACACATTTGTAACATTAAAAACTATTTTTTTGTGGGGTGTCCCGGTTAGTCGGTTCAAAAATATGGCAAGCAAAAATAGGCTTTATTTATAATCTATTTGTCAAGTTTGACGCATAATTTCACAGCCGACTACTGAATTTTCGATAATTTTAAGTAACATTAACGAAATATGTAGTATCTTTAGTTATTTGAGTTTTTTATGAAAACGACAAAGTTTTTTAAAAAATAATAAGAGTAAAAAAAGTTGTAGAATTAAATTCCACATGACATGAAATGTTAAAATTTAGGGTACCATCACTCTTAATCGCGCTATATTACTGCCAATAGGTCTGAGGTTAAAGTTAAATAGTTTGATGAAACTTTACATTTTTTCTCTAAGCTACATAATTGCAATTGTGAATTGGTTTCGAAACAATGTCTGCAACAGTATAAAAAACGTTATAAAGCTTTCATAGTTGAAAATAAACGTAATTTGGTTTTATTAAGCTCTACTACATCTGCGGTAAACTCTCTGGTAGGTTATGTTCAGGATAGTTTTGAGGATAAATCATATGCACAGGCGCAGTTCTATAACTTAACTAAGGCATTTGACTGTGTATCACACAGCTTGCTACTGCGAAAGTTGCGTAACCTTAACTTGGGCACGGAAAGTGTAAACCTAATAAAATCCTATCTGACAAATCGGCAACAATACGTAAATTATAAGAATCTAACGTCTGCTAAACTACCAATAAAGTACGGTGTTCCTCAAGGTTCAGTATTGGGTTCCATACTTTTTCTCATTTTTATAAACTACTTGCCATTTTATGTACCTAATAGCAGTAAACTCTTTTTATTTGCTGATGATACGTGTACTCTTAAATGCATATTATGGCCACTTCCACTGTCATATATCATATGCCATTTTATGCTGGGGTCATTCGACTCTTACCACTTTATTATTTAAAACTCAAAGGAGGTGCCTCAGAGTGATGAGTAGCATTGGGTACAGACAATGTTGCAGAAATGTAATCAAGAGCTTGGGTGTAAACACATTCAAAACAAAGATTAAAAACTATTCATTAAATAAAATATTTTATCACATAGATGAATACATGAATAATGATTTTGGGGATCTTGTATAATTTTGTTGCTTTTGTTAGTCGTTGCCTGTACTCCTCACTCTTCAGGTCTCTATGTGTATATTGATGTTGTGTTTTTGCTTTTCTTTTCGCGTTATAGTGTTCTCGTGTTATGTAAGTCTGTATATTATATTTATATAAGTAGGTGATTTATGACTAGTAATATGTATTACTAAACAGCATTTTGTATCTTGTACTATTGACTTGTGATAATGCTTAATAACATATCGTGGGGTTACTGCAAAAACCCGTTAAGTCCAGTTTTGGACGAAATCTGGCTATTTGTAGATATAAGTCCAGAATGAGCTACGTTTTTGTCTGAAAAAACCAGACAAGTCACTTTCTATACCAGAGCTGTGGTATAAACTTGACTCATTGCGGTTAAGTCCATAGGTATACAATATTTACTGCTAAAATCAGTTAACTGCACTTATCGGTATTTTGCTATTTCAGTCCAATCTATTGCGACAGCAAAAATCCAACAAGTGCACTTAGCTGATTTTAGCAGTACAGCAGTGTGGCATAATTTTGTAGAAAATTTCTACAAAATTATGATTATATTATATAGATTTAATCTAACTTACCATGGACTTAAAATTTTTGTTTGTCCTAACCTCAAAAACAAGACGTCAGTTTCGTAAGATTAAGTTTAGTTTTAGCCATTAGTAGTGATTTTTCTGAAAGTTAAGCTTTCAATAATGTCAAGAGGTGCGCTGTTAGTGACTATTGCAAGAAAAAGCATGCAGGAATCAGGTAATCAATTTTTGTCACTAGTACTGAATATTGTAGGTTATAAATTTAATTTTAGTGGCAGACAATGAGGATCTTGCTACCAATACATCTTCAAAGTTGAATTGTGAGCAACAATTACTTGCCGATGAAGTTGCAGCTGAAATAGGGTCATCTGTATTTAGCGGTATGGTGATATTGGTACAGTAATTACATCAATTTTCATAAAAATTACTCTTTCTTTTAGAACATCCAGGGGAGTCTCATGAATGTTTATGCGAATGATTATGACTCCGATGATTCTATAAAGGATCCAGATTATTGCCCATATTCTGGAAGTGATGAAGGTAAATACTGACCATCGATTTATCTTTTTACTTACATGTAAACGTAATACAGAGTGACTCTAAAAACGTGTTTGTTAGTTTTTTGTTTCAAGATGACTCAATTTACTTTCTATACTCTGTAATTATGTACACATTGATACTGTGTAGGGTAAAAATATTTTAAATACTGCATTACTGTACTTGAATTTTAGAGAACGTTGTGACTGTATCACAGGAAACTGAAATACATTCTGAAAACGGGAAAGCAGCAAATGTTTATTCGGAAGTGGAGGGTAGCAATACAGGAAAGCAAATTCTAGCTCGAACACAGTGGCGGCAAGCAAATCCATCTAAATGGAAGAAAAATGTGGCAAAAAAACTAAAGACTGAGCAGAAAATACCCAAAGAAATAAATTGTGATAGATGTAGATTTAAATGCACCAAAAATATATCTGAAGAATGTAGACTGACTATTTGTAAAAACTTTTGGGGGTCTGATTATAAAAGAAGAAAAGATTTCATATTAAACAACGTGGAAAGTGCACCGCCGGAGCGGCGAAGATTAAGAAAAGAAGGAGGTACTGCTCGTAAAGACTCAAAGAGATATTTTCTCTGCACAGTGTCTAATAAGTTTCGAGTCTGCAAGTGTTTTTTTTCAAAAGACTCTATCCATTTCAAGCGATATGGTGGAACAAGCATTTAAGCATAGAGGTAATGGTGTGATTTTTGTAGGAGCCGATGGTAGAGTACCCATTACACAAGGAAAAGCAGCATTCGCCAGTACCTAGATGCTACCCTTAGTATTTCTAAAATGTATTCTCTTTATATTGAAGCATGTTTGGAAGAAGGAATCAGCCCTGTGTCACTAATAATGTACAGAAGAGTCCTTTGTAACAATTATAATCTGTCATTTTATAAGCCAAAAAAAGACCAATGCACCATCTGTAACAAATACAGCAACGATAAGGATGCAGTAGAATATGTGGAACATGTACGCAGAAAGACAGAATGTTATGAAGCTAAAGGTAGAGATAAAGAGCGCAGCACTGGGGGATAAATTTTTTATGTGCTGTACTTTTGACTTACAGTGTGTTTTACAAATTCCTTGCAGCGAAGTAAGCCCTATGTACTATAGTAGGAAACTGTGCACATACAATTTAACTATTTATGAATTGCCGAGTCCAAATGACGCTTTTTGCTTTGCCTGGACAGAGCTTAATGGAAAAAGGGGAAGTTCAGAAATTGGAACTTGTTTGTACAACTATATTCAACAATTACCTGCCACTGTTACTGAACTTGCTCTTTATTCTGACACTTGCGGAGGGCAGAATCGAAACCAAAATGTGGCTAGTTTATTGTTATATTTAGTACAAACTACTTCTCTCAATGTAATCGAACATAAATTTTTAGAAACTGGACACAGTTATATGGAAGCAGATAGCATGCATACTGCAATTGAGTCAAAAAAGAAACACATTCCGGTGTATACTCTACAAGATTGGTTAAACATTTTTAGATTAGCACGATCTAACCGAAGAAATAAACACTGCAGACCTTACAAAGTGCGTGCACTAACATTTAAAGACTTCAAGAACTTAGGAAAATTATCTCAACAGCTTTTACGAAACAAAAAGAACAGTATGGAAGGAGAAAGTGTTAACTGGCTTAAGATAAAATGTATGCGGTACACGAAAGATAAACCCGGTACAATAGAATACAGATACTTTATATGTCAGCATATAAAAGCATCAACGTTTTTAAAAGGGGTCGTCCCCTTAATATTAAATCTTTAACGTTAACTGGTATGTACAATAAAATGCTACCCATCAGTCATTTAAAAAAGCAAAACTTACTAAGCCTGTGCAAAAAAGATGCGATACCACAGGAATTCCACAAATGGTATGAATCATTACCAGTATCGAAAAAAGCTAAAGATCTAGTACCTTCACCAGGATTAGACGATTCGGATGACTTGGAGGACTCTGAAAATCCTGATGAATTTGAAGAAGATGAGGCGCAAAACAAATAGTATATCAGCCAAAACCAGATAAGTCCCACATTAAAAAAATTTTTTTTTTCTTTACCTCACAGATACAAAGTTTATGTTTGTTTGCAATTTATTTGTGTTTCAATACAGTAATAGAATGTATTTTTGTTTAAAATAAAGGTTTTCAAGTTCAGCTTGATTTTTAGTAATATGATAAACTTTAATCTCGTTTTTCTCAAAAATGCTTATCGAGGACTTATCAGGTTCTTGCAGTAACCCCACGATATTTTCATTAATAAAGATCATTATTATTATTATAATCAACCCTTTGAAATGCCTCAATTGGTCTCAACGTACTACCAATTAATACCCTTGGTACACTCATACCGTATATCAAATTTGGTATTTCTAGCTTAATGTATTACGAAGATATTGAATGTTCTCCTCAGGGGTACAACTTGGTATAGAGATAAGTTGCGTTAAATCATCTTAATTTATTGTCCTCTACATGTCCCTGCTCTGTGTCGGTTTTATGTGAATCGCCCTGTATATCAATTAGCAAGCGATAAATTTTATTGGTATCATATTATTTTATTTCTAACTCAAAATATAACTTGAGCTTTGATCAACTTTTCCAACGAATCAATTCCTCTTCTTTATATCAAAATGTAATACAAATTATCGCCTTTGAGACGCCATTGACCTTATTCCGCCTTTTTCCGTTTTTCTGAAACAAGTTTTTTTTGTATATAGGTGCACTATGACACAACATAGAAGGAATTTGCTGGGATGCTATCGGTTACTTGCAATCGCAAAAATAAAGATAATATAACTGTACTCGGAGATTTAACCAATTTTCTTTATTTGTACTACATTTAACATACAAAATTGCATCAAGGAAAAGGAAATTAAAAAGCGTTTGTATACATTTTTATACACATATTATCAGAAACTCAAAAGTTGTGAATATAAAAAGGAGCGCTTATACAAGAAATATTCGAATTGGTTGAATATCGAATTTACGATTTGGACTGAAAGCGTGATAGAATCTACCCCTTGTAGAAGATCCAGTACCTTTAATGATTGTAGTAGACAAAGCAAATATAGAAAAATTAAACCTCTTTGTGAAAGTTATTCACCTGATGAATTAATATTTCCAGTACAAGTTAATCAACAAATGGCAGGACATCGTTTTATAGGAAAAATATTGCAAATGGCGTCAAAGTCTCCCACAAGAGGTAAAAAGGTGTTAGATTCGTATAAAAAGCTTCCGAAAAATGTTCACAATCAGTTAACACCTGAAGAAGCGTTATCTTTATTTGTAGAGTCTAAATTAACAGAACGTGCATATCAACTACAAAGAAACGTGTCTAAATAAAAAGGGTGCGGTTTATACCCACTTTATAATGCTATAATTGAAGCGAAAAGTAAGTGTTACCCGAATCAATAGAAGTGAACCAAATTATAAACTTCAAAGTTTATTAAATCATCTAATTGTAAGTGATCATTCCTGCTACAAAAAGATTTTTTTGTAACAATTCCAAATGAATATCGTGGTTAAATCGTAATGATTTCTAAGTGGGACTGCGATAGCAGTAGTGGTCAAAAAATGTACAATCAAAGGTTTTCAGATGAAGGTGTTAGTGATACGGACAGCTTTCTCATGTCGCATGTACCATTAAGGGTTTTCTCTATAAACGGTAAAGAAAACCAAAAAATTATTTGGCATAATTCTAGACCATCTTCGACGAGATAATGCGTACCCATAAAGTTTAAAGAAACTAATTGAAAGAAATAAATGAATTGATTTCGTCAAAAATTGGGACCGAATATGAAATAGAACACAAATTGCAATTTACCATGGTAGATGGTAAATTGTGCAATTCAATTTCTAAAAATACATCGACCTTAAAGTGTTATGTTTGTGGAGCAACATCTAAGAGCATAAACAACATCGAAAGAAGTAGAGCATATAAAGTTGATATAAATAAATTAAGCTTTGGTATGTCGACCCTCCACGCTTGGATTCGTTTTTGCGAAATGACACTCCATATAGACTAGCGTCCTGATTTTAAAAAGGGGCAAGCAAGGAAGGATAACCAAGAATTGTTGAAGAAACGAAAAGAAAAAATTTAAAACGAATTTAAAAGTAAAATGGGTTTATTAATTGACACACCAAAATCAGGTAGATGTGGTTCTACTAATGATGGTAACACTGCCAGAAGATGTTTTGAAAATATTAAGATTCTTCGGAGATTACCGGTGTAAACGAAGAATTAATTTACCGATTTTCAATAATATTAAAAAGAATTAATAGTGAACATAAAATTTAATATAATAGCGTTTAACGAGTTTGCAGAGGAAACTGTGAAGTTATTTGTATCTTTATATCCTTGGTATTATATGCCTATTATAGTGCGTAAGATACTTGTACATGGAGGTGATATAATTAGAAATTCTATAGTGCCAATTAGTGCTCTATCAGAAGAAGCACTAGAAGCCAGATTCAAAGATGTTAGGGTATATAGAAAACGCCGCACTTTGAAAATAAATAGGACAGTAACGAATAAAAATTTGCTAAACCATTTCCGGATAAGTTAGAAAAGACAGTAATAATCCCAATCTATAAACAAGGAGACAAATCCTGCTATGATAACTATCGTACAATAGTACTTATATCGAATCTTGCTAAAATTTATGAGAAGCTTATACATAACAGAATTATTTAAATAAATATAATATATTGCACGAGAATCAAAATGGTTTTCGGAAGGGAAGATCCACCGAACATGCGATGTTTCAACTGTTGGAAAATATCATCTTGGGATTAAATGAAAAACAGGCCACAACAGGGTTCATGGATCTTACAAAAGCTTTTGATAGTGTACATCACTCAATCTTTTTGACCAAGTTGGAGAGACTTGGCTTTAGATGTGTAGTTACAATGTGTAATTGCCCACAATGAACAGGGAACGACGAACAGGGAAGATCAGCTTGGAGAGAAGTCAAGCTGGGAATACCTCGGGGTTCCATATTGGGTTCTCTATTGTTCCTCCTGTATGCGAATGACTTACCACGTGTAATGAACAACATTACGATAATGTTTGCGGATGACACAACGACTGTGGCGAGGTGTAGCACTGATTATGAAATCCAGAAATCACTTACTGTGGATCTGAATAAACTTGCGGATTGGTTAGAAGCGCACAACATAAAGTTAAGTACAAAAAAAATGAAAATTGTTAATTATCATTTATGCTCTGACCAGATCAAAGCGAGGTATAGGGATACTGAGATTGCCAATGTTGAAGAGATTTCGTTTCTGGGTTGGAAAATGGATCCTGGATTGTCTTGGACCAATCATATTGATTTCCTTGCTGGCAAGATCAGTCATTTCTCCTATGCCATTATTTCCAGATCAGCTGGCATTGAGGCAGCATTAAGTGCCTATTATGCTTATGTCCATTCCCTGCTAAGATATGGAGTTGTCTTTTGGGGCCGTGGTGTATAGATAGAATCTTCATACTACAGAAGAGGTGTGTAAGAGGAATTAATACTGATAGTTGTAGAAGTTACTTTAAAGACTATAAAATACCTACCTTGTATGGAATTTATATTCTGGAATGTGCTGTATTGGTTAGCAAGAATTACTTTGAATTTTTCAAAAAATATGAGATATCACATCCTCGAAACACGCGCGGGAAGGTGAAGTGCTATCTGGTGTCATCAAAAACGCACCTTACTAAGATTCAGAAGACGGCTGTGTACCAGAGTATCAACATCTTCAATCACATTTCGGAAGGTACAAAGATCCTGCCAGTTCCAGGATTCCGGAGAAGACTGAGAGCTATTGTCACGGAAAATCCGATGTATACCATTGACATGTTTTTCCAATTTAATGTTTGAACTCAATGTGTATTATATTACAATGCAATTATTATTAAATTGACGTACTCTACGCTTTTTTGGTAAAATGGGGGGAATAAAGTATTATTATTAATATCTTCGGACTCGATAACATCATTTTTAAGACCGATTTTTAAGAAAGGAAAACTAACGCCAGATATTATAGCACTATTAATCAATCCATATATAAACGTAAACGAAAATTCGGAAAATGAAGAACCTGGTGGACCGTAAAGTAACGACGATGATGAGGTCCAATCCGATTATGTTTAGTAATATATTTCTGTGTTTAATTCGTATTACTAATTATTTTGTTTAAAATTGCGTTTGTTTTTTGAATAAGTTTCAGTTGTTCTATTTTTTGAATTTTTATTGGATCATCCTGTATATTTTTTGCGGAAAACGTAGTAATGTCGAAAATATGTATTTGATCCACAGTTATTAAATGATTTCAGCATGAAAAACAATTATTGCAATGATTTTCGATTTTTGACACAGTTTTGGTTCACACAGTGGGGATTGGTAAAACATTTTTGTAATGAGATGAACACTTTAAATTTAGTATAACATAATCGCAAGTAACATTTTTACACATCAAAAGCATTTTATTTTTCAATTCAAGTCTATTTCGTAGAAAAAAGGGTTTTTCTTCAACAACATTTTCCAAAACCGTCAAATTGAAATTAATGATTTTTAATAATTAAATTTATAAAAAACACTTTGTGGGTGAATCTTAAAATTTGAGATAATCTAACCATAACCATTCTGCTATATTCTTAAAAAGTTTAATTTCTTAATTTTAAACCTTAACGTCATATCAAAAAAACCTGGAATTCAAACCGGCGATTGTTAAAGCATTTTTGTAATGACACCGTTCAAGATAAAAACTTTAAATTTGGTATAACGTAATCTCGAGCAACATTTTTAAACATCAAAGAGATTTTATTTTTCAATTCAACTCTATTTCGGAGAAAAAGGGTTTTTCTGCAACATTTGGAAAACAAAGGATTTAGTTTTAACTAACACTGAACATCAGTTCGAACTCGTTCGTGATGACCTGCCTCTTGTATCTGAAGATTTGTATCATCACGCCTTAAATATTACCATAATCTTACTCGCACATAGTAACAATCAATCCAATTTTCCAGCTTTTGGCAGTCGATATAATTTTCGCAGAGCCAATTTTTATGACTTGTATGGTGATTTCCTCGAAACAAATTGGTCCTTTCTTGATAAGTGCGTAGATGTTGATGATGTTGCGCGGTTATTTTACATGAAGATCCATGAACTATTGGATCAATTTGTTCCGAAAAAAGTGTATCATACTTCTAAATACGCTATTTGGTACACTCCTGAAATTAAAAATCTTTTAAAGTTAAAAGTATTCTATAGAAGAAAGTGGAAGAGAACTAAATGTGATTTTTATCATGCAGAGTTTGGCAGATTGAGATACTTGACAAAGCAAAAAATGGCTGATTCGTATATAGCCTTTACAAGAAATGCTGAGCAGTCACTACGCTCTGATCCTCGTAGCTTCTGGAATTATGTTTGGCATAAAACTATGACTACACGACTCCCTGGTGAAATGGTTTTGGACAGGTGCATCCACTTTAGTATTACTTCACAAATTTCATCACTAAATTTAAACTTCCAACAAGTGAGAACATCAGAATAGTCGCCTATTCGCACTAGAGGACGCAATCCAGGTAACTGAATAACTATATTTTCCTTTCGACGTCTTCCTTTGTTTGACGAAGGTGTAACGCAACTCCACTTGAATTTGTTCTTATCGTAGTAGCAACCTGTGCAGATTCTCTGCTCTTCATTGTTTTCTTTATCAGCTTCTCCGTCAGTTCGCAGTTTATAACCAAATTTTCATCGATGTCGTTATCCTTATCACTGTGATTAGTTTCCACTTAGCAGGCAATCTAAGCAAGGATAACCTAATTTTATGCGTTTTGAACAAGTTGGTTTGGAATCCATCGTAACGAATTTATTACGTAGTCACCAACAACCCGTCTATCAAACGGCAACAACACTTTAGGCTCTGACAGTTTTGAACACTTCTTGAACTCTTCTTTATCGAAACTGTGCTCATGAATGAACACGATTCAACTTGAAATTGCGCTTACACGTAGACTTGCACAAAAACAAGATACGGAGATACGCTAATCTAGTCGAGGTCAACCATTTACATAAGAACCTACTTCAAATTTGCTTGATATGATAAAAAGCAGTAGCTATGAGTAACTTGGTAACCAATTATTTAAAAAAATTCCTATGTGTCAAAAAGTGATTTACTAAAGCTTACTAAAGTGTGGCTTTTGTTGGTACACCTGCCGTTGGAATTGAGTTGGGTCAACATTGTGATATCGTTTTGAAAAATCTAAACATCTCTCTCCAGTTAAGGTTTCCTCAAAAAGTGTTAAACTCGCCTGTTACTCGCCTTTAATACAACATATCCTGATTGCCAACTCATTAGACAAAGTATGGTAATTACTACACTTTGATAATTACTATACCACGAAGAAATTGGAATCTAAAATAGCAAATATATGGTACGCCTAGTTATGACTAAATTTAAAAGGCATAGGCATCTACGAGATTTGTCGAAGTCTGGCCGACGAAATGTTTCAGGGGAGATTCCTCAAAAGGCGGTTTAGGCTTGGCAAGAAAGCCGCAAAATATCATTCCTATATCCTCATTCAACAACAATAAGTCGTAGTTTTTTTAATAACAATTTTGCAACGACGACAAAGACTTTGTCAAAATATAACGTCACTTACTCAACAAAATTAATTAGAACATACATACCAAGTAACAAAACAAAACTTCAACAAATACGAACAAAAGTCGGAAACAATACCTAAATCTTTGGACAGAAAACAACAACTTGGACAAGCTTGTCCAGCTAAGGATAAATCCTGTTCTTCGTGCGGAAAGAAAGGATATTTTGCGAAAGTTTGCATTTCTTCAGGAAAAACAACGTTAAACAAAAATTAAACTGCACACACGCGAAACGTAACAACAAAAACAAGCGATGAGTCATCATCTGACAACGGAACAAGCTCAGATACTTCATCTCTATGTAACATACGAACATCAAGGAAAGTAATGTTAACAGTTAAAATTGAAAACAAGGATTGTCAAATGCTTTATGGTCCAGGAGTTGCACATTCCGTAAAATAGTATGTAAAAACCTGGGAAAACCTAAGTTACAACCTACGAACAATCTTGTAGCGTATACTGGTATAGAAGAACAGTAACATTACCCATTTACATGATTGAGCAAAAATGTCTCATAATTGCGTTTTTTTCTGGGATTAATCACATATTATGCCAAATTTATCGAAAATCTACAGATCATTTGTGGAAGAATACGTCATGGAAAATCAGTTCGTGATTTTTTCCGACTAGGAAACATTTACATTGAGTGGACAAGTAAATATAGAAAATTGTCGGTATTGGGCTACCCAAAGTCCACATTAGGCAAGAAAGTTGCACTCCCAATATTTGCAAAAGATCAATGTGTGCAGCGAAATAGTAGGGCATACTATCCTGGGACCTTACTTTTTTGAGGAAACCTTGACTGGAGAGAGATCTTTAGATTTTTTCAAAACGATAATTTCATAATGTTGACCCAACTCAACTCCAACGGCAGTTATTTCAACAAGGTGGTGCGCCACCACACTTCAATAAGTTTTTCTATAGCACTTTTTGACACACTTTGGAAATTGTTTAAAATAATTGATTACCATGGTTACTTATGGCTACTGCTATTTTTATCGTGTCAATAAACTTGATTTTTATCAACAAATAAAATTTGATTTCTAAATAAATGTTTTTTTTTCATAAGTTGGAAAATTTTTAAATCTCGTACCGGGCCGTAATTAAAAAAGTTTGGGAAACGCTGGCATAACCTAATCTCAATCAATTTTTTGTAACTTCGAGAAGGTCAACCTCAAACTTTTGTCATAATTCAATTTAACCATGATGTTACAGATAATTATCTTTATATATCTCAAAAACAACATCAAAAATTGCTTTAAATCTAAAAGACACTACATTCCAACTCTTCTAGCTAATTACTCTCTATTTTCAATCACTTTAAAAGAGGTGTTTAAAAGTCAACCTGCCGAAAGTAATTAACATCGGTACGTAGGCAGCAGGAAGGGGTCGACCGACGACTCATAACTGAATAGGCTTTTGTGCCCTTTGTTTTTCAGGCTCCCTTGGCTCGCACCCTCGAGGCCACTCTTCGCCCCGCTTCCTCTTCCACCATGCTACCGTTTCCACTCACACACACACACAGTTCGTCGCATAGCGATGAACTCCAACGAGCTTCCTCCTTGCGTTGATCGTGAACTGCGCACGGCAGCCTGTTCAGCAGCGGGTTCCATTCAGCTCGTGTTTTCAGTTCGTCGCGAGTTTTTGTCGGGGTCACGTCTGTTATTCGTCTTTTTTTTCGAAGAGATGACGAGTTTCTTTTTGAAACGAAATGAACCCAAAGGATTTGGGAAAAAAAGAAATTTTGAATGGAATGTTTGAAATAAAAATGCAAGTAATTGGGTATTTTTGAAAGATTTTTTTGTTTGGTAAAAATAATAAAGAAAGAATGGAAGATAGTTCGCCTGATCTCAGTTTGAAGCTGAGGAGGGGTTCAAGTGATTCCAGGGATTCGTTCTATATGGACCTGGACAAAGGGATTGATTCAGATATTGAGGATATTGCTACGACTTCAGCCGCTGAAACTAGAGACACCACAACCACCGCGGAATCAACAGCAACTCCTACTGTTTTAGGAATTGTTAAAGAAGAATCTATTGGGTAATAATTTTTTTTATTAAACTAACTTCTCGGTAGAAAGTTACGGTACTTTCGTTCGAGTTAACGAGGTCTGTATTACACGTAAAAGAGACACATAGACAAGATAAACTCCTCTTTGAAAGTCGTACATCAACGTCGCGGCAACAACGTTTGTTTTCTTTATCGAGGTCATCAAATAATCTCTCACCCAATTTTAGATTCTATCCCATAAAAAAAGCCGCGGTCCCATAACGGTTTAAATTTAGGCTTCCTCGTGACAGATGTCTGAGAACATCTTGATACAATTAGCACGTTCTCAAAGACAACA
This sequence comes from Onthophagus taurus, assembly GCF_036711975.1. Lineage (NCBI taxonomy): Eukaryota > Metazoa > Arthropoda > Insecta > Coleoptera > Scarabaeidae > Onthophagus > Onthophagus taurus. The sequence continues at coordinate 6,919,581 of NC_091976.1, read as the reverse complement.
AACGCGCCGCTATTCAAATTCTATGGGTGCGTAGAGAAAACATTTCAAAACAAAAATAAATAAATAATATAAAAAACGAAAAAAAATTATTATAGAGGAAAATTTAACGTTTCAGGAAAAATTGGTGCCAAAATCTGCCAGATGGCCAATGAATTTTGCCAAACAACATGTGTTATAATTTGTAAACAGAATTTGGTTCATTTTTTATTTTAACTGGTTTTTTTTTTCTGTTCGTTGTTCTTGCTTTGCAGGAATTCAAGCGAAAGCTTGTATCGCATTATTATAGTAGGAAGTGTTATCGGTCACGACAAATCTAGACCGAACCCTTATTTGCATGCTGCTATAATATAAAAAGTTTTTTATGTCAGAAATAGAGTTTTATGTTTTAAAATAATAAAAATCCCTACCTTAAAATGAACATATTCTGTAATCAAAAATGGCTGTTTTAAGATTTCTAATAGCAAAATTGGTTTCTGGTTTGTTATTTAAATGCCCTATATTTATACCAATTAAATACATAGTTGTAAAAGTTGTCACAGCAAACCATAAAAATCACAACAACTCAAGTAACCCTAAAACTTTTTTAAAGCCCTATAAATCTGATCTATATCAAGTTACTACAAGTTACAGGGACTTAAATTACATCTTTAGAAAATATACTTGGTAACCCAAAATATGTTTAGCGAGAATTAAATACATAAAGTTCAATTATTTTTGGTTCTAAAGCATCTACTTTTCAATGAAGAAGTTGGTTTTAAAAAATCTCTTTTCGTTTTTGAGATACAAGTCTTGAAACTCAATCGAAGTTTCGATAAATTTGTAATTTTTCAGGGTTATTGTCAAAAATTCGTGGAAAATCGATTTCACAGATAATTTATATGAAACTATTACTAATTACTAATTAAAGCATCTACTTTTCAATGTAGAAGTTTGCTTTAAAACACCTTTATTCCTCTTTGAGATACAAGTCTTTAAATTCAATGGAAGTTTCGATAAATTTAAAATTTTTCAGGGATAATTTCAAAAATTCGTGGAAAATCGATTTCACAGAGAATTTGTATGAAACTATTATTAATTACTTATTAAAGCATCTACTTTTCAATGCAGAAGTTTGTTTTAAAAAATCTCTTTTCGTTTTTGAGATACAAGTCTTGAAACTCAATCGAATATTCGATAAATTTGTAATTTTTCAGGGTTAATGTCAAAAATTCGTGGAAAATCGATTTCACAGAGAATTTGTATGAAACTATTACTAATTACTTATTAAAGCATCTACTTTTCAATGCAGAAGTTTGTTTTAAAAAATCTCTTTTCGTTTTTGAGATACAAGTCTTGAAACTCAATCGAATATTCGATAAATTTGTAATTTTTCAGTGTTAATGTCAAAAATTCGTGGAAAATCGATTTCACAGAGAATTTGTATGAAACTATTACTAATTACTTATTAAAGCATCTACTTTTCAATGAAGAAGTTTGTTTTAAAAAATCTCTTTTCGTTTTTGAGATACAAGTCTTGAAACTCAATCGAATATTCGATAAATTTGTAATTTTTCAGGGTTAATGTCAAAAATTCGTGGAAAATCGATTTCACAGAGAATTTGTATGAAACTATTACTAATTACTTATTAAAGCATCTACTTTTCAATGAAGAAGTTTGTTTTAAAAAATCTCTTTTCGTTTTTGAGATACAAGTCTTGAAACTCAATCGAATATTCGATAAATTTGTAATTTTTCACGGTTAATGTCAAAAATTCGTGGAAAATTGATTTCAGAAAGAATTTGTATGACACTATTACTAATTACTTATTAAAGCATCTACTTTTCAATGAAGAAGTTTGTTTTAAAAAATCTCTTTTCGTTTTTGAGATACAAGTCTTGAAACTCAATCGAATATTCGATAAATTTGTAATTTTTCAGGGTTAATGTCAAAAATTCGTGGAAAATCGATTTCACAGAGAATTTGTATGAAACTATTACTAATTACTTATTAAAGCATCTACTTTTCAATGAAGAAGTTTGTTTTAAAAAATCTCTTTTCGTTTTTGAGATACAAGTCTTGAAACTCAATCGAATATTCGATAAATTTGTAATTTTTCAGTGTTAATGTCAAAAATTCGTGGAAAATCGATTTCACAGAGAATTTGTATGAAACTATTACTAATTACTTATTAAAGCATCTACTTTTCAATGAAGAAGTTTGTTTTAAAAAATCTCTTTTCGTTTTTGAGATACAAGTCTTGAAACTCAATCGAATATTCGATAAATTTGTAATTTTTCAGGGTTAATGTCAAAAATTCGTGGAAAATCGATTTCACAGAGAATTTGTATGAAACTATTACTAATTACTTATTAAAGCATCTACTTTTCAATGAAGAAGTTTGTTTTAAAAAATCTCTTTTCGTTTTTGAGATACAAGTCTTGAAACTCAATCGAATATTCGATAAATTTGTAATTTTTCACGGTTAATGTCAAAAATTCGTGGAAAATTGATTTCAGAAAGAATTTGTATGACACTATTACTAATTACTTATTAAAGCATCTACTTTTCAATGAAGAAGTTTGTTTTAAAAAATCTCTTTTCGTTTTTGAGATACAAGTCTTGAAACTCAATCGAATATTCGATAAATTTGTAATTTTTCAGGGTTAATGTCAAAAATTCGTGGAAAATCGATTTCACAGAGAATTTGTATGAAACTATTACTAATTACTTATTAAAGCATCTACTTTTCAATGAAGAAGTTTGTTTTAAAAAATCTCTTTTCGTTTTTGAGATACAAGTCTTGAAACTCAATCGAATATTCGATAAATTTGTAATTTTTCAGTGTTAATGTCAAAAATTCGTGGAAAATCGATTTCACAGAGAATTTGTATGAAACTATTACTAATTACTTATTAAAGCATCTACTTTTCAATGAAGAAGTTTGTTTTAAAAAATCTCTTTTCGTTTTTGAGATACAAGTCTTGAAACTCAATCGAATATTCGATAAATTTGTAATTTTTCAGGGTTAATGTCAAAAATTCGTGGAAAATCGATTTCACAGAGAATTTGTATGAAACTATTACTAATTACTTATTAAAGCATCTACTTTTCAATGAAGAAGTTTGTTTTAAAAAATCTCTTTTCGTTTTTGAGATACAAGTCTTGAAACTCAATCGAATATTCGATAAATTTGTAATTTTTCACGGTTAATGTCAAAAATTCGTGGAAAATTGATTTCAGAAAGAATTTGTATGACACTATTACTAATTACTTATTAAAGCATCTACTTTTCAATGAAGAAGTTTGTTTTAAAAAATCTCTTTTCGTTTTTGAGATACAAGTCTTGAAACTCAATCGAATATTCGATAAATTTGTAATTTTTCAGGGTTAATGTCAAAAATTCGTGGAAAATCGATTTCACAGAGAATTTGTATGAAACTATTACTAATTACTTATTAAAGCATCTACTTTTCAATGCAGAAGTTTGTTTTAAAAAATCTCTTTTCGTTTTTGAGATACAAGTCTTGAAACTCAATCGAATATTCGATAAATTTGTAATTTTTCAGGGTTAATGTCAAAAATTCGTGGAAAATCGATTTCACAGAGAATTTGTATGAAACTATTACTAATTACTTATTAAAGCATCTACTTTTCAATGAAGAAGTTTGTTTTAAAAAATCTCTTTTCGTTTTTGAGATACAAGTCTTGAAACTCAATCGAATATTCGATAAATTTGTAATTTTTCACGGTTAATGTCAAAAATTCGTGGAAAATTGATTTCAGAAAGAATTTGTATGACACTATTACTAATTACTTATTAAAGCATCTACTTTTCAATGTAGAAGTTTGCTTTAAAACACCTTTATTCCTCTTTGAGATACAAGTCTTTAAATTCAATGGAAGTTTCGATAAATTTAAAATTTTTCAGGGATAATTTCAAAAATTCGTGGAAAATCGATTTCACAGAGAATTTGTATGAAACTATTATTAATTACTTATTAAAGCATCTACTTTTCAATGCAGAAGTTTGTTTTAAAAAATCTCTTTTCGTTTTTGAGATACAAGTCTTGAAACTCAATCGAATTTTCGATAAATTTGTAATTTTTCAGGGTTAATGTCAAAAATTCGTGGAAAATCGATTTCACAGAGAATTTGTATGAAACTATTACTAATTACTTATTAAAGCATCTACTTTTCAATGCAGAAGTTTGTTTTAAAAAATCTCTTTTCGTTTTTGAGATACAAGTCTTGAAACTCAATCGAATATTCGATAAATTTGTAATTTTTCAGTGTTAATGTCAAAAATTCGTGGAAAATCGATTTCACAGAGAATTTGTATGAAACTATTACTAATTACTTATTAAAGCATCTACTTTTCAATGAAGAAGTTTGTTTTAAAAAATCTCTTTTCGTTTTTGAGATACAAGTCTTGAAACTCAATCGAATATTCGATAAATTTGTAATTTTTCAGGGTTAATGTCAAAAATTCGTGGAAAATCGATTTCACAGAGAATTTGTATGAAACTATTACTAATTACTTATTAAAGCATCTACTTTTCAATGAAGAAGTTTGTTTTAAAAAATCTCTTTTCGTTTTTGAGATACAAGTCTTGAAACTCAATCGAATATTCGATAAATTTGTAATTTTTCACGGTTAATGTCAAAAATTCGTGGAAAATTGATTTCAGAAAGAATTTGTATGACACTATTACTAATTACTTATTAAAGCATCTACTTTTCAATGAAGAAGTTTGTTTTAAAAAATCTCTTTTCGTTTTTGAGATACAAGTCTTGAAACTCAATCGAATATTCGATAAATTTGTAATTTTTCAGGGTTAATGTCAAAAATTCGTGGAAAATCGATTTCACAGAGAATTTGTATGAAACTATTACTAATTACTTATTAAAGCATCTACTTTTCAATGAAGAAGTTTGTTTTAAAAAATCTCTTTTCGTTTTTGAGATACAAGTCTTGAAACTCAATCGAATATTCGATAAATTTGTAATTTTTCAGTGTTAATGTCAAAAATTCGTGGAAAATCGATTTCACAGAGAATTTGTATGAAACTATTACTAATTACTTATTAAAGCATCTACTTTTCAATGAAGAAGTTTGTTTTAAAAAATCTCTTTTCGTTTTTGAGATACAAGTCTTGAAACTCAATCGAATATTCGATAAATTTGTAATTTTTCAGGGTTAATGTCAAAAATTCGTGGAAAATCGATTTCACAGAGAATTTGTATGAAACTATTACTAATTACTTATTAAAGCATCTACTTTTCAATGAAGAAGTTTGTTTTAAAAAATCTCTTTTCGTTTTTGAGATACAAGTCTTGAAACTCAATCGAATATTCGATAAATTTGTAATTTTTCACGGTTAATGTCAAAAATTCGTGGAAAATTGATTTCAGAAAGAATTTGTATGACACTATTACTAATTACTTATTAAAGCATCTACTTTTCAATGAAGAAGTTTGTTTTAAAAAATCTCTTTTCGTTTTTGAGATACAAGTCTTGAAACTCAATCGAATATTCGATAAATTTGTAATTTTTCAGGGTTAATGTCAAAAATTCGTGGAAAATCGATTTCACAGAGAATTTGTATGAAACTATTACTAATTACTTATTAAAGCATCTACTTTTCAATGCAGAAGTTTGTTTTAAAAAATCTCTTTTCGTTTTTGAGATACAAGTCTTGAAACTCAATCGAATATTCGATAAATTTGTAATTTTTCAGGGTTAATGTCAAAAATTCGTGGAAAATCGATTTCACAGAGAATTTGTATGAAACTATTACTAATTACTTATTAAAGCATCTACTTTTCAATGAAGAAGTTTGTTTTAAAAAATCTCTTTTCGTTTTTGAGATACAAGTCTTGAAACTCAATCGAATATTCGATAAATTTGTAATTTTTCACGGTTAATGTCAAAAATTCGTGGAAAATTGATTTCAGAAAGAATTTGTATGACACTATTACTAATTACTAGTTAAAGCATCTACTTTTTCATGAATAAGTTGGTTTTAGAAAATCTCTTTTCGTTTTTGAGATACAAGTCTTGAAACTCAATCGAAATTTCGATAAATTTGTAATTTTTCAGAGTTAATGTCAAAAATTCATGAAAAATCGATTTCACAGAGAATTTGTATGAAACTATTACTAATTACTTATTAAAGCATCTACTTTTCAATGAAGAAGTTTGTTTTAAAAAATCTCTTTTCGTTTTTGAGATACAAGTCTTGAAACTCAATCGAATATTCGATAAATTTGTAATTTTTCAGGGTTAATGTCAAAAATTCGTAGAAAATCGATTTCACAGAGAATTTGTATGAAACTATTACTAATTACTTATTAAAGCATCTACTTTTCAATGAAGAAGTTTGTTTTAAGAAATCTCTTTTCGTTTTTGAGATACAAGTCTTGAAACTCAATCGAATATTCGATAAATTTGTAATTTTTCAGGGTTGATGTCAAAAATTCGTGGAAAATCGATTTCACAGAGAATTTGTATGAAACCATTTCTAATTACTAATTAAAGCATTTACTTTTCAATGAAGAAGTTTGTTTTAAAAAATCTGTTATCGTTTTTGAGATACAAGTCTTTAAACTTAATCGAAGTTTCGATAAATTTGAAATATTTGAGGGTTAAGGTCAAAAATTCGTGGAAAATCGATTTCACAGAGAATTTGTATGAAACTATTGCTAATTACTAATTAAAGCATCTACTTTTCAATGAAGAAGTTTGTTTTAAAAAAATCTCTTTTCGTTTTTGAAATACAAGTCTTCAAACTTAATCGAAGTTTCAATAATTTTTAAATTTTTCATTGTTAATTTCAAAAATTCGTGGAAAATTCGATTTCACAGAGAATTTGTATGAAACTATTACTAACTATTAATTAAAGCATCTACTTTTCAACGAAGAAGTTTCTTTTAAACAATCTCTTTTCGTTTTTGAGATACAAAACTTTAAACTCAATCGAAATTTTGATAATTTTTAATATATAGAGTTAATTAATTACAAAAATTCGTGGAAAATCGATTTCACAGACAGTTTGTATGAAAGTCTTTCTAATCAATAACTAAAGTATCTACTTTTTAAAGAAGAAGTTTGCTGTATAACATCTCATTTCGTTTTTGACCTCCATCAAAATTATTGTGATCTAAGAAAGTAAGAATTGTTCGAGTGAATATTAACAAAAATTGTTGGCAATAAAGTGCAAAAACATCATCCACAATCGTGTTTTTTTTCAACTAATTCACGTGGTTAGTTATAAACCCTATAATATTTAACTTTTCAACTTGACGCTTTTGAATAACAATTTTTATTGCAACTCGAAAACTAAATATGCTAGGAAATAATATTGTGGATGAAAATTGTTAATATAACCCGTTAATGATTATTACCAACCTAGCGAACATAATATTTCAAGCACTTCAAATTTGACACATTCAATAACAAAAGGATTTATAACTGAAAAATGAACAATGGTATTGACAAAAATAGTTGGTAAGAAATTACCAAAAGATAATCCACAATTTCATAACTGGGAATTATGTCTAATTCGAAGTCAATCCTAGCCCTATCAAACCAATTCTATCTCTACATAATCCATGTACACCTAAACCTAATATTTTTATTCCTCTTATTTATTCTTACTATAATTTATTCATTACTAGATATTGTTCATGTCTGTAGTTGTTATGCACAAAAGCAAAGGTATTTTAAAATTTAAAGGTAGCCATCAGTTGAGTATACAAACCATGTTAGAGTTGACAGCAGTTTCTGTTTGTGATTTATTAATGCCTCTCACAGTGCTAAACTAACATCGACATGACTGCCCTGTAATTTACGTATGAACTTGCCGATCAAAATTCCTTTAGGGAATATATATTCATACATTAAAACTTTTCCCAACCATCGTGTTCCTGATTGACAAACCTTCCAAATAATTCGTGTATTAGATAAAAAGTGCTGAACACGATATAGGATCATCTAAGCACCATTTTTTGTATATTTACTATTTTTATTTTCTTGCATATACGATATCTATAAAGGGAAGGTATTGTATGTGTGTAAACTGGATAACTGAAAAACGCAAATAACTGTAGTAAAGAAACTTCTAATATGGGTATTATTCTAAAATGGACATCTGTCAAACGGAAGTGGCTCCTTAACTCCTAACGAAGTGATGACACAGCTGTCTTTTAGAATCACATTACCTTTCGAAAATATAATATTATATAATATTTTCACTACGAACTAACTTCAAAGGTTTCTTTATAGCCTGAAAAATGTGATCTTTTAATTCCTAACCATTTTCGGGAAATTATTTTTCTATAACCACATTTATTTAAATATTTAAAAAATTATTTAAATAAATTATATTCCTGTAAGATACAATGACTTTTGTCTCTGATGATGGCTTTTGCCGAAACTAGTTAGACAACAAAAATATAAATAAACCAGTAAAAGTACAACAAAATTCGAAAAATTTTTTCTATCACGTTAAAAAATTATTATTTAAAAATATTAATTGAAATATTTAAGTCATTTTATACACTTTAAAATATTTTAAAATTTTCGAGAATGTGAAATGGGGATTTAAAGAGCATGATGAAATTTGTCAAACAAAAATTAAAATCAAAATAACTCAAAAACGATAAATACAAAAAAATCAAAAAATCAAATCATTTTAGTTGTATCAAAATCATGATATTTTTCACATATAATTAAATGGTGTAATAAAAACTATGACATTCCATTTAAAATAACAAAGTTATGGTCTACTTCCGGTAGACCGGAAGTGGCGGCCATCTTGAAAGTATTTTAAATCGATAATTTTGGATGATAAACCCCTATAACCAAAATTTCAAAACTGTACGAATAGTGGAACCTAAATAGTTCGAACGAACCAGTTACGTGGGACACCTGTATATGTATAGAGAGCATGATAGTAGTGCACCACTTTACCACCTGATTTTAAAAAATGATGCGTTTTAAAAAGGCATCTTTCCGTATTTCCTGAAAAGGAATACGATGTAGCTTCAATTGAATTTGATCAGAAATTAAGCTTAACTCGAAATGTGCAACAGTTCTGGAAAACCATTTGAAAAGAAAAAATGAAAAAAAATCTTACGATTTGCTACTGCGGATGATAGGAAATACGATGCAGTTGAGAACAACTTGATCAGGAATTTTGTCCAACGCAAAAAATGACAAAGATTTTTTTGCGTGTGTCCTACTGTCGATGATGAAGAATGCAATGCAGGTTAAATTATATTGTTCAGTAATTTTACTCAACTGGAATTATAATAAATTAAAAAAAAACAAATTAAAAATTGGCAATAATAATTTTCTTTCTATATTTGCTGCTATATATGATGAAAATATGTTGCAGATAGAATTAAATTCAGAAATCAGAAATCTTGTTAAATTTGAAATTTGCAAAAATTCCTGGAAAATTGATGTACCAAAGAAATTGGAAATGACAAACTTATTTATAGCAGTAGAAGATAAGGAATAGAATGCAGTTCTATAGCTGCTGCTATGCAGCTAATTAATTAATTAGTAATTTTGTTCAACCTGAAATACGCAAACCTTTCCGAAAACATCGTATTTCCAAAGAAAAATTTACAATAATAGTTTTTTTTTCGTTTTTGATATTAAAGCTGATGAAAATGTGATGTGTGGTTAACATTTTCAATAACATTAGAAATGACTAACATAATTTTCTTTCCATATGAACTGCTGTAGATGATGAAGAGTTAAGACTCAGATCAAATTAAATTGATCAGAAATTTTGGTATACCCAACACATGCTTAAATTCCAGAAAACTCGGTATTCCAAAGAAATAAAAATTTACAATAATAATTCTTTCCCTTATTTGCAGCCATATGATCAGAAATTTTGTTCACATCGAAATTTACAAAAATTCATGGGAAATTAATTTTGTAAAGAAATAGAAAATGACTAACATAATGTTTTTTCCATATTTGCTGCTGTAGATGGTGAAGAATAGGGTGTAGTTTTGTTGAAAAGATTGATGAATAATTCTGTAAAATTCATAATTTCCAAAAATTACAATAAAATTGGTTCTAATTTTTCAAAAAAATTAGAATAGGAGTAATCAATTTTTTCATCATAATATGCCGTTTTAGCAATAATGAACAATATGATGCAGATCAAACTAAATTGGTCAGAAACTTTCTTCAATTCCCATTTAGTAAAGTTGCAAAGAAAGCTGGTATTCAAAAAAGAGAGGAAATAGCAGAAGCAATTTTCTCTTTGTATTTCCTTTAATGGATGATGAGAAATACGATTTTGTTAAAATTAAATTAATTAGAAATGCTGAATGATTTGAAGTTTTCTTAGATTAACTGTAAAAATGTAAAGAATTCAATTTTCAAACAAAAAGAAAATAGTAAATGGTTTAGGAATATAAAAAAAATCAAGAAGAACCAGATTTCCATAAAAATATGTAATGACAATAAGTATCTTTCCGCACTTCACTCATACAAGTTTATATTTCCAAATTCATTTGACTGCATGATAGTAGAGCTTCCGACACTTAACCCTAAAAGATGAAAATGTAAATTTGTACCAGAACAGGGAGATAGTTTTATTTTTTGAAAAAATCATAACTTTTATCTTTGGAAATCTTTAAATAAGCTTGAATGTTTTTCAAAATCTTTAAAAATGTTCTGAAAATCATAAAAAATCTTTTAGACATTACTGCGCTGAAGTTTGTTCCAGGTGATATTCTTGATACGTTTGATCACAGCGAGTCTTTCGCAGATATCTGCTGGAACGTTGGTAATTTTGCGTTCGATATTGTCCCTGAGCTCCTCTAGGTTTCCAACCGTCTTCTCCATTCATGTTGTTCCTAAGTCGATGAATCTCTATTGCCTCTCTTGCCATCCTTTGGCAATAATGTCCGGTTCTTGCTAGTACCTTGGTCTAGTCGAAATCTATGGTGACTCCCGTTCTTTTAATTGGGTTGAAATCCGAATTTTGCTCAATTTTTCTTCTTCTGGCACCCCGCAGAAAAAACTCGCTGGTCCAATACTTTCTGTGTATTCCCTCTGCTTGTAGGGTCGCTCACTAGATCTTCCCTTATAGTATAGCCGTTATTCTGGAGTACATCTTGTAGAAATTCTTCTACAGTCTTCTAAATTCCTTTTGTCGCATATTCTTTCTGCTCGTTGGAACAAGGCTTGGAACACTGACCTCTTCCGTTGTGGATATTGATGGAAGATGTAGATTCCTGTGCGTGTGTGTTTTCTTCCAATATACTCTCAGTTCCATACCCCCATCTGTTTTCCTAGTGACCAGTACATCAAGGAAAGATAACTGTTTTTGCAGTTTCCGTTTCCAAAGTTAGTTGTAGGTAAACAAATTATTGGAATCATATTTCACTGATGTCAAGTTATTCCAATTTTGGCGAACGATAGTCTTCTAACATGACACGTTAGCGAACTCCATTTACCATAAACGTTTTCATCGACGAAGAAATTATCTTTTGAAGTATATGTCAGTTTGTTGTTGTCCGATAACATAAACTGCGTGCCAAAAAAATTGCAACACCTCGAAAGAGCTGAGTCACAATGCTGAAATTTTTACAAGTAATTTGTATTTATTTCGGTGATAAATCACAACAATTGAAAAATAAATACCAACAATTTATGTCAATAAAATATTACATCCCTACGATTGTTCATACACTGCCTAACTCTACGAGGCATCCTCTGAATGACATGATCATTGGTATCTTGTGGAATCTTCTCCCAGGCTTGCCGTAGATGACGACGAAGTTCCAGCAAGATGTTTGCTGCTTGTGGTAAACGCCTTTTATGTATAGCGAGCTATTATATCCCACACATGCTCAATCGGGATTAAATCCGAAGAGCGAGCTGTGAAGGGGAGAATTTCTAGTTGTTCATGTAGGAAGTTCTGACAGATGTGGGCGATATGAGATCGGGCGTTATCCTGCTGGAACGCGATGTCAGGGCGTTCGTTTAGCCTGGGCATTACAACGGGCTGTAAAACCTCGTGGCTGTATCGGTGTGTATTTCAGCCAGGGATGATAACTAGGGGTGACTTATACCCCAATTATACGGCACCCCATACCACAGTACCAGGTGTTTGGCCCGTGACCTCGAAGAGCAAAATGCAACGTTATCTTTCTTGGCACCATAGAAGTCTGACTCTTTTGTGAAGTTGCCTCAAAGGAAGACGACAACGTAAACATCGGTACGAATGGAAATTAAAAGATAAAATTTGTCGGTACACAGTTCTTCGCGACACTATCTGCCTCAGATCTCTCCTTCAGTCAACACCAATTGCAGCCGAAGAACGAAATCTGTCTCTAAGGATCATTTGTCTAAGGCGACGATCTTCACGTTCGTTAGTCGCTCGAGGACGTCTACTTCCAGGACGACGATGTTGGTTATATCCTCGTCAGACCCACCGTACACATATGTGGACAAATTATTTTTCTAGATTTTATATTTTACCGCGCTTCCTAGTACGGTTCTGGCCCGTCAGTTTGGCTATCCTAACATCTCTTATTATCAGCATGCAACAACCGCTCCAGGGAATTTGAGTTGTGTGAATGTGTAGCAGTGATGGATTCGACTAACGGAGCTACTTCAAAGGGACCACGTAGTAAACGAAGTAAGCCTAAAATATCTTTCGATAAAAGCGTGATCCACCATAATTATTATTTTCGAGGTATTTTTAATGCTTAAGTTATTATGGTAATACATGTCGTTTTGTCAAATGTTTACTCATAACCTTGAAATTAGTACTCAAAGTTGTTTGTACACATTTGTGGACATTGGGTCTGAAACCTTATTTTATTTTTAGTTTTTAATTTGGGGTTTCTCGGTCAGTAATTAAATTAATAACAAAATTTCAGTTATTTTACATTAAGTTTCGCGTCATTATGACTCTAAATCATAATTAGTTGTGTTTTAAATTTAACAACTTAAAAGTGTTCATCCTATCTGAAGCTTTAATTTTATTTTTATACAAATGTAAACGCAAAGGGGTCGAACAATGTAGTGATGGGTTTCTTTTTTTCTAAAAAGGTTGCAAGAAAGCTCTGACTGATAAAGAACTGGCCGAAATCCTTGAACAAAGCGATTTTTGGGCAACCGATGATGAGGAACAGTTCCCCCAGAAAATTATGCTTTTCAAAATGTTCCAAATATTAATTCTGATACCAGCGAAGATGATGAAATTGTTGAAAATATCTTCGAACAAACCGAAATTGACCCAAGTGACTACAGTAACGTTACTCAAATTATGCCAAACTCCCAGATGCAATATGATGATGGGACATCGTCTGATGTAGAATCCCTTCCAGAATTAGCTGGTCCGTCAACTTTCACTAGCACAACAAAAAGAAAGAAAACAAAAAGTGCAACAAGAAACACTAAAAAGAAAAAGAATATTAAGACCTGGTATGACATACAACAGAACTGCGACATTGAAATAGATTTTCTAGAGTTTATTCCTCAACAAAGAAATTCTAATGAAAGGGAACTTTGGTCACCAATCGATTATTTTTACCAGTACTATGATACAAACTTTTTTAAATTAGTTGCTGAAAATACAATAATCCATTTTCAACAAACTTGCAATAAAGTGTTAGGGGCGAGAATTAGAATGTTTTGGTCCAGATGTTACAAAATACCATTAATAGCCAACGCAATAACCAGAAATCGTTATTTTAAATTAAGGAATTTCTGTCAACAATTTGGACATAACAGCTGATGCAAAGAATCGTGACAAGCTCTGGAAAATTCGGCCTATTATCGATTACTTTCATAAAGCAATTTTACTGCTTCCGAGAGAGCAGAATGTAAGCATCGATGAACAAATAATACCTTTTTCAGAACATGTTGGTATACGTCAGTACGTTCCACGTAAACCAAACCCGACTGGTTTGAAAAATTATGTGCTAGCGTCTCCGAACAGCTTAATTCTGGACTTCGAAATTTATTAAGGAAAAACTACAAGACTTTCACAAGATACAGAAGAAGCAAATCTTAGCGTTAGCGGTAGAGCAGTTTTACGACTTAGTGAAACCTGTCTACCAGGAACCAACATGTACTTTGACAGATATTTTACAAGGGTTAATCTTTTTGAAAAATTAACACGTTGAATGCCGTCTCGGTCACTATGGCCGAGAAAATATCTTTCTTCCAAGCCGACGCGGTCTATATGACCGAGAACATATTTTGAACTCCATGCCGACTCGGTCAATATGACCGAGTCAGTTTTTCGCGTCGCACATGCCAGACGCTCGGCTTGTAATTGTTTTGACTGTGCAGATTGACCGAGCCGGCCTGGAAGGAACGCTGCGCAGAGATAGTTTCTTGCGTACAAATTTAGCGGCAAAGAAATGGCAGACAAAAGGTAAAAAATAGTTAGGCATTTCACTTCGCAGTATAGCGATGTGTTTTATTGAAACACGTAATACACAGATGAGGCTATCCTTCACACCCTTTACAGTAAGTTCGAATCCTCTTCAGGTTCCTTGCTACACGCCAGCCATGCGTTTTTTTCGCAGTTTCGTAACACGTCTGACACGGTTTGCGTTTTTGGACTTCTTTTTCAGACAGTTCATGACGTGGACGCAGATTTCTACTTAGCATAACGGTTTCAATTTCTTCTGCTGGAGGAGGACGCACACTGCATAAACCATAGGCAACTGATTTGCGAAATGCCAGGATGCTTATATTCTCATGTTTGACTTCCTTGTACATTAACCACGCATTTATAATTGCTGTATTCAGCAAGATCTCAAAGGCCAATTTTCGATACCACTTTATTGTTTTTCTAAGTGGTGATTGGTATGCTGTCATTTGATCTGACTGATCAACAGGCGATTTTCCTTTATTGTAGGCAAGTACCACTTCGGGCTTTTTCTTTGTTTGTAACCTTCGATTTCGCACTTCAGTTTGAGAATCTGAGTGCTTTGTAGAGAGCATCAGAACGTAACGCTTGTCTCTCCAAGAAAGTATAGTTATTCCCTTATGATTTTCTCCTGCAAAACATTCTCCGGGCTTAAGTTTTTTTTCGGTCACTGTACGCGGATTTCCTTTTCGGTTCTTCCTCAAAGTGCCAATTAGGTGTGTTTGTCTATCCAGCAACTGTTCTGCTACTGACAGACTGGTGTACCAATTATCCGTTACCATGGTTCTTCCGCAATCGAGTAATGGCTCAGCTAGTTTCATTACTACTCTGGTTGGAGTAGTTTGCTGTTGGTCAATATTTTTGCCGGCATAAATTTGTATGTTATAGGTATAGCCTTCGTTACAACAGAGCTTGAAAATTTTGATGCCATACTTATGACGTTTTCCCTTTAGATATTGACGTGTAACGATCCGGCCACGGAACGGTATTAGTGATTCGTCAATACAAATTGTTTCGCCAGGTTCAAGTACCGTCTGGAAATTATGGACCACCATATCAACCAAACTCTGGATTTTGTGAAGTCTGTCATTTTGGGGATTGTTTTCATTGTCCGCAAAGTGAATCATGTTCAGAAGCAATTGAAATCTGTTACGGGGCATTGCTGCAGAAGCAAATTCGGTTTTGAACATTGGTTCCCTGCTCCAATAGTCTGCTAGTTTTGGTAGACGAACTATACCCATATAAATAACCAATCCAAAAAAACGCTTCATCTCGTAGATATCTGTCGGGAACCAATCGTTTACTCTCGCGTGAGGTGTAACATCTTTCTTATTCGTAAGGGTTTGCGTGGCATATAAATTAGTTTGATCGACTATATACTGAAATATGCCATCATCAACCAGCGCAGAATAGAACCCAAGAGGTTCCTCAACAATAAGAAGCTCGGACACATTTTTATTGACTCCCGACTCTTTCGTGAATGGGATAAGAACTGGCTGATTACCTTGGGGTGCTTTCCATTCAGGGCCATCAATATTTCTGAGCGCATTTGGAGTCCTATCATCTTGAGAATCAGAGAAGGCTTCTGGTTCTTCCACGTTACTTTCACTCTCAGATGCTTGTGTTTCAATTTGCTGAGGGACTTCATTCATTTCGCTATCACTAGAATCTGACATTTGCTCCTCATCATTTTCGGCGGTGGCTTCATCTATGTTACCATCATCTATTTCGGGGAAAGTATATATAACACCGCGTTTTATTTATGTAAAATGACATTACATACCTTCATAGTCGGAATTATTCAAGATATCAAAAAGTTCCTGTTCCGTAAGTGGTCGCTTTGGGTCATTTTTTGGATACCACCGCGACATGTTTATGCGCGCATAACGTAAACAAAACCAACACGTGTACTGAACTCAGCCGTTTGAGATGTTGACCGGGACGGCGCGGCGTGGAACATTACTAACTTCCACACGGTGCCGGCTCGGTCAGTATGACCGAGACACATTTCCGCGATTTTCTTCGCAGGGGTGATGCTTTTTTTAAAATTTCCTCCGTGGGACTTCATTACTCGTATATATCTATTCCTGCGCATCATGGCTCAAAAAATGAAAATTTTGGCGAAAGGTAAAATATGTCCGTAGCCCGAACGTAAAATACAATATAAATCGCTCTGGCAGTCAACGTGTTAAAAGAAAAAGGAATATGTGGTACAGGAACAACAATGCAGAACAGGTTTCCAAACGTTGGGTTTCCAAATGATTATCAAATGAAAAAGTTGGGAAGGGGAACCATCAGATCGAAAGTCAGAGAAGACAAAAAAATAACTCTCACTAGATGGATGGATAATAAAGCTGTAACGATGGCATCTACAACCCACACCGTAGAACCAATTGTTCAATGCAAAAGATACTCCAATCCTGAACAAAAATACATAGAGATTCCTCAGCCAGCAGTAGTAAAACATTATAATGTTAACATGGGTGGGGTAGATTTAGCTAATAGTGTGATTGCAGCATACAGGAGTTACCACAAAACCAAAAAATGGCCAGTGAGAGTATTTGAGCATTTTATGGACAGTGCAGCTGTAAATTGTTGGCTTCAGTACAGATTAGATTGTAAAGAATTTAATACCCAAAAAAAGAATATTTTGGACTTAGTTGAATTCAAGACAAGAATTGCCGAATGTTTAATAAAAGGTGTTACTTCAGTTGAAACTACATCAGATTCGGAAGATGATGAATTACAACGAAGAGCAAAACAAAGGAAGTCTCTTGGGCGACCAGGACATGTTCCACTGCCATCCAAAGAGGTAGCAAAATCAAAAGCTTTACATCTGCCTCAAGCTATTGACATCAAAGATGCCCAAAGATGCAGAAACCCTGGATGCAATAAACGCACTAGGATACAGTGTACCACCTGTAAAAATTTGTTGTGTGTAGTGAAGGAACGTCATTGTTTCATTGAATTTCACGGTTAGCGATCGATGTAAAAGTTAAACTGTTTTCTTTACAATTTACTAATATCGTTTAAGTTTTTATTAATATTTACTAATAATGTGTTAATTTTCTTTATTTTGTGCCAATAAACCATTTTTTAATGAGCACTATTTTTAATTTGTACACATATGTGTACATTGTAGCTATTGAAACAAGATGTGTAAATCAGACCCAATGTACACATATGTGTACAATTAATATAAGGGTTGCAAGGGGTAAGAGAAAAAAAATCGTTCTAAACTTGACTTTCAGAAGTTCTAATAAATGCCATTAGTCACTTTTTTCGACAATTTTATTGAAATCTAGCTCCTGGGTCTGGCGAGGATATTCTTCAGACCACGCAGTCCATGCTTGAAGCACTGTTGAAGGGTTTTGATTCAATCTTCGACCAATTTCACGAAACGGAATACCTGACTCGTCCTTCGGCCAAAAATTCGCCCTCCTTTGAAGTCAGACAACTGGTTAAACCGCGGCCTTCTACCAATTCTAGGCATTGTTAATAATCGAAAATCGCTCACTCACCAAATGAAGCGGAGATTATCTGTTTCAGAGCAACAAATCATATAAAAACTTGCAATTCTTTGTGTATCGATATGAGTTTTTTTATCACCGACTTGTTACATGCAGTTGTTTTGTTAAGATTCCAGTTTGGGGACTCATCTTTTTCGATGTTTTTGGCACATAGTCTATAATTTGCCTACTGAGAAAACCATTAAGCAAAAAAAGAGCTTACTCGCTAAAGATGATTTTTCAAACAAGCCCCATCTAAAAAGTTTCGTCGCTTCAAAATTCACCACAATGTAGTTTGAGAAACTTCCAAGTCTTGGAGCCTGGATTTAGATCATTAATGTAGAGTCTGTCTGGTAGGACGATACTAACGATCAAAAATTGGATAAAAGCACATTTCTAGACAAAGCATTTTAAAGAATTCAAAATTAAGCTTAAAATTAGAAATCAGTGAATTTTTAATTTGCATTTCATTTTCAAAATGTTCCTAGATAAACTCGGTTTATAATTAAATTTTGAAGCGCACCTCTGATAAACCATTTTCACGGTAATCGAATAACTATCTAATTTTCATCTCGCGTGGTAATCATCTCCCTAGGGATTTCATCGGGATGCAGCATCCCGGCGACAGGGTCATTATACCATTTAGAGTAAATGGGTAATCACCACGTTGGCTGGGTAATATTCACTTAAGTTGTAGATAAGTGAATGTTTCAATTTATCCACACAGCAAATATTTTGGTAAATCATTTTCAATCTCTTTAATGTTCTTGAAAGCGTTTCTAAAGACAAAGAAATGTACACGTGGTGCGCGCCTCTTTGAATATGGTCAAATCTGCATTTGAATGGTCACAAAGATCCTTTCAACGTTGGTTATTGCTCGTCCGTCCAGACAACGGCAACCGGATGGGGACTTTAAACGGTTAGGGGGACGTATTCTCTAAATTGCCGAAGAGCGTGGAATGTTTTATAGCTGTCAAAATAAATTGAGTGAGAACCGAGAGTAGCGAATATATCCAGAATATTATTCAGAGACGAAATCCAGACGCAAATGGGACTCGTTCTTTTTTCACAACGACTCGATTGAAAACGATCTAAACGATAAAACCTAAAAGCGTTTACTGAAAACTTACTCTCAAACTATAAATATTACAAAAAGTATTTTAATGAAATTCTTGTTCTAGAAGAAATAATTTTTTATAAATTTGAAAAATTTCAAGTCATTTTATAATTTAAGATTCATTCTAGATGTTTTACCTGGTAAATTTTTCTATAAATTATAAACAGATTTATCGATTTCACGAAGACGTCAATGAGACCACCGAGTTTACTACCATACCATTTTCTGTGGTTAATTTAGACTCGAATAACCCATAGGCCATTAGGCCAACGACCTTACGTAATTCTACACCCATCGCTGGTACATATTTTTACAAAAACCCCGCGATACAGTCACACAAGAAAAGTTTACGCGTTATTTGCTTAATTTTTTTTATTCTTTAGTAAAACTAATGTTATGAAAGAAATTTCAGTTGGGCGACGATACCACCGCAAAATGTAAGCGGTGGAACGAGGAGTAGCACGTTAGGATGTCTTCCCGATCCCGTTTTACCATCGCCGTCAACCCCGAACGCCGTAATCGTTTCACCAGAAACGTTGAGTCATCATTCATCACCGTCAAAATTGGCTAAAGTTGTTGGACATGTTCATATTCATACTACACCATCGCCAAGGTGAGATTTATTTTATTGCAGAAATAATTTCTCAAACGAGAAAATGAAATATTAAAAGAAACTATTTTTGCAGCAGGAATTTACCTCCTGGACCACTCCCAGTAACTCCCGTGGGATTTTATCATCAGCAACATCAGTTACCAGTCGTCAGGAGACTTTCCCGTGCTGAGAAGCAAATAGAATGGAAGCAATTAGGGGCGTGAGTATCTTCTATGTTAATTGGCCACTTGTACACGTTTTCCCTAAAGCCTTATTAAAAAAAGGACAAAAAAGTTTTAATTGTTAACAGATACTTAAAGTTAAAAGATAGTATAAAAAAGTTCATTCAAATTTTTTATTTTTAAAAATATTGTTCATTGTTATGGTTTCACTTTCAAACCGTCGACTTTCGCTTTCCTCGGGTGTTAAACTCTCGCTTGGAGACGACGTGCATTATTGATTTTTATCTCTGAGCCCCAACAACGCCCGGAGACCCGAAAATTATTAATGCGCAAGCACTATTCCTGAAAACGATATCCGTCTAATCCCTACAAAATACACCCTTGTTTACTGTCGAGTGGGACACTAATTTACAAATTATCCACCTCTTCCTTTTTTTATTTTATTTGGGTGTCGTATTTTTTTTAGGGATGCTTTAGCCACCACATTATCCGCTCTTTATGGAAAACTTTTGGTCGTAATGGGAACGGCTTTTCCGATGGCTGAAGTAATTTCTACTTATATCCCTCCGTCGTTTTACGAAATTTATTATCTCTATCTTTATATTGGGAGTATGTTTTTCCTTTTATATATGTATATGGTGTTGTTGAGGGATAAAAGGAGGCGGAAACGAGAAGATGCTGAAAGGATGAGTAAGTTGTATATATAAATAAATTGTAATATTAAATTTATTTTTTCTTTAAACATTATAATAATTGTTGAATAAGTAGATCCATTCTTTCTTTAACCAGTGCGGTAATTAAATAAATTCGAAAATTGTGTTACAACT
The DNA here is from genome assembly GCF_036711975.1 of Onthophagus taurus. NCBI lineage: Eukaryota > Metazoa > Arthropoda > Insecta > Coleoptera > Scarabaeidae > Onthophagus > Onthophagus taurus. Next base: position 6,898,951 of record NC_091976.1, on the reverse strand, counting down.
GGTTTATTTTAAGTTAAAGTTCAACCTGACATGTTTCGGTCTTTTAAATGACCATCATCGGAGGATATCGTAAAAAGGATATATGAGGAACAACATACAATAAAGTAGAATAACTGCTAGCAGATGTGTGTGGAAGATGTCTTTGTGGATAGTATCCCCGGTTATCCTGATACCGGATACTCCGATGATGGTCATTTAAAAGACCGAAACATGTCAGGTTGAACTTTAACTTAAAATAAACCAGTTGTAACACAATTTTCGAATTTATTTAATTATAATAATTGAATTGTTTATTTCAAAAAGGGACTAAGTAACATTTTTAATAATTTTGAAATAAGTATGTATATGTCCGTACTATCTTATTGTAGACCTATCGTTGGGTGTAGAAAGGAAGTATGAGTCATAAGTCTCTAACATTTATTGTGGGGAGAGAATATTTCGTTTGCTGTAGAAAGGTACTAAGTATCATTAGATAGTCCTTTTCTGCAACAAACTGTCAGTTTGACGGTTAGCAATTACACGATTAAGGCTTGAACACATAAAAGCGATTGCGATTGCAATCTGCCTAACAAAATTATTATTAGCCAATCATATTGCCGAATCATATTTCGTTGCTTGGGTAGGATGGCTCATATGGCAAATCGCAATTATGCTTATATGTGTTCAAGCACTTATCGACTTAACCTACAGTCAAAACGTTTTTAACTATATTAAGTAACAATAACTGGTTTAAGTGGTGATAATGAAAGAAATAGAAAGTGAATACTAAGTGATACAGAATCAGAGTTTCTAAAAAAAGGAAAAGAGGAGTTAACAACTCCGACTGTTATACTCGAAATATTATAAGAGTTAAAGGAAAACGATATTTAAATTAATTTAGTAATTTGTTAACTAAATTAATAGTTTAAGATGTCCAATGAAATGTTTCCAAAAGTTGAACGATGAGAACAAAATGAAAATTTTCAACAAGCCATACGTAAAATTTAATACTAAAGATGAACAAGATATTTACTTACAAGGCCTTTTAGAAATGCATGAAGTTCAAAGGAGATCTAAACCCAAAAACACAATAATGCAGACCCAAAAAAGTTGTTCATTTTGCCACTACATTCATGTTGAAGGACAAAAACGTAAAGTGTGCCAAATCACCTTTGCTGGTTTACATGGAATTGGATTAAAAAGACTTAAACGTTTAAAATCGCTGCTTCAACAAAATTTAACTCCTCGTAATAAGAGGGGAACTAATATCGAAGTAAATACTATATCGGAGACAGATAGTGTTTTGATTCGACAGCACATCGAATCGTTTCCAGTAAAAGAAACACATTACTCAAATAAAGATTGCTATTATCTTGATAGCAGACTGAACTTGAAAATTATGTATAATCTTTTCATAGAAAAAGATAAAAATATTCGTATACCCTATAGTTACTATGTTAAATATTTTCATGAATATTACAATCATCTACATTTTGGCTGCCTTCAAGTAGATACATAGTGCAAGTGTGAAGAACTTAATATGAAAATAAAAAGTTCAACCTTAGAAAAACATGTCAAGCGTGCAGCAGTTGCTGAATTGATGATACATAAACAACGAGCGATAAAATTTTACACATCGTTGAATAACTCTACTGCTGGGTGCAAAAATCGTGACGATTTAGTGTTAACTTTTCATTTCATGCAAAACGTCCACTTTCCAGAAATACCTATTCAAGAAATGTTCTATTTGATTCAGTTATCAGTTAATATATTCAGTATTCATAACTGTAAGAATGGAAAGGGTATTTTTATATACAGGGTATATAACAACTTGGGGATTTCCTCCTCACGACGAATAATAACTAATAGGCGAAAAAATTTGTAGTAAAAGATTTTCTGTTCCATAGATATTTGTGATATTTACTTTCAAAACAAGAATACATAGAACATTTTAAAATAACATCACAGCAAGTGTTCGAAGTTATTTCCCATATTTTTTATTAATTGGGCTCCCCGAATCCACGATCTCCCACAAGCACAGCATAAACTAGGGTGTTGGCAGATTGTCTGGGCAGCAGCATGTACCTGACTTTGCAATATTTGCTCAGTATTAACTTCCGTGGCGTACACTATGCTTTTTAAGTGACCCGAAAAGTAAAAATCAAGAGGATTGAGACAGGGCGAAACTCATTATCTAGATGTCGCCGATTGTATCGGATATCTAGGAAATTAAAAAATTTGTATTACCATTTTTTTCATCTATGAGTCATTATTTGTCATGAAGAATAACTCCCCAAGTATCAACCAATCTCCCAAGATGCGTATAGATTGAGAATCAGCCTGTATATCATGAAGGTATCGCTAATAAAGGTTCTAATGAAGTTGCCTCATTTTTATGGAACTATATTCAAAAAGAAATACCTGACAGTGTCAAAGAATTACGCCTGCACAGTGATAACTGCGCGGGGCAAAACAGGAACCATATGCTGCTACATATGTGTATGGCTTCGGTTGAGATCAACAGATTTCAGAAAATAGAACAGTTTTTCCCAATAAGAAGCCTCTCTTTTCTCCCGAACGATCGCGATTTTGGCATGGTCTTAAGAAGCCTTAAGAAGCACGGTAGAATATATTCTCGCCATACTTACACATAAATTATGATAAGTGCTAACCAGAAATTGATTTCAAAAACTGGTGGCCTAAGTATTACAAAAAAACTGCAAATTCTCTTGAAAACAGAAACCCGAAGTAGTTCGAGATAACAAAAAAACATTTACAATATACCACTTTCATTATTTTCTTCATGAACATAAAACTCCGGGATATGTTGTTGCTTCAGATTGTATAAATGGGTTAACATGCCACACATTTCACTTACATATGCCAAAAAGATCTAGTACTCTGATCAAAATGCCCACAACTAATGCTTATGCTGATAAAGTTCCAAATTGAAGGGCCATCTAAAGCGAGACCAGGGAAAATGCAACAGAATAAAAAATAATATTGTTTTTTCCAATATTTTCATTTTATAATAAAAAATTTTTAAATATATTCTTGTAAATATCCATATTATTATTTTTTTAAACAATATTCAATAAACAAAACAATATACAACATACAGTTAATTGCAGTAACGTACTAAGTGCAGTTTTTTCATTTAGTTGTTTCTTTATAGGAATTGCAAAAAAAACAATTAAATTCTGTTATGATAACGTGTATTGGTAGTTATAGTATATGCAATTTGCAATAAAAAATATCGTGAACACTCTTTAAATTGGAAAACATATCTTTTTTTTTTTGTTTATCTCAGAAACATAAAAATGTTACTTACAATAGTCCCTTTCTGAAATAAACGATTAATTATTGCTATTGCTTAATTATAATTAATTACTATTTCAAAAATTTAACTATTTTGAATCGAATGAATCAAAAGAAGGAATTTCTTTAATTTGAAGATAACATAAATACCTCCCTAAACACAATGCCAAAGAAACAAAGAAAATGTGCATGATTTCATGTGAGTTAATAAAACTTATTCGAAATTGGCAGAAATGTCTGGAACTAAAACCACAATATATAAAGCCTAAGCAAACTGTTATGCCGGGTTTATACAGAATTTAGCTGTAAATTTAAATTTAAAGATTTAGATTTAAGGATTTTATTTAGCTTTAAGAAAATAATTGATTTATACAGAATTTAAGATTTACAGAATCGCAACCTCAAGAAACAAAATATTACTGGTTTTTATATTGCCATTTTCTACCAATATCTTATCTATATGTTCAGAAAAATTTTTATCGTAAATATATCGGTAGTTCTCAACAATTTTAATTAATTTTCCATCGAATTCACTCATTTTGTTGGCACAGAAATAAACAACAGTTGAGGTTAGGATATAACGCGCTATTAACACCGGCCGATCATTGGATACAGCTGATTGAGGTCGTCTTGCGCATGTGTGACGCTGTAAATTTACAAAAGTTTACTAAGATTTAGCTGTAAATTTTATGTTTACAGCTAAATCTTACAGCTTTGTATAAACGATACATTGGGTTTCAATACATTTAACAGTCAAAAGTATTCGGTTGGAACTCAATGACTTTGTCAAATAGTGTCTTGGAAATGTGCGAGCTCATCATTACACCGAAGGTGTCTAATAATATCCTGGAAAGGTTCAAAATGTTTCATTAAAATATGAGGCGATTCCATTAACATTTGAAATACAAATATATGCTTTGTATTCTTTTTTTCTATTCTATCCTATTATTATTATTATGTTGTACTCAGTATTATTATAACTTTACTGTAAAAGCCCGAACTACGGTAAATCTTAGGTTTAACTAGTAAATCTTAAGATTTACTAACATGAGTTGGCAAATGTGAGGATTTTTTAAACAAGAGATAATTTTTCTGGCTTTTACCAATAGAGTTTTCTACATGTAATGTTTTACCATTAACAGTTCGTAAATGTTGGTTTTGAAAATAAAACAATAAGTATATTTCTTAATCATTTATCAAATCTTTACATTACTTAAATTATTATCTATCATTTGGTATTTCTTTTAACATCTTCAAAATACTTTTTAAAAGTAAAAATAAATGAACGTAATGCTTACGTTGGCTAAGCTTACATATCAGTATTATTCTTATTATTTCGTATTTTAAACAAACTAAAAGAGGACAAATAATAAATTGACACATATTAATAGTAAAAAAAAATGTTACTTGTTACAACACGGAGAGCTATTGTGGCATTTAGAATTACAAAGTAGTCCTGGTGACTTGCAAGCGCATTTCTTTGATAAGCATTTTTTGAGACAGTTACTCCAAGTCGGAGGCAATTTTCCGACAACTTCTCAAAGACTCACTTCTTTATCTTTAACAACTTCTTCTATTTCTATAAAGTCTTCAGAGCATGAGGTAAACTGATTCTTAGTATAAAGCTGCTTTAGTACTCCAATTTTCATACCTAGTTGATAAAGTTCGTTGTCTTTTACATCTACCACAACTGCAATAATGCTTTTTAGGTAATTTTATCTCTGTCAATGTCAAGTATTTTCAGTCTTACATTTTGGCCAACTTTCTCATTTGGATATTTATTTGCAGACGTTGCTTTCAGCTTGGTTTTCCAAATTGAATTTTGCATTTTTTCTTATTGCCAGGATAGATTATTTCTTTTTCGATATTGACTATTCAGTTATAAAAACTTCTTGACATTGAGTTGCATTTTCTGAGTCTAAATCGGTATGTCTCTGAATCGTTACATTAGAATTATCGGATATTTGTTTCTCATTCGTCTTTTCGTTAATAATCATTTCGATTTGTTGTGTTTTACTCTTCACAGTGTTTCTGTTTATGTCCTTTTCAGTATTATCTTCCTTATTCTATTCAATGGCATTTTCGACGTTAACATTTTCTTTATTTTTTTGCGAATGCAATAGATTTAAGTCTTCTTTAGATCTTACTAGTTCAAGCATGTCTCTAGGTATTGGTGACGTTGTAATATCCCTTTTTATGGAAGTACCAAACATTGCTTCGTAAGGGGAAAAATTTATTCCCTCGTGATATGCTCTATTTTTCATTGCCTGGATGAATTTCAAACCGTCAGAGGGTTTGAAGATAGAAGAACTTTGTTAACTGGTTTGTTTCCATCCACGTGAACAACATATTTTCTATATCTGAATTGGCTCGATCTACTGGTCCTTGACTCTGACTGTATCTGGGCTTCCTATGTACTATTTTAACGTTCGACCACGTAAAGCATAAACTTTCAATAACTTGGTTGTTTGGATGCAACTTCCGCTGCGCCTTGATGACAATGCCCTTTTTCAAAGTCTTCTGTTCTTTTGACAAGGTTGGCATAGCTTCAAATATGTCATAAAAGCCTCAACTGTTACATTTTTGTTGTTCTGTCCAACAGCAACATGCGATTCTTCTAGAATGTTGAATAAGTCGTCGTAGCAAACGTAATACTTGATTTCTTTATTCCCTTCCTTCATCGGTGCAATTAACTTTTCTTCGCTGCCTATAGTCAAAATATCATAACGCTTTAATCGCCTATAATTAACGGCTTCCTTCTTTTTCACGTTCTTTGCGGTTTTTACGTCTTCTAAACACTTTGCGTATTTGTCCTTGTCGATATAATAGTTATTATCGTTCTTGCTTGCTACAAATTCATCCATTATTTTATAAAATCTCTTTTTCATACTGATTTTGATTGATAAGTTACTTTCAGACAGTGAAGACACTCACAAGAAATCAAGTGTCTATTTTTCGACATTTACCGTGTCTCTGCCGTAAAACCTCAGATTTACCGGATGGTGGTAAAAGTTCGAAATGAACGATATTCACAGAACATTTCGGACTTTTACCATTCAGAGTTGGTAAATGTTAGGTTTCACTGGAAAATCTTAGGATTTACCGTACTTCAGGCTTTTACAGTAACATATATATCTTTTATAGTTAAATATTTAAACATTTAAAGAAAAAAAAAGTTTAATTGTACCTAATAATATTTGTTTAGAAGAGTGTCAAAAAGAAGAGAGTATATCCGGTGAAGAAAGTGATAGAGAAACAAGTGAAAACACCACAAGTAGTTCTATATTTCGTCCAAGGAGAAGCTCTTTACAAGCTATTCCTGCAAAACAAAGTTATGGAAGTTTTTATTTACGAATGGGAGCTGTCGGTTAGTACACTAAACATTAATTTTTTTTATTCGAATTTTAATTAAAAAAAAAACATTTATTTTCAGCATTTGGAATTGGAAGCATGATTTACTCAGGTTTAGAATTCGGTCAATATTTCGAACAAGAAAGAAACACCAAGTGCCATAACATTTTCTTAGCATTAACACCAGCTACAAGAATGGCATTTATTTTTATTCAAATGTATTTTATATTTTTGAATAACGAACAAATGCGAGTTTATAAGCATAAAATAGCCGCAAGATTCGGTTTAATGCATATGATTGGTACGAATTTATCGGTTTGGTTGTTAGTTCTCGTCCAAGAAACAAAACACGAAATTTTAACGTTTTATAATCCAGAAAATAATTCGTTAAGGATTTCTCATCGAATTCAATACAAAAGTAATCTTTTAGGACTTCCAGTTTTAACAGCTGAGCATCCAGCTGAAGCTCATGGTCATCACCATATTGTGGCAAGAGGGTTAAAAGGACCTCATCATTTATACGAATGTCGTAGAACAAATATAATTGGTAGTTTAGTTCAAGATGCATCTCCATTTTTATTTCCATGTACAATCGAGTATAGTTTAATTTGTGCTGCTATTTTATACGTTATGTGGAGAAATATTTCTAAATTACCAGCCCCTACTAATATTTTAAAAGGCTCTAAAACTGAGTTTAATTATAAAAAACATCCTCATCATTATTCAGTTGATTGCGCAAGAGCTCATAAAGGTCTCTTCGTTGGAATATTACTTTTAGTTTTAACAATAATATCATTAATTTTATTTTTTGTGTTAATTTCAAAACCAGAATTTGTTGGTTTGGCTGTTATAGAAGTGAACATTTGTGAATTAGCTTTATATGGGTTAACTACTTTAGCAACAATAATTGGAATGTGGCAGGTTCGTCAATTAAAATATGACGGTTCAAGAAATCTTCAGTTAGATAATATTTTATTGATAGGTGCTCAAACTGGAATGTTTATTTATTCAACGTTTACAATAATCGGTGGTCAATTTACAATTGAAAGAAATACAGTTTTAGTTTTAGCGACTGCGTTAGCTTCGCTTTTACAAACTTCTTGTCAAACTATGTTTGTTTTGGATGCTTCCAGAAGATCTTGTGCTACTCCGGAACAAATTCGGAGGAAGCCTGGAAGACAAATTGTAACATTTTTATTGGTAACCAATTTAGCGATGTGGGCGATTAATACTTTGGAAAAATCTAGGGCTGAATCACATCCGATTCAGCTACATTTTTACGGTCTTTGGGCTTGGACGATTATAACACACGTTAGTATGCCTTTGGCGATTTTTTACCGATTTCATTCGACTGTTTGTTTATGCGAAATATGGAAAAGAGCTTACAAAATGAAGCCAACTTATATGTAAATTTGGTGTTTTTTTAATTTATTTAATGATAGGAAATATTTTTTTTGTGATAATTTTTAAAATAATGATTTTTGAAATAATTATTTATAAAGTAATAATACTAATAATCATCCACAACATAAACTAACAAAATAGGTAAAAAACATATCTGAGTAAGGTTCAAAAGATTAATAACCATCCATTTTTTATAAAAAGAAATATCGATTTTTCGAAGCAATAATTTTATAAAACTATTTAATCTTATTCTACAAATTAACCCTTTAACGTACAAACATTTTTATTTAGAGAGATCGGGGAAGGGTATTTAAACAATGATGTTCATGAAGATTTGGGTTGGCTTTGAGAGGCAAAGACCATATAGAAAGATCACGAAAAGCGAAATTAAAGAATGTTATATTCTAAACGAACTTACAAGATGTCAAGGACAACATGAACAGCAATTACCTTTGTGTTGTAATGTTCAAGCCAAAATTAACTTTGAGAGATGAGAAAAATAACATTATCAGTAATTGCATACGATTTTGAAACGTGTCAGAGACGTTGAGATATATCCGGACAGCATTAGTTGTAGCTGCAGACGACGTTGCTAAATGTTTGAGGCGGTGTTGAGGGCTGCCTGGAACTATGATGAGATCTGTTAGGAACGATGTTGAGAAAGATGTCAGAGAATCATGAAGTACGTTTTTGTTTTTTCGAATTGTTCCAACAATGGTTATCCTCTGCTAGTGGCAAACCAGTTATCCATGATCACATTTCTTCCTGTTCAACCGAGTGTATCTACCATCCGTTTAACAACACTTTGTAGGGAATAGGTCATTTCATAAGGACCAAGTGGTTGGCCAAATAAATTTCCATGTTTGAAATATATAATGTTTTGGAATCTGCCAATGCAAATATCTTTATGCCGTATTTAGACGGCTTGTTGGGCAAATATTGCCTAAAAGGACACTTTCCTCTAAATGCCGGGAGCATGTCATCAATTGTGATATACTCAAAGTTAGTGTAGTTGTTCTTACAATTAGAAACAAACTGATCAAAGAAATTTCTGAATGGTAAAGCGTAAACACTTCAATAGAAATCTAAATCGTTGCAGACATCGTCGCACGAAAAATTTCTACACCGGTCCCATCAGTTTGCCATTAGTCTATTTGCTCAATAAACCTCTGCAAGATATGGGAGACCTATGACAGCTTTGATTTCTGGTTCACTAGTTCTTTGGTTTTGAAAGGTTCTTTATAGAGGGTCCGGCAAAATGATCTCCCACATTTTAATCTTTAATAAAAACGCCATTGTAAATGCTATTTAAATTTTGTATTTATTAACTGAAAATGTATGCTATGCTATTTGTTTTTATTAAGTTTTGAAAATTACAGAGTCCAAGTGGCGACCATTTTTTTCGATACACATTCGAAGCTGATTTCTGAAAGTTTCCATCACTCGAGCAGTAATTTAAGGCGATATTCCTGTAATTTCTTGGCGTATTGCTGCTTTCAATTCGTCAATGGTTCGGAGATGGTGTTGAAAAACCTCCGCTTTCAGGTAGCCCCAAAGGAAAAAGTCGCATGGGGCAAGATCGGGCGAACGCGCAGGCCACCCAACGTCTCCACGTAACGAGATTACGTGTCCTGGAAACATTTCGCTTAAAACGTCCATTGTCCTTCTTGCCGTATGCTCCATATTGTTGAAACCACACATCTGGATGTTCAAGTTCTCTAAGTTTTGGTTCCAAAAAATTGCGTAGCATGTTGACATATCGATCGGCAGTAACGGTAACCGTTACGCCACCTTCTTCAAAAAAATAGGGGCCCCATACGCCAAAAGATCCAACAGCACACCAAACGGTAACACGTGGGGTGTGAAGTAACCTTTCATGGAGCTGCCGCGGATTTTGTGGTGCCCAGTAGCGAAAATTCTCCTTGTTCACACAGCCAGACAAATGGAAATGAGCTTCGTCACTCGTTATCAAAACTCGTTGTGGGACGTTTTGAAGAATATCGTTGAAACATACTCTGCGATTTTCCCAGTACCGTTCAGTAAGTTCTTGCACAATCATCATTTTGTATGGGTGGAATTTCAGATCGGCGTGTAAAATTCTTCTCAGAGAACGATCTGACAAACGTAAAGCAGAGGCATGTTTAGCAGCTGAATGAATAGGAAATCGTTCAAGTGCTTCTCTTACAGCTGCAACATTTTCAGGTGTCCGAGCACTTCTGGGTCTACCAGTTGTTTTTTTTTAAGGCTGAACCTGTGGCTCTAAAATTTGAAACCCACAACAGTATTGTTATGCGATTCGGAACCGGATCATGTCTACGAAGCTCGAAGTGAGTACGAAAAGTTTTATGCGTCGTAATCACTGATTCGTTTTTTTTAATAAATGTTTCGATAATGAAGGCACGATGCTCGCCCGTTCAATTTATGACTGTTCATGACAACATGTCAATCACCATTTTTCAGTGATTCGGGCACAGCGGCGTTGCAAAATGTGGGAGATCATTTTGCCGGACCCTGTAGTTTTTTTGTTAGCCTTGTACGTTAGTATATCTTACAATTATTTCTATTAGATAAGTTGTAAATAAGCATGACTAACATTCAAGTTCAGATTTAACATTTGTTGAAGGGCCTTTTGGTCCGGGAAAGTGACATACAATTTTATGCTTTCGGGTCCGTACATTAGTTTGTGCAACAGTTTACAACCACTTTGGGTTTTTGTCTTTTCCAATGTAATACTTATCCATGTTAAGTGGTCTACCAATGTTGAGTGATCTACCACTGCTGCTTATTGATTCACCATCTGTGTTATTACTTGAAATATCTTCCAGTAACTCATTTTCATCTTCGCTCTCTTTATTAGTAATTTCATTTTCGTTTTCTACTTCCGGGTCGGTTTCTTCTTCATCTTTACTTTCGCTGCTCTCTAATACACCTTCTTCCCAAATACCATTATTTCTTTTCTGTTCCAACTCGCGTAGCACTTCTTCCATATACGCCTCTACAACTTTTTGTTGTTTTTCGTATGCCATTACCATACAATACTTCTGAAGAAATGCTTACGTAATTACAAAACTCATTGTTTTATAAAATAAATTAAACCTCTGAGGTGTACTAAACCCCACCGCACTAACGGAGGGTTAACCCATAACTCCTGCAATGTTATAGATACTAGCACACATTGTTAGTGTTTGCACTGATTTTCTTACCCATAATGTTCAATATTAGCATAATTGATGCAAAACCCATCGTTGTAAATGTTAATGGAGATATTCGTGGCTATATCTAGTATTGCTTTACCACTGAATACATCTAGGAGTTAATGCTCAAACGGTGGCATTAAAAGATTGGCTCATCACTGTTTTGAGTGTAATCGCCTACACACCGAGTGGGACGATCGTCACTGCTCAGGTCTTCATATACTAATTTGATGACCACGCATACTTGAAAATTGAGTGGTTGCTTATGAGAAAAATGTTCCAGGGTATAAGTAGCATTCGCTGTTTACCACGAATCCTCTCTTTTTGGGCATCTATTGTATTGAAACTTGGCATACTTGGCTCTTATTTCATTCCTCAGATATTCAATCAAATCTCATATATCACCTTCCCAGTCAACTGTCTTTTTCCACCAAGACCTTTTGCTTCTGCACACGATCAATGCATTTTATATATTTCGTTTTTCTGGCCGATGCATAATGATTTGCTCTACACTCGTTCTCATGAGTTTCTGCCCAACTGCATATTTTTCAATATATGTTATTTTGTTCCAGTACTGGCAAGGCTAGTGATATTTCGATTTTAGTACATAATCCACAATTTTGTCGACGTTGCATCCAATTAAAGTAACTAAGCAACACAAGGATAAAATACAAGCTTTAGCCAAGTCCTATCGCCTGATACAATAATACCGTTTATTTTTCCTTTGCGTCTTATAAGGTTTTTCCTTCTTTTAAAGCATTTAAAATACTATTGTGGCAAACCGCTTCAGTAGCTATCGTGAAATGATTGCAAAATAAGATGTGGCAAATCCTTGTAGAGTGACGACAACATTTTATGATACCATCTAATCCAACTGCTAGCAATCGTATTGCGAGCACATTCGATAAATTTCACATCAGCCGAAAGCTTCGTCGACTTCTACATCATGCAGCTTTTTATAAAGTTGAAGTTTCTTTGTAAATGCGCTAACTATCAAATTGTCTGAAGCCGCCATCTCGTAACGATTGTTTTCTTCCCCTCACAATCATTATACACTACTTTATCTCCACTTATTGCACAATTTAATTAATTAAAGCGACAGTAAAACCTATATGAACTGAAAAATGGAATAGACACTAATTCTCGATAATAAAAACGCGCGTTGATTGCGCTTACATAGAGCATTGAAAGAGCTTCTAGAGTAAGATGCTCAGCGCTAATGAGAATACCCGAATGCAACCAGGCCTCTGTAAAGTACAAAATATCGTTATTTGTATTTCATAAACTATGATATATTTCAGTTAACTTTTTAGTTCTTTGATCACAAAAATGTTTAGAATAAATTAACAAGATCGGCCAGATTCCGTCCACATCGGCGGCGCATTTAATTATCAAAAGACGAATGTGTTCACTATAGCTCACAAAAATCTGACAATTGCGTTACAATTGGTACAAAAGCCTGGCATCCCATTTAAGTATCAAGAGGTGTGTATCTTCAGGTTAGCTCATAAAGATTTGGCAATTGCGAGAACATTCGTAATTGTAAAGTTTGTCGCGATATTCTTCGCCCTCTCAAAAACATCCTTGCCAATATTTAGACTTATTGCCAACATTGTGTTCAGATACATCCCCAACATTGTGGATACTTGTGTCTAAATATTTAAATTGCTACCAAATTCGAATATAAATGTGTTTACAAAATTGTACCAGCGCTATTTGGAATCTGTTTAACCAAACGGCTAGGATCGGGTCGAAAAACAGTAACCCAACGAAGAAATGATCTTGCTCTCCTCACGTTTATGAATTTTGGTGAAATAACTTTTCCAGTTTGCTGTAAGATCTACTACAAAAAGCTAGCGGTGCGAATGGATTGTCTTATAAAAGATTGGCCACAGAGCTACATTGCAACGTAGGCACCGAATTTGACATTGACTGAAGCAAGGTATAGACTTCAGATCACTTCCATTGCTTCACCAATGGGACAAACGAACGTCGACGAACAAAGATATGTTCTACTTTGTTAATGACACAGTTATGTTAGTTATAACATAGTTTATAAAGCATGTACAAAAATACATACTACGACTTTATTACTTAAAAACGACTTGCAACGTTCTCATTTTTATGGTATAAATTTTGAGGATGGCCAGATGCATTATCATTTACAACATGCATTTTATTGCTTTATAGCCACCAGCTGATTGATGAGCTTTTGTCAAATAAGTTATTTCTGGATTTTTTCCAAAATAACCCTGTTGCGGCGCATCTGATTTGGCAAATGTTTGTTCACCTTTCAGTTTTCCGTTAAGAATGCCTTCGTATAAATCTTCGCAACCAACCATGGCTCACGGAAAAGGATGGCTTCTTTTCAGCTAAAGAAATAGATGGCGACTAATCCTCAATTTTTTTCAGAAAGTTTCAGTCTTCTTTGTAATTGAACTGTATCCATATTCCATTGTAACATCTCTTATGTACACAGTTGTGCACATACTCATAGAAGATCCTGCTGCTACAGTTTTTGCAATAGTTTCTTCATTTTTTCTTACTGTATTTATTGTATTCGAAAATTTTATTAGCAACAATTTGTACACTATGAAGATTTCACCTTGAATGAGTGAATTCCATTTCTCCATCAATATCACCAAATAACAATGACTGTGAAAAAAGTGGAAATCTTTGTGATCCACAATTAATTATTGTGTCAAGTAAGTTAATTTCTTTTGTTTGTTTTAAACTTTTGGTAAAATTATTTGTGTGAACGTTAAAGGGTTAAACATTTTTTTACAAAACTCTGTATACAATACATTTACGATTTCTTGGCTATGATGTATGTAGAATTCGAGTACAAATTTTTACACGGAAATCTAATGTAATAAATTAGATTTTAAACGAAATGAATGTGAAAAAAAATAGCGAATTAAAATTAAGACTGGTTTTCTAATAAATAATCAAATCGGAATCACTTGGTATGTTATATCAAAATACCTAGAAAGAAAGAAAGGAAACAAAAAGAATTAGGCAGTTGGATAACCTGTCTTCCTAATCAAAAAAATCATGAAATTTTTTTACAATTTTATAAAAATAATCAACTTTAATCTTACTAGTCAAAATAGCTCACAATCACAAATTCTTTTTGCTCACTTTCGTCGGTTTTATTAGTCATACTTACAAAGATGAAATACTGGGGGAACAATATTTCGTAGAATTCCGTAAAAAATACAATAGAAGGAAAAAGAATTAGTACTAAAATAGTTACTATTTTTATCACTTTTATACAAAAATAAAAACGAATTGTTTATGATCCGTTACACATGATATTTATTATATTTAATTAATTAAAGAAAAAAAATAAAAATATCTTAGTTGTAGCAGAATACAGTACTGAATACAACTCGTTTTTATTTGGTGCTGTATGTTTTAGCAATAGACTTAATTGTGAGAAAAATATTTATTAAAAAAATTTGTTAGATAGCAATAGAGAAATAAGTTATTTCTTTGGTGTTAAAAAAAAGATTTACGTGCCATATTAAAATAGTAATATTTATGAATATATACAGGGTGATTCACCGCATATAATACAAAAAATAAAATTAAAAAGTATAAATAGTTTCGTTGTAAATATATATTTAATATTTACCAACCTCCTTTTTGTAGCTAATCAATAATTTGTTATCCGCTTAGAATTTTATTGTATATAAACACATACAATTTTTATTTATTTGTTGCATAGAGATTTTTGTTGCGTAGTGTACGTGTACCTACCTGTCAATAAGTATTATTAATATTATTATAATTAAATATTATGATCAATGGAAAATAAAATAATCTCTTTAAAAAAAAATCAGAGTACCATTTATTGAAAGAAACGTATCCTAAGTAAAAAAATCGTACGATTCAAAAATCAAATTAAAAAAAAAAAAACAAATATTTAGTAACAAAAAAAAAATATTAAAAAAATATTAATCATAATTGATTTCTTAATAAATAGCTAGTTAATAATCTTTTTTATAATAGAAAGATAAATAAACAACAGAAAAAAAAACAATGTGTAGACAGCCTTCGTTCATCAGTATTTGGTTAATTTACAATTCGCATTATTTATTTATCTAATCAGGTTAAAATCATAAATGTATTAAATCGATCATCTTTTTGGAGTTGCTGCGACGTTTGGAGGAGGTTTCTTTCCACCGATGGTTTTTCTTAAAAGAATATTCGATACTTTAACAGACGGTGAAAATAAATGTAACGGATATACGCTTTGTATTGTTACTGGATTTGCTTCATTTGCGCTTATTATAAAAATTGGAAAGGTTGTTGAAAATATACACGCGCTAAAAATAAAAATAATTAGTTTTCAATTGAAGAAAAAAATACAGGGCGTTTCTGTGACAATATAATATAACGTTCAAATTTATCAAAATTTATGTAGATAAATTTAAAATATTTTATTGTAACAAATTTTAAAAGTTTGGTTTCAACTTAAAGCTCCTGAGCTGCAGAATTTTTAAATTGAATAAGGAATACGAAAAGAAACGTGTGAATTGAGGAGATGTAAGGGTCTTTAATCACAGTGGAAAGCATGTTATAGAATATTAATTACAGATTCGTTGTAATAGCCATTTATGATTTTACCGTATTTTCCGCTAATACTACTGTACGTATGGTCAAATTCTATCAAGGTTTCATTTAAAACAGTATTTGATTGTAAGTTTAGCATACATAAGCTAATATATAATAGTTTTTGCTACGTACACATGCGGTAACTTTCAAACTCACCGGCGAATTCCACGGAACTAGGAAAACAGTTCGGACGACTGTGCAAAATTGCAAGACGATTTAAACAGGTTACATGAATATTGTTTAAGAAATAACTTGTTCTTAAACCTTGATAAATGCAGCAAAATTACATTTACTCGCAAACGCTATCCTGTCGTTTTTGATTACTCCCTTGGCTCAACTATCCTCAAACAATCCGAATGCGTGAGAGACCTTGTAGTTATTTTTGACTCTAAACCCTCTTTTTTGGCTCATATTGACTATATTGTAAACAAGGCTTCTCGCATGCTCGGATTTATATGTCGCATATCCCGTCCTTTTTTTGATCTGTCCTGTATTCGTTCACTATATTCTACCTTTGATTCCTCTGTCCTTAATTACGCATCTGCCGTTTGGAACCCTCAATATCACACCTACATCGACCGCTTGGAACAAGTCCAGAAGCGTTTTGCTCGGTATTTGTCGCATAAATTTTGCTTACCGTATTGTAATTATGCGCAGCGATGCACAGTTTTTGGTCTCATGCCGCTCTCTTCCAAACGTAAAATTAATGACTTAACCCTACTTCATAAAGTGTGCAGTGGCCTTATTGACTGCTTCGCAATCTTGTCAGAGTTAAAATTTAAAATTTCTGTTCGACCGTCTCGCGACTTGGTGTATTTTCGGTGCCTCGTACTAATACGAACGCTTTTTCAAATGCCGCGGTTCCACGCCTTATGTACACGTTTAATTGCTATTGCTCAGGTCTCAATATGTTCAACACCTCTACCGCGACATGCAAGAAAAACATTCGCCACTTGCATTGTCAGTAGCATTGCGTGCGTTGTCCGCCAGCTGAACTAGTCGTTGATATTATTATTAATATCATTAAACATATTGTCATTTTGTTTTTGTTATTACTTTATTTTTTGTTAATTTTTTCCCTTTTGCTGGTTTTTGTTTACTTTTATATACATATACAGGGTGTCTCAGCGAGACCGTTCATGAGACGTTTCTGGGGTTCTGGCGAAAATAAAAATTTGAGAATTCAGACTTAAGTATTATCAATTACGATCTCTTCGACTAAAATATTTTCAGATTTCTTGCTATACCTTTCTGGTTATACCGGAAGTCGCCACCTACTTTATTTTTCTAAATGGAACACCATGTATATTTTTACATATTTGGATTTGTCTGTTTTCAGGGTTTATAAATAAGTTTACTTTTTGCAATTTGATTCGGCCGTTCTCGAGTTATTCGAATTTTTCTAGAAAAATCTGTTCCAGCAGACATTTGTTCAAAAAATCAGAGAACACTCGATTCTTTTTATATCAATTTAGGATTGAGAACATGCTTAAGCAACATGATGGAATATGTTTTGGTGCCGAGAACGGCTGTCTAGATCGTTTGGTCACTTTAGTATGACACGTTAACTTTTCGAAATTTGGAAGTACCATAACTTAATTTTTTTAAATGGCACCCCCCATATTTTATTACTTAGTCGTTTTATGTGTCTCATTCTACATCTTTTATATCCGATATGTCCCATACCTAACATTAATAGTTTGGGAGATAATTAGAGTTTTTTGAAAAATGCACACATCATATGGATATTTAGCCTAGTGTGCCATGAAAAACAAGCCTTCTTAATGAGTTCTTGTCAAAAACTCACTTGTTTACGTCACTTGATGCATGTGTGCTAATAATTATCTGTTAGGTCCCTTAATATTAGTACTGAAAAGAGTTAAAATCGATAACAATAACGAAAGTACTATTTACACAAATCAAGAAATTCTTAATTTTTTTTTTATGCATAAAAAGCGCGACAAAGTTCGTAGTATGATTCCTAGATCTTCTTTGGCAGCTCGAATTGAGGTGTTGGGACTGGGCTCGAAATAAGCCAAGGCATTCACCTCTTCCGTTGCATTATCGACTACATTTTTTGGTCAGTTTAACACGTGATTAATTCGTCCAAAATGCAAAAAATTTGCTTCTATTCTTCTAAATTTATCTTTTGTCATCGGAGGTAAATGCGGATAATTTTCATTAAACATTCTGCAAGTTCTACTAAGAACTTTGTCGCACTTTTCGTGCACAAAAAATAAATTATGGATTTCTTTATTTGTATAAACATTATTTACGTTATTAATATCCATTTTATCTGGTTTCAGACTCACAAGCATCAAACAACGTAAATCAGACTTTAACGTTTGTCAATAAGTCATTAAACATTTGTTTTCCATGGCACACTAGGTTAATATCGATATGATATGTGAGCATTTTTCAAAAAACCCTAATTATTTCTCAAACTATTAATGTTAGGCATAGGACATATAGAGTATAAAAGATGTAAAATGAGACGCCGAAGATGACTAAGTAATAAAATATGGGGGGTGCCATTTAAAAAAATGAAATTATGGTGGTTCCAAATTTCGAAAAGTTAACGTGTCATAGTAAAGTAACCAAACGATCTAGACAGCCGTTCTTGGCACCAAAACATACTCCATCATGTTGTTTAAGCATGTTCTGAATCCTAAATTGATATCTCAAAAATCGAGTGTTCTATGATTTTTTGAACAAATGTCCGCTGGAGCAGATTTTTCTAGAAAAAATCGAATAACTCGAGAACGGCCGAATCAAATTGCAAAAAGTAAAGTTATTTATGAACCTTCAAAACAGACAATTCCAAATATGTAAAAATATACAGGGTGTTCCATTTAAAAAAATAAAGTAGGTGGCGACTTCCGGTATAACCGGAAGTGCTAGAAATTTGAAAATATTTTAGACGAAGAGAACGTAATTGATAATACTTAAGTCTGAATTCTCAATTTTTTATTTTGGCCAGAACCACAGAAACGTCTAATGACCGGTCTCGCTGAGACACCCTGTATATACAGAGTGTCTCACGTAACTGGTTCGTTAGAACTTCTTAAGGTTCCACTATTTGTAGTGGTTTGAAATTTTGGTAGCATGGGTTGTTCATTCTAAACTTTCGATATAAAATATTTTCAAGATGGCCACCCCTTCCGGTCTACCGGAAGTAGACCACAACTTCGTTATTTTAAATGGAATGCTATAGTTTTTATTACACCTTTCCATTATACGTAAAAAAATATGTTGACTTTGATAAAAGTTGTTGGTACCTAGCGTTTTTTGTTTTCGAGTTATTTTGATTTTAAGTGTTTTTTGACAAATTTCACCATGGTCTTTAAAAGCCCATATCTCAGCTAACGATCATTCAAAAAAGCTCTGCATTGGCACGACTACTCTACAGATGCTGCCAAATAGATTGTCATTTGTTGTATCAGAGAATCTTATACAGGCTGGTCAAAAATTGAATTATCGTTTATCAATATTCAATTGCGAGAAAGCCGAAAATTTTAAATGGAACACCCCATATTTCTTTACCCTATCAGAAAGGGAATTTAATTCTCTACAAATTATCTATAAACATTCCTATACGTATTTATTGTAGTTTCCCTGATATTGGAAAATTAATCAAAATCAGACATAGAAAACATAGAAATTTATTACATTCGCCATGAATACAAAACAAATTTAAAATATCGGCGTTGGAATAATTTGCCATGATATACAATGACTTTCACTCGTGATCAAAAGTAAGTAACAACAACAATAACACAAATATGGACCAAAAACTGTCAAAATTCCATGGCCTTCTAATAAAAAATCAAACGTTTTCCCGCATTCCGTGCATGCTTTGATTAATTTCCCAATATCAGGGAAACTACAATAAATAGGTATAGGAATGTTTATAGATAATTTGTAGAGAATTAAATTCCCTTTCTGATAGGGTAAAAAAATACGGGGCGTTCCATTTAAAATTTTCGACTTTCTAGCCATTGAATATGAAGTAATTCAATTTTTGACCACCTGTATAAGATACTTTGATACAAGAAATGACAATCTACAACATCTGAAGAGTAATCGTGCCAATTTAGAGGTTTTTTTAATGAACGTTAACTGAGATATGGGCTTTTAAAGAGCATGGAGAAATTTGCCAAAAAAAGCTTAAAATCAAAATAACTCGAAAACAAAAAATGCTAGGTACCAACAACTTTTAAGAAAGTCAACATATTTTTTTATGTATAATTGAAAGGTGTAATAAAAACTATAGCATTCCATTTAATATAACGAAGTTGTGGTCTACTTCCGGTAGACCGGAAGTGGTGGTCATCTTGAAAATATTTTAGATTGAATGTTTAAAATGAACAACCCATGCTACCAAAATTTCAAACCTCTACGAAGAGTGGAACCTAAAAAGTTTTAACGAACCAGTTACGTGAGACACCTGTATATTTTGTTATTATTATTAACATTAATTTTTGTATTGTTCTCTTATGTATTATTAGTGGATGGTCCTGTTTGCATCCCAAACATTACAAATAAATAAATTAC
Organism: Onthophagus taurus; assembly: GCF_036711975.1. Classification (NCBI taxonomy): domain Eukaryota; kingdom Metazoa; phylum Arthropoda; class Insecta; order Coleoptera; family Scarabaeidae; genus Onthophagus; species Onthophagus taurus. Next base: position 6,878,531 of record NC_091976.1, on the reverse strand, counting down.
AAAACTTTTTAACCTGGTATGCTGAAAATGTGATGTTCAGAATGTGAATGAAAATGTGATTCAACAAAGCAGTCAAAACACAAAAACATACAAGTAGCAGATAGACTAACAAATTTAACAACAATTTTAAGCTTTTAGAATTGCATAATTTATACATTCTTGTCCCTCATTAAACAATATTAATGGATTAAAGCATTTCTTTCCTAAATCTAAACAAAAAATATGCAGTATCAATAGATTAATGAATAATAAATTGATTAAGTTAGTTAGATAAGATATAGAACCCAAGTTAATTTTCATTTTTTAGGTTTGTCACAGAAATACCCTGCAAACATATAAAGTAATATTACCTTATGATATAAGAAAATTGTGTTATTAAAGTTAACGGTAATCCAAATCCAATAAAATAAGGCCAATTCATTTCAATGAAATCCAATCGATGATGTAATTCCCAACCCATATTAAACCATTTATACTCAAACGAATACAAAGAATATAATAAACACATATGAACCAAAGATAAAACATATCCAACTCCATAAATGGGAATATATTCAACAATCATTCCTTGAACTAAAAATAAAATTTGGACGAGAATACTAAAAATTGTATCTGAGATTGATTTGCTTATGCTGTGTGTAAATTGGGGACGACCTCTTCGATATCTAAAGGCAGTGTCAGCAATGTCCTATAAATAAAAAAAGTATTAGATCTTTGTATAGGTTAAAAATAAAGAAATACTTACTTGAAACCATAAACTATTAATTAATTTACTCAAAACAAATAAAGGTAAGACCCATAATGTTTTAAAAAGCCATGATAAACATGGTTTAATCCAAGACCATATTAAATTTCCCACCAACGATTTATTACCAAAAATGTATTCTAATAATGTATTTATTGTTGGTAATAAAATGTATTCGAAACATATTATACTGCATAAAAATATGCAAAAATTTAAGAGGCAACAATGCATTGTTCTTGTTAAAACCTTAGATTCCCTAAAAATAAATTTAATATATACAACATACACACTTAGAAATTCTCAACTAGAATATTATAAAATACATCTTACTCATGGGCTTTTAAAGCTCGAATTGGAGAATGATTTTCTCTTTCCGACGAGGACCTTCTCCGTATATTTTGATTACCTTGAGCTAAACGACTTCTTGTACGTTCGTTTAATTCTCTATCCATATAAACAAGTGTTTTTAGACCCCGAAAGCTATCGCAAAACCCGCGAAAAGCTGCACAAAGACCGTCCTAAAATTAAACATTTTTAACCTCAATCTTTTAGGGGTAATAAACCAAAAAATAAATATACTTTTAAATCCATTTTAGTCTCACATCAGACGTTGTTTACGAATAATTTTTAAACTATGCTTTAATATGAAATGAATCACACGTATTTGTTATTAGCAAATGTCATCATAACCTTAAAATAGGTTCGTTGTTGCGAAATGTCAGGTTTTATAGGGATTTTTTATGTGTGTAGTGGTGGACCTTGGATCGTGATAAATTCGAAAATAAAAATTATATTATTTATGAATTAAAAAATGACTTTCATTAAAAACGATAAAGAATTTAGATAAGATATTATTTTAACGTTGAGATATTAATATACAAATTATTTGAATGCTAAATATATTTGAAACGTTAGACGTATCTTTGGGGATTTTTGTTTTATCGATGTCATGATTTTTGGAAAATTGAAAATTTAAATTAAAAAAAAAATTTAAGTAGTTTTTCCATGTTTTTATTCCATGTCGATATGTATGTATACTTGTATCCGTGATAATTCTCGAGATATTTCCCAAAATGTCCCTAACTATCCAAAGTAGTAAAATATTTTGTAACTTGAGAAGTAAAAGCGAAGAAGGAAATAGTATATTAAAAAACAAGTTTCGTAAGACACGTTTGAAATGCACGAATTCAAGTTGAAAAACGAGTGGCGAAGCCACGAGTTTTTTAATGAATGAGTGCTTTAAGTCTTATGAAACGTGTTTTTTATGCTATTTTTTGTAATTCGCGTTTTTATCCTTTTTTTTTCTCAAAAATAAAATAAATTTTGACAATGTAGGGAAATAGGTATGTACCAGTTGGTAATACCGTAACACTTGAAAATAGAAATTTGAATTGACAATTAGAAACTGTCAAAACACAAAATGTATTCACCTGACAAAAATGTTTCATGTACACCTCCCAAAATAAGAGAAATTGCTCAGAGTTCAATGTCCTCATCATTGTGGACCTTGTATTCGATGCTAAGAACGCGTTTAAACATCCATAGACAAAAATTGTCACATTGACAACTAGAAAAATTAATGACCCAATGTCACCAACTTGAACTGGTTCCATAAAATGTTACTAAAATCTCATTACAGCATCGGATGCTGTAAAGAGTCTCATTACAGCACCCGTTTGAGTACTGTTATAGCTTCCATTACCGTAGCGAATTACAAAAATTCTTTTAAGATTAATTGTTCATAAGAACCATCAAAGCAATAAATTCCATAAATTTCAAATTTACACTTTTAGTTAATATAATTCAGTATAACTCGATAACTAACAGCAATTAGAAGAAATGTAATTATAATTATAAAATGAGCCGGTGAGAATGAAAGTGGCATAAGTCATAAAATTTTAAAAATTGAGTTAAGTCCGTATTTACAATCCTTAGGTATAGGTTTATTTAGAATGAAATGCGCTTTAGTCAATTTGTGTCGAAATTCACCTCTAGGAGCAACACGAATATTCATTTTGTTACAATACTTGACATTTGTTGAGAATGACAACGACATAAGTCAAACATTGTTACGCAAATATTATGTTAATTATTACTCACAACAATTTTCAGTGATATTTCTACAATTATTGACAGATGCCTAACAACGGTGTTAATACTTTTCTTTCATTAAGGATTGTACCCTATTCGTCTAGTTCGGAAGACGAAGAGGAAACGACAAAAATGGAACATTCTAATAAAACTAAAAGTAGGAAAAGAATTCGAAATCCTTCCCTACACAAACAAAACATTGCGAAGCAAGCACGAAATTTTGGGCAACGATACGTTACAAAGATGGGTAAAATTATTGAGAAAAGAACATTTCAAGATGCTCTCTGTTCCTGCAAAAGGAACTGTAATGACAAAATTACGCCAGTAGAGCGAAAGTCGTTGTTTGAAGCTTTTTGGAAAATGGGAAATTTCAAAAGACAAAATACATTTTTATGTGGTTTAGTAAGTAAAAATTCAGTGAAGCAAAGAAGGCCAAGAAAGGAAGGAGCCATTATGAGGAGTGCTTCATTTCAATATAATTTAAAACCAAACAATAATTTATCAGTTGTGGTTTGCAAGAAATATTTTCTTGGCACGTTTAACGTGTCTGAGAGAAGAGTTTCCCGAGCTTTAAGAAAAACACTCGATGGTCAGACTCCAGGAGATGACCTAAGAGGCTTAAAAGGCTGTCCTAAACGGAAAATATCAGAAGACGATAAAACTTACGTTATGCAGCATATCCAGTCATTTCCTTC